>NW_028258329.1:4237187-4842500 GCF_053883595.1 Heterocephalus glaber | reverse complement strand
TTGAATTGGGTCTTTAAATTTGGCATTTACTATGGGTTGCCTCTTCACACTGCTGGTGGTTCTTCTTGCCGAGCAGAAGCTTTTTAGTAAGAAGAGATCCCAGTTATTGATTGTTTGTGCTAGTTCATGAGCAACTGAGGTTTTGTTCATAAAATCTTTTCCTACACCAGTGGCTTCAAGAGTTCTACCTAACCTCTCTTCCAGACAATTCAGCGTTTCTGTTTTAATATTTAGATCTTTAATCCATTTCAAATTTAGTTTAGTGCATGGTGACAGATATAGGTCTAGTTTTAATCTTTGGCAAGTTGAAACCCAATTTCTCCAGCCCCATTTATTAAAGAGGCTATCTTTCCTCCAATGACAGTGGTTGGCTCCTTTGTCAAAGCTGAGGTGGCTGAGTATGTTTAGAGTTTTTTCTGTATCTTCTAATCTGTTCCACTGGTCCTCAGATCTGTTTCTTTGCCATTACCATGATGTTTTTATCACAGTAGCTTTGTAGTATCATTTCAAGTTGGAGGTTGTGATACTCCCTGCCATGTCTCTGTTACCTAGAATTGCTTTTGCTATTCCAGGTCTCTTCTTGTTTCAAATGAATTTTTGGAATGTTTTCTCTAGGTCCGTGAAATATGCTGCTGGGATTTCAATTGGGATTGCATTGAATCTATGTAGCAGTTTTGGAATTATGGCCATTTCCACTATGTTGATTCTTCCTACCTGCCCAAGAGCAAGGGATATCTTTCCATTTTCTGGTATCATCTTGAATCTCTCTTTTCAGAGTGCTGTAGTTTTCAGAGAAGAGGTCTTTGATTTCTTTTGTTAGGTTGATTCATAGGTATTTCAATTTTTTGGATGCTATTTTGAAAGGAATGGATTGCCCTGTTTCTCTCTCAGTGAATCTTTTTTCTGTGTACAGAAAAGCTCTTGATTTTTATGTGTTGACCTTGTATCCAGCTACTTTACTGAATTTGGTTATTAAGTCTAGAAGACTTTTGGTGGAGCTCTTGGGGTCTTCTATATAGAGTATCATGTCATCTGCAAATAATGGCAATTTGACTTCTTCGTTTCCTATCTTTTTTCCTTTAACTTTCAGTCTATGAGTTTCTTTTTGAATTAAGTGTGTTTCTTTTATGCAGCATATTGTTGGATCTTGCTTCTTGACCCATTCTTTCAGCCTATTTCTTTTGATTGGTGAGTTGAGGCCATTAACATTGATGGTTATAACTGATACATATTGACTTATCATTGCCATGACTTTTTCTTTTCATTATAGATTCTCCCCCTTTGCTTTTAATTTCTTGTTGTGCCTGGTGAATTCATTCTGCTGGACTTCCTGGGGTTGTGATCATCATTGTCTTTTCCAAGGATACTGTCTAAAATTTTTTTGGAGTGCTGGTTTGGTATTCATTAAGTTCCTAAGGTGCTCTTTGTCATGAAAGTATCTTATTTCTCCATCAATTTTGAAAGATAGTTTTGTAGGGTACATCAACCTGGGCTGGACGTTGTACTCCTTTAGGGCTTGAAATACATCACTCCAACCTCTTCTTGCCTTGAGGGTTTGCGTTGAGAAGTCTGCTGTGATTCTGATGGGCTTTCCTTTGTATGTGATTTGTTTCTTTTCTCTAACTGCTTGTAGAACTTTGTTCTTCTGTTGGGTTCTGGAATCTTAACAATGATGTGCCTATGTGTAGATTTTTTTTGATCATGGCTAGTTGGAGTCTTATATGCCTCACTTATCTGTATGTCAAGTTCTTTTCCCCTGCTTGGAATGTTTTCTGCCATCACCTCTGTGAACAGTTTTTTTATGTCATCTGTACTCTCTCCTGTTTCTTCCTTGACTCCAGTCAGTCTGATGTTATTCTTCTTTGCATCATCTAGCAGCTGCTGGATTGATTTCTCATGGTCCCTTACTAGTTTAAAGAAATTTTTCTTTTCCTGGTCATTAATTGCAATCTTATCTTCTATATCTGAAATTCTGCCCTCACATTCACTCATTCTGCTGCATAGACTTTCAATGGAGATTTTAATCTCCTGGAAATCTGTTTGCATCTGTTTTATGAATTCCATTTGTTTCCTATGTTGGGATTCCATCATGTTCCTCAGCTCCTCTATTTTTTTTATCTGTGTCCTCTCTAGATTTATTAATCATGTCTTGCACTATGGGCACAATCTCTGCTGTTATGTGAGAAATTATTTCTGATTTCATTTTTTCCAGATCCTCTTTCGTTTCTAGTTCAGGAAGTCCAAGTGGTTGAGTATCAGATTGTTCCTTCTCGTTGCCCTTTGAGGTTGCCTTAGGTGATCTGGAAGTCTGGTTTTGAGATTTATTTACATGTCTTCTCATTTCAACAGATGCAGCCTGCTGTGTCTTTGTTGAGGTGACTTTTTGCCTACCCAATGATGTTGAATTCTCAGCAAGCCACCGAGCGGCCTTTATTCTGCTGCTCACCAGTACACCAATTCCTGGGTTCAGAGTGGTGACCTTCTGGGTCCCTGAGCTGACCTGTTGTCTGGGAAGGCTTCTGGCTGTGGCCTGTGGGCACTTGGGATGGTATCTAGGCATGCCTCTCATTGGGGCCCCTGTGTAGCAGTTGTCTGGGATGGCCTTTGGTTGGGGGCTGTGCACCCCAGTTCCTGTTGTCTGCACAGGCTGTGGCTAGGGTCTCCACGTACTTATCAATGGTATCAGGCAAGCCTCTGGGTAGTGCTTGTGTGCCTGTACAACTCTTCTTCAGGTGGGTCTCTGGCTGTGGCCAGTGGTATGGAGGGCCTCTGGCTGAAGCCTGTGTGCCAGTGCAGCTCCTCTCTGGGCGGACCCCAGGCCTGCGTGGGTGCATGGGTGCCTCTGGGGTCAGGGTGGGCCCCGACTGGGATCTGCCTGCAGCCGCACTGGTCTGGGCCACACAGCTGCTCCCCAGGATCTGCATGCACTCACTGATGGAATAGGAAGACTGGTGGAACCCCTTGAGCTCATGCAGCTCCTCTCTCTTCTTTGCAAATCTTAAGAGAAAGTAACAGTGATTATTTATAATTCATTTTATGTTCCTGAGATGAGTGTTATAAAAGTTGTTCTCTCTAAAGGACCTTTTTAGATGAAGGTTACATATATATCTTGCAGACCAAGGGCCTAGATATGGCCTTTTAGCCATATCAGGTGTGTCTCTTCCCACCTTGAGGGTTCCAGGGTGCTCAGTAGATGGACAGTGTCTGTGAGGGAGAGAAACACCCACTAGAACTATGGTTTTTGTCACAGATGTTGTTGGTGCCTCTCAGAGTCTGTTTTTCCTTTGTTAAGCTCAATGTCCCTTTTTCATCCTTAGAATTGACTGTACCTAGCTCCGTAGGTGGCTCCTGGTTGGATAAATTAGTCGTTGAATCCAACTCTCTTGCAGAGCCGTTGTTTCAGGAATGAGCTTAAGACCCAGTGTCAGTCAATGTTACGGATTCTGGAAAGTTTCAAGAAGAAATGCTCTTGCTTCCTTCGGTGTGAAGATCTAAGCTGGGATTTCCGTAGGGATTTAATCATGATTAAGAGAAGACCCAGGGGACTCTGTGTGGAGCCCAAGGATGAAACTGATGCCAGTGTCAGAGGAGAAGCTGAAAAATTGGGATGAGGTGACATTAAACTTCTGATTCAAGATGGCCCTGCTAACAGTGGTCATTTCTGAGTTTATCAGTCACAGGACCAGGAGCTTATAACACAGTTGTTATATGTGTGCATACACCAATCACAATTTCAAGGATGTAGGCACGAATGGAGGGCAATGTAGCAAATACCTATTTATCTACTTCTTAAAATGAAAAATATAATTTTTTAATTTGGTTCAAAGTACAGTTGTTTTCCTCTCAAAGAACTGAAGCATAACAAATAATGTTGGAAATCCCTTCTTTGGCTTTTGGAGCTTCATTATCCATTCTTCTATAATAACTTTAGTAAATATATCTTGATATGGGTGTTCTGCAGGTAAAATTTTTTTCATTAAGTTTATTGGTACATTTTAGGTATACAATACAGTTACATTCATCATTGGGATGTTGAACCTTTACATGATGTATCTTGGTAAGGTAAAATTTTTTTAGGTATGTAATATATTCTTTCACTCTGTAGCTTAATTTAATTTTTAAAAATTGTGGTTGGGCCGGGGATTGAGCTCAGTGGTTCCACCACCTGCGTCACAAGTGCAAGGACCCGAGTTTGATCCCCAGTACCAAAAAAAAAAGTTGTAATAAATGTAAAATTTACCCCCACCATCTTAAGTGTACAGTTCAATATTGTTAATTGTGTTCATTTGTATTCACCCAATCCCCAGAACTTTTCATCTTACAAAACTGAAACTCTATCCCCATTAAGAAATTCCCCATTTCCGCTGCACCTTAGTGCCTGATCATCATCATTCTATTTCTATTTCTATGAATTTGGGTGCCTTATGTACCACATATAAATGGAATTGTGTAGTCTCAGTCTTTTTTGTGCCTGGCTTATTTTATTTAACATAATGCCCTCAAGGTTCATCCATGTTGTAGCATATGTCAGAATTTACTTCTTTTTAAAAGATGCCACAATATTCCATTGTATTAATAAGCACATTTTGTTTGATCATTCATCTGACAAAGAATACTTGGATTGCTTTACCTGTTGGATATTGTGAATAATGCTGTTGTAAACATGGCAGTGCTAATGTCTCTTTGAGATGCCAATTTCCATTCTTTTAGATATATGTCCAGAGGAAGAATTGCTGGATCTTATGGCAGTTCTATTTTTAATTTCTTTTGAGGAGCAGAGATAGAATTTTACATGGTGGTTAAGTCATTTAATATCCCTGCATAAGGATTTCAGTTGATCCTCCCAACACTTTTTTTTTTTTTTGCTTATTTTTATAGTGGCCATCCTGATATTAGTATCTCATTGTGGTTTTAATCTGCATTTCCATGGTGATTAATGATGTTGGACATCTTTTTCTATCCCTATTTGTGTATGATCTATTTTTATATGACCATTTGTGTATCTTCTTTTGAAAAATGTCTGTTCAGGTCATTTGCTTATTTTAAAAAATTGGGCCAATATGTTTTCTTTTTCAACATCGAAAATGATTGAGTGTATTATAGTTTTTAGTTATTGTTCTGTTTCAGGTATCTCAGAATTCGTATTATACCTACATTGGACCCTCTTTACCTTTTTTCCTTTTCTCTTGAATGTTCTTTATCCCTTTCTGCAAATTTTTTCCTTTTGTGGTACTGGAATTGAACTCACAGTCTTCATACTGAACTATATCCCCATCACTTCTCGGCCTTTTAGCTAAGATCAAGTGTAGTATCTGAACTGTATTCCCACAGCCCTATAATAATCATAATCATAATCATTATTTATTTATTTATTTTGAGATGAGATTTTGCTAAGTCACTAAGTTGCACAGATTGGGCTCAAACTTGTGATCCTCCTGCTTCAGCATCCCAGAGAACTGGCATTACAGGCATATGCTATCATGCCTGGCTCCTGCATTGCTTTTTATTGTTAAACTTTCCTGCTTTTCCATCTTCCAATTTCATTATATTTATATATATATAAATATTTATTATATATATATATTTCTAGTTTCCTAGCTGCATCACCATTCTTCTGTTGTTTCCACAAAGTGATAATTCCTTTGGTCATATGCCTTTTGAGAAGCACTTTCTCTTCTCTGGTCTTCAGATTGTACCTGGCCCATTTCTTTCTTTGGCCTCTATTATTTCTGTCCTTCCCAATAGGTTTCTACACCCAGTAGTTTTGTTTTGTAATTTTGATTCTGCAGAAACCCTACAGTTTCACTGTGTTCCTCTAGGGGACCCCTTCACTTTCCAGTGGTTTTCATTGGAGATTTTGTGTTCCCTGGTTCTTTCTACCATTTTCCATCACTGTAGCATGTTCATCTTAAGAAGATGTTCACATAGAGAAGATGCTCCCTCTGCTTTTGCAGTGTTGCGAGGTAGGGCTTCCCCTTGGGTATTAGAATTGTCAGTTTTGGTACAGTTTCAGTCTTTTATTTAGAATTTCTAGTATAAAGTGATCCCACAATGTGTCATATCAGAAGGCTCCTAAATTTCATTGTTGAGGTAGATAGCATGGCTCTATGGTACATGTCACAGAGCATGTATGGTTCACCTTATTTCATCTTATCACACATGCACTGTAGTATCTCACATTATCACAAGAAGGGAGAGTGTAGTACAGACACATATATATATATGTATATATATTATATATATATATATAGAGAGAGAGAGAGACTATACATACATATATAGAGACTATATCCACATAAATTTTATTACATAATATTGTGTGTTTTAATTGTTCTATTTTATTGATTGTTGTTAATATCTTATTGTGCTTAATTTATAAATTAAATTTTATCATAGATGTGTATATATGGGGAAAACTCAGTACATATCGGGCTCAGTACTAATGGTGGTTTCAGGCATCCACTCTGTGGAGGTCTTGGTAGTATTCCCTGTGGATAAGGAAGGACTTCTGAAGAGGTTGTGTTGGGTTCATAATAAAAATTGAGAGACAGGATGGCCTTCTGTAACTGTCTTTCACTGAGGCAAAAGTGATGTTGTTCATCACATACTAGGTCCCTGCAGCCCTAAGACCTCAGAGGTACCTTCTAGTATAAAGGCCACCTTCTGCTATACAGCACTATTCAGAAAAAAGAAATAGTATAATAGATATAGTGCCCACAAATTATCTAATCAATAGTAGCTGCATTTGTCTCCGTACTTCACACTTTTATGTTCTTTAATGTCACACAACTTGATCATTAAGCTTTCTTCTCATTCATAGTATAATTTTTTCAGTTATCTCTGTTGTCTATCAATAACTTAAGGGCAGCTTTAATACTTTTCATATTCTGTGCTCATATTCTTGATCTCTTGTGGCCTTTTAGCAGTGACAGAGTAATTTTAAGGCAAATTGAAAATTACTAGCTGCCCGCATTTCCTTTTTGGTTAATCTCAGAATTCACTTTTTCCATACTTGCATTATGTATTTGTGGAAATTAAGCAGCTCTTCTGGAAAGCCATTTGTAACTGAGGGTAGAAAATGTTCAGTAATGGTCCTTTCAGTGCATCAGTCAATCTCATCAACCTGTCACAAATTTGAACATTTTATGATCTGCACAGAAAATTTGGCAGTGTCTGCTTATTTTAATTGTCAGACTTAGCTGTTTTAAAGGCAACGTTCTGCCCACACAATAATGTTTAGTCTTAGTTGTATATCATGATGTAATCTTCTTGAAGACATTTGGTGAGGTTGTTACGTATCCAAATTTAAGTTCAAATGCAACTGTGCAGTAGTGCCCTGCGTTACTGCCCTGCGGGCTGTGCCACTGGGGACCTTCTGTGCCTGCCTAAGTGTATGCGTGCATAGCCAGTCACAGCCGTTTCTCAGCCTGCTCCTCTGCTTGGCAGATAGCAGATTTCTTTTGACATTGCTTGCATGAGGCACCTCAACATCAGAAGTGTTAACATGTGAGGAAATGTTGGTGTTAGACGCAAGGAAATCCACAGCTGAAGTGGGTGCTGCACAGGCCTGCTCTGAGACAGATGTCACACTTCTCCGGCACAAGGTCTCTCCTGTTGGTTTGCTGGGGCATCGGGAAGGTCTTGCCCCCCCACGGCCAGTTCTGGAGCAGTTTCCTCTTGCCAACAGCAACTGTTTTGGCCTAGGTGACCTATTTAAGTAATGTGACATTTTGTATTTGAAAATTTAAGGAGAGAATTTAATGTATTTTTATTAGTGCATCTTAATTTTGCAAACTATTGGGTTTAACTGTGGTATTTTCATACCTGCATGTATTTCGATCGTACCGATCCCCCACCATTCTCCCTCACGTTCTCTCCCCTCCCTTCCCCAAATTCCCTTCCTTTTGTTTACTTGTCTCCCTTCTACTTTTATGGGTTTTTTTAAGGTTCCACCTATTAGGGGAAGCATGCAATACTTGTCTGAGTCTGGCTTATTTCACTTAGCATCACTAGTTCTATCCATTTTCCTGCAAATTGCATAATTTGTTCTTGTTTATAGCTGTGTAATAAATGCTCCGTTGTGTATATATGCCACACAGAAAACAAAATTAATTATGGTAAAATACACATAAATTTCACATCTTTACTGTTTTATAGTGTATAATTTAATAGTAAGCACACTCACATTATTGTGCAACTATTACTACCGTCCATCTTCAGAACTTTGTTATTTTGCAAAACGGAAACCCTGTACTCATTAGACAGGAACGCCTGGTTCCTCCCGCATCGTCCCCTAGCAACCAACATTCTACCTTCTACCCCTGTCAATTTGACCACTGATTGAATTATTTTGCTCTAAGTGCCATGGATGTAGTCATAGCCTACTCTGTCTGTCATCTATCTATCTGGCTTGGAGGATGTTCTTAGCATTAAAACTTTTCATTTCTTTCTCCTGCATTATTACCATATTTAAAAAGATTGTTAAGTTCCTTAAAGGTCCATATAGTAGTTTTCCCTGTTTAAATGTGCAGAATAAAATTAACAGAATATTTTTGTTGCCTGGGCCATCCTTGAGCTCCTGGATTCAAATGATCTTCCTGCCTTGACCTCCAGAATAGCTGGGACTGCAGGCACGAGTCACCATACCTGGCTAAACATCATTTTTAGTAAAATATATTTCGTAAATATAAATATAAATTTATATGAAATGAATATAAAGTAAAATGTAAAGATTTAGAATGCAATTATGTTTAACAGAATGTACTTTGTAAATAGGTCTAATTCTACACTATCATTTATAGGCAATCTGAATAGGAGTAAAAAATAAATCAAAAAAAGAGAGTAGAAAATTTGAGGCTACTTTGGTAATAGAACAAAGTGACCTTATTGATGACCTTCACTGTGAGCTTTACAGACAGGTTGTGTTTGAAAAGCTTTTTGGAGGAATTTTTTATTGTTTTGCCCGAGATATGTAATTGGTTTCTGAAAGTAAATTTTAAATTCTCCCCCAGATCGAATATGACATTCTAACTCCATTAGCTAATTTTGAAAGGCAACTGTCCCCATGAAGTTCCCGAGACCAGATTCTGCTGTGGGTTGGGATGGAGGTAAGGCCCTGTTGGTGGTATATGTCCTGGGAGCGGGTGTCTGTGTCGCTGTTCCCAGGCATAGGTGGAGTCCTCTGGCTTGAAGTCAGTGTTAATGGACACAGCTGCGATTTGCCAGCCTGCTCTGAACTGCTGGGGGTCACATGTAACTGATGGGTAGAGAATATCATTTAAAGCAAGGAGTTACAGATCCAAAAGAATTGAAAGCAAGGACATGAAGAGGTATTTGCACACTCATTTTTAGCAGCATTATTCACAGTAACCAAAAGGTGGAAGCAAGCTGAGTGCCCATCAACAAATGAATAAGCACAGAGCTGCATAGCCATAAAGAGACTGTTTCTTAGTCTAGGAAGGAGATTTGCAGACATGCCACCAGGCACATGAACCTGGAGGATGTTATGCCAAGGGAGATAAGCCAGCCACAAAAGGTCAAAATTTGCTTAATTTTTAGAAAGTTGCTAGAGTAGTCAGATGGATATAAACAGAAATTAGAGAGGAGGTTGCCAGGGTCTGGGCCAGGGAGGAATGGAAAGGTAGTGTTTAGTGGGCACAGAGTTTTGGCTTGCAGTGATGGAGAAAGTTCTGGAGGTGGCTGGCAGTGATGGCTTCCAGCAGCGTGGATGTACTTGCTGCCACTGAACTACATACTAAAAATGTATGGGTGGTATGTTTCATGTATATTTTACTGCAATTTAAAAATTAAAAACATTAATGATATAAAAGTGATTATGGAATAATACGTCTTTCAAAAGCAAGAAGTTAGGCATATTACTAGACTATAGCAAAGCTCACCCATTCAGGCCAAAACAAGACAGCCGCCTGATTTAGACCAGGATAAGAGAGGGGATTTTTTTCTGGAGACCTATTTTGCCTTCACCTTTGTGTAGTCATTCTGATTCTGTGCGCCCACAGCTTACAGCCCTTCCCTTACTTCTTACTTCCCTTCCTGCCTGGCAGACCCGTCCCAGGGCCTCCTGTGGGCTCGGTGCCCAGCCACAGGGACTTCTCCTGGTCCTCTGCACTCTTCTTTTTCCCTCCTGTTGTACATATCTGTGCTGCTGCTTCCCTCTACCAGGAAAATTTTCAGCCCTCTTTTCTAAGACTAAGGTGCCTGTTCTTGTAAGCTGGACTCCTAGTCTTTATCACCCCTTTATGCCTGAGGTCTCCTCATGGGTTGCTTTCAGGGCAGGCTCTCCCGCTCTGCTTTTGGCCCGCGCTGCTTTTGGTGGAGGACCCCTCCCTGCCCCATTCCTCCTTTTCTGCTCTGACTTCTCTCTGTGCTTAATCTGCTGTCAAGCCCTCCTCTCTGTCTGAGATTAAATTTCTTCCCGCACCTGGGTGGGTACATCCTCCTCACCGCTAAGATCCTGCTTGGCTCATGGCAGGTGCTCAGCACAGGTTTATAGAGCACAGGAGGATGAATGGGTGAAACGCACCCCAGTCCCCGCAGATGGTGCTCTGGGCCCGTTATCCGGGTCTCCGGGTGGGTCTGGTGGGCTTTCTCAGCTTGTGGAGGCTTTTATTAAGCATTCACCTTATGTCCGACCAGCTGCCATAGACAGGAGGGACGTCTTCCGGCCAGTGCGGGTATTCAGAACTCTGAGTACCTGGTGCTTTGTGACCATCAGGCCCAGAGCTGAATCAGTGACAGAGAATGGCTCCGGTTCTGCTACTCTAAGATGCCAGCTGGATTCTTTTAATGGGTCTTGTTATTTTTAAAAATAATTTCCTCATCGCCATGGACAGATTCTGTTTCTAGTCTCCTAGTCTCTAAAGCACCATCTAGGATAACTATTTAAGGCGATAGGACTAACTTGTCTGCTTCTATTTTAACGGGAGCTTTTTTATGCCCATGTTTAGAGAATGCTCTTAAGAATCCCAGTGGTGTCATCTGTGTGGCACCAAGTTGGAGGTGACAGTCCTCAGATTATGCCACATAAGAGAGCTCCCCATGCAGTGTGTCATGGTATCACATCACTGGGTAGGTGGCATCCGAAGTGCTTGAGGACGACGGGAAAGTTGTCAGTCACTGTCATGATGGTGAGGCCTTATGGATGGTCAGCAAGTGCTGGAGTCTCCTCTCCCTGCACGCTCACCTGTCTATATTAAGACGGGTGTATCGTCATCACGGGAGACATACATTCTGTTTTCTTGACTTGGTTTCTCCCACGAACATGCCAGCTAACCCTTTCTCTTTGGTTTTGCCCAGGAACAATTTACCGAGCCAGGTTGGGCAATACAGAGCTGACAGGTCTGTGCTTGGATGTCCTCTGCCGGACTCTTCTTAAGGTTTACTTTCTTCTAAAGTGGGAGATGGTGGGGAAGGGTCTCAGGAAGGCTGGAGTATCAGTAAGGTGGGGTACAGGGAGTTGAGAGGCTGTGGGTCAGTCCCTTGGCCCGACTCAGGGTCCTGCTCTGCAGCGTCATATTCTGGACTGCTGCTCGGAGCTGGCAGCACTGAGGGGTTCTGCAGGCTCTGGCCAGGATCTGGGGCATTGCTCTTGGCTATGCAGCCTTCAGGTTTTCCTGTCGCCCTCCTAGGGATTCTGTAAGCTTTCCAGCATTCCTCAGACAAATTCCATTTTCCACTTTGCTCAGCCAACTTGGATTCTGTTGCTTAGGAGTAAAAACCTGGTGCCCGAGAGGGTTGGAATATGGACTGGTGGCAGGCAGTATTTCTTCTGGGAAATGGGTTAGGGTGTTTGGGGCCAGTCATTTACCCCGCTTAGGGTAGAAGGCAGTGAATGTCCAGCCATAGGGTGCTAACTATGCCTCAGAATTTATGACTATGGAGGTAGAACCAAGGCTGTGCTCTCTGACATGGTGATGTGCTCCCCACATATTGTATAGGGCTTTTCTATTGGGCTGAGAACACCAGAGCCTTAACTCATCTCTTACTCATATGCTTAGAAGAATTTTGCAGATTTTTTTACTGTTACTGACTTGGCATTCCCCTCAATGAAAGAGATTATAGGTATTTTACAAACTTGGGTGCCTAAGCTGGGCCATCTGTGGACAATTAAAGTGTGTTTGTTCATCTTTTACTTTTGCCCTATTGCTAACATAACCCTTTTATTTGTGGCAAAATAAAATGCCTTAAATATTTTTCAGCACCGAGAAAGGGAAAAATAAGTACAAGACAGTAATTATCATATGGAAATTTAGTTTTTCATTTTGGGCTTTGGAATTCATGAGCCACATATAGGGAGACTGATCCCAATATCCAACAGAACTCCTTTTAGTTATGTGTGCATCCATTTTCTCAAAGGCCTCAGGGACGGATTCCATATGGTGAGAGTTGGATGGGGCCTATAGGGGAGGGACTTTGGTTGGCTCAGACATTCCTATGGGCCTTTCGAGGGAAATAGAACAAGACATACAACCTTTTTTTTCCTAAGGAACACCTGCTTTTATGACCCAGTGGTGTGGTCTTGTGTGGAACATAGAAAGCTACTGTTTTTTGGGGTCACATATATGCTCTGAGGGAAACAGCAGGTTCTTCAGCCTAACGCACCATCTCATTCAGTTCTTGAGTTGTGGGGAACCTTGAGATCAAAGTGAGAAGTCAGACCCCAGAACTGTTCTGTTGCTCATTTGGACCTGCCTGGGTCTGCGGTGGTCTCGTTTCTGAGGCACGTGTGGGCTTTCCCTTTTCCTTCCCCTCACAGAGCACAGAGAGCATGGAGTATTGGTTGCTGGTGTTTGTGGGGCCTCCTACAGTTGGGATGGCATACCATATTTCTGCTTTGTACAGGTGTCTGACTGGCTCATGTGGGAAGGGAGGGTTCCCTGGTGAGGATGCCATAGATGCCTTCAGACAGTATCCTCACCCCAGTCAGTTTCTTGGAAAATCCAGTATGGTCCTGGGATAGCAGAGGCTCAGTGGTAACTCTGAGGGAATGGTTGCCAAATTTTCTGAGCCTCATAAACCTACTGGGACTTGTAGTTCATGGTAAAATGTAATTTCTCACCAGATGGACAAGTGGAGCTTTGGAAGCACAGGTATGCACTGCAAAATGCCATTTGGGTCAGAGGTAGTATGCATGTGTGCTTATCACAGTGGTCCCATAAGGCTGTAATACAGCTGAAAAACTCCTATGGCCTGTGACTTCATAGCCATTATAATATCATAGCACAATGCGTTACTCATGTGTTTGTGTGGATGCTGATGTAAATAAACCTACTGCATTGCCAGTCCCATAGAATTTGTCTTAGTTACTTTTCTTATTACTGGGATAAAATACCCAACACCCAAAATTAAATGAGGAAAGAAAGGTTTATTTCAGCTCACAGTTTGTAGAGGTTTCAGTCTATAATTGGCTGGCTCCAAGGCAGGGTGGCAGGGCAGAGGGGCATCAGAGAGGAGAAACAGCTCATGCTATGGCCAGCAGAAGGCAGTGAGCAGCAAGCAGGAAGCCTGCCTTCTTTCTGTCCCTTTACCTTCCGTCCAGGCTATAAGCCTATTGACTGGTGCCACCCACATCCAGGTTGGGATTTCCACTGTCTATACCCAGAACGATGCTAAACCACTTTATTGCAACCCTTAATCCCAGTGTCACATACCCTAGATCTTGCTACCTCCAAAATGCTCCACCTATGAGCACATGAAGCCTTGTGCAGACATCTAGATACAAGCCATAATGTTCTGTCCCTGGCCCCCCAAAATCTCATGCACATCCCATTATGTAAAAGCAATTTAGTCCATTACTAAGAGTTTTCAAAATTCTAAAGTTTCAGCATTGCTGGAAAGTCCAGTCCAAAATCTCTTCTGTACAAACGAACGAAAGCGAAATACTTCCAACACACAGTGGAACAGGATAAACATTCCCAGTCCAAAAGGTACAAATAGGGGGATAGAAAAGAATGGGACCAAAGCAAGCCAAAATCCAGCTGCGTGGGGAAACATTAAGTCCTGTGGCTCCGTGTCCAGCATCCTGGGTGATCTGTGATGAGGTGTGAACTCCAAAGGGCTTGGGTGGCTCCGTCTCTATGGTAGCATCGAGGCTGCAGCTCTCATGGCTCCCTTCTTGGGCTGGCTTTGATTGAAGTAGAGCACGTACAATTATGAACAGTCCTGATACTTCGTAATGGTGATAACTATGTGTTTACTCCACTGTACTTTTGTTGTTACTTTAGAGTATGCTTCTTCAATTGATACAAAGAAAAGTTTACTGTGAAATGGCAAATAGGCCATGAAGGGCCATGCTCAGTGCTTGACCTAGACCATGTAGGTGTGTGTAAGGATGCTCCGATGTTTGCACAGTGATGAAATTGCCTTCTCAGTGCATTCTCAGAACATCTCTGTCACTTAGTGAAGCGTGACTGTATTTCACTTAGGGAAAAACAAAGAGGTATTTCTTATCCTTGAGTCTAGTCCGGCAGCTGTGTCCTATTCACTCAGTTCCCAGCTACTATCATTCCTGTCCCCAGTTGCAAGCATTAACATGTGTAATGCAGAGAACTTCCTTCTGGTCATGACCCTATTGTAACCAAAATGCTTCAGTTTTATAAACAAGGAAAATGTAGATAGTGGAGTATTTTCTGGAGAGCTGAAGTTGTACGTGCCGTGGATTTGAGAGTAGATAGACAAGGCACAGTCCTCATCCTAGGGCTGGGAAGGCACTGGCTTGCTGGGCAGTGGGAGTGAGTCGCTGGGCCTCAGACACTGCAGCTGTAGACGGGTGATAAGAAGTCTGTCCTGCGGGAAATCAGAGTCAGGGGGAATTGAACACAATAGCTGATGTGTAATACCTAGCACGGCGCCTGTGCCTGGTGCATGTTAATCTCCCCTTCCTCTTACAGAGGCTTTTAGCATGGGCTGGTCTGCTGCCTTTGGGTGGTAAGCATTTTACCAGTCTTCAGTTGGATAGTTGAGAATGTTGGCTATAATCTGTGTCTTGCTATTTAATGTGTTTGTTTGTGTTCTGTGACACACTGGTGAAATTTGTGTATTGTAGCTGTATATTTGTGTATTGAAATTTGTACTCAGATTGATGATTGCTTTCATACCTGTGCAGACCTCAGATTTTGTCGATCTTTAAATCTAGTAGGGATCAATTTTATTGGCAGCCTCTCCCTTTTTGTAAATACTTATTTGCTAGTATCTCATATACAAACCGTTTTTAAAAAGTGGATGTCTACTTCAGTCATTGGTTTAGATAATTTTAATTTGGTCCGCCCATTTGTCAAAGTGAGATTTCAGTTTTTGATTAGAACTTGATGCTATTTGGCACATCAGTGACCAGAAGTTAGACTGTGACTACATTTTCTCTCTATAGTTACCTGAACAGCTGGTGTTGAAATTCCTAAAACAAGTGTGTGGGATGCACCACTTTTGTGTGTCTGCCAGTGGGAAGGTACAGCCACATTTTCTGCCTTTGATTCTGAATAAATCCCTAAATCATCAAGTGAATTTTTTAATGGTATGTCTCAGCCACGATTACTGCAGATTAGAAAGCACTGTGCCCTTCCTTATATAACTTTATTTTTATCTGTGCAGAATATATTTAAAACGTATATGAAGGTTGATCAACACAGGTCATGTCTTGAGCTTTTGGTTTACCAGCAATGTTTCTTGATAAAAATATTTAGCTTGCAGTTCAGTGAAATTAAATTCAAAAATTCTCTCTATAATATAGAGTAAAAATTAAAAATAGGAGCATTAAAAATTTTTAGGTGTAGGTCCGAGAAATCTGTTGTACATGATGATGACCATAGTTAATAACAATATATTGAATTCTTCAAAATTGTAAAATAGATTTATCATGTTCTTACTACAGAAAATAAGTATGTGAAGTGATAGGTTAATTAGTTGAATTTAGCCTTTCCTCATTGTCTACATATTCAGAACATGTTAATGCATGATAAATGTATTGTAAACAAGTTTTATTTATTGAGTAAATTTAAAAACAGAAAAAAACTTAAAAATGGAGTATTTCAGGCTGTGTTTTGTTATCCACCCCCATGCTTGGCTCGCCCCAGGTCTTCCTCTGTGTTTTCCTTAAAGTTCCAGACCTCAGACAGGAGTCTGCTTGTCCTAGGTTCTTGCCACCAGCCCGCTTTCTAGCTGTTGAAAGCTTCTAATGTGAACCGTCGAATGACCCTGAAATTTGATGGTAAAGTTGAAAGTATGCTAAGAGGGCTGATGACAAAGATGGCAGACATTAAAAACATGTTCACTGAGTGAATCCTTTGTGGAAGAGAGTTGTGGTCAATATATAGGCGAATGTTTAAATTAAAACCATTTATTATAGTACAGGACAGATTGCCATTATTTTCCCTCAGAATACTCTTCCTCTCTTTGAGCATGCTAATCCCCTCATTCTCGGCACTTTCTGAGGCAGTTCTGGGAGTCCTCTTTTGTGAATGTCTTTATGAAACATGATTACAAAATCCAGTGAATGCTGGTGCCCAGAGCCATCTACCAGAAAGCAAACTCATAAAAATATGATGATGTATTCTCATCTGCCTCATCTACTGCATCTGCTACTATGTGATTTTTTGTTCTTCCCCAAAGTCAAAATGACCATGAAAGATATAAATGTTTTGAATCAATTCAGGACGTAGAGGCAGCAATGATAGTGCAATTGACATTCATGAAAGAGGACCTCCAGCACTGCCTCAGAAAGTGACAAGAATGGTGGGATAAGTGTCTGAATTGAGGGTGAGGACATAAAGGGGAATTAATGGTGATGTCTTTTATTGTAATAAATTTTTTAAAAATGTGATCATTCACCATATTTTTGGATTACACCTAGCAAGGTTGCAGGCCCCCTTTCCCCTGCCTGTCTTTTTGAGGAGAGAACTTGTCGTGACTAAATTGTTGGCAGAGGCAGGTGGAAAAGGTGCCACTGTAGGTAAGGAGGAGAAAGCTGGCGGGAAGAGAAGACACAGCCAACTCTGGGCCGAGTGTGCACAGGACCCGGAACAGGAAGAGGAAGAAGGGATGACGTGTGTGCCTCTTTTCTTCTCTGTCAATGATCTAAGACTTCTTTGGAGTGACTTTTGGGGACTGGGTCTGCATGTAGACTCCGAAATGCTAAAGGATCTAGGACAGGGCTCAGAGTCATCCCAGCTGCTCTGGCCCTGTGCTTCCTCACCCAGTCAGGCCCCTCAGCCCTCTGCGATGGTGTGCTGTGCAGTCATTCCTCAGTATTTGTAGGGGGCTTGGTTCCAGGACTCCTAAGGGTACAAACATCTGGGGATGCTCCAGGTCTTCCCTAAAATGGTGTAGTGTTTGCATAGAACCTGTGCATCCTCCGAAATACTATTATCTCCAGATCACATGATACTTAAGAGAAAGTAGATGCTAGGTAAATAGTTGTTATACTGTATTTTTTAGGGGAGAACGACAAGAAAGAAAGGTCTGTACATGATCACTACTGACACAACCATCATGGAGCAACTACATTTTCGGTCTGAGGCTGGTTGGATCCATGGACATGGCAGGGTGCGATTAGATCTCAAACTGAAAGTCATAGAAAGTACAGTGTAACCCCACTTCTGATCTCAAAAACATCATAAAGCCTTAAAAGTGGTATGAACAAGAACTTGAAGCAGTGTTTAATGAGATGATGTGTGTTTCAGTGCGTGGGTGTGTACAGCCCAGGGGACACTGAGAGTGACCACATGCTCACACTTCCACAGCTCTGTCTGTAGTGTGGGTGTGGCAGCAGCCGTGCAGGTGCAGTAGGGACAGGGTCCTGCCCTGCAGTTTCTTTGTCATTGGTGACAAGATTTTCAAAGCAGTGAACAGCTCTTGATAAAGTTCTGGCCATGCCAAAGTTCCCTCTTTGTGCTGTATTGACTTTGTTCTGTAGTTGCATTCCTGGGCACTTTAGGGTATACTAGAAACATGGAAATCATGGCTTTTAATATGGCAGTGAGTTTTAGCTTGGCATTGTTATGAATTGGTGTCCCTCCCACATTGATATTTAAAGGTCAGCATCCCTTGCCCTGAAGGATGGCTACTTCCATGACCACCTCTCCCCAAGTGACAGAAACAGCCCAGACATGACAACCCAGAGCCCTAAAGAACCCTGGAGAAGCACTGTTCTAGGACCAGACCCAGGGAGCTGTGGAAGTTATCAGTCCCATTCCCTAGGGGTGAGAAGGTAGCTAAAGATGAGATCTGAGCCACGTTCTGGAATAAACATGCATTTTCTGGAACATTCCCTGCTCACTGAGGCATCTTCAGCCCATCTGAGCAGGGGAAATGTGAGCAGAAAAGACCACCCTCATCAGGGCCTCTGTAACCGCGAGGGGCCTGACCCAGCCCAGGGCCTTCCTGAGTCATAATAAGCATTTCAGATAGGGCCTGAGGTGAACCAAGGCCCTGGGATGAGCAACTTAGCCAAAAGTCAGGAAGAGCAGACCTGGCTTAGTTGCAGCTCTGACCTTCTTTAGTCTGAAGACCTGGGAAAAATGGCCTAACCTTTTGAGCTTCAGCGTTCCTTGCATGCAGTATGGACAGAAAGTTGCCACATGTTAGGGCTCTCGTGGGATCTAAAATGAGGTAATGTATGTAAGTGCTGTGTAAACTCTAGGTAGAATTTTTATTAGTGCGTGTGACCTCAGTCAGATCAATCAGCCTGTCTGGGCATTATTCTCTGTAAGGCAGGGTTTCAGCAAGTGTTCATTATGTCTTTTTCTTTTTTGTATTTTAATTCTTTGGCATCTCGGGCCTGTTGGCCCTAGAGGGAGTGCCTGTGCCAGGGTTAGCTGATTCCTAGCAATACTAATGACTGGCTTGTGAGCAGACTTTTCACATGCAAAACAGCCAACCCAGAGCCCCTCTCCTCACCCCTGTTCTCTCTCAGACTCTCACATTCCAGACCACTCCTCACCTGCCCATTGTCCCCATTCAGGTTCAGACAACTACAATTAGCCCCATACCACGCTGCTGAAGTCATGTAAACTAGCCAATTCCCAACCCGCTTCCTCTGCCTCAGGATTCCTTCTCGTGGAAACCACAGTGAAAGTCCTCGTCCAGATTTCCCCTCTTTCTGTCCGCTGACCAGCCCTGCTGCTTCCCCACATGGCTGTGTGGCAGGCCGTGCCTCCTGTCTGTAGGGGCTGTGACTGCAAACTTGCGTATGACCATCACTTCATGTCTGCGTCGCCACCCCTGAATAGTGAGGCCTGTGTACCCATAAACACGGAGGCGGGCCATACGTGCCCACAGGCCTGCAGTAGAAGGGTGTGCCCCAAAGCGTGAGGAAGATCATGTGGCCCGATGGCAAGCAAGAGGCCTTTCTACAGTGGGCCAGGAGCAGGGCTGGGGGAAAAGGTTGAAACTGGATCCCATGTTTGGTCTGGGATTGTTCCAGCAGTGGTGTCTGAGGCTCCTGAGTGGACAGATGGGTCCTTCTTTGTAGGTTGTCCCTGTAAAGGTTTGAGACTCTTTGGCTTGGAGGTGGTGGCTCCGGCTGTAGCAGTAGATGAGACTGCCCTAGAGTGTCCTGTATGATGAGGACTCTTGGCTGAGGACAGCATCTAGGGAACAGTGGTATTGTAAGGAAAGCTGGAGTAGAAAATGAGAAGAGACAGAGGTGTCATCCAAGAAGCGGGAGGGGAAGGAGAAGTTTCAGAAGCCAGAGGGCTGTGGCCATCAGCACCTGCCCTGCACAGCATCAGACCGTGCAAGGCCTGGCGTTTGTCCAGCGGGGTTGGCAGGTCTCCAGAGACCAAGAGCCAGTTGGCTGGATGGTGTGAGTGGCAGGGAAGAAGTGGGGCAGTGGAGGCAGGGGTGAGGGAGAGGCAGGTGGTTGCATGGCAGTCCGAGTTTGTATAGCTCAGAGAGAGGATGGTAAAGAGTGAACCACTGCAGGAGCAGGACCCGGCATGCACGTGGACAGCCTGCTGTCCACTGGACGGGTGCTGCCCTCCCCTCCCGGGGATGCTTATGTTGGGAATGCCATAGCTTTAGGTGGGCGTACAGTGACCGGGAGAAGAAACGCAAGGGACCTGACACTCCTGCGGCTGTCCTGTGTAGTAAATAGAACTCCATCTGTGATTGTTTTGAGAAATACATGAGTTGATATTTTTGGGAGACATGCCTGGCACATAGGAAGGACTAAAAAAGAAATCTAGTTTTCCGAAGTAAATAATGGTTTAAATAAGCATTTATGGGTTTGGCCTGAGGTCTAACCTCTGTTGTTTATAACATGGTTCTTTTCGAAAAATAGGTTTCCAGTTCCAAACGAAGTGACTCAGAAGAGAAGTTACAGAATATAACTTGGGGTATTGGCAATGATAAATTATGGTACCTTCCCTTTAACTTGAAACATATGAAAAAGAAAGAAAACATCACCAGTCATAGTAAAGCAGTGACATTCCCTTGCTCTTTGCTTGCACTTCTACGACTGTGAGTCACAGCCTACCTATGTACAACTGTGCGCACGTGTGCCAACACACACCCACCTGTGTCTGGATGTCCTCCACGGTGGGCACACGTGCTCACCACGCTTGGCTGGAGGTCCAAAAGGCTTTTTTTTTTGTACCTGGGATTGAACTTGGGACTTTGCGCTTGCAAGGCAGGTGGTGGATCCACTGAGCTAAATCCCGGCCCTCAAAAGGCTTTTGTGGTCCAGGGTGGAGAATCCCAGGGAAAACTCAGACAGCCCTATCTCATGTCACGGTCTGTTCCTGGGCCAGTCACAGTGGCCAGGGAGTTAGAAAGCATGTGACTAAAAATTTCAAGGAGATTCATATGGGGTGAAAGAGAATGTACAAGAGTGGAGTTTTAGGCAAACCAAACAGTACATATCATTGAGTCGGATAGTTTACCTAGTTATTGTTAATGTGTTCATATTAATTATATTTTAAGAACATTAGATAGCCATTTTTCTATGGATGAAGTTTCAGTGCTCTCACTTTTTCGTATTTGAAATGCAGAAAATATGATCTTTCAAGTACAGAGAGCTGTAATTAAGTGAATTACAAAAGCGCTTTGGCATATAGGATTTCACAGTGGAGCTAATCTTCTTACTATCTAGTGTGGCAGGGCTTTGTAAAGAGACCTTTGGACTTGATTTCCCATCAGAAGATGAGTTTGCCAAGGAAGTGTCATTTGGCTGGATTGAGGGACTCTGTTTTTGCATCTTTATTTTTGGGTCCCTTTCCCTTTTGAAACTGGCTTGTTATCCTTCAAATGGACACAAGGCCATCCTACCAGATGGTCTCTACTCTGGGCAGGCGAGGTAGGAACATGGGACTCTCACTTGGGTGATAGAGGCTAGATTTCTACTAGGGGCTGTCAGCCAGGAGGGTGAGCATCACCCCATTAGCTTACAAGGACATGTGGCTGCTCTTCCAACTCGTCCCTTTTTTCTTTTTTGGATCAGCCCTTCACATTGAGATTGTTGCTTCTCATTTCAAAGGATTCAGAGGACTTACAAATCTTGATGGAGTTTTAATGGAATGCAATCTTAAATGCTTCAGAATGCTACTACTGACCATCCATTCTCATGGACATCTGTCAGATACCCCTTGAGTTTCATTACAATCCTGTCACAGCTGCCATTTATTGTTTTTATGGTTCACATCCCCTCACTAAGAGGTCAGCTGCCTGAGGGCAGGGATCATGGCTTCTATTGTCTTCACCTGGACCAGCACCTGGAGCGTAGAGGAGCTCAGAACGTGTTTGTTGAAAGGACAGGTCCATTGCTGCAGAGCTGATGAGGGCTGGGAGGTCTCAGGAGTGACCTGCCCGGGTTGACTGTCTTGAGTGGAAGGAACTCCAGAGCTCATGTGGTTTGTCATGATCTTAGTGAGCTTGGGAAGGCTGAGGGACCGGGGGCCTCTATGAGTCAAAGTGGTCCTCAAAGAACCCACACTGCAGGGCACTTAGCCTGACCCCATGGCTCTGGAATGAGCTTCCTGGGGTGGACCTTTGAAATTAGGTACTGAGCCTTGTGAGTTTTGTACAGTACGTTCATTTTTCTGGAGAGAGGAGAGTCGGCTGGGGCTCGTCTTAGAGCCAGAGTTTGTTACTGGGGGTGAGGGGAAGGAAGGGAATAATTTGGAGAGACAGGGCCTGCCAGAGAGGAGCACCACCTTCTAGAAGCTAGGAGGGACTACCTGGGTTTTGCAGGAGACCCCTTCACCGCAGCAGAAGGGAGCTGTGGCTCTGATTTGTCCAGGTGATTGGAACAGTTGCAAGTGCCTTTCAGTTCACTTTACACAAATGCTTTTTTTTCCCTCTTCCAAGTGCAGCATTATATCATGTACATGGAATTTTAATTTTATTCTTCGCATCCAAGCTTGAACAATTAATTCTTCTGCTTCAGTGTATAGAATATACCTTTCCTCTGCCATAGCTTATTAAATCTACCCATTGGAAACATTTGGATTTAATAAATACAAAACCGATTAGCTCATTCTTGAAATAAGTTGGTTAAATGTGTTCATTGTAGAGCTGTAGAGATTTCTTTCATAATTATGAAAGAATGTGCATGTCAGGAAAGGAGCGCCTCATTCCCATTTCTTTACTTTCTGTTTGGTGTTATATTTTTTATTTTCTGCTCTAGGTGTATAGTTCTGTGTATATAGATTCATGTAACCATGGCCAGAACCAGGATAGAGAAAAGTCCCATTAACTCGCAATATTGCCTTATCTCCCACTCTCCGTTCTGACCCCTGCCAACCACTGACCTGTTCTCCATGCTATAGTTTGTTTCTGAAAATGTCATGTGAATGGGACCATACACTCGCAGGGTGTATTACCTTTTAAGACTGACTCCTCTCACTCAGCAAGCCCTTTCACTCAGCAGGCCTTTGGGGTTCAGCCATGTCATTTCAGGTATTGGTCATTTATCCTCTTAACTGCCTGGCAGTAACCCACGGGACGGATGCACTGGTTACTCATTTACCTACTAAGCAGTGTCTTGACACCCAAGTTGTGACATCTAACAATATTTTATTCCACTTTAAGACTGAATAGTGTTCCATTATACAGTGTTCGTTTTCAGTTCTTGACTGTATACCTGGGCGTAAGTTTTTGCGTTGTCTGTAACTTAGTGTTTCACTTTTGAGGAACTGCCACACTACTTTCCAGAGTGGCACCATGTAAATTCCCACCAACTATGTATGAGGGGTCTGATTTCATTTCATCCTTACCAAGCCATGAATTTTCCAGGTTTTGGTTCTCTTCCCCCTTCCCCTTTTCCTCTTCTTCTTCTTTTGTGGTTCTAGAGATGGAACCCAGGGCCTTGTGCATGCTAGGCAAGCACTGTACTACTGAGCTACATTCTCAACCCCTCTGGGTTTTTTTCCTTTGCTATCTTCGAGGTTGGGAAGTGGTTTCTCACTGAAATTTTTAGTTACTTTTCTATCACGACTAGGGATGTTGAGCGCATTGGCCCTTTGAATATATTCTTTGAAGAGATATCTAGGTGAATTATTTGCTTATGTTTCAATTGGGTTGTCTTATTACATATGTACCAATTCCCCCTAGTGAATGTGTTTATTATGTATGACAAACATGTACTAATCAAAAAGAAGCCTTATATAGTAGATCCATATCAGATACATGACTGGCATATACTATATCGTTTTTCCAATCTATGGATTTTTTTCTTTTTACTTTCTTTCTTGAAACTACCCTCCTTTCCTTTTGTATTTTTTTAGACAGGGGCTTGCCAAAGGCTGGCCTCGAACTAGGGATTCTCCTGCCTCAGGCTCCCAAGTAGCTGGGATTAGAGGAGTGTTCCATCATGACCAGCAAGGCCTTAATTTTGATGAGGTTCAGTTTGTCTCTTTTTCCATGTTTACTTGATCTTTTGGTGTTACAACTGGGAACCCACTGTCTAATCCAATATCGTGATGATTTATTCTTTTGTTTTCTTCTAAAACTTTCGTAGTGTTAGGTTTCATATTTAAATCTTTAATCCATTTTGACTTAAATTTTATATATGATATAAATGTTCCATTTTATTCTTTCGCATTTGGCTTTCTAATGTTGAAAGTCTATTTCTTTTGCATTGTCTTGGCACTCATTGAAATCCAACTGACCATAAATGTATGGTTTTATTACTGGTGTTTTTTTTTAATAGTAAGTTTTGAAATCAGACAATGTGAGGTTTCCAGCTTTGTCCTCTTTTCTCAAGACTGTTTCGTCTCTTCTGGACCTTAGCATTTCCATGTGAATTATAGGATCAGCTTGTTTGTTTTTGCATTAAGAATCTAGCTAGGATTTTTTTAAGGATTTCATTTAATTTGTAGATCATTTTGGGGGGGGGGATTGCAATCTAAGCAATATTAAGCCTTCCAGCCCAGAAATAGGAGATGGCTTTTCATTTTATTTCAGTTTTCTTTAATTTGTTTCAGTGATGTTTTCTAGTTTTCAGTGTATGAGTCTTGTATATCCTTTTGTTAAATTTATTTCTAAGTATTTTATGCTACTATGGATGGGATTATTTTCTTAATTTTATTTCTGGATTGAACATGTACAGAAATACAGTTGATTTTGTAGATTGATTTTCTATGCTGAAACTTTGTTGAACTCATTTATTGCCTCTAATAGTATTTTGGTGGATTGCTTTGGATATTTTATATGGAAAACCAAGTCTGCTGCATAGAAGGCTTTACCACCCAACCAGGCGGCTCACACCTCTTGCCACGCCTCCCCTTGCTGTGCGGGAGCCTTAACCTCAGTCAGAGGTGAGACTCGGGCCCTGCTTAGGCCTTTCCTGCACAGGAGTGCAGCGCAGCCTTGTCACGTGTGTAGCCTTTTCATTTTCAGGACTGTACTGGAATTTTTTTAGCGGTCCTATAGCCATCTTATTCCATGGATATTTTTATTTAAGCTTAGGTTTTGTCCTTTTTAAAACCATCACCTCTGGTAGTTGTGATAGCGAACAGTTGCCCTCAATTGTTTTGTACAAATATCCCCCCAAGAAAAGATGTCCCACGTTGAGCAAACTAAGTGAAGACAAATAGCGTCAGCCTTTTAAGTGGGTTGTTCTGGAGAAGCAGCGGGCATTGCTCTGGAACTGGACTTTGAAGGAGCCCGCTGTGGTCCTTCCAGGCTGCAGGAATTCGCCGTGATCGGGGCCGTGGGTTTCCAAGGCTGCTGCAGAGCCCGGGAGGTGGGATGGGACTAGGTCCGCCCTGAGGCCACGGAGCTCACGCTTATCCCGGAGATTCATCCGTCTTTCTGGAGAAAGCACTTAGCATAGTGCTGCAAGCCCTTCTAAGATATCTAGAGTTCTGTGAAAGTTGATTTCTGACACTCGCTGCCAATTTTCTCATTGCTTTCATGGGATAAAAATAAGGACCAATAAAATGGTCCTTATTCATCCATTTTTGTTGACATTTTTTTTAAATTTTGAGAGTTCTTTAAATATTCTGGGTACGAATTCTATATCAGATATGTGCTTTGCAAATATTTTCTCCTGGGCCATGGCTGGTCTTTTCATTCTCCTAACAGTCTCTCTTTTTTTTTTTTGTACCGGGGATTGAACTCCGGTCCTTGAGCTTGCACAGCAGGCAGCAAAACCACTGAGCTAAATCCCTGGCCCCCTAACATTCTCTTTTGAAGACAGAGCCATTTTAAATTTTAATGTACTTAAGAAATCTTTGCTCAATTCAGAGTCACAGATTTATTCTTGTTCTTCTACAAACTTTATAGTTTTAAGTTTTAGTCTATGAATCACTTTCATAAATAGTAAGAATTATAGATTAAAATTATTTTTATTTTTTTTGTCATATTGATGTTCAATTTTTCCAGCACTGTGTATTGAAAATCTGTCCTCCAGAGCTGCTTTTGAACCTGTGTCAAAAAATTTTTGTCTGTGCATGTGTGAGTCTATTTATGCAGCAGGGAGATGATGCTGTATTGGTCTGTCTATCTTGATGCCAACACTACACATCTTAGCTAAATTTACTTTTTCTCATTGTTGAGACAAAATACCCAACACC
Source organism: Heterocephalus glaber (assembly GCF_053883595.1). Taxonomy (NCBI): domain Eukaryota; kingdom Metazoa; phylum Chordata; class Mammalia; order Rodentia; family Bathyergidae; genus Heterocephalus; species Heterocephalus glaber. The sequence continues at coordinate 4,816,473 of NW_028258329.1, read as the reverse complement.
CAAAGTTCAAAGAGGAAAGATTTATTTCGGCTCAGAGTTCATAGAGGTTTCAGTCCATAATCAGCTGGCTCCAAGGCAGAGTGGCATGGCAGAGGGCCATGGCCGAGGAGGAACAGTTCATGGCAGACAGAAAGCGGAAGGCATAAATCTACAAGCAACAATAGCAGCTTCTTTCTGCTCTGTTTATATTCTATCTAGGCTACCCAGGTTAGGGCAGGTGCCAAACCAATCAGTGGATTACATCTGTAATCACACACCCTTAATCCCAGCGTCACACATTCTAGATCCAGCCACCTCTGAAAAAGCCCCACCTATGACTGCATAAAGCTTTAGGGGGACATCTAGACACAAGCTATAATGGGGGGGGGAGATATCAACCCCCTTCCTTCTGCTGTATAAAACATCTCCTCTGGGGAGAGGGAGGGAAGTTCCCCAGTTTAATTATCCACAGAGAACCATGTCTGCGGAGACCTGGATCTCCAGGTCTTCCCTGGCCAATACACTATTTCTAGCTTTAAAAGTATTCAAATCACCCAAAATGTGTTTTCCAGCACTGCTTGCCTAGAGCTCAGATTTTCAGAAATTCTTAGAGAATTGTCTTTTAGCCTACCAAGACTTTTACAGTAAGCCTTGAAATATGACCTGACAGCCTTTTGAGAGATCGTATTAGCTCTCCAACTTTGTTCTTCTCCAAAGTTGATTTAGTTGTCTGTGACCTTTGAATTTTAATGTGAATTTTAGAATTAGTTGGTTAGCTCCACCATGAAGCCTGCTGGGATTTTGATTGGAATTGCATTGACTCCATACATCAGGATTGCTTCACCTGTTGACAGTCTTGGGCTGGATAATTCTTTGATGTGGGGAGGTCCTCGGCAATGGAGGGTGTTTTGAATCCTGGTTCTCTACCCGTTCAGTAGCATGCCCTGCCTCCAAGTTGTGACAACCAAATAATGTCCCCAAACACTGCCAGATGTACCCTGGGCGAAAAAACACCCATGGTTGGAAATCATTGTTACTAATCGATTTGGGAAGAATTGATGTCACAACGGTATTGAGTCTTCTGCTCTGTCAGCACATGATACCTCTCTATTTATTTAGGTCTTTAATTTCTTTCGATAGTGTTTTGTAGCTTTCAATATAGTTTTACTTGTTACTAGTATATATAAACATTGTTGAATCTTGTGTATTGATTTTGTATTTTGCAACACTGCTAACCCACTTATTAGTTCTTGTGGGATTTCACAAAAGACTTTCCATTTTGTTTTATATTCCCAGTACTGTTTTTTAGGTTTAAGTTGTATATGGATTACTCTTCTGTTTTTGTAATTTAAAAAAAATAGGAAACATGGGAAGCATTCTGTAGAATTGATGGGTACAATTTAATACAGGGTCAGGTTGCCAGACTTGAAATTCCATTGTTATTTGGTAGCGATTACTGGTAGTGAGTACTTCCAATAATTCTGGAAGGATGCAGATGGAATGTGAACTCATAGGTTCTATATCACAAGTTGAAAGGGTCTTCAATAGCCAATTTGCTGTCTAATCACCCAAATAAATGATTGTTTGCTTTGGTCAGCTATAGCTGATAGTTTGAAAAGTGTACATCTCTGTTGTTTCTTTGGAGATTACTTTTATTCTTTAATGATATTTCAGATAAAGCCTCATTTATTCTTCAGCATGTAGGTTATAGATTTTGACCTAAAAATTATTCATTTTTATTCATGTCATGTCATGTAATTTTATTTATTTATTTATTTATTTATTGGTACCAGGGATCGAACTCTGGTCCTTGCGCTTGCACAGCAGGCGGTGAAACCACTGAGCTAAATCCCCGGCTATATTTATTGATAATTCTCCAGTTCTACTTGCACCTTGATTTGGCTTAAAGGAAGTTATTTGGCTTCTGTGTGTGTGTGTGTGTGTGTGTGTGTGTGTGAGAGAGAGAGAGAGAGAGAGAGAGAGAGAGAGAGAGAGAGAATAGTGTATATCATTTGAGAATACCAGGAAATGTTAATCTCCAGATAAATACGTATACAGACTCATTTTCCTGACATGGTAAGGGTAAGATGACTTGGTCCCTTTAGGGCTGGCAGGGCATTTCAGGCCTTCCTTATCTGTGGTACTTGCCACGGGAGAGATATTTTCTTCCTTAGAACAGGAGCTTGCTTTTGTACTGGAGTAGGGCACCTGTATCTTTGGAAAATAGCAGTGGCTCTTGAAACTGTCTTTGTCTGTGTGCTGTTTTTGCCATCCGTGACCTCCTCTCTTTGTTCTCTTTGTATGAGATTTTGTCAGGTGGTGCTCTTTTTCATTTTGCCATTCTGGAAGCATTTCTGAAGCTTTCCCCTCTGTCACTCATTTGGTTCTTCTGAGCAGAAGTTATGCTCTTTGCTTCCTTCAGTGTGGATTTTTCTTCTGTAATCATCTTTTTTGTCTCCATGGTTTTCCTCATCTCCTTTAGCTCTGTGCACATGGCCTGTGTCCCACTTTTGTCCTGAGTGCAGCCTGTGCTCTGTCCAGCTCTCTGCCCTTGGTGCAGGGGGGCTCTGCAGGCCGTCCACCTAGTATAGCAATCTGCAAAGACTTTCTTGCATCCTACAGGTCATTTTTAGAGATATTCTCTTTCGTATGTCCGTACGCTCCTCCTCCTTTTCCTCCTGTGCTTTTAGGGGGCATGTTGCTAGTTGATAGCTATAGTGGTCCCTCCTATATCCCTGGTTTTGCTTCCCACAGTCTCAGTTCCTTGATGTCAACACTGGTCCAAAATGTAAAGTTCTAGAAATAACCATGTCATTAGTTTTAAATAGCTTCTGTTATAGTATATTGTTGTAACGGCATAATTTTATTATTAGTTATCATTGCTAATCTCTTACTGTGCCTAGTTTATCAATTCCACTTAGTAATAGGTATATATACATAGGAAAAACATACTATATGTTAGCTAGTACTATCTCTGGTTTCAGAGATCTGTAGAATGTCTTGCAATATGATCCCCCATAGATAAGGGGGAGACTATTGTATTTTCTCTATTATTTGTTCTTTTCAATGAACATCATGTCATTATGTGCCATTTGACTTGGAATAATTTTGTTGGGAAAAATGATGAGTTTCCATTATAAAACATTCAAGCAGTTCAGAAAAGTAGAAAGAATAAAGGAGGATATAAAGAACCGGTTGTGCTGGTGGATCTAATATACCTGGTGACCCTGGTTCATAATACTATGCTGAAATTGATAGTGGCTGGGGAAGAGCTCAGAGGTAGGGAATGTGCTTCACATGTGCCTGCCATTGGATTCAATTCCCAGAACCAAAGAAAAACAACTTACTAAGAGAGTGGATCTTAAAATATCCTCACCACAACACAAAGCATCACAACTGTGTGAGGTGATGGATATGTTAATTAGCTTGATTGTGGTCATCTTTCCACAGTGTATACAAGGCAAGGGGAGATCTAAAATTAGTGTGTGTTTAAATAAATTTTAAAACAGAGAAAAAATTTAAAATGTAGTGTTGCAGGCAGTGTTTTGTCACCTGCCTGCACTCCACCCCCATGTTTGGCTCTCTCCGGGTCTGCCCTGTGTTTGCCTTTTAAGTTCCAGACCTCAGACAAGAGTCTGCTTGTCCTTCTAGGTTCTTGCCAACAGCCCACTTTCCAGATGTTGAAAGCTTCTAATGTGGACTGTTGAATGACCCTAAAATTTGATGGTTAGGTTGGGAGTCTGCTAAGAGTGTGGTGACAAAGATAGTAGACATTCAAAATATGTTTACTGAATGAATCCTTTGTTGAAAGGAGTTGCAGTCAAACTAGATGGTGAATATTTAAATTAAAAACATTACAGTAAAAGACACATTGCCATTAATTCCCCTCAAAATACTCCCCCTCTCTTTGAACACACTTATCCCAACATTCTTGCCACTTTCTGAAGCAGTTCTGGAAGTGCTCTTTTGTGAGTGTCTTTACAAGGTGTGATCAAAAATACAGTAACTGCTGCTGTCCAATGCCATTTAAAGAAAAGGGAGGCATGTTTGTGAAAACATCACAGAGTGTTCTTGTCCACTTTATTCAATGCAGCTGGCATCATGTGACTTCTAGCTCTTCTCCAAAGTCAAAATGACCATGATAGGTAAACATTTCGAATCGATTCAGGACATCGAGGCAGCCATGACAACTCAATTAAAGACACTAATGAAAGAAGACGTATAGAACTGCTTCAGGAAATGGTGAGAATGATGGGATACATGTGTTTGAAACAAGGGAGACTATTGTATTTTGAGGAAATTGATGGCAATGTGTCTTTTACTGTAATAAATTAAAAAAATTAAACATGCACTGTATCTTGTGATTGCCCCTCATATATCAAAACATCACATTGCACATCTTCAGTATACGTAATTTTTCTTGTCCAATATGCATCTGTAAAGCTTGGGAAAAAACAAAAATGGAAGGAAAAAACCATAAAATACCACCTCCCACACACAACCCCTCAGTGAATCAGTGAACAGCATTTTAGGCAATGACTCCTCTATTCCTGGATGCAAATAGAGGTATGTGTCTAAAGAGTTACATATTAAACACTGGCTTTTAAAGATAAGTATGCAAATTGAAAATTGCTCTAATTTAACAAGAGGAATGTGAGTATGCTTCACAGTCCAGTAGAAAAGGTTATAAAAATTTTTTAAGTGGTTGAAGTCATTTTCTTTAAAACCAGCAGTTGAAGTTTGGACAGTTTCTCTTGAATACCTCTCATAAGTGCAGAGGAAATTAGCTGATGTCTGCTTACTTCTTAGAGCAGCATAGTAGAGGGCAGTGATGGTGGGGTTTTTTAGAGACAAGTGCCCAAACCACAACCCAAAGCCCACTTATTTATCACAAAGTGTCAACACTACAATTAAACCTGAGTACTGAGGTTTTAGTTTAGAAAAAGCAACTCATACATGAACATCTTTCATCTTAAAAGAAAAACACAATAACATGAGTGCCAAATGTTAGCCCCCACCGGTATAGGAATTAATGCTTGGACCCAAATAGCCTAGGTCTGAATGCTGTCTCTGCTTCTTGATCTTGGGCTGATTGCTGAACTTGCTGTGATTCAGTTTGCAACCTTAGTAAGATAAATAGTATTTATTCATAGTAATAAATAACAGCATCTCTCTCATACAGTTCTTGAGACAATTAAGATAGTTATCATTATGATTAATAACATAAAGGCCTTGAGGTAGTATCTGGCACACTAATATTATCTTGCAGCTCATTTTTCTAGTTAGATTGTTGTATTTATAGGACAAGGTTAATTGCATTTGCATTCTCTTCTTTTCCCCCACTTTTGGCAATATTTTCCTTAGTCCTACATTTAAGAGTATTTAGTGCACCCCAGCAGTTCCCGCTCCCCGCCATGCCCTCCTAAATCTGCTAGGGTCATTCTTAATTTTCTTATTTGGGTTGACTCACATTTGGTCCAATTTTGTTGCCAGTAGCTTTTAGTTTTATAAAAAGAAATATTCACTTTGCTTTATTTCTTAGATTCCTAAGGAGATTTGACTTTCCTTTTGAAGGACAATCTGCTTGGGAAGAAATTTCTTTCTCCCAAGACCATAGAACCCCCCCCCCCCACACACCCTAAGAGGCATCTTTCCTTCGCTGCCCACCCTTGGGTCTACTCCACCTGCCCAGTGACCCCTACGTTGGTCTACTTTGCTGTTATGAAAATTTTTGTATGTCCAGAAAAATATGCAGAAACTATATAATGTACATTTGTGTCATATCGTGCAGATACACCACGTAACATCATGTCATAAGTACAGTAAGTCCCCAACTTATGAACACTTGAGTTGCAAACTTTTACAGGTATGCTGTGTAAGACTCACTTTTTTGTTATATGGATGAATCTTACTTACGAACAGTTCTCTTAGAATGGAGCTCATTTGTAAGTCGGGGACTTACTGTACTTCAAATCTTTCTTAATGAAATAAATAGCTGTATACAGTTGAAGTTCTCTCTTTGCATGGCCTCCAGCTCTACCTTATCACTACAGTACAACCTTTCCAGAAGGTTGTGTGATCTTGCTGTTGGCATGTATTCTTCCACTCATGCCTTTAGACTTGGTACTCTCTGTGTGTTTATAGTCCATGTGGAGAATTGTTTTGTGTATTTTACAGCATCATTCATGTTGTTTGTCAGTAGGATGTGTTTGTCATGTTTTCCGTATTTCCCCATGTGTATGGATGAGGTCATTTATTTGAATTGCTGTGTATACAATATTGCTGCTTGTCTTGGACACTGGAGCTCCTGGTTCTCAGGCCTTTGGGGTGTAGAACTCAAAGCAGTGCTCCCCACCCTCACCCAGCTCCAGTTGTCTAGCTTGCAGTTTCCAGATTGTCAGACCTCTTTCTTGGCTTCCATAATTGTGTGAACAAATTCCCATAATAAATCTCCTCATTCATATTTATATGTCCTAGTGATCTTGTTTCTCTAGAGAAACCTGATTAATAAATAGATGGTTGTTTCTATCATTTGGATGTTGAAAAATCTTCCAAAGGGCCATGTGTTAAAGGTTTGATCCCCAGTTTGATGCTCTTGGGCAGTGGAGGAAGTTGGGTCTAGTGGGACATCATTAGGTCCCTGGGAGTGTGGCTTCAGAGGGGATTGGAGGGCCTCTTTCTCTCTGTTTCCTGGTCAGGATATAAGTGGTTTTGCTGAACCATGCACTCCTGCCATGATGTGTTGCCTTTGCACATGGGCAGAACAATGGGGCTGGTCCATTATGGATTGGAGCCCCTAAGACTCTGAGCTAAAGAGGTTAAGAGATTCAGGCATTTTATTATAGTCATACAAAGCTGACTGGTACCATGTAGGAGTGGGGTCTCCCACTATCAACTGGGGGTCATTTCCTGCCTGTAGCCACAACTGCATTCGTAGTTCATGGGCCCCTAACTCCATCTTCAAAACCAGCCACAGTGGTTGAGTCTCTCTTATGTCTTTTATGCTTCATCTCAGAAAAGACTTTTGGTCTACTGTACTCATGTGATGAGTGAGATTGGACGCCTCTACCCAGATAATCCACGGTAATCTCTCCTCAAGATCCTTAACCTTGATCACATTGGTAAATGCTCTTTGCATATCCAAGTGGGGTGCTGTAGTGTAGACACTGGGGGGAGGCCACTGTTCTGGTTGCCACATCAGTCTCCAACATCTGGAAGTTACTTTTCTGACATCTGCTCACAGTCACTTCACGTGATTAGTCCTTCACATTTTGCCAGTGTGGAGATACAGACACAGCACCTGATCACTACTGAAAGTGATGAGTCTTCAGTTCTTAAAGATGACCCAGTTCACCAGAGGTGCTTTGTGGTGGTTGTTTTATACCATCTTTTCTTGAGATTTTTGTCTCATGTGATTTGTGGATTTCTGCAAGCAGGGTGAGTTTCAGGTGGGTTCAGAAATCAGAGATTAGATTTTTTTTCCCCATCTACTATTCTTTAAGCTGTCTTCCTCTGTGGCTCAGCTTTGGCCTCCTAGTGACCGGGTAGAAGAGACTGCTGATGGGCTTACATCCAGGCCATTCCCTGGGTCTGGGCGGCTCAGTCCTCAGCATATGGTATTACACTGTGTGTGTGAGGAAGTGGATGCAGATCAGGTGTCTAGTGTTATCTGCAAGCTTTTGTCTTTCTCTTTATGGTGATTTTTGTTTCCTGTTGCTAGGAATTGAATTGCACCCTGCCTCCCCAGTCTGTATGTTGAAGTTCTAATCCCCAGTGGTTTAGAATGTGATCTTATGTGGAGACAGAGTCTTCATGTAGGTAACCAAGTTGAAAGTAGATCATTAGGGTGGGCTCTGATCAGCTATCATGGTGGGGGGACAACCACATTATAGGAGGTTTAAATTATACCTTGCAAACTCTGCACCAGGCCAAAGCCTCCCCTGAGCTCCAGGCATCCGTGGGTGACCTCCTACCCCTCCCTGACTGATGGCATTGGCTGTCAAATCAGCATTTTAAAATCAGTGTCCAAAGTGAACTCCCATCTCTCCCACCTGCTCCTCCCTTTATCTCTTTCATTGCAGTCCATGGTGACTGTGCTCTTACAGCCCCTGAGACCAAACATCTGATTTCTCTCTTTCCCTGGCTGTACACTGCAGTAGTAAATACTCATGTGTATTAGTCAGCTTTCTGTCACTGTGAAAAACACCTAAGGTCACCAGCTGATCCAGCGAAAAGGTCGATGTTGGAGGTTTTGGTTTGCTTCGTTGTTTGTTGGGTTTCCTCCTGGGGGAACTGTGGCAAAGCAGAGCATCATGGTGGGAGCGTGGTGGACCAAGGCCATTCACCTCATGCATGGCATGCGAAAGAGAAAAGACCTGGGGTCCCAAGGCCCCACTAATCTAAGACCTCCCTCTGGGCTCTGCCTCTTAAGTTTCCACCCCCTTCCAGTAGAGGCAAGCTGCGGACCAGGCCTTAACACACGTGCTGTTTGGGGACACTTCATATCCAAACTACAGCATATTGGCTTTCACTTCCATATAGCTCCTGAATGCCATCACTTCTCAGCTGCTTCCCTGCTGCCCTTCCTAACCTGTCACCCCTTCCACCCTTGTCCCCCGTGTACTGTTCCTAGCACGTAGTCATCTTAAAGGCATGAATTGGGCCCAGCCCTGCCCTGCTCGCTCCTCTCTAGGGCTCCCCACTTCTCTCTGTGTCACAGTGTTATAACCTAATCCCTCCCCAGCACCTCTGCATCACCCCAGCAGCCCTCCTTTCATTCTGCTCTCCCCTAGGGCCGAGAGCACACCTGGCTCAGAGCAGGCACCCGGTAAATGGGTGGTGAAGGGGTGAGGCATCTATGGAGAGTTTTGTGCTGTAATAGGAATTTATGAGATGTGATTCCACGTGTTTAATGAGAAGCACATTCAGTATTATGATACAGGTGTATTCATTAGGAATGATCACATGTCTTAATCTGTCCATGATTAACCAGCTATTCTGTTACAGTTGTTGTTCTTCTTCCTCTTCTCAGATTGTTAGTACAGTATTTATAAGCAACTTGAATGGCAGTAACTACAAATACCAGCTCTGAAACCAAGGGTACTGGACCTAATGATGGCCTGGCCCCTGGGTTTTTAGCCACCTCCTGTCCGTCCTCAGCGCATTCACCTCTCTGGGCAGCCAGACCGGTCATCTTGGGGCTCTGCACCAGGCCAGGGCAGCTCTGACCAGGCAAAGAATGACAAGAAGCTTGTTTGTCCCCTTCACTCCCCAGGGAGATGCAAATGAGAGGAAGAGAGGGAATTTAGCCTCTTTTGACTACACCCTTCTAAAGCAGCTGTTTCAAGATAGACTCTTAATGTTAGAGTTGAATTAAGCATCCATCTATCTATCTGTCTATCTATCTATCTACCTACCTATCATCTTTTGGAACTAGAGGTCCTAAGTAAGAGGTCTTTTGGAATTTGAAACCCTTGGCCGGGGCGTATTTATCTCAGAGTTTGCAGCACACGCAGGCCCCTCCCCAGACCAGCTAGACTGCATGTTTCTATGGATGCCCTCAGGAACCAAATGAGGGGCTGTATGCAGGCCCAAGTAGGCCTCCAGAGTGAATCAGGGTAGCATTAGCATAATTATTAGCACATGCATGTTTAATTTTACAACTCTTTCATTTGCCATCCTAGAAGTATGTGTGGGCCTCTCTGCCTCCCCATCTGCCCTGTGGCTTGGTTTTTATTAGTTATCTGTTGGCAGAGCCAAGACGAATTTGCCTTGCCTGGTGTGACAAACCTCTGTCATCCTGCCACACCTGTTTTCACAGCTAGGTGTGTGCACACTGGCTGTGAAGGGTGGCAGTCTTGTATGAAACCCGGGTGTCTCTGAGCTGCTGCCCTTGGTGGTGGTGGGGCACACACCTTATCCTCTCTCAGAATGACCTGAGCATCAGAAGCACGAACTAGTTACTTATTGGCTGTGTTCTGGTTGCCCTGCTGAGTTGCTATTGAGCAGCATGGCTTTCATGGTTACTGTTTAAGGACTGTAATACCTCACTATTGAACATAATACTCTAAATTATTTTAAGCATTTATTATGAACACTCAGTATAAATGTTCCCCCCTCCCCCTGAAACAATTAGGAACTACCATGGTGGGACACTGGTGGGACAGAAGGCTGGGACAACAAACCCCTGGGTGCTGTAAACTATTACTCTTTGTAGCATGGCATGTTATTTCTCTGCCTTGTGCTCTTTTTAACAGACCTGTCAGGAGACCCAGATAAAACCACAAAAGCAGAATGTTTGCATGAAGTGGGAAATTGCTACCAAGGAAAAACCTAAATAAACCCTCTAGCTTGATTTGCTCTTAAGTCAACTTAAAATCACTCATTTTGGAGGTCCCATAGCTGGACATGTTAGTTTCCTACTAGCTTTGCAGTAGGTGACACTGTTGATATATAGGTTATGATAATAGTTGCCTGGGTTACTTCTTAGGGACCTGAAGGCCACTTTTGCCAAGAACACTGACCCTTTTGTTTTTTTTGTGCTGCTGGGGAATTGAACCGAGGACCTCATATGTGCTAGGCAAGCACTCTGCTGCAGAGCTATAGCCCCAGTGCCAGCTGAGCCTTTCCTTGAGCCTACAGGTGGGTGACTAAAATTGTCCAAGAGGCGTGACATCTCTGTCTTCATTTTGTGTCTATCTCCTCTGCTGTCTTAACTCTTGGGTCAGATTCTACTCAGCTCTGCACATAGACGTGTTGATCATTTAAAAATGTTCAGTCTAAGACTGTCATACAGGGATCCTGCCCCTCAAGTGGGATTTATTGAGTGGTTGAGTAGATGGTGGCATGGTTACCCAGGACTTTGGGGAGGCCTTTTCAACTGTGGGTTCCTGAAATTCTTTAACAGGTGTAAATTTTTTTCCCCAAAATTTAGTAGAAAGCCTTAAATGCAGGGTTTTGTTTTTCTTTCAGATTTCACAATTCTATCAAAGAGACTTTTTTTCTTTTCCTAGAAAATAAGGACAGCAGGACCCTTGCTGGAGTCTTGATGTGGTCCTGTCCATTTTGCCTTGTTGCTGTTCAGGACCAGCACTCTCTTTTGGGGAGCCTGCCCAGGGCTTCTGAAAAAGTGGAGCAGGCTGTTCATGTCCATCATTCATATTTCAATTCTCCCTTCCTTATTCTTTCGATGTACTCAGGCCTGAAGAAATCCATCTTTAGCAAATGGGTGATTTGGGTCTACTGCAGTCTCTCTGAATAGTTCCAAAAATGCAGGTGTGCAGTGCAGAGCTCCTGGTGAAATAGTTCAGGAAATCAGTGAAATCAGGGAATTTCCCCTGCCATGGAAGGTAGGCGGAGAGCTGCAGAGACTCAAAAAAGAAAGAAAACATGTAGAAGGCAACGGAAGAGGCCAGGGAAAGTGGCAGGAGGAAAGGTGGCCCATGGGCCACACACAATGAAGACTCAGTCTTGGCGGCCCAGAATAGCCTCTCTGAAGGCTTTGTATCCACGTCAGGCAGCACCATTCTCAGGCTTGGGAAGGCACTTGGGAGCCAGCTCAGCTCTGCTGTCACAAAGCACATCAACTCGCTCACGGTACGAATCCTGCTAGAATGGGAAGTCAGCAGAACCTGACCGCTGCCTCTTTTTCTGCCATCTTTGATGGTGCCAGTGCCTCCTTGCTGCTTGCCCTGCCTCGTCTGCCACTGAGGTCTCGCCGAAGTCCCTCTGTGCTCACAGTCTTACCACACCGTTAAGCAGACAGCATACCGCAGTTCTGCAGAAGTCCTGCTTCCCTTGGTGTGGTCTGCACCACTTTGACCTCGGGTCTCTTCTCCCCCTGGCTGCTCTCGGTCTCCCCAGTCCTTCCCACACCTCTGAACCCTAGCCCTTCTTGTGGCTTCTTTGTCCTTGCCACATTCATGTCTGTTCTTAGATTCCAGTTTCTCACTGAGAACCACTCTGACCACTCTTTTTAAAATCACACCTTCCTTGAAAGCAGCATTACTCAGTAGCCAGGAAGCAGAAGCAACCCAAGTGTCCATGGATGGATGAATGAATCACCAAACAAAGTAAGGTCTACAATTGCTTATTATTCAGATCAGCAAAAGCAAGGAAATTTTGACACATGCAACCGCATAGACGGGCCTTGAGAATATTATGCTGAGTCAGATAAGCCAGTCACAAAAGGGCAGTGCTGTATGATCCCATTCCCTGAGGTACCTGGAGTTGTCACACAGAGACAGACAGAAAGGATGGTGGATGCCAGCGGCTATGGAAAGGAGTCGTGGGAGGGCGATGTTCAATGGATAGAGAGTTTTAGTTTTACAAGAGGAGAAAGTTCTGGAGATCTGTTGTATGTACAAGAAGGTCACATAGTTGACACTTCAGTACTTTCTACACTCAAAATGGTTAAGATGGAAAATTTTATGTTATGTACCTTTTACCACAAGAAAAAAAAGCAACTAAGACAAAACAAAACAGAAACCCATTTACCTTCCCTCCATCCATCGCTTGTGTTCCCTCATCTCCCATGGGAGCCTACTTTACTTGCCCAGGCTGCCTGCCTTTACCTTGCAGAACGTGGACCCCCTGTTCACTGCGGTCTAGAACAGGGCTGGGCACTGATGAGGCGCTTCATGCATTCGAGCCCCACACGTGGTGATGGAGCATCAGGAGGCACGGGTGTGGCTGCTAAGATTGATTGTTGGTTTCCAAACTAGGTTCCACGGAGACTTAAAAGAGTTTTTCTGTGCCTTTTCAAGCCCAGCTTCAGCTCTCAGCCTCTTTATAGTTTCATGTTCAGCCTGATGATGCATTTGGCAAAATGCTCAGTTGGTTGTGGATTTGGGGTCCTTGGAGTTGAGTATCCCAGCCAGATTGGTCGCCAGGCCTCTTTACTGCTGGGCAATTCAAAGCAGGTAGCCCTTGTCCTGGAGATTCTTTATTTTGCTCTTTTGAAAGGTCAGAGAGAGCATATTTAAAACAAGGCGATGAATGGAAAGCAGCTTTTCTTTAAGGTTCAGCACTTAAGGCTAAAGCATCACACAAAAGGAAGTGTGTAAAGAGGGATTTCAAAAGCAAATCTCACTGCAGATGAAAAGAGGTAGACTTTCTAAAGAACTTGAGAGATTCCAGAGAAAAGAAAGAATCCTTGGGTGAATATTCCCTGTAGTATTAATAAAGCACTGGCAGCATACCATTAGTATATAAAAACTCAGCAGTACAGAGCTTGGCAATGGCTTAAGGAATCGAGAGTTCAGCAGGGATTTGTGCCTGACCAGGTACAGTCATTAATTAGGGTGGGAGGGCAATGTATTAGTTGCCTCCCTCGGGCTGCTGGGTAACAGAGGACCACAGACTGGCAGCCTTTCCAAACAAACACTTAACTTCGCATCATCTGCAGCCCGAAAGTTCCAGACAGAGGTGCTAACAGATTCGATTCCTGGTGAGGACCTGCTTCCTGGTTTGTAGATGGCCACCTTGGTTCTGGTCCTCATGCGGTGGAGAGAGAAAAGAGCTATGTTGTCACTTCCTCTTCTTATCCCGGCGCGAATCCTTAGATGGGAGCTCCAACCTCATGACTTCATCTAAACCTAATCACCTGTCAAAGGTCCCATCTTCTAATACCACTCCATAGGGGACTAGGGGTTCACGTATGAATTGGGGTAGCGAATAAGAATTGTGAAAGGGAGAGAGAGAATGTTGGTTTTATGGCCTGGGTGTGGCTACCTGGTCTTGCATGTGTTCTTATGTAAGATGATGTTTCCATTTTTATTTCTCTTAACATAGACAGCATTGGCTTGTTAGGTAATCCATATTTGTTTATTCCAAGGCAGATTATAGTTTTATGGGGCCTGAAGCATATGCAGTTTGGGGGCCCTTCTTATGACAAATAATACAAAAATACACAAACTAATAAGCCAGGCCCTCTCCCAGGTGCCTTTGGATGGAACCTGACCATCTGGGACATCCAGAAGCTTAAGCTTCATTAGTTTCATTGTAAATCTCATTCGCTCTGCTCTTCGTCTTCCCTCCCCTCTCCTCCTCCTCCTTCTCTCTCTCTCTCTCTCTCTCTTTCTCCTTTTCTTTCTTTTTTCCTCTCTTCCCTTCCCCTTTCTGTTTGCCTTCCCTTCCCTTCTTTTTTTGCCATACTGGACATTGAAGCCAAGGCGTTTGTACTGAGCGACATCCCTAGCACTTATTAATTTATTTTTTAAAATTTTGAGATAGGGTCCTGCTAAGATGCTAGGCTGGGTTTGAACTTATGATCCTTTTGCCTGAGCCTCCCAGAGTCCTGGGATTATAGGCATATATACAGCAGCATTTTTTTCTTTAAAATAAAATTTTTTAACTTTTTTTTTTTCTAATCTTACCAGTAATGTAGTTCACTGTAGGACATGTAAAAAATACAGATAGCCTGAACACCTTTACTAAGGTCACAATTCTGAAGTAATTCCTGGGACTATTTTAGAACGCATAAGCTATTTTGATTACAGGATGTGCTTATTCATATTTCAACACTTCTGGCACCCAGATGCACCTCTACAGCCTTTGTCCATGACATAGTTTTCCTCCTGCAGCCTGCTGAGCAGTGGTTGATGTCTCAGATGCTGGGATAAGGGGTTTGTTGGACGTGTGGTAAGCCATGAGCACCTTTCAAGTCAGCACTCTGGAGGGCCACAAGCCATGGGGCAGAGGAGACAGAGCAGGACTACTATCCCCTGCCAACTGTCTTGTGTTTCAGGATGGATGACCTCTACTCTTCCTGTTACCATGATGGTGGTTCAGAGTTGAATGAAATGCAGTCAGGCATTTGAAGTGTGTTTGTGCTTGACAATTTATCCAAACAAGTTTGTTTTTGATATTCAAAAGTGGCTTGTGAGGTTCCAGGTCAGGAGTTTGGGATACCTGGGAGCATTTTAAAAAATCTCTTGACACTTCTGGCTTTAAGAGGCTGCCTTGGGATCCTGTGACAAAATGAGGCAGCATCTGCAGGAAGCCCACTTAACACACAATGGTTTTCTAAGTACAGCAGCATCTTTGGCATCTGGTGGGAATGTTTCCAGGATTGCTGTGGATACAGAAATCCACGGATGCTCAAGTCCTTTGTATAAAATGGGATAGCATTTGCCTATAACCTACACGTATGCTTGGTATACTTTAAATCATCTGCAGATGACTTATAATACCTAATATTATCTAAATGCCATGTAAATAGTTGTTATACTGTATTGTTCAGGGAATAATGACGAGAAAAAGCCTACATGTTTAGTACAAATGTAATTTAAAAATAGTTTTGACCTATGGTTGGTTGAATTCAAGAATGTGAAACTCATGGATATATTAGTCTTGTTGTCATTTTTATTGCCTTTCTATGTGTCTACTCTTCCTTCATGGTTTATTTAACAAATTCTAATTTACTAAACAGTTACTCGGCATTTTGGTTATTTTCTTGTTCTTTTTTGTCTACAAGGTGAGTTGGCACTGTATATCCTTATATTAAAATCTCTGAACAGCTTCGGGAAAATGTTGTTATGATACATCACCAAATTAGTACAGCTTCTGCAAAGGGGTGTATATATTTCCCAGGCTTTTTAAGGACCTCGTATGATAATGCTGCCTTCTCTATACCTTTCCCAGCCTCAGGTACCACCTTATGGGCTGGGCACGGAGGATACACCAGCACTTCAAATTAGATCCATAAAAATGTTATTAATGCACTATTTTACTTAGCATTTCATAAATTGCCTGTGACTATTTTTCCTGTTCTTTTGTTGGCATTTGCTTTTTAAGATTCAAGCATTTCTTCCATGCAGTCAAAATGCTCTTAATCCAGCTTCAAACAGAAAAGGTCAGAAAGAGATTCTGAGAATCCCAAGGAAGCATGTATGCACAATGCAGAATTAATAGATGCCTAAACATGGAAAATACCTGCTTTGGTCCTTCTTCCAAGTTTGCTTTAAAAAGCTAAAGCATCACAGTCTATTTCATGCTCTTTCCTAGCTTGTCTCTTCTCTCCATAAACAAAGAAAACTCTTCTTCTACTTCATTTCTTTGTCTCTAGAATCAACATACAGCACTTGTGAGTTTTTAAAGACCACACAAAGGATATTAACTGTTCATGCCATTCTGAAACTTGCTTTCAGTGCTTAGTGTTGTTTTCCACATCCAACCGGGTTGATCTATGTAAACTCAGTTAACGCCTGTTTAGAATTTCCTTCTGAAAATGTAGCTGGCTCTTCATATCTACGGGGTCCACATCTGCTAACTCAAACAACTGTGGATTGAAAATATTTGGGAAATTTAATTGCATTGGTACCTAACATGTGCAGATGTTTTTCCTTGCCATTATTCCCTAAACATCACAGTATACACACTATTTACATAGTATTTACACTGTATTAGGCAGGTTATCTACAGGATGATGTTTGTAGGCTGTATGCAAACACTATGCCATAAGGGATAAGGGCATCTACAGATTTTGGGTCACAGCAGTCCTAAAACCAGTTCTCCATGAATTCTGAGGGATGCTTATATTCTAATCCTCTGCTTTGTGCTATTGATGAACATTTAGCTTGTTTCTGGCTCTGCCTTTAGACTACAGCTTCAGGGATATCCTTGCACATGTCTCCTTTTGTACAGATATAACCATGTTTGTAGAATTCCTGAATCATGGGGAATGGGCATCTTAATGCCACTAAAATTGTCAAATTTCCTTTGAAATTGTTTAGATCAATATGTACTCCTGTTTCTTCTCCAGTACTTAGTAATGTCCATGTTTTAATTTTAGCTACTTTGATGGTTGTGAAATATCTCCAGTAGTGGATCCAGGTTGTAAGTGGCTTCACTCACACAGTTCTTTTAACAGTAAGATTACAAAGTTGTAAATACAAATTTGGTCATGAAAGTGAGTATTTGGAATGAGAAACCAGATCATGACAAATTATACATTTCAAAAATGCTTTAAAGTGTACAAGTATATCACACAATCCAGAAAATAGCATTTAAGAATTAAAGAATTTCAAAGTGAACATCTGTAATGCATTTTCCATCTTATTTGGCTGCTTACCCTTTGATTGCCTATTTGCATGACAATGATTTTGTTATTTCATTTTCTGTAGATTCTCAGTAGATATTTAGGGATTTTTTTCCTGTAGCATGGCTAATTAAGATGATTTTATTATTTTTAATTATTGAGATATTAGTCACCTAATACACAAGATAGTTATGGTGTTGTGTAATCATCACTAATATCAAATTCTAAAACATTAAAAAAGAATGTTTTAATCATCCTTAAAAGAAATCCCATACCTTTTAGCAGTCACCTCCTAGTTTCATCTCCCTCTAGCCCTTGACAACCGCTAATCTTCATTGTGTTTCTTGGTTTTTATCATTTGGGACACTTCATGTAATTGGAATCATTCATTATGTCACCTTTTTTATCTGGCTTTATTTTTTACTCAGTATTATGTTTTCAGGGTTCACGCATGTTACAGGTCATGTAACAGTACTCTTTTTATGGCAAATATTCCACTGTATGTATCTGTCACATTTTGTTTATTTCTTAGTTGGTGGGAATTTCATTTGTTCCTTTTTGGGTATTAGGAAAAGCGGTGCTATGGACATTTAGTATACAAGACGTTTTTGTGAACTTATCATTTCAGTCCTCTCAAGTATGTGTCTAGGGGTAGAATTGCAGAGTTACCTGGTAATTTAGTGTTTACCATTTTGAATGACTTCCAGATTGTTTTCCAAAGCAACCATGTCTATCAGCAACTCACGAGCATCTCATTTCCTCCATAATCTTGCCATCACTTGTTATTTTATATTTTTTCTTACTATAGTTATCCAAGTGAGTGTGATTGATGTTTCTTTGTGGTTTTGATTTACATTTCCCTAACGACTAATAACATTGAACATTTTGCATGCACTTATTGGTCATTTGTCTGTCTTCTTTGGAAAAATTTCTATTCAAATCCTGAGCCCATTTTCTAATTTTTTTGTCTTCTTATTGTTGAGTTGTAAAAGTTTTTTTTTTAAATTCTGGATACTATACCCTTATCAGATATATGATTTGTAAATATATTCTCTCATTCTGGGGGTTGTTTTGTTCCTTTCTTGATAATGAGTTGAATTACAAAGTTTTAAATTTTGATAAGGTCAAATTTATTTATTCTTTCTTTGATTGTAAATGCATGTACTGCCCTACCCAAGAGATCACGGATTAACTTAAACTCATGTGGAATTGTACTATATTTTCTTCAAGGACTTTAGTAGTTTTATCTTCTGTTTCAGCCTTTGATCCATTTTGTGTTAATTTTGTGTATTGTCCCACTTCATTCCTTTGTATTTGAATATCTAGTTGTCCCAGTGCTATTTTTTGAAAAGAATTTTTCCCCACTGAATGTCTCAGTACCCTTGGAGAAAATCAATTAACCATAGATCTATGGGCTTATTTCTAGACTCTTAGCTCAATTAAATTAATATCTTTGACTATCATTGTGTCTGAACCATACTCTATTGATTATTGTAGCATTGAAGTAAGTTTTGAAATCAGAAAATATGACTCTTTCAAACTTAATTTTTTTCAATTTTTACAAAAAATATCCAGTTACTTTCTATTGGGATTGCATTGAATCTGTCTGTGAGCATGGGATGTCTTTCCTTTTATTTAGGTTTTAAGTTTCTTTCAACAATATTTCATAGTTTTCAGTGTACAAGTCTTGCATTTCTTTGGTTAGATTTGTTGTAAATATATTATTTTTATGATATTGTTAATAGAATTGATTCTTAATTTCATGTTCAAGTTCATTATAAGTGTATAAAAGTACAACTAATTTTTGTATATTAAACTTATATCCCGTAATTTTGCTGAATTTGATTATTCACTTTAAGACTGTGTGTGTCTGTGGATACACATTTGTGTGTATTCTTCAGGGTTTCCTGTATGTAAAATCAGATTGTTTTTTATAAAAAGATAATTGTGCTTATTCCTACCCAGTGTGGATACATTTTATGTCATTTTCTTGCCCAGAACTTTCTTGACTTAGCTAGGCTCTCCACTACAATGTTAAATAGAGAATGGATGTCCTCGCTTCTTCCTTATCCTACAGGGGAAGCTTTTACTCTCTTCCAATTAAACATGCTGTTAATTGTCAGCTTTTCTTGGCTGCCATTTATCAAGTTGAGGAATTTCCTACTTCTAGTTTATTGCATGTTTTTATTATAAAAGGATATTGGAATTTGCTCATACTTTGCCTGCATCTGTTGAGATGATCATGTAAGTTTGTGCCTTATTCTGTTGCCGAGGTTGATATTGATTAACTTTCATGTATTGGACAAACCTTATATTTGGGAGTAAATCTCATTTGGTCAGAGTGAGTAACTCTTTTCATATGCTTTTGGATTCTATTTGTTAATAGTTTTACTGAGGAGTTTTTCATCTATATTCACAGTGAATATTGATTTGTAGTTTTCTTACTGTGTCTAGCTTAGGCATCAAGCTATGGTCTCAGAATGAGTAAAGAAGTTCTCCTTCTTTTTGTGTTAGTGGATGAGTTTGACAAAGATTATTTTTTATTTTTCAATAAATGTTTTATAAAATACAACAATGAAGCCATCTGGTCACAAGCTTTTCTTATTGAAAGGTTTTAAAAAATTTTTTTAAAGTTACTGACTTTATTACTTTCCTGCGGTTAGGACAAAATACCTGACACCTACACTTTAAAGGAGAGATTTTTTTTTGACTTACAGTTTCTTGTGGGTCCAGTTCATGGTTGACTGGCTCCAAGGTGAAAATGGTATGGTGGAAAGGTGTGAGCAAAAGAAAAGGTACTCACCCATGGCAGCAAGGAAGCAGAGAGAGAAGGGAGGAACAGGGGACAAGTATACCCTCCTCTCAGTCATTAACCACTGATGAGTATAGCACCCTTGTGATCCAAATCACATACGAACAGCCCCGCCTCTGAATACACAAAACACAGGGGGGACATTTATGATTTAAAACCATAAAAATAACTCATTCTCTTTGTTACAGGTCTGTATCTTCTTAAATCAGTTTTGGTAGATTGTGTGTTTCTGGAGAGTTGGGCATTCTGTCTGTCTTATAATTTGATGGCATTGAGTTTTTCATAGTATTTCCATAGAATCCTGTTTGTTTTTATAACGAATGTCCTGCATTTTATTCCTGACTTTAGTAATTTGAGTCTTTTCTGTTTTCCCCAGTGGTCAGTCTAAAGTTTGTCAATTTTAAAAAAATCTTTTCAAAGAGCAACTTGCTTTTATTACTTTTTCTCTATTGTTTTTCTATTCCCTGTTTCATTTATTTCTGCTCTAGTTTCTTTCCTTCCATTTGATTTAGGTTTATTTAAAAATTTTTTTTTTCTGGTTTCTTAAGGTAGAAGAAAAATTAGTTTACTGAGCTGAGGTTTTTCTTTCTTTCTTTCTTAGAAGAGACATTTACAATTACAAATGTCCCTCTGAGCACTACTTTTTTTTTTATTAAATTCTTTTATTGGTATGTTTTAGATATATAACACAATTACATTTCTCATTGGGAATTGTACCTTTGCATAATGCATCTTGGTTCTTATTTTTTTCCCATTCCTAGCCCTCCCTTCACCCCCTCCACCCTTCCCTATTCACAAAGACTTTATTTCCATTTTTTCCATATCTCATCATTTGTCCTTTCCCTTCTTTCCTTTCCCCTGCCCCTCCGACTACCCCTACCCCTTTGGACCTTTTCTTCCTATTTTGCATTATCGATTATTCATTCTAATCACTGGTACATTTTAGGTATACAATAGAATGACATTCATCATTGGAAATTTGCACCTTTACATAATCTCTCTTGGTTCTTATTTTTCATCCTTGCCCAGCCCTCCCTTCAACCTCTCCATTCTCCCTATTTACAAAGATTTTGTTCCTATTTTTCCATTTTCTCATATTAATCCCATTCCCTTCTATCCTTTCCCCTAGCCCTCCCACTTCCTTCCCCTTTGCCCCTTTTCTTCCTATTTCACATTACCTATTATACAATTTAGTCCTTATTTACACTTTCAGTTTCTCACACCAGAGAAACTATTCGGTATGTATACATGTGTGTCCTATTTATTTCACTTAAGAGTATCGTCTCAATGTGCATCCACTTAGCTATAAATGTCTCTAATTTCTCATTTTTTATGGCTGAGTAGTACTCCATTTTATAAAAAACCCACATTTTCTTTATCCAGTCTCCAGTTGATGGGCATTTGTGCTGTTTCCAAGTTTTAGCTATCAAAAACTGTGCTGAGCACTACTTTTACTCAGAAGGATTAACTTTGGCATTATAGATTAAGCTTTGATGTGTTAAAGTGTTTTTAAATTTCCATTGTGTTGTCTTTGACATCCTAGTTCTAAATGAAATGTGCTGCTTAATTTTCCCATATTTGTGAATTCCCCAGTTTTCCTTGTTACTATTTCTAAATTTATCCTCTTGAGATCAGAGAACATACTTAATGTTATTTGAATATTTTAAAATTTACAGAGACTTCTTTCATGTCACAATATATACTCAGTCTTGGAGAATGCACTATGTGCCTTCTCTTGTTGGGTTGAGTGTTCTATAGATGTCCGTTAAGTTGTTTTGGCTTATAGTGATGTTCAAGTTTCAATTCCTTGCTGATATTCTGTCTAGTTGTTATCTCCATTGTTGAAATTGAGATACTGAATTCTCCACCTATTGTAGTTAAATCTTCTGTTTTAAAATTCTGTAAATTTCTTGCTTTATATACATTTAGATCTGCTTTTAGGTTTATGTATATTTATAGTCAAACTTTTTATTATTATATGATGTGCTTCTTTATCTCCAGTACCAAATTTTTTTCTTAAAATTGATTTGATCTTTTCTTGGAATATCTTTTTCTGTCTTTTTACAATCTATTTCAATCTATTTTTCATATAAAGTATGTCTTCTGTAGAAAGTGCATACCTTATTTATGTCTTCTAATCCATTCTGCAAATCTGCCTTTTGGGTGTAAGTTTAATCATTTACATAATATGTAATTAATGATAATAAAGGACTTCTGCCATTTTGTTCTTTTTTTAAAATACTTGTTTTATCCTTTTTTTGGTTCTTCAGTTTCTTCACTACTGCCATTTTTTGTTAAACAAACGTTTTCTAGTGTATCTTTTTCATTCGCTTTCTTTTGCTATGTGTTTTGAGTTACTTAGGAGTTGCCCTCATGATTATGATTGCTATCTTAATTTATAGCACGATTATTCTGATGAATACAATTTAGTTTCAATAGGATTCAGAACTTTGTTCTATTACGCCCTCTTATTATGCTATTATTGTCACAAATTACATCTTTTTCTCTTTTTTTATATGCTTGTGATATATGATTAATACATTCATGGTGGGGAGTTTGTGCATATACACATTGCATCTTAGTGCTTGTTATAAATTAGGTTTGTACGTTGTGTGCCCATCAACTTACATTTATGATTATTGCTTTTGCTGATTTTTACAAATGTTTTAAGTCAGAGGGAAAAGTGAATTATGAACTAAATACATTTATATAGTATTTTAAATTTCCCTGTGTACTCATTCTTATTGGTGTTCTGTTTCTTCACATGAATTGGAGTTGCTGTGTAGTGTCCTGTCGTTTCTGTCTGAAGGACTCCTTCAGCATTTTTCGAAGGGAAGGAATGGTTGCAATGAACTCTCAGTTTCTGTTCATGTGGAATCGTCATTAGTCCTATTAAGCATTATTTGTACACGATGAGTGAGCCCTCCTGGTGCTTTCAAGGTGTTCTCTTTGACTTTTGTCAATTTTATTATGATGTGTCTAGGTGAGGACCTTTTGAGCTTATACCATCTGCATTTCTTAAACTTCTTAGATGTGTAGACTCATGTTTTCCATCATATTTGGAAAAAATTGACCACATTTTTCCAAATATTTTTGTTCCCTGTCTCTCCTGTGCTTCTGGAATTTCCATTTTTTCTGTGTTGGTCCAATTCAAGGTGTTGCACTATTCTCTCGCTCTCTTTTTTTACAAAAATATTTGCACCTTTACATAGTCTCTCTTGGGTCTTATTTTTCACCCTTGCCCAGCCCTCCCTTCAACCCCTCCGTTCCTATTTACAAAGATTTTGTTCCTATTTTTCCATTTTCTCATATTAATCCCATTCCCTTCTTTCCTTTCCCCTACCCCTCCCACTTCCTTCCCCTTTGCCCCTTTTCTTCCTATTTCACATTACCTGTTATACATTTAGTCCTTATTTACACTTTCAGTTTCTCACACTAGAGAAACTATTTGGTATTTACATGTGTGTTCTATTTATTTCACTTAAGAGTATGGCCTCAGTATTTAGCTATAAATGTCTCTAGTTTCTCATTCTTTATGGCTAGTACTCCATTTTATAAAAAAACACATTTTCTTTATCCAGTCTCCAATAGATGAGCATTTGGGTTGCTTCCAAGTTTTAGCTATTACAGATCGTGCTGCTATGAACATGGGTGCACATATATCACTGAGGTATGATTCTTTTAATTCTTTGGGGAAGATACCCAGCAGGGGAATAGCTGAGTCAAATGGGACTTCCAGTCCTAGTCCTTTGAGGTATCTCCATACTGATTTCCACAGTGGTTGCACCAGTCTACACTCCCACCAGCAGTGGAGAAGGGTTCCTCTCTCCCCACAGCCCCACCAGCATTTGTTATTGGTTGATTTCATGATAGCAGCCATTCTTTCTGGGGTGAGGTGGAATCTCAGCTTTGTTTTCATTTGCATCTCTTGAATGACCAGTGATGTTGAACATATTTTCATATGTTTATTTGCTGTTTCTATTTCTTTGTCTGTGAAATGACTGTTCATTTCAGATACCCATTTTTGGATTGGGTCTTTAAATTTGGGAGGTCTGATTTTTTAAAGGGCTTTATAGATTCAAGAGAGTAGACCTTTGTCTGAGGGACTGCTGGTGAAAATTTTTTCCCACATTGTGGGTTGTCTCTTCACACTGTTGGTGGTTTCTCTTGCTGAGCAGTTTTTTTAATAAGAAGAGATCCCACTTGTTGATAGTTTGTGCTACTTCATGGGCAACTGAGGTTTTGTTCATAAAATCTTTTCCTACACCAGTGTCTTCAGGAGTTCTACCTAACCTCTCTTCCAGCCACTTCAGCGTTTCTGTTTTAATATTTAGATCTTTAATCCATTTTGATTTTAGTTTAGTGCATGGTGAGAGATATAGGTCTAGTTTAAATCTTTGGCAAGTCGAAACCCAATTTTTCCAGCACCATTTATTAAAGAGGCTGTCTTTCCTCCAGTGAGGGTGTTTGGTACCTTGGTCAAAGATGAGACGGTTGAGTGTTTTTGGAGTTGTTTCTGGATCTTCTCATCTGTTCCACTGGTCCTCAGTTCTGTTTCTTTGCCAGTACCATGCTGATTTTATCACAGTAGCTTTGTAGTATCATTTCAAGTTGGGGGTTGTGATATACCCTGCCATGTCTCTGTTGCCTATAATTGCTTTTGCTATTCTAGGTTTCCTCTTGTTCCAAATGAATTTTTGGATTGTTTTCTCAAGGTCCGTGAAGTATGCTGCTGGGATTTCAATTGTGATTGCATTGAATCTATATAGCAGTTTTGGAAATATGGCCCTTTTCACTACGTTGATTCTTCCTACCCAGGAGCAGGGGATGTCTGTCCATTTTCTGATATCATCTTCAATCTCTCTTTTCAGAGGGCTATAGTTTTCAGAGAAGAGGTCTTTGATTTCTTTTGTTAGGTTGATTCCTAGGTATTTCAGTTTTTTGAATGTTATTGTGAAAGGAATTATTTGCCTTATTTCTCTCTCAGTGAGTCTGTTGTTCATGTAGAGGAAAGCTATTGATTTTTGTGTGTTGACCTTGTATCCAGCCACTCTACTGAATTTGGTTATTAAGTCTAGAAGACTTTTGGTGCAGTTCTTGGGGTCTTCTATGTACAGTATCATGTCATCTGCAAATAATGGCAATTTGACTTCTTCGTTTCCTCTCTTTATTCTTTTTATTTTAGTGTCTTTCAAGTTTGCTTGTCCAACTGATCTTAAATGGTTCTTTGTCCTTCTCATGTTAGGGCTGTGTGACAGGGTTGATAGTAGTTAAAACTCCTGGCATTTCACTACACTGTATAAATCAGGATGCTAGGCATCAAAAATATCCCTGTACACTAATCTTTTTGGGGAAGGCTAGAAACAATATTACTATACCAATGTAAGTACAAGTTGCATTAGTGTATTCCAAACCAACATAACTCAAGAAATCTAGATTCCAAAACTCTGTTCTCTAGATTCCAAAAAGTTCATGAACAATTCCAACATCTGTTAACTTCCCCAAAGATTCATAGAAGGGAAGTTGAAATGGAAAAACTCAGCAGTCTTTAGTGATTGTGTAAAAGTAAGTCAACATTTAATTTGACAAAGACTGCATTTGGAAGGGGCCCACACTCACACAACTGAGGGGATCTCAGAGCTTAAAACTTCATTAGCTTCATAATCTGCCTCATGGTATTTGTCATTGTTTTAACTTACCACTTATCCCAGAATTCTGGGAATCTATATCTATATCTGTATCTGTATCTTTCTGTCTCTATATATGAATCTGCTTCTGGGATTTGTTAGTTTTGTCTTTGGTCTCATTGTGAATTCCATAATTATTAGGGCTTAATGGTAAGTCTAAATTTTACAGTGATTTCCTTCTATTTCTTCAGTTTTAAAAAAATGTATCTTGAAATCTTTTTTCTTATTTATGAACTTTGAAATATATGTTTCAAGTTCTGTTAGAATCTGTTAGGGTTTTGATTGGATTTGCATTTAATTAATGGGTATATGTTAAAACATTTACATAATTTAAATATTAACTGTTTTCATCCATAGATATTTTCAAAATACCTGTTTCGAGGGAAACAAAAGAATGAAAAGTAGGGAAGAAAGCCTATGGAATTTATGGGATATGTTTGAGAGACTTAACAGGCACATTGTGGGAGTTGCAGAAAGTGAAAAGAGAAAAGAACAGATGGTTTATTTGAAGAAGTAACGGCTGAGCACTTTCCTAGATCTGGAGAGAGATACATCCCATGTATGTATCCAAGTTCAGGAAGTTCTAAAGTCTCCAGTCAGATCTAACCCAAAGAAGAGTTCACCAAGATATGTTACAATTGAACTGTCAAAATTTAAACCAAGCGTGCGTGGTAGCTTGCTCATAGTCAATTCCTTGGGAATCTGAGGTTGGAGGATCACGGGAGGCCACAAGTTCAAGACTACACTGCAACATAGCAAAATATCCATGAAGAGAGAGGGGATGAAAAGGGGAGAAGCGGGGGAGGGGGGAGACAAAGAGAGAGAGACAGAGAGACAGAAGAAGAGGAAGAACTTGCTACCAAGGCTGTTTTCAGAAATAAAAGGGAGAAATAAAATTAAAGACTTTCCTAGACTTTAGACCTATCTTACAAGAGGGGCTAGAGGAGTTACTCAAGCTGAAACAAAAGGACACTCATTGGTAGCATGAAAACACATGAAAGTACAAAGCTCATTGGTAAAGACAAACATAGATTCAAAATACTTTAATAATATGGTGGTGTGTAAATCACTTAACTCTAGTACAAACATTAAAAAGCAAAATATTAAAATAATAGTTACCATAAGTTAATGGATATATAATGTTAAAAGATATAAATTGTGATATCAAAGGCAAGGGGTTAGAACCCTAAACAAAACAAGGGCATCTCTATGTCAGAAAACAGACTTCAAGTGAAAAAATGTGAAAAGAGAAAAGTCATTATATACTGAAAAAGCAGTTCTCCAAGAGGATATAACAATTATAAATATAAGCACACTAAACTTCAGAGCACCTAACTCTATAAGGCCAATAAGACAGAGCCAAATGAAAAACTAAGACAACACTACCACACAACAGAAGACCTCAGTATCCCGCTTTCAACGTTGGTTAGATCACCTGAACTGAAAATCAGTTAGAAAACTTAGACACTAACTACATTTAGACTCAATGAACCTAAGAGACACATTCGAAGTATTCCATGCACCAGTAGCGAAATACGCGTTTTTCTCAAGCACACATAGAAACAGTAGAAAAGATTGGCAAAACAAAATAAATGTTTTATTGCAAGCATAAACAAAATGAGAGACCTTTAAGTAGAGTCAGATTTCAAATAAATGAAATCAGAAATGAAACACATTATAGCTGATACCACATAAGTAGAAAGGCCCATAAGAGAATATTGTGAACAATTACCAACAAGTTAGGTAATGTAGAAAATAGATAAATTCTTAGAAACACAGAAGTTACTAAGATTGAGTCATAACAAAATAGAATATCAGAGTGGGCCAATAATGAGTGAGGAGATTAAATCAGTAATAACAATCCATTAAAGAAAAGCTCAAGAGACCTAATAGTTTCAAGGGTGAGTTTCATGAAACATTTAAGGAATTAATACCAATCCTTTATTTAAAAAAAAAAATTGAAAAAAATTGAAAAGGAGGGAACCCCTCTAAACTCACTTTATGGGTCCATCATTATTTGGATAGAAGAGCCAGAGAAGAATACTATAAGAAAAGAATAAGAGTACTATAAGAAAAGAATAAGAATACTATAATAAAATAAAATAAAATTACAGACCAATATCCTTGATGAACACAAATTTAAAAATCCTGGAAAAAAATATTGGTAAACTGAATGCAATAGCATGTGAGAAAGGTCACTCACCATGATTATGATTTATCCCTGGGAAGCAAGGATGGTTCAGGACCAAAGTCAAAGATATGTGATACACCATGTTAACATAATGAAGGAGAAAAGCTGTATGATATTCCCAATAGATACATTAAAAGCATTTGGCAAAATTTGACATCCTTTCATGATTGAAAAGCTCAGTGAATTATGTATAGAGTAATGTACCTCACCACAGTAAAGACCATAAGTCATGAGCCATATGTCCCCAGCTAGCATTATACTCAACAGTGAAATATTGAAAGCTGTTCTTCTAAGATCAGGAACAAGACAAAGGTACTCGCTTTTGCCACGTTTGTTCAACATAGCTCTGGACTACTTTGCCAGAGCAGTTATTCAAGAAGAAATGAAAGGCATCCTTATTAGAAAGGAAGTAGAATTGTCTCTGTTTCAGAAGACATGATCTTGTATACAGAAAACCCTAAATACATCACCAAAAAACCTGTTAGAGCTCATAAACAAGTTCAGTGAAGTTTTGGGATACAGAGCCAACATACAATTTGTGTTTCTACATACTAACGATGAACTGCCTGAAAAACAAATTAAGAAAACAACCCCACTTACATTAATATTCAAAATGGTGAAATGTTAATGAATAAATTTAGCCAAGGAGAAGAAGAATGTCCACGCTGAAAACTGTTCAACTTTGGTGAAACCAAAGAAGAAACAAGTAAGTGGAAAGACACTCCATGTTTATGGGCCAGAAGACCCAATACTGTCAAAATATCCATACACCAAAGTTTATTTACAGATTCAATTCAATCTCTACCAAATTTTTAATGATCTTTTTCATAGAAATAAAAGAAAAATTGTTAAAATTCATATGGAACCACAGATTCCAAATAGCTGAAGGAAGTTTTAGCAAGAAGAATAAATATGGAGTCATCATGTTTCCCTGATTTTAGGTGATATTGTAGAAATACAGTAATCAAAAGAGTATGGCACTGATATGAAATACACACAGATTAATGGACAGAGTACAAAGTCTAGAAATTAGTTACATGTATATAGTCAGGTAATTTCTACAAACATTGCCAGAAACACAATGAGAAGAATAATGTTTTCATTAAATGGTATTGGGGATATTAGATATCCATATGTGAAAGAGAAAAGAAAAAGAAATTGCATTCATATCTAACACTGTACACAAAAATCAACAAGTAAAGATTTAAACACAGGACCTGAAACCACACAACTCCTAGAAGGAAACAGAGGAAGAGCTTTATGACACTGGTTTCAGCAATGAATTTTTTAATGAAATACCAAAAGCACGGGAAATAAAAGGACAAATTAACATCTGGAACTAACCTAACTAAAAATCTGTCCAGCAAAGCAAACAGTTAACAAAATGAAAAGGCAACCCATGGAATGGGAGAAAATATTTGCAAGCCATATGTAGATAGAGAATGGTTAATCACAATCCATAAAGAATTCATACAGCTCATTAGCAAAATGATGATGATGGTAATAATCTGATTAAAAATGAGTAAAGGACCATAATGGACTTTTTTTTTTAAAAGAAAGACATACAAATGGCCAATAGATATGAAAAAGTATTCAGCATCACTAATCACCAGAAAAATGTAAATCAAAATCACAGTAACATATGAATTCACACCTATTAGGATAGACATTAACAAAAAGTCCAAAAGTAAGACACAAGGCTATAGGAGAAGCTCAGTGGTAGGCATGTACAAGGCTCAGGGTTCAGTTCTCTGCACTTCCAAAAACGATAAGAAGTTTCGATCAGGATATGGAGAAAAGGTAACCTTTAAATATTTTTGCTGGGGATGTAAATTTTTATTTCCATTTTGGAAAACACTATGAAGGTTTCTCAGTTAAAAATAATGGTACCACCATATGGGCCAGGGATTTAGTTCAGTGGTTCCAGCGCCTGCCTTGAAAGTGCAAGATCCCGAGTTCGATCCCCGGTACCAAAAAAAAAAAAAATTAGTAGCACCATATGATCCAGCAGTCCCACTTCTAGGTGTATATCCCAAGGAAATTAAAAAAAAAATTGACCATTTCAGAGTTAGTCAAGACATGGAAACAATCAAATATGCATTGATGAATCAATGGCTAAAGAAGCTGTATGTGATTATATATATATAATTTTTTTATTATTCAGCCTTAAAAATGAGGAGAACACTGCCATTTACAAAAATGTGAATGAACCTGTAGATCATTATGCTAAGTGAAGTGAACCAGGAACAGAAAGACAAATACTGCATGATCTCACTTACATGTGAAATAAAAAATGATGGAATTATAGGAAGAGTAGAATGGTGGTTAGGGATTGGGAGACATTGGGAGACATTAAATACTGGTCGGAAAACAAACTTCCAGTGATAAGGTGAGTGAGTTCTGGGATGTAATGTACAGCTTAGAAAATATAAATAATAATATATTGTACACTTGAAATTTAGTTGGAGAGCACATCTTATGTATTTATACTATATAAAAAGATAATTATGTGAATTAATACATGATGATTAGCTTAATTGTGGCAATTATTTTACAACATATGCATATATTAAAAGTTTACATTGTACACATTAAATATATATAATTTTCATTTGTCAATTATATTTCAATAAAGGCAGGGGAAAGAATACAGATTTAAATGTATTTTGGTACAGTTTTAAAATCATGCCATGTGCTTTAGTTTTACTTCCACGTACCTGCTGGTTTATTACTAATTGTAAAAGTTGTTTTTAATTATTTTGAAATATCCAAGGGATTAACATTTTTGTTTGATTTTCCTCTGCAATCTTGCTGAACTCTTATAAAATCTGATAGTTTGCATATTTTAAAATTTTATTCCTAAATTATTAGTCTGTCAGTAAATAATGATATTCTTGTTTCTTTGTGATCCTGGTTACTCTTTCTTTTCTTATTGTGCTGACTGGAAAGTCCCAGGAAGCACTACTGAATAGTGTTAGTGAGGGTGAACATTCTTGCTTTGCCTTCATTGGGAAAACTTTAAAATATTTAGCATTAATGCACTCGTTACAAGAGGATTCAGCAACCCTACTTCTGGGTATATATGCCAAGGAATTAAGATTAGCATTTCAAAGTTTGCATAGATGTGTTATTTTTTTTTAAAAATCAGGTGAAGCAAGTTAGTGAAGCATTGGAAATACTGCTGTTGAATTATTAGTAAGCTCCCTAATTAAGACCTTAACTGAATTTACTGTCATATAAAATAATCTATTAAATAAAAAATTATTTCAATAAGGGGCAATATGTTTAATAGCATGTTAAAATATCATTGCTCTTCTTTTCCCATTAGGGAAAGTTATACCCCTTTATTAATACTCTGAACACTTGAAATTGTAACTCATAGCTAGAGAGTTAGATCCCAGAATCTTCCAGTCTTCCTCTCCAACCCCCATAGTCCTTTAGGTATCTTTCTGGATTCTTAGAGTTCCACAGAGTATGATTGGATAACTGACTGCTTGCTCCTGGGAACATTGTAGAATTGTAATACAACCAAAGCACATAGATTTCCTTCTGTACAAACTTGAGGCCAGTAGGTCTCATGAATAATAAAGTCACGTGTTGCTATCACTTGGATGCAGTTTGTCCTCAGAGGTTCCTGAATTGGAAGCTTGGTTCCCAGGTGGCGGTGTTGACATGGGAGAAGCTTTAAGAAGTGGGACTCTGTGGAAGGTAGTTATGACATGGGCTCCACCCTCGTGAGTGGATGAGTGCTTGTCCGGGGTGTGCTGGGCCCTGCAGAATGATTAGTTTTTATAGGAAGGGGCTGTTACAAAGCCAAGCCACTTCACATGCTTGCTCCTCCCACCAGCTCTTTCTGCCTTACCATGTTGTGATGCCCTGGCCAGCACACTGGCACCATGTCCTTGAGACCCCCCAGCCACCAGAATCGTGGGCCAAATAAACACCTTTTCTTTACAGGTTACCTAGTCATTTTGCTCTAGCCACGTGAATGGACCAAGATACACATGCTGACATTTTCCTTATGTTAGGGTGAATCCTTGAAACAACTGCCACCGGTGCATTACTTCACCCACTTTACAAATGATTAAACTGAGCGAGAAATTAAGGAATTTATGTGCATTACATGTGGTTCTGCTACAGCCTGCTTGAAATCCTTTTTCTATTTGAGACTTTTAACTGCCCCTCCATGCTCTGAAACCCACAAGGAAAAGACACTCAATGCAATTGTAGAAATGAAAACGGTGTATCAGATAGCTGGGGTGCTTTAGCAGGATTATCCTTGATAGGGGACTGAAAAAAATACTGAGTTGAGATCCCAAGTTTTTGAGGCTTTGACAGAGTAGTGCAAGAAAAGGTCTAGCTGGTTTAAACAGTTTTTTCCCGACTTTCAGGTGATTGATGTGTTTAGGGTCTATCAAAAGTTTTGTGGTGGACTCTTGCATGGCCCAAGGCAAGGACTGACCAAGTTTGGAAACTTGTTTTCTAGTTGCTGATATAAGTCATGTTTCACACGAAGTGAAACTTCCATGTTTTCCTTTAACATCTCTTAACAATGTTGGAGAACATGAAAGAAAATGTGGATATTTGGTTATTTAGTGCAGTGGAACATCTATAGAGTGGGAAACATTTTTGAGATTTACTTTGCCCTTCCCCCTAATCAAGGATGAATATATTTATAGGGATCTGTGATACCAAATCTGGTGGACCCTAGGGTTGACTGTAGGTTTATAAGACTGGAACTTAATATTTCAGAAAGCAAAAAATTGTTTTTTCCAGAAAATATTAGGTACTCAGACTCAGTGAACTTGAACATATTCACTGAAGAGGTAGAACACACAACCCCGATTACCTTCGCTTTCTAGTGTTAAACTACCTTGAACTCAATGAAATCCTTAAATTTTAAGTATTGCAGAACTGCTTAGAGAAAATGAAATTGTGCTTTCAGGGGAGCTAAAATGTTTTGGTGAGTATGTTCTGCTTTGACATCTTTTGATGATCCTTGGAGTAAAACCTCAGAATGTGTCATCCATTCCATCAGCAGGGCCTGGTTGGAAGGACTTGGCCATCCCAAGCTCCAGTTGTGGAGCTGAGTGGTGAGTCCTGGCTTCGTGGGCAGAGTCAGACAGTGGCTGTCCACATGGATGTTGGGAGGAAGCTCTCTTTCACAGACTCCAGGCACTGATGGACAGCCGCTACTGAAACTGCTCACAGGCTGTCTAGACACATAGGACATTCTGCATGTAAAACAATGAGTGTTCTCTTCAACTGGATCATAACCGATACCAGTAATTGGCATTGGGCTACACCAATGTACTTTTATAGATTAAAATAAAGTTTTTTTACACTGCTCTTGAATCCCAGTAAATTATGTACATATAAAAACAGAAAAACAAAGTTAAGGAAGGCATTTTATCATGTTGCTGACAGTTGATAAAAGTCACCTTTTCCATGATTTTTTCCTACACCCAAGAGTAAGTTCTCACTGAAACTAGCAAATAACTCAGGTCCTAGCTCCAGATGGGTTAGTTCACATTATGTTGCTTTTCAGTATTCCCAGAAGTAGCCAGTTAGCCTATTATGTTACACCAGCTCCCTACCAAACCCCAGATTCCTGTGAGTGGAGAATTTATTGGCATTTAATATGTTCACACTGTTGATCAACTAGCACTTCTATATGGGTCCAAGATATTCATTATCACAAAGGAAACTCCGTACTCATTAAATAGCTTCTCCTCACCACTCATTTCTTGCCCCCTGGGAATCATCTGTGTGCATTATGTTTCTGTGGTTTCACCTGTTCTGGATATTTCATGTCATAGGACTTATACAACATGTGGGTCATTTTTGCTTCATTGGTGAAGTTCTTGTAGGATGTGACTGTTAGTTGTGATATGTCATTTTTATTGGATTAAGAAATGCCTAGCAGATTAGTAAAGCACACTTCAGGTATGTCTGGTCATGGAGTCATGACCTTGGATAATATGTATGATCCATGGCCCCTTTTCTCAGTGGCACTGTTCACCTATTCTGCTTGAAGTGCTGTTGCTTGGATGGCTGAGGGTCCATGGAGGGAGAATGGTAGGGGATGAAGAAAAGTCAGACAAAGAGATACAAAAAGCTGAGGCCAGGTGGAGCCTTCCTGCTGATGGGAGAAAAGGTCTGCCTGGTAACTGCAGCACGTTTATTTATAGTACTAGCAATAAGGGAAGTGCAGGGGGAGGTAAAGGGACTGGTCTGGAACCTGAACCAGGAGAGCCATTAAAGTCCGGCAGAACATCATGCTTTGATGGTTTTATGGGGAGTGGTCGGGAAGGAAGGCATGTCTACAGCGTGGCGCTCCCAGTATTGAAGCCACCATGAACTTACTGGCTTTTCCAATCACACCCATTTGCCATAATGTGTGTACCTTGGAGTCCTTGACCCTGGACCAAACACCTCTGAAACCATGAACCAAATTAAACCTCTCTTCCTTTAAGTTGTAGGTGATGGGTACTGAGTCCCAGTGACTAAAGGTTGACTAATACATAGGATATACAAGTCTTGGTTAATGGTTGCATTTTTCTCCAGCACTTTAAAGATGTCCTCTCACTGCCTTCTAACCTTAAGATTTCTGAGGAAGAATCATCTGTTGATTTTACAGATCTCTAGTATATAATGAGTTGCTTCTCTCACTGTTTCAAAGATTATTTTTTGCCCTCAGCTTTTGGGTTTGCTTGTGTGTCTTGGTGTGGATCTCTTTGTATTTATCTTACTTGGAAGAGATTGCGCCTCTTGTGTATGTAGTTTTGTGTCTGTTCTTTCAAATGTGGCACGTTTTGGACATTATTTCTACAAATAATCCATGTGTTCCTTTCTCCCCTGTCCTCAGATTTCTGTTGTGTCTTGGATGTTGATGCACTTGGTGAGCTCTCATAGGCCTCTTATGCTCTTCATTTTTCTTCATTCTTGTTCTTTTTTCTTCACAAACTGAATGATTTCCATTGCCCTGTATTCGGGTTTGCTGATTCTTTCTTCTGCCTACTAAGATCTGTTACTGAAATATGCTAACAAGTTTCTAAAATTTTCAGTACAGTTTTTAAACTTCAGAATTTAGTTCCTTTCTATAACTTGTTTCCTCATTGCTATTTGACATACAGTGTGGTCATGAGTTTCTTTATCTCTTTGTCTATGCTTTCCTTTAAGTCTTTTAACATATGTGAGGCTGCAGATTTTAAATCTTTGTTTATTAAGTCCAAATTGTGTGGTTTTTTCAGGGCCAATTTCCATCAGTTTTTGTGTGAATGGGCCATATTTTCTTGTTTCTTTACATGCTTAACAATTTTTTGTTGAAAACTGGATATTTTGCATATTACATAGGGATAGCTCTGGAGATTAGATTCTTTCACTTCCTTAGGGTTTATTGTCACTTGCTGTAGACTGTAGCAATTTATTTGTTTAGTTTTGTAAGATCTGTATTTGTTTTCATGTGGCATCCCTAAAGTGTCTGTTCAGACTTGTGTTCAGCTAGTGTTTTCATAGAGATTTCCTTGACAGTCAGGAGCCAGAGTGAGAAAGAGAGAAAGAGAATGGGATGTAGGGAGGAGAGAGAGTGGGAAAGAAACTGTAATTTCTGCAGAATGGTTCCATGCCAAGCCTCAGCCAGGATGTTTATAACTCTGCCTTAGCCTTCATCTCCTTTTTACACTGAGTCTGTTGATCATCTGCTAGTAAAGATTAGTGTCTTCTCCGTTCTTTTCTGAGCTTGTTTCCTGCTGTAAGCATGCATTCAGCTTTCTAAATTTCTTCATACACAAGAGTGCTTTGAGTGTCTCTATTTCCCGAAGAAGCTCCTAACCTTCACTTGTAGGGTTTTGGTGCTCTCGTGTGTGCCTCAGTGGTAACATATTGCCCGAAGTGCCTGTGGGTTATTTTCTGCCCTGCAGTGTTTCTAGGAGTATCTGCTGCTTTTCCATCCTGAGTGAATTCTGAGTCTTGCAAAATAGATAGAAGCCTCTCAGGTCAGTCCTTTGGTGGGCTCCAGGAAGGTTCTTTGTGAATCAAGTGGGCTCTGCTTCCTCAGGAACCAGGGACCAGTCTCTGCACAGGGGATGCAGTTGGTGGCTGCAAGACCACCGCACTGTGAAGCTGGAGAGGCAGGTGGAGGAGGGACAGATGAAAGTGCCAGAGTGCTGAGGCTGGGAGCCCTCACGTAGCATGTGTGACACCCTGTGTTTGAATCCCAGCACTGGAGAAAAAAAAAAGAAAGGAAAACAACCCACAGAGCTGTCCTTCTGTTTTTATGTTGCCTTTCTCTTGATTCAGCATTTTCTTGGTGGCTGTAAACCTTTCACTGTTCTCCTGACTTCCGAAAGAGTTGGTTCTGACAGTTTCTGCTTGAGTTTTTGATGTTCGTGTGGGGAAATAGGCCCTTGGAGATGCCTACTCTGCCTTTTTGCTGATGTTTCAGGCCAGAAGCCAGAAGTGTTTAAATGTTGGCACTGGAATGCTTTTGGCTTGCACGGTGAGGCAGAGGGTTAAAGCTTTCAGATCTTAAACAGGCTAAGTGCTCAATAAAACCAATAAGCAATAGAACACTAAAAATTCCAATTTGTACCTTGTTAATGTTTTCTTCTCTGCTACAGCCCTTCGTTTATTTTGTATCTTTAGACATAATGGCACATTGTTTTAAAAGGTTTTTTCCTCTATATTGAAGACAATAGACACTATTACTTTATTTCATGTTTCGTTTAGTCAAGTATTTATTCAGCAAGTGAGCTGTACAAGTTAAGGTCTGGCATACTTTTGAGAAGCAAAGTGCTTATAAACCAGTGGAACAGCATCTTGGGTGAGTGTTTCTTTGAGCATGACAATTAAAATTTTTTTTTCAGATATGATAAGCTTTTTCTTAGTAAATACCACATAAAATACGTGACTGTATGTGTTGGGGGTGAAGCATAGAGGATTACAGGTGACCTCTGAGTTAGGATAGTTTGTGATTTTTCCACTTTAAATGGTGCAACTGGCACAAATTCAGTAAAAAACATACTTTGAATTCTGTCTTTCCCCAGGCTAATGATAATGTGATTTGTTTTGATGTTGGGCAGTGGCAGTGAGTTGCTGCTCCCAGGCAACCAGGAGATCATGACGGGAAGCAAGCAGGAGCCTGCAGTGTGCTGTGTTGCTAAGCTCTGGCATGTGGTAGGTTAGGAGTGGTACGGGCATTCGTTGGTAGGTCAGGTGCATTGCATGCATGTTTGACTTATAATGTCTGCAAGTCAGGATAAGGGTATCTGAATGCAACCCCATTTAGGTCCAGGAGCATCTATATTTTCTGTTGATAGTGCCTGTTTGTGTACGCTGGTGATTATGATCTCATCCTTAAAAGGGCCTCAAGTTTGATCTTGGAGCCTTACTCCCGGGCTATGTCCCGGCCTTCCTGAGCCAGCTGGGATGTGAGTATTGTGACAGACACTATTCCACAAGAGCAGTAGAGCTGGAGTGCCCTCTGAGAAATTTTGGGTGCCCATGAGAAGACCTTGAAAAGAGCCCCCAAATCCACTTTTAATCCATGCTGATGGATCCAGGTGGATTTCGTAAGTAGGGAGTCAACGGGGCAAGTTTTTGTGTTAGTTGAATCTGCTTGTCACTGGGTGTGAGGTTAGTTTCCGATTGTATTGAAATAAGTTAAAACATGTAAAAAATCTAAAAAAAAGTTTTTTTGTTGCTCATGACTTCTTGGGAAAGCCCTGACCCCTTCCCAGATTGCTTGTGTCTACCTGGTGGGACCTGCAGGAATTCCAGGACCTTCAAGATGGTCACCAGCAATGTGGTGATGTGGTCAGAAAAGGAAAGCTTTTCTTCAAGGACAAAATAGATTTTCCAGTATAGACTTCCGGTTAGTTTTACAACAGCTGAAATTCTGAATGCAGCCAGATCTATGGTTTTTGGTAAATAATAAAGTAACTTATTTTGCCATTGTTTTTACAAGGGCTGAGATTTACAGTGCCGGGAATTGAACCCAAGACCTTATGCATGCTAAGCACATGGTCTACTACTGAGCCTCTTCCCCAGCCCAGGAGCTGAAATTTAGAATATAGCAAGATATACAATTCCCCGTAAACTAATAAAACCACATACTTTGTGGTTATTTTAAAAATATAGCAATCAGAAATCCCAGAAAGTTATTTTGTGAATATCAACCAACAGATTCTCAAGTTTACTTGGAAAAGAATTACACCCAGGATAATTGACACAGTGATGAAGGTGGGCACAGTGATGAAGACCGACATTGCCTCACTTCAGCACCTACTCTGTGAGAGTGAGCAAGATAGTGTGGCAGGGATGAAATGACAGACAGAAAGAGGCAGAATAGGGAGCTCAGAGATAGACCCGCTCAGTGTAGTTAGCTGATGTCTGGTTGGTGTGGTTTAGCTGTAAAATGTCCCCAAAGTCTCATGTGTGCAGAGGTGTGGCTCTTCGGGAGGGGATTGGACCATGAGGGCTGTAATTTTGGTACTGAGTTAATCTGCTGACAGAGTCCTAGCTCGATGCATCACTGGGAGGTGATGGAAACAGGACACAGGGCCTAGGCGAAGGGTGTGGATTGTGGAGGGTTGGCCTTGGCGACTGTCTGGTTCTGGCTCCTTTCTCTCTGGCTCTGTCCTTCTCTTTCTGCTTCCCGGCCAGTGTGAGGTGAGCAGCACTCCTCCATCATAGCCTACAGCAGTGATGTTCCGCTGTTCTTCTTCATCTCAGGCCCACAGCAATGGAACCAGCTGACCATGGGTTGAAGCCTCTGAAACTGTGGGCAGAAATAAACCTTCCCTCCTCTAAGTTATGTCAGGTATTTTGTCACAGCAGCAGAAAGCTGACTAACACACTCACAAAGGAGCAAAGCAATTCAATGGCAAAAGGAAGTGTTTTCAACAAATGTTGCTGGGGCCACTGGATAGCCACATGCAGATTTTGCACAAAAATGAATTAAAAATGGGTTACCGAGCTAAATATAAAGCCTAATATTGTAAAACTCCTAGTAGGTAATATAACAGATAATCTGCCTGACTCTGGGTTTGGCAGGGACTTTCTAGGTACCGATCATAAAGGTGATATATGAGAGAATTAAAAACTCACGTTCTGTGAAAGACACTGTCTGAGATATCTATAGAAAGAACTCTTAAACTTCAGTAATAAGAAAACAAAAATTCAATATAAAAAATGGGCAAGTGACCTAGAAAACAAACCAAAAAAGATACACAGATGACAAAGAAGCACATGGGAAGATGCCCCACATCATGCCTCATGAAGGAATTGCCAGTTAAGACAATGGGCCCTAAGTGCCGAGCAGCAGGAACTCTCATTCATTATTGGTAAGAATGCGAGATGGAACAGTCACTTGGAAAGACTTTGCGACAGTTTCTGACAAAGTAAATATATCCTTACAGTCCTCACCAGTGATCAGCTCCTTGGTGTTTACCCAAGTGAATCGAAAACTGTGTCCATACAAAAAAGCCGGGAGAAGTATATGTTTATAACAGCTTTATTCACAGTTGCCAAAATGGGACTGCAGCAAAATGTTGTTTAGTAGGTGAATGGCAAACGGCACTCCACCCAGACAGCGTAATATTATTCACTGCCGAAGAGAGATGGGCTGTCACGCTGTGAAAAGACTCGGAAACTTAGCCACATGTTACTAGGAGAAAGAAGCCGGTCAGTAAAAGTTACGTATCATGTGATCCCAAAGATACTATATTCTGAAAAAAGACAAACTGGAGATACAAAGAATTGGTGGTGGTCAGGGGCAGAACGGGGGAGAGGGAGATACTGGCAGAGCACAGAGGACTTTTAGGTTGGTGACACTATTCTGTATGGTATATATTGGTGGACACATGTCATTATACATTTCCTCAGACTCATAGAATGTACAATACCAAGATTTTACCCCAGTATAAACTGTGGACTTGGGTGATAACAATGTAGCAATGTAGGTTGCAAATGTTCCACTCTGGTGGGGGATGGTGGTGGAGGAGGAGACCAAAGGTATGTGTGTGGGAACGCTGTTTTATTTTCTTCTGTTTTGCGGCGAATCTAAAGCTACTCTAAATAATAAAGTCTATTAATTAAATACATTTGAAAATGTAATGTTCAGCAGTGTGTGGCGGTAAAAGGCAAGATCTGCTTCTTCATCAAATCAGGGGAGAAAGGTAACGGTCCTGACAGGGGAAATGTGGTCTAGGACTCAGCTACATGATTTATAAAGGAAGATTGGGTGCCTCTCTTTTATTTATGGCCTTGTTCTTGCCTTCAACCCCCAGAGTGTACTTAAGCAGGATATGTGAACATATAATTTAATATTTTCCATATTTATGCCTTATAAATGTTTCCTTCAGAATTTTCATTAGAGTATGTAAGTAGATATTATGGAGTTACAGAGTTTATTCACACTAAACCCAGATGTGGAGGGAGCATATGGCTGTGTGTGTGTGTGTAACTGGTCTGGTTTATATACTGGCATCAGCTTCAGTGGGAGGTGTTTTAATTCTTTTATTGAAACAGATGTCTTGGAGGCCTTCTCCCCAGTGTGGTCCATAGTTTGGGGTCCCTGTGTCTCCTGAGGGTCTGTTTGAAATGCAGAACAAGCCCAGATGTGCTGAATTCCCCGGGGATTTGGATGCACAGTTCTGTTGAAAGAGTGCCCCTGTAGACCCCCCGAGTCCTCTGATATGCTGGTCTTCACCTGCCCTGCAGGCCACCCTCCAGCAGGGCATCAGGCCAGGGGGACAGTGGTCTCTGACCCCGCTGGAGGTGGGCACCGGAGACTTGGCATCCCTTGGTGCTGCGGACTCCTCAGCAGCCTCCCTTCTCTGCCTGCTGCTCGCTGTCCTGTGCCTGCATTTGAGGTGAAGTCCAGGGTAGGGCAGTGTGTCCTTTGATTCTCGTGCCTGGGGCGACTCTCGCTGACCCAGTTCCCCTAGGCTCCTCGTCAGGCCCTTGGGATCACCTCACCTGCTCACTTTGGGGGCCCCTTTCTCTGTTTCCAGTTGCATCTCTGCACCTTCCTGCGTGGCTCTTTTGGGTCCCACTCACACCCTTTGGATGTCAGAGAAGCTTGGGGAATGTGGCGTTCCCTGTCTCCGTCTACCCCAGGTTCCTCAGGCTGGATTGGTATGGCTCCACCCCAGCCCCTTTCTGAACACTGCTCCCACTGTGGGGAGTGGGAGAGCAGGCCCCGTCCTGTCTGCACAGGTCCACCCTGACTCTGCACACCCCTTCCTTCCGTTGTGTCCCTTTGCTCTGTATCACACCCTCCTCTGACCATGCATCATCAAGCCCCAGCCCTCCATGTTGGATTCCTTGACTTCCTGTGCTGGTCGGTTTTTCTTTACTGCAACAAACACGTAAAATAATCAACTTATAAAGAGGGAAGGTTTATCTCAGTTCATGGTTTTGGAGATTTCAGTCCATTACCACTTGTCCTTGTTGCTTCGGGCTTGTGGCTGCACATGATGATGTAAGCACCTGGCAGGGCAAACTTCGTGTCTCATGGCCAGGAAAAGAGAGGTATGGGCTGAGGTCCCACAGTCCGTTTCCAGGGCATGCCCCAGGACCAGAGGCTTCCGAAAGCTCCACCTCTTAAAGGTCCAGCCGCCTCCCAGTAGCTCCAAGCTGAGGACCAGGGCTCTGACACTTGGGCTTTTGAGGGGGCATTTAGGATCCAAACTACAGCAGTTCCTCAGGACTGGACACCAAGCCATTTCTTCATGTGTGTTCATGCTTCGCTTTTCATGGTAGAAACCATTATTGTGTATACATTTTTGGATATTTTTCTGATTGTTTTTTTTTGGATGAACACCTAAAAGTGAAACTTTAGCATCAGAAGGAATACAGTGTTTCTAGGCTTAGACATGTTCTCTAAAGGTATAGCAGGAACTAGAATCAGTGAGAAGAATACAAGAGGAATGTAAAATCTTAAAATTACTAGAGGGGGAAAAAAGGAAAGATTATTATTTAGGACTATTTTAGTCAAAAGTCACGCCAGTGTAACCCAAATTTACTTGGTGGAAAATGCAAATGTCTAAAATCCTAAAACTGAAAAGTCCAAAAGGAGAGTGAGCATATCTCACTGCAGAGGCTCCAAGGACATCCACAGAACCCAGTTCCTTTCCCTTTCTTTCCTGGGCTCTGTTCTCTGCCCCATGCCAGGCTCTGCTCTCATGGCGTCAAGACAGGTGCAGCAGCTCCAGACCTCACACCTTTGCTCTCAGCTTCAGCACCTGTGGGAAATGGTCAGCTCTTTTGCAGCGTTCCCAGCAGAATCTTACTGCCTTGTAGTGACTGCCTCCGGAGCCAGGGCAAGAGAATAGCGTATTCTGGGTCTCGGTGGCGATGTGGTCCAGCATACATCTCAGTCACTATTAGGGATGCAGGGATGGAGAAGAGGTGCCTTTGGGTACTGAACACTTGAAATACAGTTGGAACTGAGATGGGCTGGACCTGCCAAACATGCACGGGGTCCTGAAGATCAGGGATGCGTAAAAACATGCACAACCTCTCCTTAATAATTTTTATATTTTGCACGTTGAAAAAATAATATTTTTGATGTATTAGGTGGGATGCAATATATTATTAAATCTTTTCTATTCTGTTCCATGTGGCTCATAGGAAACTTTAAAGTCCGTCTAAGGCTTGGATGGTGTTTCTGTTGGACAGCGCTCCACAGCCGAAGCAGAATGCAACCTGCAGAAGGACAGGGATTTCCGGTATGGCCCGCACCCCCATTCTTCCCCAGTGCACCTCAGCCATGGCCAGGCACCACGTGCACCCC
This sequence comes from Heterocephalus glaber, assembly GCF_053883595.1. Classification (NCBI taxonomy): domain Eukaryota; kingdom Metazoa; phylum Chordata; class Mammalia; order Rodentia; family Bathyergidae; genus Heterocephalus; species Heterocephalus glaber. The sequence goes on along the minus strand of NW_028258329.1, from coordinate 4,773,966 downwards.
CCACCCCCCGCCAGGGGTGCAGCCTTCAGCCGCTCCAGTTCAGACTTGGCACAGTCTGCGTGGAGATTCCTCTGGACCATTGTCACCAGCCACACCTAGGATGGGCAGTGTCCCTTCCAGGACTGCAGTTCTTTCTGAACTATACCTGTGGGTACAGCGCCTGGGGATTGGTAGGTGTAGGGTAATCGGAAACCACTGTTGGCCAGGCTTGGTATTTTTTTGGTACTAAAATTCCCTGAAAAATTTTGTGGACTTTCACTGTGCATCTATTCTCCAAGCTCTGAGGGCTCATAACCAGAGCCAGAATCTTGGTTTCTTTGTCTCCTAGCAACAGATTCTCTCCCCAGCCTTTATTTTCTTGAACTTTTTTATTGCAGTCTAACAGATATGCAGAGAACTTCACAAATTGTTGAGTGCACAGCTCAATGTGTATTTTACAAAGTGAACCTCTGTGTAGCCAGTACCCAGATGAAAAGCCAGAATGTTACCTCCACTCCAAGAGCCTCTTTATGCCCCTTCTAGTTATTAGCCCCTTGAGATGACTCCTATTCTCATTCTTGGCATCATATATTAATTTTGCTTGTCTTTGAACTTTACATCAGTGGGACCATACAGTCAGTATGATTTACAGTGTCTGGTTTCTTACACAAGGCCACTTCTCCTGCTGGGTGTAGTTGTGGTTCATTCATACTTGTTGCTGTACAGTGCTCCTTTGGGTGCATTATTCATCAGATCTGCTGTTGAAGAGCATTTGGATAGTTTCCCCTTGGGCATTTAGGCTCAATGCTGCTGGGTGCATTTCTGTACATGGCCTTTGGAGAATGCCTGCACCTGTGTGGATGGGTTTGACACTGAGCCAGGCTCACTGTCCAGTGTGCACAGAAGCCCATTCTGTGGCATGGGTTTTTGCAACAAGAAAAAGTATTGAAGGGTGATGGACAAGTATGGAGACATGCTCACATCTGTCTGTGGGTTAGTAGTGGAGAGATGTAAGCAGACTGGCAGGGTGAGAGGAAATAGAAGCCTACCTGGTTGTGACTAGGAGACCTGGTGGAATCGTCTGCACCAGTACATAGGTCCAGGCAGAACTTGTGGAAGGTTCTGATTCATCTTGCAATAGCTACAGCTCCCCTTGCTTCCGGTCTAGGTCTGCAAAGCCCCTTTCTTCACAGTCCACTCATTGCAGATTTTTGGCTTCACCACACTGTCAAGGCCATTTTAGTTCAAGTCGTAGGGTTCTATGTCTTATCCTGAAGAAAACGGGCTTGGTCTGTTTTCAGAGCAGGGAAGTTGCAAGCCAGTGCCCGGGAGTGGGATTCCTGGGGCAGAGCTATGCTTAGGTTCTAGCGTGGCGGTTCCTGCCAAGCAGTTTGCTGGCAGTTGCACACCGTCCTGGCCTCCGGCAGTGTGAGTTCAGCTGCTCCCTGGAAGTTGGATCCTCAGCCTTCCTTATTCTGGGTGGTTCCCCTACCTGCTGCGCCAGGAAGCACGTGGTGCTCGCCCGCCTGCCTCTCTCAGGTGGCACTTCCACTCCAGTTTCTCAGTCAGTGTGAACATCTCTGTCTAGGCAGAGGCTGTGTGACAGATTCCCCTTGGGAGCAGCTTTGGGCCTTGTACTTCTCCTCATGGTCTGTGATTGCTGCCTCAGTTTGTGTAATTGGAGTCTGGCATGAGAAGTTGGATTTTCAGTTTTACGAATATAAGATTAGTGGACACTGGAGCACACTGGATTTCAGGCTTTGAGAGTGAAAGGGTCTCTTCCTTCTCCTCGTTCTGATCATTCATTCATCTCCTGAAATTCTCTGGGGGTCACCAAATGTCATCCACAGAGTCCCACAAGCAGAATCTATCCTGTCATGTATACTAGTGCTGTGGCCTCCCTGAGCTCAGGGCGAGTCCCAGGAAGAAAGAAGGAGGAAGGCCAGTCCCAATTGTGTGGCACTTGCCAGCTCAGGAGAGAGGGACTGGCCTTGCCTGGACAGGGGAAGCAGTCCCAGCACTCAGGATTCCAGGCCTGCCCACTCGCTAGAGCACTGCCCCTGGATGCAGGCTTTCCTCCACGTCCTCGCATCACTAGGCCTGAGAGCGAGTCCCAGTGGTTGAGCTGGGGCACAGGCCTGTGGTTTGGCGGCTTGGGAGGCGGGCTGGGGAATGGCCACCAGTCCCAGGAACTAGGTGTGCGGGGCACCAGACTGCAGTGAGCTGGGAATATGTACCAGCTCCCAGCCAGCAAGAGTTTGTTGCAAATGGCACAGCCCAGGCAGATAAAAAATCAGCACAATGGAAAGAAGATAAAAAGGTATGGCAGATGCCCTTGTAGTTAATAGTGTAAACTCCCCGATTACGTTAGTCCTGGGCAGAAAATGAAATTTAACCATGACCTTTTAAAAAGCAACATGGGTAAAGCAAAGGGACCAAGAAAGGTTGAAAATAATGAGCAAAGATATACAAGACAAGTACAAATGAAAAGAAGCAATATTAAACCAAGGCATAAGCCATCAAAAGAACAAGGAAGGGTATTTTATAGTAACAAAAGGTAAATTGTACAATGAAGATAAAATTGATTCTTTACAAAAAAGAAATCTCAAAATACATAACATAAAAGTATTAAAAATACAGGAGGAAATGGATAAAATTACAGCTGTTTCAAGGTTGCTCATATCTTAGATAACATAAAATAAAGATATGAAATAAAATGAATAATTATATGAATAATGTAATAATATAAAAGGAGAATTTAATAGCTGTATACCAGTATTCTATTATACCAATAGAAAGTACCCATTTGTTTCAAGTATTGATGAACCTTTTAAAAAATTAATTGTATTCTAGGCCTCAAAGAAAATGTCATCTTATTCCAAAAAGTAGAAATTATATATCTATGGTCATCATGCTGTAAAGCTGGAATTTAGTAAAGAAACACATTAGCGAATCAATCCTCCCTTTTAAAAAGTCAAACAATCAAAGATGAATAGATAAAAGTGGAAATTTGGTCAAAGTAACTCTTGCATCAAGGGAAATGATATGAAATACCTTATATCAAACATATACATCATACACACATGGGTATTTTATTTTCCAGGATATTTTATTTTATAGTTTCAGTGCTCTTATTATTCAGCAAGAGAAACTTTAAAAAATGAACTGAGAATGTAATTCCTGAACAAATTAGAAAAAGACCTAGAGTTCACATCCAAGGGAAAATAGGAGAAGGAATAGAGATAAAATTGGAGTTAAGAATTAGAAAACAAAAATAGTAGAGTTTATGTATACGCCTAAGAGCTCTTGGAAAAAGCTCATCAAATAAAAAATCATGTGATAGAAATAATCTTCCCCAAAAGAAGAACAAAAAATATATTGAACAAAAAGATAGGTAATGCGGTGATGAACATTTACATTTTAGAAGTGTTTGTATAATATATTTGAAAATCTTACTGAAACACGCTTGAAAATATATTTGAAAATCTTACTGAAATATATTTTAAAATCACATTGAAACACTTTTTTTGTGAAAAGATACCATATTTTCTTAATAAGAAGCAAAAAGTAAAATAGAAATGTACCCAAGGAAGAAATAAAAAAGTAACCATCAAGGAAGTTTTTATAAAAGTAAAAGAGTGAAGATTTTTTAGCTGGAAGTAGGGAGATCTTTCTCACATGGGAGGAGGACCAAGAGATGAAGGGAGAGGGCGGGAGTGGAGGGGAAGGGATGGAAAAAGGAATGAAGACGTGATATGTACATGCACCAAGTCCACACAGGTGTGTAAACAGTACGTACTAATAATGCAAGCATGTACTCATAAAACAGAATGAAAAAGAGAGAAGATATTTCTGCCTAGCTATTACAATATATTACAGGTATTTATTTCAATAAAATTAAGTACAAATAAAAAGCCCAGACAAATGCTTGTCCATGATTTATTTATTAAACTCTTCCATCAGTGTCCAGTTGAACAAATCAGTAAGAAAAAATAAGTAGAAAATTGGTAAAAAGATGAGTGAATGGTTTTTAAGAGAATAAAAAAATTATATAAAATATGTAAATAGTAGCAAACATAAGAGCAATGGCTTAAATCCCAATGAAAGCTTACTAGTATTTACAGGAGAGAAATTTTTAGCAAGATGACTTTTTCCAGCAACCTAGACTTTGGAACTAGACTCAGACTTTGTGTCATGTCCCTGGCCATCTTTAGCTTGTGGCTTAAGCATAGTTCTCTAATTTTCCAAACCTCAGCTTTCTCTTTCAAAAATGGGCATAAAATTCCTGACTCTCTGGGTTGTTATCAAGGATTAAATGAGATCCTTTGTCCAAAATTATGCCTGGACCATGGTGGGTGCTAAATAAAAAAATAGCTGCTATTGTTATTTTTGCTATTGGTATATTGGAACTATCAAGTAAAAAAAATATTTTAAGAATGGTAAAACCCATTGCTGGTGAAGACAGGGAGAAGCAGGAATGTTCATGCACTACCTTTCCCTGGCTGTGTTCTCTGAAAGCAGTGACAATTTCTGACCCATTTATGGTTACATCACCAGCACCCAGTGTAGCACCTGACTTGTCACAGGTAGGATTTATTCTTACTGAGTTTCACTGAATGCTGGGAAGACTGTGTGGATCATTAGTAATATGATTTCAAAGCCTTTTGATTCAGCAATTTCATTTCTTGGAATTTATCTTGAGAGTAAAGCCCATCATCAGTGCAAAGAGGACCATGCAACAGTGGTGTGGATGATAACCTAGGGGTGCTGCGGTGTCTGGGTTGGTGTGTACCCCAAGCCGCATGCTGCAGGTGTTCCCTACGGTCGGTGCTGTACTGCCAGTGGCAGGATGTCATTTGGGTGTTGAGTGTCTCCAAAGGCTTGGCTGCCAGCCTGTGGGAGGAGGCTGGAACCTCTGAGAGGAGGCGCATAGGCCATTGGGGGCCACTGAATGGGACATGGGGGTGCTGGCTTCTTTCTCTCTTCTCTGTGCTTCTTAGCCACCATGAAGTGAGCAGACCTAATTGCCATGCCCGCCTGCCATCATGTTCTGTGCTGTCACAGCCCAAAGCAATAGGGCCACGTGACTGTGGTCTGAAACTTCGATTCAGTATAAACCTTTTCCTCCTTTTAAGTTGATTATCTCAGGTATTTTGTCCCAGCTGTGGAAAGCTGGGACAGATTCTCTGTCTTTACCCAAGGAAAGTGAGTGTGGTCATGACATGTTTCCTAAGAGTGTATTTGTTGACGTGAAAGGTGTTTATGACATGTTAAGCAAGCAGTTAGAGTGTATGTCCAGGATGCCACTTTGGGCCAATATATATATATAGATGCATAATTCTTCAGGAGCATTTATATAAAAGAGTTAATCCTGTAGTCCATGACTGGTATGAGGGTGGGTCATTATTCTTTATTGGCATTTCTGAATGTTCGGCAGTGAGTATGTCCTGTTAGGAAACCAGAAAGTAGAAGCAACCCGTGTCAGTCCTACACCAGGGTCTTGGTCTGCACACCTGCTCTGCAGTAGGTGGAGAAGCTGCTCTGCAAGCAGACTGTGCTGTGTCCGCTCACCTCTGTCCCAGTGGCAGGAAGCAGCGATGCACCCAGGAGGGAAGCCGGGTTAATATGGCACCTTGTTTGGTTGTGAAGGTTTGGAAGCAGGCAGAGGACAGGAGGGTGGGACTGAGCTGGAGCCCAGGTGGCTGCGCCCGAGCATCTCCCAAGCCTGTTCCCAGAGTGACCAGGGCACCTGCTGACACTGTGGAAGCTCCCTCCCTCCCTCCACCCCTGCTGCTTGCCTTGTGGGGGGCTGGGAGCAGCCAAGATCACTTGTGAAGTGCAGGTGACAGCCCATGCAAACAACCAGCTGCGTTGGGGTGTTTTGATCAAAGGAACCAAAGTCCAGAAGCTGGCTTGGGAGGACGGGGGTGGTCAGGAGCAGAGAAGGGGCAGAGGGGACGTGTGTCCAAGGCGGCCTGCTGCCCATCGGGCCTTGGTGGCTAGACCATGACATGGACCCAACTCTCCTATTTCAGGCTCTGTGCTGGTCCCTTTGGTGCCTGGGCTACAAGAGACATCCACTGACAATTTGGTAAATGAGCATTCTAGTGCCATTTTCTTCTGGCGTTTTAGCTAAGAAGATCTCCAAAGAAGGAGTGAGGTCGGCTAACTTCTCCCCTGAGTCCTAATAGATGTGAACATAGACTTTTTTCCTCCTTTGGGGGGAGGTGGTGTGTGTCAAGTTTAGAGTATGAAACTGTAAGCGTACAATAAATCACACACAGTGCTTTTTCAAACTGTCATTCTTATTACAAAAAAAAGTTTTATTGGAAAACAACATTATTTTTTAGGATAAGAAAAAAATCACAGATTTTAGTAATAAAAATTGTAGAGCTACAGTTTCACTATGGAGCAGTATACTTTGCTGTCAAAAACTATGTGTGTACGATTTCTCCAGGTTTCAGCCCATTGGACTCTTGACACCGTGTAAGCTGGCATTTGTTTTCATTTGCAGATCTGTTGCATTTTCTCCAAGTGTGATTATCTTATCTGTATTTCTTAAAGAGCCATTATGTCACGGACAGATATTCATGTGAACAGGATTCAGATGCCAACTACTCCAGCAGGGACAGTCCCAGAAGGAGGCAGGAGACCCGTGGCATGGGTCACATCTTCCTTCCAGGGGCTGCTGTTTCCCTGGACTCCGGGAGACTCGCCTGGAGCCTGAGAGGGTGCCCTCTGACCAGGGTCAGCCGCAGCTAAGACTGGGACCCAGGGCCAGAGGCCTTTCCAGTCTCCGGACTCACATTCCCTTGGTGATGATCTCATGTCCCTCTCCTGCTCATCACTGTCTTTCTCTTTGGATGTCTAGAGGTGTATCTGTCCTGGCTTCCCACTCCTGTTCCCACAGCCCCTCTTTGCCTCTGGTTTTCCATCTACCCCAGTGGGAGTCTGCCTCCTTCCACTGTGGTTGGTACTGTCAGGAGAGCCAGGTTCAGTCCACTCTGCCATCCTTTGAGTGCACAGTTCTTGCGGATCCTGCTCCATGTCTGGGGCTGTGTGAAGTCTCCAGGAGAAGCAGGCAGAGCACAGACAGGGCTTCTGTGATGGTGCTGCGGTCCCAGGACTCCGCCCTGTGCTGAGAGAGCTGAGGAAGCGTAGCGTTTCCCAGGGAGGACAGTGGTAATAGCAGCAAGGCTGAGTGCCTGTGGGATGAGCACTTGCTGGGAGCCTGGCACTGGCGGGATGTGTCAGAGTTTATTCTGGATTATACAGTGTAGGGCATGAAGATTTTATGGATAGTAATGTGTCTATATCTGCATAGAGGGAGGTGCCTTGTACTGATGTAAATCAGTATAGATGTCTTCCTGGCAACTTACTATTTCTTTTTTTAAAAAGTTAAATCTCTCTCGTTTTGAACATCAGAGAATATCTTGTAGTACAGCAGTCAAAGCCCACCCCCCAGGCTTTCTGTCCTTCCAGTGTGCTTTATTTGGCTCATGCAGTGTCTAAGAATGTTTATTTGCTAACACATAAAACTTGAGATGGTTCACAGCAAAATACAAACTGAATTCTTTTGCAGCATTGCAAGACCTGCCCACACAGTGGCTTAGATTCCTGTGGGGCAGCTGGGTGTGGGTCGCCCATGATGGCCTCCACCATGAAGGGCGGGGTTGGGACTTAGTTTCTTCAGCTTGCTGCGTTCTGTGTTGCCTGTCCTGTGTACTGTCCAGCAGTGGTGCCATTGGACCTTCTCGTGTGTGTGTGTGTGTGTGTGTGTGTGTGTGTGTGTGTGTGTGTGTGTGTGGTTGTGCCAAGCTGAATGACATTTCAGCAGCTTTAGAGTATCAGCTAGAGTGACTCCCAGGTTAATTCCACTGGTTTCTTATTTGGTTGGAAGTATTCTGATTTTCCAGGGCAAGAGATACCAACCTTCAATGGTAGATGAGGACACACCCCAGCTGCCTAGGGACAGGTTACCCTGCCTCTGCTTCTGTGAGAGCCCCTGCCAGAGAGGACCTGGGGAGAGCTGAGCATGGTGTGGCCATGCAGAAATCTGACTGGCCACAGTGTAGAGACGGGTAGCCCTGCTGGTCCTGCATGCCCAGGTGCAGATGCCTTCGGAGAGATGCCAGCTATGCAGTGAGTGCTGCTGAGCTGCCCGACCTGGCCTTCTCCTTTGTCCCCTTCTTCCCTGGCCTCGAAAGGGCCACTTGAAGAGTTGTCTGGTGACCAGCCAGTGGCTGCTTTGTCATCCTGCAGCCAATATTTACAATGCATTTTAATTCCCTTTTCTAGTAATCACATGTAAGTACTTACGAGCTTAAATCTGAAATATTTTAAAAAACAGAGAAAAGGAGGGCTCTTGTATTTATATAAAATGTATTATTAATTTATAATATAATTTTATTATGCTTTGTCTGCACATTTCACTTGGTGCCATTTTAAAGGGGGTTTGGATGTTTGAAACCTGTCCTTCCAGAGCCGTCTTCAGCCTCCTGCTCCTCCTCCTGTGCTGTCCCTGCTGACACTGGGTGAATTAGGTTAGGGGCCTGGCTTCAGCAGTTAAGCCATCCTCAGGGATGGAGACAGGTAAGGCAGTCGGCACAGCCAGAGAGCTTTGTTCTGTGGAATGAAAAGAGGGAGCTTGCTTATGCTGATCCCTGCTTCACAGTTCCTGGAGAGAAATAGAGCAGAATGAAAACAATGATGTCGCTTGGCTCCGGCCACTGTGCATGGAGATGCCTCACTTGGGGCGCTCCTCTGTTCAGGCTTCCTGTGTCTCACTCATGCCTACGGAGCATCCTTGCTGGGCCAACCATGTGGGCTTCTGCTCCCACTCTGGGCTATATCTGCTGGCTTCCCCCTCTACTCGCTCACCCGTGGGTGAGCCAAGCTCCTGACCTGCCCCTTCCCCCTTCTGCTTCCAGGGTGCTGCTGGAGCTGACATCTGCATCTCCATGTGGGCAAGGACCATCCCTGCCACCATGCTGGGAATCTTTTCCACAAGGTGGCACTGGGTAGAAAAAGGGTTGGGAACACTGGTGTAGACTAATGCAACTCATCATTTTCGAAGAAACAGCACCCAGACCATTGCTCCTCGATGTGTGTCCTCCTTCTGTCTTGCTTGACTGCATTTGCGAGTCGATCCTCATGGTCCTGGTCCCTTGTGCTGCCGTGCAGGGTATGGTGGGCTTTTGTGCTCTAGTGAGCCTTTGATTGGAACTCAACTTCTTTTATTCCTAGGGAGCTGCCACCTCTTCATCCCACATCTTAGATGCCTGCATTTCGCGCTCTTCTGCCCTTGTCTTTCTGTTCCCTTCCATGCTCTCTCTCAGCCACCTGCAAAGTCACTGTCTCTTTGTCTCTCCTCTTACTCTCCTGTGGTCTCCTCCGCACGTTACACTGTGCTCTCTCTCTTCACGCACTCCACTTCACCATGGGAGATGGGTACTTACTATGTTCCATAAGAGGCCCCATCGTTTTGGGGAAGGCTGGCTCCCCGGCAGGCCCATCAGGATGGCTACAGTTCAGGCTCCCTGGCTTTCTAGTTCCACACACACTTTCCAGGCTCCTGCACTGTCCCTCCACACAGCCAGGACCCTGGAGCCAAGCTGCTCACCTTTGGTCCTTCTGGCCACCCCTGCAGCTCCAGAGACCTCCTGGGCTGCTGCCAGAAATACACGTGGAGCTTTTCACATTGATGTGCACTCTGTGTACAGTGCGTTCACAGTTGGTGACTTTTTAACCCAATGAAGTCTTATGAGGAATCTCAATGTGTGACAGTGGAGTTGAACTGGATGAAGGTAGGTATGGGCTTTAGACCGACCCACTCCACCTAGCACTACTCCCTTCCAATAGTCTGAGGTCCCCCCACAGCCCCATGGACACTTTGAGGCCCCATTAAGAGCCTCGGCTAAGCACTGCTCAGTGAATTCAGTCTTCAGTACAGAGTCACCCCAACACATCACTTTCATTTCTGTCAGCCAGTGACTGTGAGCCAAGGAATAGTGCAGTATGACGGCCCCTGATGTAAGGTGGTGAGACTTAACAATTTTCAGCTTCATGACTGTGCTAAATCTGTGCACAGCTGTAGAAACCATGCTTGGAACTTTGGTCTTTCTGTGGAGTAGTGTAGGCAGTACAAGCCTTTCTTGCAGCCCAGCAGCTGCTTGGTAGCCACACTGTATAGAGACACCAGACACTACAGTGTGCAGTGTTGCTAAACTATGGTAGTTGGGAAGTTAGTTGTATTAAATACATTTTGACTTAATGATATTTTCAGAGTACAATGGACTTATTGGAAACAACTCCACTGCAGGCCAAGGAGCATCTGGATTATGAGGTGGTGTAAGATCATGTCTCATAGCTGTTGCTGACCTACCAAGAAGCATAATGTTTGTCAAATGACTGGTTGACCTAGAGCAATTTTTAACTGTGTCTTGGTATCAAGGAGGAACATTCATTAGCAATTAAGCAATAGATTAATCTAGAAAGAAAGCCAAAGAGGAATTGCTCAGGATGTAAGGGTTAGTGTGTCTTTGAGGGATTGTCTCATCTCAGGATTTTTGTTTTGGTGTTGGGGTTCAAATTCAAGGCCTCCCACAGGCTGCCCAAGAGCTCTCATGCTGACCTGTGCCTACCCCTCACCTCAGACATCGCGAAGGCAACGAGCCCTCCCGCATCTGTCGCTCTGACAGAGCTGGTTGCTCAGAGGACACTGCTTGGGATCGTTGCACACATCACCTTGTCTGCCGGTGCTCATCAGCTGATTGCAGCTTCCAGCAGTTTCTGAAGGATTGAGAAGCATTTTTTGAGCTGTGTTGTGGAGGTGCTTCTGAAAAGGGCACATGGCGGATTAGAGAGTCAGCCATGGACAGGGCGATGATGGCTCCCTGATAGCGGTGGAGGCGATCTGGCCATGCAGGAAGGGTGTATGTGATAGAGGGAGGTGGCGGGTTGAGACGAAGCTTGCACAGGAGCTGGCAGTCCTCTGGGACGCTGTGTGTGAATGCTCACTCTCAGCAGCTGCCGATGTCCTGCAGTCCTTGGAACTGTCCTCAACCCCAGGACGTAAGAGGCCACCCGTGATCAGGAAAACTGGCCCTGTCCCCAGGCCCTCCAGATTCTGCACCCAAAATGCCACAGGTGTGGTGAGGTCGGAGCACTGCACACCCTCTCCTCCCCACCGGGGGTGGCTCTCCCTCCTGCCAGAGCTCATGTGCACACCGTGATTTTCCGTGCTGTGTTTGTAAAGGCTTTGATTTAATTCAGCAATTCTTTGATCTTGTCTTAGGCACTTTTTAGTGATTTAAAGACATCTATTCAACAGTTTTTAAAGCCTTGTTGAACATAACATAATATTGAACCCCTGCCGCTTGCTTGTCGAAAATCAGTGGTTTAAGCTCTTATTTCTGATTACTCAGAGGCACTGACTTTAGAAAAGGAAAGCAAATAACTTCCACGGTGGTAAAGGGAACTGAGCTATAGAGAAAAATGTGGAAGTGACAATTTTTCCATGAAAATTCATGACTGCAGTCAGAGGAGGGGACTTGCTGGGTCCCTTCTGGAAGTTTGTGTGAAGGCAAGGACAAGGAAGGAGATTCTTCTTTTAGAAATAACACTTATTAAAATCATTTTCTCCTTAAACATTTTTTGATGCTTAGCTTGTACATGCTAAGCACACCTCTGCAATTGAGCTAATCCCCAGTCCCCCTAAAGATTTAAGACATTTTTGATTAATCTGAAAGAATTGTGTGTGTGTGGTATTTCAGTACACATGTACAGTATATACTGATTAAATCAGAATCTTTGTGTTTGGAGCCCTGAGCTTCTCCCTTCTAGTTATTCATAAAAGATATAGTGGGTTACAGTGAACTGTCCTTCCCCTACTATAGAACACCAGGACTCACTGGCTCTATTTAACTATGTTTAAAATTTTTTCAATTTTCGTGAAATGAAATTTACCATCATGACCATTTTGAAGTATGCAGTTTAGGGACGTCAAGTCCATTCACGTGAGTGTACTGCCTTTGCCAGCCCTTTCCTAACTCTGTCAAAACTGAAACTGTGCCCCTGTTCAGCACTACCTCCTCCTTCCTCCCCAAACCCGGTCTGTGGCAGCCTGCATTCTAATTTCTGTCTCAGGGACCCTCCTGTAAGTGGAATCTCACAGTGCTTGTCCTTTTGTGACTGGCTTACTTCACTCCTCATGGCATTGCAAGTTTCGTTCATTACAGAGTATTGCATGTGTCTGAATTTCTGGAAGGGAGTCTTTGTGTGGGAGGGTGACAGCCGTGGATGCTCTTCCTTAGCCTGAAGTGCCGGCCTCATCCCAAGCCTGGAGCTTTGGGGGCAGAAAACCCACCCAGGATTTGACCACATAGGTTGCCCATACATGGACTGGCCTTGTGTGAGGTTCCAGGAAAGGTGTTACCTCAGACTTGAACAACTTTTAAAAAGCTTTTTGTAGCCCTGAAGCTACTATAGCTTGAAAACTGGAGTTGCACAAAATCTTTCTTATACCTTCCACAGTTTCAACAGATTTACTCATCATATAATTGTTAAAAAATATGTATTGATTAATGATTAAAACTAGATTTTATAGTCATATTCCAAAATGTAATAAAAGGCACCAAAACAATAGTGGGAAAACAACTTCAAAGGTGATTGAAGTTTTACCAACTCTACAAATATTCATTTGGATTATCTGCCTTCTTTTTATTTATTACTCACTTTTAGGTTCAATTGGTGATCCAGTGCTGCAAATTAGTTCCCACCCCAAGGCCTAGTCTGTGAAGTCAGTTTGTTAGTCTGGAATTTCTTTTTCTTCTTTTTTTCCCCTTCTATTGCTGGGAATTGAACCCAGGGTCTCAAGCAGTCTGGACAAGCACTTGTCAGTTGGTAGAGGATTCTTTTGCTCAATTTGGATGGGAGTTGCAAATCGGCAAAGTGTTGCTCTGCTGGTAGCTCTGGGCTTTGAGCACCAGGGGCCCTCAGCCCTTGGTGTTACAGTTCTGGGGCTCCAGAAGCTCGTGACTCTCAGTCCTTAGTGTTACTGCTTTGGAATCTCAGGTGCTCGTGTTGGCTCCTGAGCCTTTTGCGGCTCTTGGACTCTTTTCAGCTGGTTTCTACCAATGTTTATCAAACACTGCTCATCCCTGCCAGTTGTCATTGTTGGTTAACACTGGTGGCCAACACTGGTCATCACTCCTATTAGGTCCTCAGGGGTAGAAGTTGGCTCTTGTCAGCTATCTGGAGCTCTTCTCAGCTGGTCTCTGTCACCACAAGGTACTGTTGCTGGTTGGCATCGGTCAGTGCCAGTTGTTGACTGTCAGTGCTGATTTCTGTTGCTGATCTCTGGACTGTTCAGGACTAGCAGTCTTTGTGTTTATAGCTTTTTTTATTTAACAGGCAAACTACTCTGCTCACACTGGTTACAGAACCTTCCAAGCCCACACTAATGGGGAAATAAATCATGAGCAGATTTACAGGACCTCCAGAGCGAGGCTTTATTCAGACTGGACCTGTGTGGCATCACAGGAGGTCGGTATATTAGAGGTCACCCTCCCAGACTAACCCGTGCAATGTGAGGAGCTGCTGCTTAGAGAGAGGCAGTGGACCTGAGTGTGCATAGTCTTGTACATTTCTCAGGCCTGTGATGGTCCAAGCTCAGTCCTATGCAGTGTCACCTGTGAGTGACCCATGTTCAGTCCTGCTTCGGTCAAGGCAGATACCTCCTGGAGCAGATGCAGCGCACCCAGGATGGCTGCAGCTGGTAGGAGGGGAGTTTGGCAGCGCATCTGAAGGTGTGGCTGCTTGATTGACAGCTGCTACTGCTTTCAGGATTCTCCAGGACTGCTGGCTCTATTGGTCGTGGCCGTTTGGGGTAGGCAGGTTCTGGGGACAACAACAGTGGGCCCCAGTCCCTTCCCAGTCTTAATTTTATCCAGGGTGGTTTCCTGGCAGCTTCTTAGAGTGGCAGAGCAGGGAAGGGTCACTGCAGCTGTCAGCCAAGAAGAGCCTCCTGTCAGCATGGCCCTGAGAGTGGCCTCAACGTCATCTCAGAGGTGGCCAGAAGACACTGGGCTGAGCTTCCTCAGTCCACCCTTAGGGGCCAAGCCAGGGGGAGTGGTCGGGGGAGAGGTGTAACAGCTCAGCACCCCCTTCCAGTTGGCAGTTGGAAAGGGGAAGCGTCAGGCCATTTCTTCTCTGTTTCACTACCACTGAGCTACAAGCTCAGCCCTAGTCAGACTGGAGTTTCTTAATTATGTCAAACACACATTTAGAGATTTTATGGCTCTGCGGTCGATCACTGTTGAGGGGAGGGTGCTCCAGTGTTTGAAATGCTGACTGGGGTCCTTGGGGGGATACAAGAAATGCATGATGGTCCTTGCCCTTGAGCAGCTGGTGCCCTGTTTGGCATGTGGTGTCTGGCACGAGAGAAGGATGGAGGGCGCTCTGCCTTATCTTGGGATCTCTAGGCAGGAGTTCAGCCCCTGGAAGCAGGTGCATGATTCGGAGGCACACAGTATCATAAGGGGCTTCAGGGATGAGAGATTGTGAGCCAGGCATAATAGATGGACAATAATGCAGTGGACGACAGAGAAGGGAAGAGGGCCAGGTACCTTGAGTCAGGTGGAGGCCTGAGAACAAGGCAGAGTACGTGTGAAGGCCAGTGAGCCATACTGCAGAACGGGGCAGTCAGGATTCGGAGGGGAGCTGGACAATGCCTTCTGTGCCTGGGTGAGAATGGCCTTATGCAGGCTAGGAATGTTCACCTTTAAGTCTTCAGAGTGATTTGTGTTCCTCTTGTAGGAATGATGTAATGGAAGCAGAAGTTTGGGGTCATTCCGTCCTGTGTTTCTGCGTCAAATCCCTCTGACACAGCCTCCGAAGCTTCTGTAACTAGGACAGGACAACTACAAAGAGCTGCAGACTTCAAACACATCCTTGTTAACCTGCGTGCCACATTGCGTCCTGTGGAACCCTCAGGTAGTGGTTTCCTGCTGCGCAGCTGCCTCCCAGGAAGTGGGATAATACTTTATTCTGGACGTTTAGACTCAGAGGGGAGCAGGGATGTTCTTCCATTTGCCATCCCTGTTTGGTGATAGATGAACAGACTGTAAGTTTGGCAGTCAGCATTTTGACAACTGCTTGCATTTGAACTTTGGGCTGAACACTACCGGGGCACATCTCCAAAAAGGCCCCCCATTGTGTTTTGTTCATGCCAGAAACCTAAGGGACATCTTGATTTCTCCTTTCCCCACCCTTGCCTGCAGGACACACCCGAGCTGCTTCCCCTCTCTCTCCTTCCTGTGCTGCCTTGGCTGAGCCCTTGAATCTTGCTTGGGGGCCCCAGCATCCTCGCCCGAATTGGGGCTCTCACCTGGCAGCTGCTCCTCCTCCTCCTCACCAGTTGGTCCCTTTGCTGTCTTTCCTGCCCTCTGCTGCCAATCTGTCCCCAGCAGCCAATCTACAAAACCATAAATCAGACCCCAGTGTTCTTCTGGGTAAATGCTTTCACTGCTTTCTCTCCCTTCCCTCTCCTTATTTTGTGCTTTACCTGCCCTTCGAGGTCCTGATAGAATCATCCCCACTGGCTTTTCTGCGGTCAGTGCCTGCCTTGTCCGTCATAGCATCAGCTTGATTTTCCTCATCTGCAAACCAGATTCTTTCTGCCGGAGAGGGTCACTGCCCTCTCTGCTCATGTGTACA
The DNA here is from genome assembly GCF_053883595.1 of Heterocephalus glaber. Taxonomy (NCBI): domain Eukaryota; kingdom Metazoa; phylum Chordata; class Mammalia; order Rodentia; family Bathyergidae; genus Heterocephalus; species Heterocephalus glaber. Next base: position 4,758,270 of record NW_028258329.1, on the reverse strand, counting down.
GCCTGCCTGACACAAAACTGGTACTCAGTAAATATTTGTCGCATAAATGAATAACATAGAAGTTCAGAATATTTTGGCCATGAGCCCTGGGCGAAGCTAGCATCAGGTAACCTAGATCCCATGCAACAAACTATCAGACAAAGCAATACTACCCAGTCCTTCGAGAACTTTCTGAATCTGAACACTCTTTGGGATCACCATGGTGTCTCTCAAAGAAGAAGCCTGTATTACAATTTAGCTTTCCATCCCTGGGACAAGATACTCAGCATGTGCACCTTAAAGGGGGAGAGGTGTAATTTGGCTCCTGATTGCACACAGAGTTTTCAGTCTGTGATTGGCCAACTCTAGGGCAGAAACTTCATGGGATCAGGCTGTAGCAGAGGAAAGCTACTTGCTTCATGAGAGCTGGGAAGCAGAGCCGAGGGGAAGAAAGCCAGGGAGAGAGATGTACCCTCTAGGGACATGACCCGTGACCCACTTCCAACTGGGCCCTCTGCCAGCAGCACGCTGAGCTAAGAACGCCAGTGGATTAGTCCAAAGATGAGACCAGTCACCTTTCCGGGAGCCTCTAACCTGTGCATCCCAGGTGGGCTGGGCTGTAGCTCCGGTAGATGTTTGTCGAACACGTGGATGGAACACGTGTTCCATCTCCAGCACTGCAAGAACCAAAACACTTAATAAATGTAAGTTGTTATTTTCGTGGCTGCTGTTATCCTCCTGTTGTAGGATATTCCAAGGCATTAGCGTTCATTTAAGCCACTCCTCTGCGAGTGCCCTTTAGTGGTATTTCTGATTTGGGGTGTCAACCTGTCTGAGCCAGTGATGGGGACTTGAGCGTGTCATGGGGCTGTTAGGCAGCTCTGACTGCAGCCAGATCTGTTTTTGCACAGCGACTGTTTCTCTAGTTCTTCCTGCAGAACCGGTGAATTTCTTTACTTTCTCCCTAAAGTCCTATGAATGCAGAAACCACTCCTCCACCCCTCTCCCTGGGTAGTTTTCTACTTGTGCATTCAAAGACTCATCACCCAGTTTGTCCAAAGGGCGCCTCACCCCTGTAGATGCAGTGCCAGGGCTGAGCAGTGGGCAGGGGAAGTGTGGGTGGACATAGGACTTGGAGTCGGAAGTCCTTTGAAACCCTACATTTTCTTCCTTTCCACTGTGGGCTGCTGCTCTTGGCATTTTATGAATTTGGTATCAAAATGCAGACCATTTGTAACATTGATAAATTCATCTGTTCGCTTTCAAACTGAGCGTCCCAGCCTACTGAGATGGCCTTGTCTCCTTTTGCTGTCTTGTTGCTGACGGGGCAACCCGTATGCTGAAGTCCCCTGTCACCAAGCCAGATGAGGCTTCTGGTGCCCGGCCAGCCTGGCCTGCTCTCGTGCTGGCCGTGGGAGTGGGGCCCCTCTGCGTCTACCTCTTCCCAGAGCACTCAGGAGACAGTGTTAACATCTCGCTGAAATAAGGCCCTCATCTGCTTAGCATTCCTCTAATATGCCAATCTCATAACCTTATTAAAAGAGAAAATGAGATGAATCTGGCCTGGCACTTGCTTCCTGAAGTACTCACAAGCCTTCTGCTCTGATAATCCCCGCTCCGATCTGGCCCGTGATTGACATCAGGCTTATTGGTACGCAGCCTCCCCGATTTGCTTTTCTTTTCATCTCTACCACTCTCCATTATGTTTTAAAATTAATACTTACAAATCCGTCGAGTGCATACAGAGTTAAAATCAAATAGTGTTGAGAGGCTGATAATGAAGCAGCTGTCACTGCCCCACTGGGTGCTGGCTACCCCGCCCCATTGTCACAATTCTGAGCTATCTTTGTTTCTTTTATTCTTCCCTATGCAAAAGTAAAATGGCATTCCTTATTTTTATTGTGGCAAAAAACCCATAACATAAAATTTACCATCCTGACCATTTTTAAGTGTGTGTTGAGTGGCACTAAATCCATCCACATTGCTGTGCAGCTGTCACTGCCAACCTGGCCCAGAGCACTTCACCTTCCTCAGCTCAAACACTGGGTCTCCATTCCTCCCTGTCAGCCGCTGATGACTGTTCTTCCACTTCCTGTCTGTAAGAAAGCTGAGTGTAGGTGGAACCACATGGCATCTGTCCTTTTATAACTCGCTTTTTGACATTCCCATGGTTTGAACGGGTCCCCCAAAATTCATGTGTCGGGAGTTCATCCCCCCTTTAGCTGTGCTGGATTGTGGGCCCAATACGAGGAAGTTAGGTTGAGGGGCTCTGCCCCCATGAATGGATTAATGCTGTCATCTGAGGTGTGAGGTGATTACCATGAAAATGGATTCTTATAAAAATTCTTTTGGTTCTTCCTTGCTCTCCTGCTCTCCTGCCCTCTGCCATGAGAAGACACAGTAGAAGCCCTAATCGGTTCCTGGCTCTGGGCTCTTGGACTTTCTAGCCTGTAGAACCATGGATTGAATTAAACCTTTTTTGTGTGTGAAGTATCCTGTCTTAGGTGTTCTGTTATAGCAAGAGAAAGCAGACTAAGACAGTCCTCACAGCACATCTGTGTGCAGCCTGTGTCAGCATTTATTTCCTTTTTAAGGCTGAATTACATGCTGTTGCATTTATGGATCACATTTTGTTTGCCCATTTCATCCACTGATGGATCCTTGGGTTGTTTTTACCTTCCAGCTATTTTCAGTCATGCTGCCTTGAATGTGAGTGTGCAAATCTTCATCTGTTTGAGACCCTGCTTTTCAACATTTTGGTTATATATCCAGAATAGAATTGCACTGTCATGTGGTAGTCATTCTTTTTCTTATTTTTTTAAAATAACTGACCATTCTCAGACCCATATTCTGCTGGGTAGCAGGGGAAGAATAAAAGGTGATAATTGATGGTCTCCTGGTATTTTGGGTCTATCTGTGCTTTATCTGTGCATCTAACAAGCTTCCTTGAAGTGGGATTTACAAAGCTTGCTCTTCACTTATTATAGGTGTCCAACTTGATGGTGTTACTAACTTATGTGGTTATGGGGCCACTGTCCAGTCCCCTAATCAGCTCCCTGGAGCCCCGTGAAGGTCATTTCCCTGGGTCCAGAGTCCAGCTCTCCTCTCAGGTGCCATCCCTGGGACTGGTCTGCAGCGTCCCCTCAGGGTGGGGCAGAGTCACATGGTTTCCTGGTACAGGCAGGGCCATCCGGAAGCCAAGCCTTCTTCTGATCCTCTGACCTGCAGGCCAGTGAGTCTGTCCACAGCCTTCTCCCAGACATGCATGGCATGGCTCTAATCCACGACTCCAGCTTCTTCAGGGGAATCAGCCTGAGTCTCTGTGCACGTGCCAGCTCAGTCCCCTTCCTGAGTCTCTGTGCACGTGCCAGCTCAGTCCCCTTCCTGAGCCTGGTTTGAGGCTTCCCTAAAGGCGCTCCATGGTCACCTTGTCTCTTTGCCCTCAGAGATCTGTACCGGTGAAGTTCCGGAGAGTACAAAACGGCAAGTCATTACTTACAATCAAAATTTTCTGCTCTTCTTTCTTTTCAAAAACTGTCAACAGGATTAGAAACTGCTTATATTGGAGTATGTTTCTGTTTTTATCATGAAGGGTTCTCGTTGGTTGGAATTTCTGCTGTTCTATGTAAGTTGCAGCCCCGTGTCGAAAGCCTGCCTGGGTCAGTGCTGTACTCGGGATACAGGAGCCGCACCTAGGAGAGGGTTACTCTGCTGAAAAGGTGGAGATGTGACCTCTACTGCCTCCAAGAACTTGCTGAGTTCATCAGCCACTGGCCATTACTTTTGCTACTTGTATCGTTAAAAACATCAAATGAAGAATAGCATGGCGGTACCTCACCTATATATATATATATATATATATATATATATATATATATATATACAGAATTATTGTATGATCTGACAAGCTCACCTCTGGGTATGTACCCAGAAGAACCAAAAGCAGGGATGTGAGATACTCATACACCTGTGTTCACAGCAGCATTGCTCACAATACCCTAAAGGTGGAGGCAACCCAAGTGCTTACGGAAGCAAAATGTGATTAGATTTGGATGGTAGAATATTATCCAGCCTTAGAAAAGAAGGTAATTCTATCACATTCAATGCCATGGATGAACTTTGAGATTGTTCTGCTAAGTGAAATAAGCCACTCACAAAAAGACAAATACTTAAAAATTCCACTTATATGAGGTACCTAGAGGAGTCAGACTCATAGAAAGTAGGATGGAACTGAAGGAAGAGGGAATATGGAGTTAGTATTTAGTGGGTGCAGGGGCTTCTGTTAGAGAAAATGAAGAAGTCTGGAGATGGATGGTGGCAGTGGCTACACAGCATCACAGGCATCACTGATCTGTGTGCTTAAACACTTAAACTGGAAATTTTAATTTTCTGTATTTATCATAATTAAAAAAAATCAATTAAACTACCAAATATAGCTGGGCAAAAGGGATGCACACCTTTAAATTCTAGCCCTGAGGGAGGCTGGGGCAGGAGGATCAATAGTTTGAGCCTTGCCTGGGTAGCTTAGTAAGACCCTGTCTCAAAATAAAACATAATAAAGGCCCGGGGATGTAGCTCAGTGCAAAGGCCTTGGATTCAATCCTCAGTACCACACACACACACACACACACTCTCAACAAATGAATAACTAACTTTCCTGAGTATAATATTGGGATACTTTTGGATCATCAAAAAAATATTTAGAGAACCTGCTCACATTTTCTGATTTACTGATAATGATACAATTGTTGGATTTGAACACAGTCTCCACTCTGGCCAGAAAACTTATGTGACAGCATATTTAAATTAACTTGGTCTATATCAAGTAAAGGGATAATATAAGCAATATTCAGTGAGGTTCTCTGAGATGATACATTTATCACAAAGATCACACAGAGCAAGGCAATAAATTTATAGTCATATCTATAGTGTTAGGCATGCCCAACATCCATGAAAATAGTTAAAAGTAGATTTCTTGCAGTGTGTCTGGTGTTGATGCCACAGTTATCGTCTTGAGAAAATCCAATTTGTAGAAAATAAATTCTCTATAGTGAGGCACATAAGAAAGTTGTAACTTAACAAGTTTTCCATTAAATGAAAACCAACAATGGTCTGAAAATAACTGAAAAGCTGGCTAGCTTGTTTTCTTGTCAATTTAGAGTCCACAGAAGACTGACCTCTGGATTTTATTCCCCATCAACTGCTTATTAATTGGAAAAATGGCGATAGTAACTTGCATATTATTTTCTTTGGTGGAGATAAGCCACAGTCTTTTTTTTAAGTTAGAATTTAGGATTGTTAGCCTAGAAGAATCTTAATCTTGTTGTACTTGCTGAATTTCTCAGATGTGTTAATGACTTGACCCCAGCTGGACAAGATAATTAAAGAATTACAACTGACACGTGCACTGTTTCATATTTTAAAAATTAAGTATAGTGGTACCTCGGTTCACAAACTCAGTTCTCTCCATGATTCCGGTTGCAGACTGAACTGGATGAGAACCAAATCAAATTTTCCTATAAGGTCAGCATTGAACTTAACCATTGAAATTGATTTGGTTCTCATCCAACTCTGTTTGTGACCAGAATCATGGAAAGAATTGTTCATGAACTGAGGTACCCCTGTATTTAGTCTGAGATAGTTGTCTTTAGACATTTACACTTAGATTTCGAAAGTAAATCACTGCGTTCTTTTTTTTTTTTTTTTGGTACCAGGGGATTGAACCTCAGGACTTTGTGTGTGCAAGGTGGGGGCAGAACCACTGAGCTAAATCCCCAGCCCAGACCAGTTCATTCTTAATGAAGCATGGCAATATCAGCAGAGCTTGCAGGAGGTGATATTTGGAGTAACAAAGGAAACTGATCTCCTTGTCAGTACTGAATTGAATTGAGTCATCCTGCACAGGCTGGATTCCCCACTCCGAACTTGGGCAGTGAGCCCTGGGCTTCCTGGGCCAAGGTTGTGCCACATCTGGAGCTCACCCGAAAAGGTCAAGGCTCTGTGCAATGTTCACTTCATTCATTTCTGGTTTTGACCCCACACAAGTCACATCGCTTTTCTGAATTCCAGTGTGGTCTCAGAGGAGTTAGGGATATCACTGTTCTTGAGATAATTTTTTTTTTTTGGTACTGGGGATCGAACTCGGAACCTTGCGCTCGTGAGGCAGGCGGCAGAACCACTGAGCTAAATCCCCAATTCTTATATAACATAATGTGCAACTTCTAGTTTGGTTAAAAGACTATACTTATGGATACTCAAGAGATGAGGACACCTTACAGTCATGGTAAACAATACTTCATAAGGCTGGTGGGGCTGATCTGGCTCACTTCACCCCTAGAGAAGAGTGCCTATCTTAGGGGCAGATGAAGGGACTAATGGAATGCAATGTCACATAGGCTATTGTAGGGTTCTGCCACAGCCCACAAGCCAGCTTTCTGTCCCCCTACCTCATCTTCCTACATCTATTTTGAGACTGCATTCTTAGAAAAGGGTGAGGTTGGCCAGATGGACCAGGGCTGGTATTCTGGCTGGGAGCCAGGGAGGAGTGGGAGGGACCAAGGAGCTTGGCAGGACATGATGGAGATTGTCATTTCTTGGGGATCCTACTGATTGTATGTAGTGGAGAAAGAGTCAGCGGGCCCAGAACAGTCCCCCTTAGCCCTCCATGGCAGCTGGCTGGGAAAGGTCACCTACACTGGGGATCGAGAGTGGTTTCGCTGCCCTGCACCTGTGACAGTGTGAGAAGAAGCACCAGACATCTGTGCAATTCACACCACCATTTGTGAGCAAGCTCTGGGTCTGGATAAGTGTCTTTCATTTGAGGAAGGGAGCATGAGAGAAAGTACTACTGCTGCAAAGCAAGGGAATGCTTTTTTTGATGAGCCAGAGATGTACAAGGAATGACCAAAAACCGTGGTCAATGTTTACATTTTAAAAATTATTACAGTAAGAGACACATTGTCATTAATATCCCTCAAGGTGTTCCCCCTCACTTCAAACAGATTTATCCCATTGCTCTTGGAACTTTCTGAAGCCATTCTGGAAGCCTTTTTTTGTCTGTCTTTAGTTGTGCTGTCATTGGCTACCTCCACGACTTAAGCCGATTTAAAACATTTACTTGTCATGATCATTTGAGTTTGGGGAAGAGTCAGAGATGTGGTGAATGAGGCGAGTGAGGACACTCACTATAAATGCTTTTATCTGACAGAAATTGCTGTAAACATTTTGGATTGATTCAGGGCTTCAAGGCCTCATGAAAGAGGACTTGCAGAACTGATTCAGAAAGTGGCAAGAATGATGGGATAAGTGTGTTCAAAGCAAGGGGGAGGATTTTGAGGCAAATTAATGGGAATGTGATTTTTGCTGTGATAATTTAAAAAAATTTAAACTTGACTGTAGTTTTTGTTCACATCTCCTATTTCTCCGAAAGTGAACAAGAGTGTGACCCTGAAAACGTTTGTATTAATGTATTAACCCCGAATGGAAAATTTGCCTTTTTTATAGTAAAGTGTAGTGATAGCTAGGATTGCTTGACATGATGGTTCTGGGGGAGGTTGGACAGACCGGAAATCCAGAGGAGATGTGACTGTCACTGTAGCTTGTCTCAGGTTATCACCCCAAGACTGGGGCAGTCACTGGAAGCTTCCAACTTGGCTGCAGGCCTGGCAGCTTGAAAAGAGTTGGAGGGATTGGGCAGGGGGCTTGGATAGGCTCAGGATTGCTTTCCTTCCCTCTCATGCCTGAGGCTCTGTGATGTTTAATTTTATGTGTCAGTTTGACTGGGCTGAAAGGCACCCATGTAGCTGATGAAACATTATTGCTGTGTCTGAAGGTGTTTCCCGCAGAGATAAGCATAAAAGAATCTGTAGGCCGAGTAAAGATCTGCCGTCACCAATGTGGTTGGCATCATCTAGTGTGTCGAGGGCCTGAGTGGAACAAAAAGGCCTTCGAAATTGAACTGAACCACACCACTGCCTTTCCTGGGTTCTAGCTTGCATGTGACAGATCTTGGGACTTCTCAGTTTCTGTGGTTCTGTGAGCCAGTTCCCACAATTATTGACCCATTAAAGTTGTCCCTTGATGTCGCTGGAGCTTGGTTCCAGCATCCCATGGGATGCCAAAATCCAAGGATGCTCAGGACTCTTATACAAAGTGATGCTTTGTAGAAGTTGAGGGCCGGAGAGTGGTTACCAGAGACTGGGTAAAACAGGGCAGACAGAAGAGGAAGGAAGAGGCAGATCAGTGTGTTGAATGTCACTGTTTGGGAGGAGGAATAAGTCTTCCTGTTCTGTGGCCCAGCAGGGTGAGTATGATCGATAATAGTGCATCATATATCTCGAGGTGGGGGAGAAGAGCTTGAGTGTGCTCACCACGGTGAGATGACAAACATCTCAGATGATGGGAACAGCTGCTTACCCTGAGCTCATCACTCCTCAGTGTCACCGCTCGGTGTCTGTATACATGAGTCGAAACATTACCTTGCACCCTACACATAGGTACAAATATTGTATCAGTAAAAAACTAAATTTTAAAATCTTTGTAATAAATGGCACAGTATTTTCACATCCCATATATATAGTTAAAATCATCTGTAGATGACTTCAACATCACCTATTTCAGTGTAATTGTTATGTACATAGTTGTCAAACTGTATTGTGTAGGGACTAATGACAAGGAAAAAAAGGAAATAAAATTAGGCCCAGGTGGCAGTGTCAACACCGGCAGGTGGGGTACTACCCAAGCTACAGGGCCTCTGACTGCTGCCCTTAATGCCCACCTCTCCCAGTGCCTCCTTCTGCAGCAGTTCTCAGGGCCAGGCCGCCCCTGGTCCCAAGAGTGGGGCCACATCTACTGTGTGAGGTTCTGCCAGTGACCAAAGACCCCACTGTCCTCCAGGCCATCAGCGGGCCCTCAGATCAGAGCTTTGCCCTCGTTCAAATTTCAATTTTGGAATGTTTACACAAAACTGACATTCTGTGCTCCTTACAAGTAAGCAAAGGAAGTATTTTCTTAGTGCACCCGAGCTTGCAATCTGCCGAACATTGACAAGTGGCAGGAACGTTCTGATTGAAGGGAAGTGTGAGGGAGCTGAGATCTGGCTGCCCTTTTGGGGCATCCTCTGCTGGGAATTTCACTGGCTTTTGTACTTCCTGGCTTAGGTAGGCCATGCTTCTTCCTGAGAGCTCTTGGGGAAGGTAGTGCCTCTTTTTGGATGCTGTGTACATCACAAAACTGTGTCAAGAGTGCAGGGCTTGGTACTTGGCTTGTGGTCTTTTACTTGCGTTATCTAAAAACAGCATTGTTTGCTCATTTCTTTTGAAGGCCATACCTCACATTGAAGATTCTCAGATGTCGGAGACCTCCACTTCTTCATCAAGCTCCTCTCTTAATGCACCTATTTAGAGTTTCCAGTCCAGGGGTGGTGAACCTATATCATGTGTGCCATAGTGGGCTGTTTGTTGTCATTGAAAGCTCTAAAAGGTTTGCTATCCCTGTTAGACTAACCACGTAAATCGGTTAGTGCATCTGAATTGCTTATTCCAGCTTCCTGACTTTGCATGCACCTTCTCTTTGCTGAATTTTATTCCTCAAAATCTGGAAACCTTCATCCAGGAACCCTTGCACAACTAGTTTGCATCATGCCACATTTCTGGGTTCCCCTCCCATTATATATTGTTTTGGCAGAGGCATCATCTCATCGCTTTGATACCTCGCTCCTTCCTTCGAGGTTCCCACAGCTTCACTCAGAATAGAATTGTGGAATTCAGCTGCTGACCGACTTAGAGATTTAGGACAGGTTGTGTTTTGATTTCAGACAAAAAGTGGACTTGGCGTCATCCCTTCTGTGAGCACGACTGTCTCCGTCTCTCCCATTTCTGTGCCCTGGATTCACATTGCTATTGTCCCTCCTCTCTTTCCCCCTTCCTTGGCAGCTTCACTCTTTTTCACACAGTCCAACTGTGAACGTTTCTCCTGGCTTCCCCAGTACAAGAGCAGCACCATTAGCCTATCCACAGTGAGAACAAAGCAACTGCATGGTGTTGGGTTGAGATTTCCTGCTGTAAGGACACAAATGGTCACGGAAATGATATCCTGAAAGACTCTAGATTCTAATATTTCAAAACAAGATATTGCAGTTTCACAGAGAAGGTAAAACTGGCTCTTTGGTGAGACATGAAGTTACACCTTCACTTGCTATCATCTACCAAAGTGGGTTTCAGTGGATTAGAAAGTAAGGTATAACTATAATGTTAAGAAATATGTGTGGTTATTGAATTAACCCCGGGATAATATAATAATAGTAACAACAACAGTGATTGTTGTATTGGTCCTCGCATGCTGTGTAACACATCCACCCAGAACTTAGAAAAACCTCTCATTCAGCAGATGCTTGGGGTTGGAAGTGTAGGCGCGAAGCTTTTTCAGCTGGGCTCATCCGTAGTCTCCTCTGATAGCCCCACGTGGTCACTGGGTGGCTCCTGCCGCTGGGGAGCAGCAGGGCTAGTGGAAGGCTGGGCTTCTTCATGTGGTGGTGACAGTTTCCTGATGGCAAGCACCCATGTGCAGGTAGTTGGCTCCCAGCTGTCTGCGTCACATTTGTTACTGCTCTCTTGGTCAGTTTAGTAAATCATACAGTTGAGCTCAGCTTCAGGGGGGCTAAAAAAGTTTTCCATTTTTTAAATGGGAAATGGCTGAGTATTTGTACTTTCTTTTGTAATATACTGTAGGCACTATTCTATGGTTTATGTATGCAGATGTTCCTTGAGGTATAATGGAGTTCCACCCTACTAAATACGTTGGAAATATCATTAAGTAGGGGATGCACTGAATGACCTGATAAACCCATCATAAAGTTGAAAAACCATTAAGTCAGACCTCCTAAGTTGAACCATGGTAAGTCAGACACTGTATTATGTACTAGTTATGTCCTGCTGCATAAAGTATTACTTTTACACTTGGCAGCCTCAAACAATGAACAGTTATTTCCACACTGTTTCTGTGGGTCAGGAATCTTAGCACAGCTTCCTTGGGTCCTTCTGGCTCAGTTTCACAAAGCGGGGGCTGGGGCTGTGTCATCTCCAGAAGCCACTGGAACTTTCTGCTTCCAGCTCGCTCCATGGCTGGGTTTCCCTCTGGTGCTCTCTGGCTGGCCCAGTGGGGATGATGTGCAAATAGTAGGAGGTGGGGCCACTGGGCACCATCTCCAAGGCTGCCTGCCCCATCTGAGTCTCTGTATTAATGCACTGTTGCTGTATTCATGTCAAAGGAATCGAGACAAAGAGACAGGCATTAAGCTAGCAAGTGGTGGAGCTGGGGCTGGATCCCGGGCTGCAGGACCACGACACTGTCTGTACTTGCAACGTGAGGCACAATATAGGGAAAGATTGATATAATTGACCACATATCCATTAGTGTCCTGTGTGTGTGTCAAACGCCATCAACAGAATTGGCAAATCAGAACATGCGCTCTACACCTGCCAATCCATCCCTATTATACTAAAAGCAGTCATAAATCAATAAGAAAATGCTAACATCAAACAGTCTGCGGTGTTTCCCTAGTCAGCTAGTCACTGAAGAAAGATGAAAGGCAAATAAACAGAAAACTACCAAACCTCACATGTAATCAGAGAAATGCAAATTTTGGAAAATTCTTTCTTTTGGCGTGGGGGCCCCACCAAATGGGTAAACAGTCTTTTAAATATTTGCTGTCAGTATGGTTGTGCATATAGCAGGATAAATACTCCATTGAAGGAAATGTTGGTTGCTAAAATGTTCTGGAAAACAAATATGTGGGCCTTTTGACTCAGTCATCCTCTAAGGGTTTATATTAACACCAGAGATAGCAAAAAAAAAAAAAAAATCCAGACAGCCATTGTTTATCGTAGATGAAAATTGTACCCAACCTGAATATCGAGAGCACTAGCAGGGTGATTATAGTGTGCCATTCTCGAATTTTGTGGCCATTAAAACCATATTTTCAAAGAATAGTCAGTGGCCTGGGGAAATCCCCATGTTATTTTAAATGAACACAGCATGGTCCTTCTATACAGCGGAATTCCAATTTTGTTCCTGTATCTGAACCCAAAATAATAACAGTGGTGATCACCAGGTGGTGATATATATTATTCCCTTTCTTTTTTTTTCCTGTATTTTCTCTACTTCCTTCCTCGAGCATGTATTAGTAACATAACTGGAAAAAAATGTAGTGGGCAAGATCCAGCCCAGGCAGGCCCCAGGCACTTGAGCAGCGGAGGTGTCCCTGCTCTGAATGCTCATGGGCGGAGCTGGCTGAGGGTCCTCCCAGCACCGGTGAGGTCTGGAGTTTGCAGACCTGAGGTGATTCTGGTCAGCAGTCAATATTTATCCTATATTAACACAAGAACCAGAGCCCTTTCTCACCCTTCAGTTAAGTCAGTGTGTGTTTTTCATCCTTCCAAAAAAAAATAATGAGGTCAGTACACCTACCTGTTTCTGGACCACAGTCCTCCCTCTTCCACCTCCAGGATACCATTGTGAAGTTGTTTTGTCAAGACCAAAGCACCATGACTGCTGCCTTTGGGGGACATTATTACATTTTCTGTCCCCTTCACCAGCATGGTGCAGGCTGGCGACTGTGGCTTTGCCCGGAACAGCCTTGGCATTGCCACTTCAGCACCAGTGAATGTCTGATCCTGTCCTTTTGTTGTTATAAAAGGCTCCACGTGGTCATTTCCTGGAGGGGATTTTAGAAGGGGCAGGAAGCTAGGAGACATTTTCCTTTCATGTTTGCTCATTATTTGGCTCTTCCCCCTCCACTTTCCTTTCCATCTCCCCGCTCACTTTTCTGCATGCCCTGCCTCGTGGCTGGCCTAGCCCGCTGTGGGACCCGGTTCCTTCCTCACCCGCCCCTCTTCCACGGGGATGCGGCTGCCTTTCTCCTTCCATCCTCCCTACTTCTGGGTTTTGCTTTGAGGGTTATGTGGAGACATCTGTTAAATATAGTTCTTTGAATACGAGAAATACATTCTATATTTTAAAGACTAAACTGCTCCCAATAGTGAAGTAACAAAGGAAGCTATTTGGTTTTCAGGGTGTTCCTGAGGTGTGGAGGTACAGACCGACCCCTGCCCTGAGAAGCAGCAGGATTTTTTCTTTCCTTCCTTCTTAACAGCACGGTCTCCCTAAGAGTCTGCTTTTAGGACGCAGAGGCAGCAGGCCGTCAGCGGCATGATACAGTCTAATGGTCTCCAACACGCCAGATTCTACTCAGAATAATGAAACAGATAAAGCCTGCAGGTAGTGCCTGTTCTGAGATCACTTCCTTATTACCCACAGGAGGTTAGTTGAGCCCATTTCCTGGAGATGGCAAGTTGAAACCTGTACCCACCTCCTCATTTCTCAGTATTTCAGAGGTTCCCAGAGGCAGGGTGTAAAGGCTGTGGATTGCCTTCATTAGATTCTTATTTCTCAAAGTCCTTGCTCCTCAAGATTCCCAGGATCCACCCCCATTGCCCACCCAGGGTGGGAGATGGAGAGGTGGGGGCTACATCAGCCCTGGACTTTGAGTGCTGTTAGAAGATCAGGTGGTTGTGAGATGATTGTGGGAAAAATGTAAGTGAGTAGCCGTCGTGTCTCCATGTAAATGGACTGTGTATTGAGCATTTCTGGTTTGGGCTGACAGAATCAAGTTGTCTACAAGATTAGGCTAGCAAATATGCATTTTAAAAGAGCAAGGATCCCAATCCTTAAAAAAAACGGCTTTTCCTCTTGTAGAACTTCTTTTTTCAGGAGGAAACCCTCTGTGGAATCTAAGCCATGTAACTGGATTTTAAGCATTTGCCTGAGCCGGCCTTGCTCATGAGCAGGACTGCTGGGGGACCAGGGCTCCCTTGGTGCTGGGATAGGGTGGAGGGGACCCGTGGGGTCCGGGTGGGGAGGTGCCCTGCCTGCCTGCAGTCTTGGTCCCATCCAGGTGGGGAGTCCCCCTGTGGTAAGTAGTGGGGACCTACCTGCTGGATCTCGAACCATCCTTTCCTTTCCGTCATACCCTGCCTTGGGCCCCGCTTACTCTGCCTTCTTGCTTAGACATGCCCCACTTCCAACTCGTGCCTTCTGCCCCCAGATTCCAGTGATGCCTGCCCTAGGTGTGGTCAGTGTGGGCAGATGCTCAGCTGACGCCCTGGCATACAGGGCCCACGGACTTTTGTGGGAGAGGGGATGAGGTGGCAGTGAGGGATGTAGAAAACCCTGGGTACCTAACAGGTAAGGACAAAGGCTTGGAGATGTAGAGGGAGCTGCCATCTTCGGGCTGTTACTGAAGGGCGACACTTCAGTCTTGGGCAGAGACTTGGTGCTCTGTCTGGGACCGGTGGGTTAGGGGAAGGACCTCCTGGAGGCTTGTGGGGAACTACTGTGGGAAATGGGCATTTGGAGCTGTTATTTATTTATTGTTTAGTAGGAACCTTTAACACTCCTTAATATAAATGACTGCCCTGGGCATTTCTGATTTAATCATAATGTGAAACCATAGATGGTTCCTAACACAACAGTTCAGTTTGGGATTATTTGACCTTATGATAGTGTAAAAGTGATACGCATCCAGTATAAACCACCTTGAATTTTGAAAGCTAATCTTCCCCCAGGCTTGCAATAATGTACTCTAAGGCTTTCACAGGACACTGGGCAGCCCCAATGAGCCACAGCCTTCAGTCAGTCACAGGATCATGAGGGAAACACCTGGCACTCTACGGTGTGCTGTCTTGCTAAGATGGTTGGGAGGTTAGGTGGATTCAGTGCATATTTGACTTACAATATTTTAGTTTACCATGGGTTTATTGGGATATAAACCCATCAGAAGTCAAGGAGAATCTGTATTTAAAAGAGAATTCCCTTTCTTGTTTGTAATCTATATAAAATGTTTGACTAACTAAAATCTAGAGTGAAATGGGATCTTTCAAGACGGTAAACATAGTAATTAGAAAGTCTTCCATCTTAAGCTACCATGTTGCTCTGTTAATGAGTTTGAAATATAACTCCTGGTACTCCCGCTTTCTAACATCTGCATTCTTCTTTAACATTTAAGTTTGTGTCATCTTTCATGTTACTGTACATATTCTTCTGTACGTTAGAGTGCTACTTTGGTATGCTAACATATTGGTAATTTATTCTACTGAGGTTTTTGTCCTATGAGAGATAGAATGGATAATCATTCACACTTGTCATGTTCTGAACACCAGAAACTATAGATGCTTATGTCTGTAGTTCACCAGCCAAGCTCTTTCTCCCTGTCTCCCTTCCAGTCAGAGATGAAATCTTTGTCTTCCTGAGTAATGTTCCATCCTCGCTGGCTTCTGAAGGTGACCCCTCACAGCATCACATTGGTTCAGCCACATCCCCTCAGATTACTTGTCCTGGCTCTGGGTTCCTCTGATTGTGATCTCTTCCTCCTAATTCTGATGTCACCCTTGACTTCAGGGGTCTATCATTGCTACCTTCTCTAATGCAAACTCAGTCTTATTTCTTTCTCATGTCCACTCAGACCCCTTTGTTCTTATTAGTTTAGTTTCCTAGGTAAAATGTGTATTGATCAATTTTCCATCACTCTAATGAAATACTTGAGGAAGATTAACTTATGAAGAAGGAAGGTTTATTTTGGATCAGAGTTTTGGAAATCATAGTTCATGATCAAATGATTCCATGCTTTGGGTCTCTGACAAAGCAGCACATCATGGCAGATGTCATGGTATAGCAAACCACTCACTCATCAGCCAGAAAGCAGAAGTGGAAGAAACCAGGGCCTCAGTATCCTCTTTGAGAGCATCCCCGCAATGACCTAACTTCCTCTCTTTAGGCCCCACCTCCTAAAGGTTCCATCTCAGGAGCACTATGTTGAGGACCAAGCCATTAACACACAGACCTTTGGGGGCATTCAACATCCACACTGTAACAAAGGGAAAATCTGAGTTTGGCAATTACAGTTTTTATGTCAGAACTCTTCTTCATTTGATCTATATGGTGTGATCAAAAATATGGTGAATGTTTAAATTTTAAAATACCTATTACAGTAAGAGACATATTGCCATTAATCCTCCTGAAAATACCCCCCAACATATTTTTCCCATCATTTTTGCTACTGTCTGAAGTAGTTCCAGAAGTCCTCTTTCCTCTCTTTAGTTGTGCTGTCATGGCCGCCTCGATGTCCAGAATCAATTCAGAATCTTTCGTGGTCATTTTGACTTTAAGCAAGAGCCAGAAATCTCATGGTGCCAGATCTGGTGACTAAGGTGGGTGAGCATGCACTATAATGTTTTTATTTGACAGAAATTGCCACCCCAGAAGCAATGTGTGACATGGAGAGTTGTCATTATAGAGGACAAAATTGTTTGCCCATTTCTTAGGCTGTTTTCTACATACCTGGTTTCTTTCTTTTTTTTCTTTCTTTTTTTTTTTTTTGGTATGGGGGATTGAACTATACATGGTTTCTTGAACACTAATAAACCCTCATAATATTCAGAGTTCATTGTAGTGTTCCTGGGTACAAACTTAGGTTTACAATTCCATCAAGGTCAAAAAACACAGTAGTACCTTGTGATGTTGGATCTTGATTAATGTACTTTTTTTTTTTTTTTTGCATGAGGAGAACTCAATGACTTCCTTTGAGAATTCTGAACATGGGTCTCAGGATCATAAGCACCATAAGACCTCAGGTTGATTTCCTGTGATGACATGTGTTAAAAAGCTGGCATCTGAAGCAACATGATAGTACAACAACAATGAAATTGACAAACGCAGTTGCTTTTGTTTCACAGGAGACCTGCATGGAACAAATTTCCTGCTCCCCTGCCCCATGTTCAAATCTGTTGTTAGAGTGTTTTAAACAGAACCATCGCTGAGACTTGTCACAGTGTTATGGAAGTTTGATGTGCTGCTTCTCCGATTGAAGATCCCTGGCTTTCCTTTGGATGGTTCTCAGCAGTAGCATTCACCTAGGGTTCTGTAGTGATTGTGACATTCCTTTGTCTCTGTCAAGCAATTTCATGCATTAACAATGTTTGTTTGTATCCACAAAGATGCTCTAGCCAGGCTGGTATTCAAAAGAGATAAGAGTGTTACAGAAATCTCGAAAAGAAATACACAGAGACACAGAACTCAGATAAAATAATAAAATTTCTTCTCGTGAGCAGGTGGAAACGCCAGAAACCAGTCTGGTCAATATCCTCGAGCCCTTTGTTCAGCGCTTCCCTTTTTATATCCTTTTTAGCCATTATCTCATCCCTAGTGGTTTTTGATGTGTAAATACAATTCCAGTTCCTATCTACAAGTCACAGACACAAGATAGGCCATATACATTGCAAATTCACCCTGGCCTGGTAACTTTGTTAGGTTAATGAAGTTATGGGTTACAGTCAGATAATCGGCACCTTAAACAAGGAGTTATGGGAAAAGCAAATCTTAAAAGAACACATTACTTATTTTGTTTCTACAACTACCTTAATATTCAATCTATTAAGTTATCTAAAACTTTTCCGTATCGAGAGATCCTGGGAGGGCCGTCAGAGTCAGAGAATGGCATTCATAGGGCCAAGTGTCCCTGGATGATCACCTCTGAAACGCTCAGATTTCATTTGTGTCTTCCATATCTTCAAAGATATTTTCACATTCATTTTTCCCAAACTAATTTCAAAGAAGTCAAGACACCCAGAAGACAGGATGGGAAGAGCTAGATTAATTTTGCTTCACCTGGTTGAGCAGCCTAATTTTCATCTCTACTGATATAATGAGATATTTGTCATCTGGAAGGATTTTTGAAAGTTTGTCTGTGAACTGTTTTATTATTTGTTTGAAACAAATAAACGTCTGCATTATTTGTTCATCTTGATTTGTTCTTGGAACAAACTCTGTGGTCTGTTGATGGTTTCTCTACCAAACAGGAAGTCTCACACTTAAAGTTTCATAAGTCATTGTCAACATTCTGTGACAGGCCACTGTTGGAAACAGTCACTTGAATGTATTCAGCAGGCAGTCCAGTGTGGAGTCTGTGGGCTGAGCTTACCTTTGTACATCAAGCAGTCAGTGTTCCCTTGCTCTGTGCCTGTGTGTTCTTCCTAAAGTTTCAGATGTTGGTGAATTTCACCTTGTGAATTTACCCAGGTCAGAACTGAGTAGTTGATAAATAGCTGTCAATAGGACTCTTAAAGGTCTTAGTTTCAAATCCATAAAACCCCACTGTCCACGGAAGGTTGGAGCCCATGAGGGCTCCCCTTCCACATTGGGCTGTATGTACCTAGGCTTGTGTCTAGAGAGAATAGTGGCCCACCTGTGCAGGGTGGGAGGTAGTAGCCCACACAGGCATGCAGGTGGTAGGCAGCAAGGAAGCCTGAGCCTGGAGAAGTCTGGGAATTGAAAGCATCTCTTATTTCGTTTTCTCTGAGTTCAAAGCACTTCTACTGAGTAGCGGAGGTGAGTAGACATGGTCTAATCTTGTCTAAACTCAGGATGACTTCTTTTCTTCGTGGAAATTTTAAGATAGCATTCTTGATTCACTATGCTTCAATGTTTGGATTTTTAAAAAGGTTTATTGGATCACTGTCGACATTTTTAATATTGAATTTAAATTTTTTTAAAATTTAAAACTGATTTGTATTTCAAATTATAGAAGGAGATTTCTAGTTGTAAGAATTTGTGGTTGGCAGAATAATGGCCCCCAAAGATATTCACAGCTTAATCCTGAGAACCTATTAGGTTCCTTGGCAAAGAGGAATGAAGGTCATGGATGGAATTAAGATGGTGCATCAGTTGATTTTGAGGAGGAAGATTATCCCAGATCATCTGAGTGACAAAAGGGTTCCTGTCAGTGGAAGAGGAAAGCAGAGAGTTAGAGTGAGAGGTGACGTGGAAGACTGGTTGGGAGACAGGGAGATACCACTGCTGGCTTTGAAGATGGAAGGAAGTGGCTTGGAGCTGAGGAACATGGAAAAAGCCAGTGCATGGATTCATCCCTGGATTCTCCACAGTGAGACACATGTCAGACTTCTAACCTACAGAAGTGTAAGATTTAATATTCCCGTTTAAGGCACTTACAATTTGGTAATTTGTTATGACAATTGTGGAAAACTAACACAGAAGCAAAACAATGTTGCCTTCTATAAGGAAGAAAAAGACAGTCATATACCGCTCTTCATCCCCGTGGTGCCATAGGGACACAGACTCTCCCATCTACTCACCATCTTGAGTGTATTTGCTTTGCCCTATGCTTATTGCCTCAGCATCACTGCATGGCCACTGTCTCTAAGTAAAATGTTTGTCTTACAGGCAGAAAGAGTTGGAAACAAAAATAGGCAACTAGCTTCACAGAACCCCCCTAGTGGTCTTCCATATATGCTCCTGTGGTGGTTCATCATGATCTTGAGAAACACCAAAAAATTAGTAAAACACACCTCCTGGTGTGTCTGTGAGCATGTTTTTCACAGAAGATTGGCATGTGGGTCAGCAAACTGTTGGGGGAGACCTGTCCTGAATGTGGGTACCAGTATCCAACAGGATGGGGCCCCAGATGGAACAAAAGCAGAAGGAGGAAGCACAGGCTCTCACTGTTTCTCTGCCTCCTCTCACTCACCATGAGGTGAGTGGCTTTCCTCCAAGCCCTTCTGCCATGATGTTTCTGCCTTGTTATAAGCTGAAAAGCAATGGAGGCCGCTAACCATGGACTGAAACCTCTGAAACTGGAAGCCAAAATAAATCTTAACATCTTCAAATTGTTTTTCCTAGGTGTTGTGTCACAGTGATGAAAAGCTGACCAGTACAGCTTCTTTGGACAGAGTCAGGTCACATGGTCACAAGTCAGTAACGATAGTCTGGGAAAGGAGTGTTAGCTGGTGTCTTAGTCTGTGTAAGCTGCAATAGCAAAATACCATACTATAAGTAGCTTAAACACAATAAAAACTTATTTCTCACAGATTTGCAGGCTGGGAAGTCTAAGATCAAGGTTCCTGGAGATTCAGTGTTTGATGAGGCCTGCTTCCTCATAGATGGTACCTTCTTGCTATGCCAAAAGGGCAAGATAGCCCACGTGGGACTCTCTTATATGGTAACTGTCGGAAATATAGGAGAAAACAAAGTGCTTTTCCTACTCTTGTTTTCAAGATTGAATTCTTCATGTCTGGCCACCAAAATATGTGTGGGATGTTTCCTTATATACTGAGCAATTCTGCAGCAGGCACCAGCAAGATGTCCTACAATTCAGTTCCGCTCCATTGCTGTGGATCTTGAGAGAGCATCAGATTCTACAGACTGAAGGCTCAATCCCCAAGGCTGCCAGTGGCCACTCTCCAGTGTGACCTGTACCTCTGACCTGCCAGTTATACATCGGAGTCCTCACCACCCTCTCCTTAAGATCCATTCATTTACCAGAACAGCTTCCTGAACTTGAACTCGGGGGACTGCTTTACTTACTTTTCCATCCATGTATGGTAACCAGTATTACAAAGGATGCAGGTGAACAGCCAGATGGAAGCGATGCAGAGAGGAAGGCATGTGGGCAGGCGTGTGGCACAGTCATGCCCTCTCTGCGTGCCCCATCCTCCAGGAGCCTTCGTGTGTTCAGCTCCTTGGAGTGCTCTGGTCTTTTTGGGTCTCCACAGAGGCTTCATTGCATAGACAAGGTTGATTAAATCGCAGACCGTTGGAAGTCAACTCAACCTTCAGTGTTGGAGACCAGAGGAGAATTGAGGCCTGATTGGCCTCTGTGAGCACAAAGGCTGCACTCAGGGCTGATTGCATATTGCGGGTTCTAGGGAAACTTAAGGTAGCTGAGGTTAAGCTGTTTACCAGATGTTATGGCTTGTGTTTAGATGTCCCCCCAAAGCCTCATGCAGTCATGAAGGGGCTTTTTCTGGAGTTGATTCATGGTGCAGTGCTAGGCTGGAGGGCACTAGGATTAAGGGTGTGAGTGGCACCCCCCTGAGTAGTCTGAATAAGATAAAAAGTGCAGAAAGATGCTGTTGCTTGCTCCACTGTTGCTTCTGCTCTCTTCCACCACCATGAACTGCTGTCCCTCTTCCATGTTCCACTCTGCCTTGGAGCCAGCCAATTAGGGACTGAAACCTCTACAAACTGTGAGCTAAATAAACCTTTCCTCCTTTAACTTTGGGTGTTGGTTATTTTGTCTCAGCAATGAGAAAAGTAACTAAGACACCAGAGTAAGTACTAATGGGTATTGAAAAGCAGATGAATCTTGTGTTACTTTGATTACTTGTACTTGTGTTTGGGTGAATAAAGGCAAGATGCTATTAAATTGACTCCATGTCTCTTTGTCATTCATCCTCCTTCACCCCTGGGTTAGGGAGAACAAAGTAGCGGGTCTAGGTCCTGGAACACAGCTGGCCAGGTGAGGTTGGCTACAGGTGGCACCCCAGTGTAGGGCTCAGGACTGGAGTTTGACTACAGTTCAGCTTCTTCTGCCTCCCCGGAGAGGTGGGAGACAAAAGTTCTATCTTTCCATTCACATAGTGGTTAGTAACATCTCTGGCAACCGTCTGCATCCTGAGTTAATCTGATCCAGGATCCCAGTCATTCATTGGTATCTAAAAGGACACCCATGATTCTAGAGTCTCCAAGTGTTTTAGGGGCTGTGTGCCAGGAAATGGAAAAGATGGAAAGGATATGTCCTGTTAGGAATATTAAGATCGTAGCACTAAGCACACTCAGGAGAGCTCCATCCTTGCCATCTAATCACCTCCCAGAGGCCCCACCAACAAATGCCATCACTTGGAGGTTGGGACTCACTCCAGACCTTGCGATGGTTTCCATTCAAGAAGCATGTAGCTGTTGCTCAAGGCTAGTTCAACACAGTCTTCCCAAGTCAGAGGGCAGCTTGCTGGGAAGAGGTCTTAGGAAATAGTACCCAAAGCATGGTGCTCCGGCAGGCTCAGTCTTTGAACTGAAGGACATTGGAAGGGCCTCAGAGGCCAAGTTCCTTTCAGACTTCCTCACCTTCATTCTCCTGCTCTCTTTTCTCTTCCACAGGACGCCATCAAAATCAGAATTCTTCTTCCTCCAGGCAGATCATAGACATTAGAACCTCTCTTTCCCAAAGCCAGCCATAAAACTTGGAAATTTTACTTTAACCTTTCCCACCTTTCTTTGTGAAGAAATTCTCTGACATTCCTTGTTTGTTAGTAGATCACAAGATCTTCATTCCAGAGGATTGTTTTCCATACCCAGAAAGAAGGAATTCTGCACAGAGGCCAAGAAGAATCTAGCGTTCAGTCTGTTACGTTCGGTCACTCCCTTTTTGTCCAGTCACACTTCAACACAGCTGTCTATGCTGCATCAAATCTAAGCCTAAAAATGGGCAGTCTTACGTGGTTCTTTGGGTCCTCATTTTTGAAGGCTTCTGTGTTAGGCAAGATTTTGATTAAATCAATCTTTCATGCTTTTCTCTTGTTAACTTGCCTTTTGTCATGGGTTTATCAGGCGTGGCCCTTAAGATGGGGAGGAAAGGTAGTGCATCTTTCCACTGTGGATGGACATGGTCTGGTCAGTATAGTTGTAAAATAACCTCCCTTTGTCTTCCCCATACCAACTTCTACAATGCTTAGCTGATTAATATAGATAGTGCCTCTTGAAGATTCACCTGGAAGCATGATCATGCTCTGACCCAAAGGCTTCCTACTCATTTATTAACAAATGAGCCATGCTGGATGAGTCATCATGCACACACTCTGCCATTAGAAACCCAAATAAGAGCATTTTCCTTTGTCTGAATGTTTTAGTGAGACAATAGAGGTTCTTAAAACAAAGGACATAGATATTAGAGTGGATTTGGGAGGGTTGGGAAAGAAAGGGGTTGTTGCTGACCATGCTGAGTTTGGGAAGCTTATGGGGTGTCAGTTTGAGCGGACACATGAGTGTTATGTCCAGAGCTCAGTAGAAAGGCTGAGCTAGAGAGGAAGACTGAGAACCATTTCCATAGAAACAGCAGGGAATCATGGAGGTCTATGTGTTCACTTGCCCATATGGAAAGTTGATAAGGAATAGAACACCAAGCACTTCATCATATAGTGGTGCAAGAAAAGAAGTCAAGAAATTGTTGAAGGCGTTGGTGGAGAATCAGGAAGCAGTGTAGAATAATTTTGAGAATGATATAATATGATACACATAAATGCGAGGAGTGTGATAGCAGTGGTAAATGTTCAATAAATGAACTTATCAAAGCAGGATATATAGGTATTTTTAGCACTTTTCAGCATATATATGCATACAGACATACTGATGCCTGCGCACATACTTACATATATAAGTGTCCCTCAGTAATTGTGCAGGAGAGCCAAGAGACCAGTGGGTTTAAAGCTGTAAAACTTAGTCAGCTGTGTCACATCCTATGGGGTTCTGAAGTAGGTCATTGGTCTGGGCAGTAGAAAGATTATTAGTCGTCTTAGTATGGGCCACTGTGATCCACCCAAAGAACTCTTCTCACTTTCCTCAACTGAAGCTCCATTTCCATAAACAGCTCCTCATTTTACCTTTCCTCTAGTCCTTGTTAGCCACCATTCTATTTTCTGTCTCTGTGAATTCAATAACCCTGGGTACCCCATATGAGCGGAGTGGTACAGCATTTGACTTTTTGAGACTGGCTTATTTCACTTAGCATCATGCCCTCAAGATTCATCCATATTGTAGTCTGTGTGAGAATTTCTTTTTAAGTCCAAATGATATTCCATTGTATGAATGTATCACATTTTGGTTATTCACATGTCCCTCCATGGCCACTTGGATTGCTTCTGCATTTTGCTTCTTGTGAATTATGCTGGATTCACTTCTTTTGGGCACATACCTAGAATTGGAATCGCTGGGTCATATGGTAATTTTGTGTTTAATATTTTTAGGAACCAAAATAGTGTGGATGTGTTTGTTGATGGGCAGAAAGAATTAATGGAAAGATGGAGTGGAGGCATGGGAAGAGACAACCCTTGTAATCAGCCCCTGGAAGAGGGGCTAGTGCTGGGATTCTGGAAAAGAAAAGGTAGAGCAATGAAGGTGGCTCTCAGAAGGAGGATGGAGAGAAGGGAAGAGGCAGGGAGTGTCCCCATCATTCTGTTCCCTGAGAGAGGCATGGCAGTAGGATCAGGTGACTGGGATATATTTGCAACCAGGACTTACAAAATGGCAGCTGAGCTATAGTTGGAAGCTGAATGAATATTTGTCTTGCCATTAATAGTCACAGTTTTGCAATTTTCCCCAATAAGATGTGAAAACTCAGGAGTGACCTTTTTTCTACATGTTAATGTTGGAAATGAGTGATGGTTGTAATTTTATATGTGTAATGCTAAGTTAAGGTTATTGCAGAAAATTTTATGATTAATGTATGCCATTCAGTTATATGCAGAATAAAAACAATGTTTTGCCACACATAGTACTATGCAGAGTGGCATGCATGTTAGCTGGCACGTGATGTTCAAACAAGAAAAGTAAATTAGGTCACTGCTTTCATAATCATTTAACTCAGCAGTGGGGAAGGAGGTCATTGTTCAGAATCACTGTTCAAGAACTGTTATGTTTTATGATTCCATTCAGAGGAAGTTAAAAAACAGGTGAAACTAAGGTACAGTGGTAGAAATCCTAACAGTGGTTGACTCTAGGGAGTGGAGATCAATTGAAAAATGTATAGGAGACCTTCCTAGGGGATAGAATGTTCCATATCTTGATTGGAATGCTAGAGTCATGGGTGTGTATATTTGTCAAAACTTATATAATTGTACTTTTGTGGTGTGTTAATTTCATTGTATGTAAATTTTACCACAGCTAAACAATTGTAGCATAAAATAATCCTATGGAGTTAAGGTACCTTACCAGAGATCTGGACACACCAATGGGCAGCACAACCACCCAACCTTCTGCCCAGTGAAAGTTCTCTGGAGATCTTCTAGTGACTTCAGACTTTTCAGTAATATGTGGCATGAAATGGGTACTTGGAAATGAATTTCTGAGTTGGGTGGGAAGAGAGTATATAATGTATTTGTGTGTGTGTGTGTGTGTGTGTGTGTGTTTGTATCTCAGTGTGTTTGTATTAGTCACTGCTGTAGTGAATTCCTGAGATAAATCAACTTATAAGGAGGTGATGTTTATTTTGGCTCACATTTTGGAGGTCTCAGTCCATGGCTAGTTGACTCAGTATCTTTGGAGCTGTGGTGATGCAGCATATCTTGAGCCCTGTCGCTCTGTAAGGTGAAGGAGGTAGTGTGGCCACCTTTCCCCCATGTCCTCTGCCCTTTGTCTCTGCTGCTAATAGCTGTGTCACTGGCCTCAATGGCAGTTTAGACTCTCATAGATATCTGTAGGTGGATTCTAAGATTTTAAAACCAACAAACCCCATTGATGGTGTGATTTTTATTCAGTGTAGAACCAACTGTTGAGGTTGAACTCAGAGGCCCTCTGCTACGATAAGGCTTGTTCAAGTATCAGTGCAGGGTTCCTGTATACCCTTCTCCAGCTTCCCCTCAGGGTAACATTCACGGAACCATTGTCCATCTGCCAAAACTGAAAATAATGGAGTTAGCCATTATTTGAATGTCACCAGGTTTTCCTCTGCTGGTCTTTTTATGTCCTAGGGTCCAATCCAGAGTACTGTGTTTTAATAAAACCTCATGTCTCTTTAGTGGCTTCTCATTTTTGATAGTTCTTCAGTCTTTCCATGATTTTCATGACCTTGGCACTTTGAAGAATACTGGTCCTGTATTTTGTAGGGCATCTCTCAATCTGTGATATCTTCTTATTGGATGCATTACAGATTTGGGGAAAGGCAACTGCAGAGACCAGGCATCCTTCTCATCACATTCCTTGTGACATCAACATGTGGCTCATTACTGGTGGTGTTGATCTTGGTCACCTGCTTGAGGTGGAGTCTGCCAGTGTCCCTTCTGTGCTCTTTGTTAGAAGCCAGTTCCGCCCACACTCAAGGGGAGAAGGACTCAGCATTATTTCCAAGAGGAAGGAATATCAAAGAATTAATGGACATATGTTAAAACCACAGAAATTAATAAATGTCTGGGCAAAGATATTTTGAAGCAATGCAAACGTCTTGTTTCTCCTTAAAACTTTAATTGCTTATTTTAGTATTTTTGAGGGGATCTTGGCTCTGCATTGTGGTATTCTGCTGGCACTATTTTAATTTCTTTTTTTATGTTTATCATTTTGAGTTCTTCTTCAAGAAAGATTTAGTCCTTCTCCTTCATTTATTTATTTAATCCTATTTGACCTCAATATGGACTCCTGAATGTTTATTCTTTAGGTTATAATAATATATTTTGCTTATTTGTTTCATTACTGAAAATCGTTCAACCTTTGGCCATTTAATTCTTGCTTCCCTTTGACATCATGTTTTCCTGCCTAACCCCAACCCCTGCTGAGCCCTACTTTTTTTTTTTTTTTAGCAATTCCTCATTTTCTGCCACTATAAGAGGCTCCACGCTCATCTATGTTTTCCTGCCAACCCATTGCTTCTGGGCCCTTTTAGGGGACAGAACAAGGAAACCTATGTAAATCAGTTCCCATTATTTGCAATAGTTATGTTCTATAAAGTTGCAAGAATCCTGAATTTGTGAATACTGCATTACTCCCAGGAGACCTACAGGGTTAGGTTCCTTCAATCTTCTGATTACAACATTTCTGTCAACTGATCTATACAGAAGCTTGTTTTATGTGTGTTTCTGATTAAAGATGCCTTAATTAGTATACATTGTTGATTCATTAATATTGGGCTTACAGCCAGTAGCACTGCAACTCATGCTTGAACTTAGATAACACAATATTTTCTCCGTAAGGCAATAGAAACACTAGATAGCACTTGAGCACTGCACTCCAAAGCCATTTTTAACAGCAGATCACCCAACAAATCCCAGAAAAATATGAAAAGTATAGCACTAAATAGGCTCTGACATGGACTCTTGTTTATGGCATAAGAACTGCAACAAGAGAGCAAGCGCCACCTTGTTTGAACTCATCTGGTAATATGTGTATTGAGTGATGTGGTTATTGTTGCTATAGGCACATGGCTAGAAAAGTGCTTCAAATATTGAATTTTGGATTATAAATAAATTTTAGCAAGTAGGTAAAGTAGCAAGTGCAGAATCTTCAAATAATGAGAATTGATTGTGTATATAGTAACACAAGTAGACACACATTTCTATTTTTATCTATATCTATATCATGGTATCTATCTACAACCATATGTATATTAGCATCTATCTGTATGTATCTATATATGACCATCTATCTGTACATAACATCCATATCATCATCTCTCTGTATCTGTATCTATGTCTACAGCTATATCTTAAACTAAACATGAGTGATTTCACACTGATAATTCCAGCTCTAACCCAGCACCTTAAAGATCACTTTCCCTCTTGCTGTTGTTAACAAGAAACTGGGCTCCATTCAATACCTTTTAACCTACTGAAGTCTCCATTTTAAATTTTATTTTTATTTTTTCATATTTTTATTAGTACATGTTCACAGTAGGTAATGATTACATTCATCATGGGGAATATATACATGCACATAGCACATCTTAATTGTTTGCCTTGCCCATTTTTTATTTTAATAACCCTGACTCATTGAAGAGGTGAGGTGAGTTGTCCTATCGAATGTCCCATATTCTGTGTGTGTCTGGTTGTCTGCTCGTGGTGCTGTTTGACTTGTTCCTTTATCTCAAGGCAGGCATTTCAATCCTCCAGTCTTTTTTTTCTCTTGCTGGAGAAATTGCATCTTTGACAGTTGTTCTTGGAGGCCTACTTTGTCTGGAACAGTGCACTGCACTTCCTTTTCATTATTTCTGGGCCACAGTCTCAGGGATGCATCTTTCTTTCCTCACTTAGAGGATAAACTCACCAACCTCAGCTTGTGACGTGCAAGTCTGCACAGCTGCCAGAACCAGACAGAGGATTTGGATCTACGTCTTCTATGTTGAGGGCTAGAGCTGCTGAGCCAAGTCTCCAGGGCGGGACTCTGGCATCTGTATTTTTAGCTGAGTAACTAGTTGACATTTGGCTTTTAAAATTTATATTGAATTCTTTTGACTTGCACCGTTTCTTTGCATTTAAGTAACTTACCACATTCTTGTGTGTCAATAGTCAGGGAACCTGACTATTGTGGCCACTGAGGGCTTTTAGAATTGACGTTCATGACTGGAGGAGAAGGTGAGCTCTCTGCCATTCTGAAGGGCACCTCTTGTCTCACTCAAGAGCCAAGGTCTTAACTAGAACTGTCTTACTTGAAAATATTCTGGGAATTCATGTCCTTGCTATATTACCAATGAGATTTGCATTTACTTTGGAAATTCAAGCACATTTTATCCAACCTACAGGCACTAATGAAGAGGTAATGAACTACTGAGACACTGGTTCAAATAAATGATTATAATTGACAAGAGAAGTGCAAACACGACCCTGATGAATGATAATCAAGATCAAGTGGAAAGGGATGATTTTATTATTATCATCCAAACTCTTAGGTCTAGTTCCAGAATTGTGAATAGTAATAGAAATTAGAGATAGATTATTATATGAAGTGTTTAGTTACTCTTAAAATGGGGCACGTGATACAGCAACTGTTTTAGAATCATCTTTTGTTTTTATGTATTTACTTTTGTATTTAGAGCTGGTTACCAGTCTCTTCTTAGAATCCAAATAATTGACTTTTTTAGTAATTTAAAT
Source organism: Heterocephalus glaber (assembly GCF_053883595.1). Classification (NCBI taxonomy): domain Eukaryota; kingdom Metazoa; phylum Chordata; class Mammalia; order Rodentia; family Bathyergidae; genus Heterocephalus; species Heterocephalus glaber. The sequence continues at coordinate 4,729,600 of NW_028258329.1, read as the reverse complement.
ATTTACTTACAATTAGTTGAAAAATAATACAATTATGAGATTTTTTTGAAATACAGGCCTTTGGCTTATGTACTTGATAGAGGAAGCTTTACAGTCTACTGCAAATTTGAGAATTCATCATTGATTGGAAAGAGCCACCAGCTCTTTTAAATGAGTTCATTCCCTATTGGCCAGCATGGTAGGTACATGTTGGGTAGCAGCAGGACAAGCCAGGAACATCTTTCTTTGGTTTGGGATATCTGGGGGACAGAAATTAAAGTTTAAAAGCAGTTGAAATTTTCTTAACTGAATACATACTTTAGACAAGTGCTCTACCACTGAGCTGTATACCCAGCCCCAGGTTTTGAAAATGTGAATTAATAAAATAAATCACTGTTTAAAAATACCACTTTGGTGTGCTTATGTTTGAATGCAGAAAGATGTCTTTGGAAAATAGAAATTCTCCTAATGTTTAAAAACGGTTGAGCCAAGGGTCAGCTAGGCAGTGCTGTTCCTCTGAAAAAGCCTCTATCTGTGCAGGCTGGACACAGGCACCACCTCAGCAGTGGCACTGTGACTATGGCTCTTTGCAGGCACATGGACAAGACCAGTGGAATATCTCTGACGTGTGAAAGAAAATTTGAATACGGCATGCCCTACCGAGGTCCCGAGTCGCAAGGAAGACGCTGAATCACCCTGCTGCAGACAGGCAGGTCTGCCCACGCACTTCCGAGGTCCTGAGTCACACAGAACACGCCGAGTCAGCCCATTGAAAACAGGCAGGTCTGCCCACGCCCTACTGAGGTCCTGAGTCCCACGGAACATGCCAGATCACCCTGTTGCAGACAGGCAGCCACCTGGTTCCACACTACAAAGACGCAGAGGACACCAGACCACCAGACCAAGGTACTGAGCCCTGCTGCTCCCAGCCCAGAGGTACGGGCTTCTGAGCCACCGTCCCACTGCTCCTGGTCCAGAGGAAGGGGCTTCCTGGCCACCATCCCTCCTGCTTCTCCCAGCCCAGAGGAAAGGGCTTTTGGGCCACCTTCTGTCCTGCTGCTCCTGGCCCAAGGAAGGGGCTTCCAGGCCACCATCCCTTCCACTGCTTCCGGCCCAGAGGTAGGGGCTTCTGAGCCACCATCCCACTGCTCCTGGTCCAGAGGAAGGGGCTTCTCGGTCACCATCCCTCCCGCTGCTCCCAGCCCACAAGAAAGGGCTTTTGGGTCACCATCACTACTGCTGCTCCCGGCCCCTGTCCTACCTCTCCCAGCTCAGAGGAGGGAATCTGTGCAGGTGCTAACAGCCCCCCGCCCCAGTCAAAATGAGAAAACACGTAAATAAGTCTCAAAACCAGACTTCCAGATCACCTACAGCAACCCCAAAGGGAAATGAGATGGAACACTCTGATACTCAAACACCTGGACCCACTGTACTGGCAACAAAAGAGGATCTGGAAAAAATGAAATCAGAAATAATTTCTCAGATAACAGGAGAAATTGTGCCCCTACTGCAAGACATGATTAATAAATCTAGAGAGGAGCTCAGGAAAATGATGGAATCCCAACATAAGAAACAAATGGAATCCATAAAACAGATGCAAATAGATTTCCAGGACATGAAAAACTCCATTGAAAGTCTACACAGCAGAATGAGCCAATGTGAGGACAGAATTTCAGATATAGAAGGTAAGATTGCAATTAGTGACCAGGAAAAGAAAAACTGCTTCAAAATTATAAGGGAACATGAGAAATCAATCCAGCAGCTGCTAGATGATGCAAAGAAGAATAACATAAGACTGATTGGGCTCAATGAAGAAACAGGAGAGAGTGGAGATGACATAAAAAAAAATCCTTCAAAGAAATAATGGCAGAAAACTTCCCAAGCAGGGGAAAAGAACTTGACATACAGATAAGTGAGGCATATAGGACTCCAAATAGCCTTGATCAAAAAAAATCTACACATAGGCATATAATTGTTATGATTCCAGAAACACAGCAGAAGAACAAAGTTCTACAAGCAGTTAGAGAAAAGAAGCAAATCACATACAAAGGAAAGCCCATCAGAATCACAGCTGACTTCTCAACACAAACCATCAAGGCAAGAAGGGCTTGGAGTGACATTCCAAGCCCTAAAAGAAAACAGCCTCCAACTCAGATTGACGTACCCTGCAAAACTATCTTTCAAAATTGATGGAGAAATAAGATACTTTCATGACAAAGAGCACCTTAGGAACTTCATGAATACCAAACCAGTCCTCCAAAAAATTTTACACAATATCCTAGGAACAGACATTGAGGATCACAACCCCAGGAGGCAAAGCAGAATGAACCCATCTGGTATGACAAGAAATTAAATGGAAAGGGGGAGAACCCAACAAAAAGAAAAAGTCATGGCAATGACAAGTCAATACGTTTCAGTTATAACCATCAGTGTTAATGGTCTCAATTCACCAATCAAAAGAAACAGACTGGCAGAGTGGGTCAAGAAGCAATATCCAACAATATGCTGCATACAAGAAACACACTTAATTCAAAAGGAAACTCATAGACTGAAAGTTAAAGGGTGGAAAACAATACTGCATGCGACAGGAACCTGAAAAAAAGCAGGAGTAGCTATCCTCTTTGCAGATCAAGTAGATTTGAAACCAACACTGTTTAAGAGAGACGAAGAAGGACACTACATCCTTGTAAAGGGAACAATCCAAGAGGAAGAGATGACAATCATAAATATCTATGCACCAAACACTAGTGCACCCAACTATATAAAACAAATACTAACGGACATGAAAAGTCATATATGCACTAATACAATTGTAGTGGGGGACCTCAACACCCCACTGTCACAAATAGGTAGATCAACTAGACTAAAAATAAGTAATGAAATACTAGAACTCAATGGAGCTCTTGAACAAATGAACTTAACAGATGTTTACAGAGTCTCCCACCCCACAAAATCAGAATACACATTCTTCTCCACTGCACATGGGTCATTCTCCAAAATAGACCACATACTCACACATAGAACATGTTTAAGTAAGTGCAAAGGAATTGAAGTTATCCCCTGTATATTATCCAACCATAGTGCAATGAAATTGGAGATCCATAGCAAATGAAACTTAAAAAATTTCATAAACATGTGGAAATTGAACAACACACTTCTGAATAACCAATGGGTTACAGAGGAAATTAAAGAAGAAATCAGACAGTTCCTTCAATTAAATGACAATGACAGTACAACATATCGGAATCTATGGGACACAATGAAAGCAGTCTTATGAGGGAAATTCATAGCAGTGAATACGCATATTAGGAAAACAGAACGAGCCCAATTAAACAACCTGATGCTGAACCTCAAGCTTCTAGAAAAAGAAGAGCAGGACAACCCCAAAGCTCATACAAGGGAAGAAATTATAAAGATCAGAGGAGAAATCAATGCAATGGAGACTAAGAGAATGATACAAAAAAATCAATGAAGCCAAGAGTTGGTTCTTCGAAAGAATCAACAAAATTGACAAACCTTTAGCCAACCTTATCAGAAAAAGGAAAGAAAAGGCCCAAATCCATGCAATTAGGAATGAAAAGGGTGAAATTACAACAGACCCAGCAGAAATACAGGGAATCATCAATACCTACTTCCAGAACCTATACGCCAGTAAGATGGACAACACAGAAGAAATGGACAGATTCTTAGATACATACGAATTACCAAAGTTGAATGAAGAAGACCTAAAAATTCTAAACAACCCAATATCAACCAATGAAATTGAAAATGTAAGTAAATCTTATCAACTAAGAAAAGCCCGGGCCCCGAAGGCTTCACTGCTGAATTCTACAAGACATTTAGAGAGGAACTACTGCCACTACTGTTTAAACTCTTCAATGAAATTGAAAGGGAAACAATACTCCCAAATTCATTCCTGGAAGCAAGCATCACCTTGATCCCCAAAGCAGAGAAAGACCCAAGCGGAAAAGAGAACTATAGGCCAATCTCACTAATGAACATAGATGCAAAAATCCTTAATAAGATAATGGTAAACAGATTGCAGAAGATCATCAAGAAGATCATATACCCTGACCAAGTGGGATTCATCCCAGGGATGCAGGGATGGTTCAATATATGCAAATCAATAAATGTAATACACTACATCAATAGAGCCAAGGACAAAAACCATATGATTATCTCCATCTCCATATTGGACAAAATACAACATGCATTTATGATAAAAACCCTACAAAAAATTGGAATAGATGGTCTCTACCTCAAATTGATAGAAGCCATCTATGAAAAACCAACAGCCAATATCATACTAAATGGTCAAAAACTGAAATCCTTCACACTCAAATCAGGAACAAGACAAGGATGTCCACTATCACCACTCTTGTTCAGTATAGTTCTGGAAACATTAGCCACGGCAATTAGACCAGAGAAAGAAATAAAAGCAATAAAGATAGGTAATGAAGAAGTCAAATTGTCATTATTTGCAGATGACATGATACTGTACATAGAAGACCACAAGAACTCCACCAAAAGTCTTCTAGACTTAATAACCAAATTCAGTCAAGTAGCTGGTTACAAGGTCAACACACAAAAATCAATAGCTTTCCTCTACAAGAACGACAGACTCACTGAGAGAGAAATAGGGCAAATAATTCCTTTCACAATAGCATTCAAAAAACTGAAATACCTGGGAATCATCCTAACGAAAGAAATCAAAGACCTCTTCTCTGAAAACTATGGCACTCTGAAAAGAGAGATTGAAGATGATATCAGAAAATGGACAGACATCCCCTGCTCCTGGGTAGGAAGGATTAATATAGTGAAAATGGCCATACTTCCAAAACTGCTGTATAGATTTAATGCAATTCCAGTTGAGATCCCAGCAGCATACTTCATAGACCTTGAGAAAACAATCCAAAAATTCATTTGGAGCAAGAAGAGACCCAGAATAGCAAAATCAATTCTAGGTAACAGAGACATGGCAGGGGGTATCACAGTCCCTAACCTGCAACTATACTACAAAGCTACTGTGATACAAACACCATGGTACTGGCAAAGAAACAGACTTGAGGACCAGTGGAACAGATTAGAAGATGCAGAAACAAAGCCAGACACACTCAGCCATCTCGTCTTTGATAAAGGAGCCAAACACCCTCACTGGAGGAAAGATAGCCTCTTTAATAAATGGTGCTGGAAAAATTGGGCTTCAACTTGCCAAAGATTAAAACTAGACCTGTATCTCTCACCATTCACTAAACTAAAATCGAAATGCATTAAAGATCTAAATATTAAAATAGAAACTCTGAACCAGTTGGAACAGAGGTTAAGTAGAACTCTTGAAGACATCGGTGTAGGAAAAGATTTTATGAACAAAACCTCAGTTGCCCGTGAACTAGCACAAACAATCAACAAGTGGGATCTCTTCTTCTTAAAAAGCTTCTGCACAGCAAGAGAAACCACCAACAGTGTGAAGAGACAACCCACAATGTGGGAAAAAATCTTCACCTGCTTTTCCTCAGACAAAGGTCTACTATCTCGAATCTATAAAGAACTTAAAAAGATCAGCGCCCCCAAACTTAAAGACCCAATCCGAAAATGGGCATCTGCAATGAACAGACATTTCTCAGACAAAGAAGTAGAAATAGCAAATAAATACATGAAAAAATGTTCAACATCACTGGTCATTCGAGAGATGCAAATGAAAACAATGCTGAGATTCCACTTCACTCCAGAAAGAAGGGCTGCTATCCTGAAATCAACCAATAACAAATGCTGGCGGGGCTGTGGGGAAAGAGGAACCCTGCTCCACTGCTGGTGGGAGTGTAGACTGGTGCAAGCACTGTGGAAATCAGTATGGAGATACCTCAAAGACTTAGGACTGGAAGTCCCATTTGACCCCGCTATTCCACTGCTGGGGATCTTCCCCAACGAATTAAAAGAATCATATCACAGTGATATATGTGCACCCATGTTCATAGCAGCACAGTTTGTAATAGCTAAAACTTGGAAACAGCACAAATGCCCATCAACTGGAGACTTGATAAAGAAAATGTGGTTTTTAAATAAAATGGAGTACTGCTCAGCCATCAAAAATGAGAAATTAGAGAAATTTATAGCTAAGTGGATGCACATTGAGGCGATACTCTTATGTGAAACAAATAGGACACACATGTATAAATACCGAATAGTTTCTCTGGTGTGAGAAACTGAAAGTGTAAATAAGGACTAAAATGTATAATAGGTAATGTGAAATAGGAAGAAAAGGGGCAAAGGGGAAGGAAGTGGGAGGGGTAGGGGAAAGGAAAGAAGGGAATGGGATTAATATGAGAAAATGGAAAAATAGGAACAAAATCTTTGTAAATAGGAACGGAGGGGTTGAAGGGAGGGCTGGGCAAGGGTGAAAAATAAGAACCAAGAGAGATTATGTAAAGGTGCAAATTTCCAATGATGAATGTCATTGTATTGTATACCTAAAATGTACCAGTGATTAGAATGAATAATCAATAATGCAAAATAGGAAGAAAAGGTCCAAAGGGGTAGGGGTAGTGGGAGGGGCAGGGGAAAGGAAAGAAGGGAAAGGAAAAAATGATGAGAAACGGAAAAAATGCAAACGAAGTCTTTGTAAATAGGGAAGGGCAGAGCGGGTGAAGGGAGGGCTAGGAATGGGGAAAAAATAAGAACCAAGGTGCATTATGTAAAGGTACAAGTTCCCAATGAGAAATGTAATTGTGTTGTATACCTACAATGTACCAATAAAAGAATTTAATTAAACAAAAATTTGAATACATTACAAAGAATCAAACAACTACACTTGTCTTCTCCAATTGAGTGCCAGGTGTTTATGCCTCCTGACATTGTGCAGAAAATGACAAATGGTGACATCTGTGATATCCACACTCCTGCCCAAGTTAATGGCAAAGATTTCCTGTGCTCTCCCTCTATGAGTGAAATAACCAGCAAAGATGGACCCGTGGATATCAGGGTTCTTCCTAGCTGGATCACAGATCTAGCTGTTGGCCTCTCTAGTACTGTTCATGCATTGGCTTGACAATGGCAGGGGGTTCAATGGCTTTCTAATGCATAGATTTGCTCCCACGCCATGTTTGATAAAATTAAGGTGAATAACCAGGAATGCAGTGGTTCCTAGGATGGAGATATTCAGGTGCTAATACCTGGAAAGTGCAGGACAAATTTTGATAAGCTACCCACCTAGATATGGCACTTGCTTTCAGCACAGTGTGAGAACATTCAAGGTATGTATTTTTGGCAACATTATTTTGGAAGAAGCTGAATGGCTTATTTGTATGTCTGGCCTTCTACTATTCCCACAAGATTTGATTAGAACCAAAGAACAATTTCTGAAGTTATACTACAAAGATGCTTTGATGGTTGGGGTGTTTTTATCATCCAAAAGATATTAACAAACGTGGTAAGTACTGAAAACTTGGGCCACGTGTCACCCAGGATGGTAAAACAAGGCCCCATTTCTTGATCCTGGAAGTACCAAGTAGACACAAGGGGTTTCTTCTTTGGAAATTTGCATTTCAGGTGGTTTCCAACTTACAATGGTTCAGTTTACTATATTCTGACTTGAAGATGATGTGAAAGTGATTTGCATTTGGTAGAAATTGTACTTCAAATTGTCACCTTTTCCTGGCTAGTGACACAGGTCCAGTACATAGAGCTGCAGCTCCCAGTAGCCAAGAGATCAGAAGGGAAAGCTACCAGCCCTCTAAAGTATGCTGTTGCCATTGTTTTTTGGATATTGTTTTGTCTTCCTGTTGTGTCTGGAAGATTCCCCTCTGGGTCTCCTGCTTCTACCTATTAAATACATTTTCAAGTTATAATGTGTTTATCCGGACTCAATCCTACTAAGTCGAGGAGCATCTTTGTGCCTACCTCTGAGGGTTTGAAGACTGGGTAGGTCACTCCCACCACTGAGCAGTCTGGGGAGCACAGAGCAGCTGGTTATCTCACGTTTTTGCGGCCTTAGGAACACACATGGCAAGCCAGACACGTTGGCATACTCTTGTAATCCCAACACTCTGGGAGTTAGGAGGATCTGAAGTTTGAGCCCAGCCTGGATAACTTAGCAAAAGCCTAACTTAAAATAAAAACAAATTAAAAAGGCTGGTGATATAGCTTAGTGTGAAGGCCCTGGGTTTAATCTACAGAACTGAAACAAACAAAACACACACACACACCCACACACACAAATACTAGATAAAGGCAGTTTTCCTAAGGAGGAAAACAAGTGGAAATTTGCTGAAAGGAGAGAATGCATGTTTGTCAAGCAAGGGAGGAAGTAAGGGAATGACCTGGAAATTGCAGGGAAGGAGCCAGTGTGGAAGAATGCAAAACATACCCATGAAACAGCTGCAGGGAACAAGGATTGCTGGGTGTCATGGCTTGTATCTAGCTGTCCCCCCAAAGCCTCATGCAGTCATAAGGGGGTGCTTTTCAGAGGTGGATGGATCTACAGTGTGTGTTGCTAGGATCAAGGGTGTGTGATTACTCACTCAGTCCACTGATTGGTTTGGCATAGTTCTGGCTAGGATTAAGGGTTTGAGCACCCTGCCGCAGGTATCCTGTGTAAAATATAAGGGACAGAAAGAGGGCTAATGTGCTCTCACCTGCCTGCTGGGCATGGACTGTTTCTCCTCTGCGATGCCACTCTGCCTTGGAGCCAACCAACCATGGACTGAAACTTCTCCAAACTGTGAGCTAAATAAAACTTTCCTCCTTTCACTTTGGGTGTCAAGTATTTTGTCTCAGCAACCAGAAAAGTAACTAAGACATTGGACATAGAGCAGTTTCTCATCCTTGGACACAGAAGAGCTTTCTGGGAGCCTGGGCCATGTCTGCAGTGCTTTCTTGTGGTTCAACAAAATTCCATCCCAAAACGTTAATTTGCCATACAAGACTTCTAAGATACTGTTTCTCAAACCTGAGAACTTACTGATCACCTTGTCCTGCCTTGATGGCCTCAGCTTTAGAAACATGAAAAGAGCTACAGGATTGATTTCAAGTAATTTGGTTACATCAGCTTCAGGGTGAAATGTTTTTCTTCTTAGCTGCTTACTTGGCAATATATGGATGTGTCTTGTGTGCAATTGAGTATTCCATAATTTGTAGAATATGATCCTTTCAGGGATTTTGAAAATTATTTATAACACTGCACAACTGTGGATTAGTGCAGTACCCTGAACAGGGGAAGGGAAGTCGATGAAAGGCAAGAATGTGGCTTTAATCATACAAATACCGAGTAATCATAAAACTTCCTATTCAAGGCTTGTTTGGGGAGGGCAAGGAAACAAAGAACATAGGTCTACAAAGAATGTAGACCTATGCACTTGGGAAACACAGCTTTTTGAAAGACTTAATGCCGAACCTATCACAGATCAACAATCTCTTCCAAAGCAGAAACAATGAGATGATAGATATTCATTCATAGATTGCTGAATTCTGTAATCAGGGAAAACTATATTACCTCCTTTGAAAGATTGCAAGGAATTCTTGAATTTCTCAAAATCAAGGCATGTGCTCAAATGGCATGCCAACTAGAGCTATAGTAACCACCTTCTTTGTTTATTCAGTGGATTTTACTATTTCTAGATACTGTTGTACAATGGTTATATTATCATCTGGGAGAGACAGAGTAAACAAATAAGTCTGCTACATAATGCTAGGTAGTAATAAGTCTTAGAGCAACAAACACAGGAGGGTGTGGGGCCCCCTTGAAGGGCAAGTACTCCAAGCCATTAGATAAATGAATTGCTGTTGATTCTTTATGAGAAGGTGAACGTGGTTCACACTAGGTTAGGAAGATGTTCACAGTGCAGGGCCAAAAGGTAGCTGGACCTTCTTCAGGGTAGGGGTCTCCAGATTTTCCTGTCCAAGACTCCTTTGATGTCTCCAATGTTGACCCTCCAAGAGACAGTGGAGAAGAAGGGGGCTGAGGGATTCTCTTGCCCAGAACCTCTACCAGCTTCCAGATGGGCCCAGAGCCGGTCTTTGAAACCCTCGGTATGGGATCCTCTAGAGGTCCTTGAGAGTGAAGTTTGGGTAAAGAGGACTTTCTGGGAATTATTTCATCTTGGCTTTAAAGAGTGCATTTTAAGATATTTATATGATGGGAAATAAAAATATATACCATTAAGTGAATTAGGTTTTCTCTCGAGGATATGTGAATATAAGCAGCCTTAGGAAGGAAATGTAGATACATTTACCATTGGAATTTGAGATTTGTAAATGCAAAGATTTTTTACTATTAGTTTGTTTTATTATTATTATTTTCAATGCTGGGGATCAAACCCAGGGCTTCCCACGTGCCACACCTCTGGGTCCTTGAACATTAGTTTAAGAAGGAAAGGGACATCTGTGATCCTTTTGAGGCATTTCATATGGTCCTTGACTTGAGATGGGGTCACATTCCCATAAACCCATCCTAAGTTGAAAATATGGTGAGTTGGAAATGCATTCAGTACCACTAACCTACAGAGCACTGTGGCTGAGAATGCAGCACACTCTGGGATGCCAGTTACTTACTTCCTCTGGGATCATGCATCTGACCAGGAGCTGTGGTTTGCTGCTGCGACTGCCATTTGTGTCAAGAGAGCTTCCTGCTGCATATCACTGGCCTGGGAAAGATCACAGTTCAAAATTCAAAGTACGATTTCTACTGAATGCACATTGCTTTTGTACTGTCAATGAGTACAAAAATTCTAAGTTAAATCATCATAAACCAGGGCCTTCTATATTAGATTCTGATTACTCTCTACAATGAAAATGCATCCTAAACTGGGTATGGTGGTGCACACCTATAATCCTAGCACTCAGAAAGCTGCAACCAGGATTGTGAGTTTGAGGCTAGCCTGGGCTACGCAGTGATTACCTGTCTCAAAAATAAAAACAAACAACCTAAAGATCAACTTAACTGTGGTTGGTTGGAATCTACCCTACTAGGCTAGGTGGTTGCCCCTTGTGATGTGGTGAGTGGATATAGTTGCAGGCACCAGTGCTGGGTGGGTCCAGTATACAGAGTTCTAGGACCACTGGAAGCTGGCCTAAGTTTGGTAGGTTCCTGGGTGCCACTGAGATCCATTTATGTGGAGGATTCAGGTATAAATAAAGGATCATCTTTATGCTCATGGAGCTTCATTTAGAGGTCAGTGATAAAGGCTGGTTGGTGGGGGATACAGTGAGCAGATGATAAATAAGTGATTACAGTTGGGTTCCCCTCAGGACCAGATACCCAGGCATGAGACTGGAGTTAGAAGTCAGGGCTGGACCACGGGTGGAGCCAGCCCATTCTAGACTTGCAAGGATAGCTGAAGGCCTCTAGTGGCATCATGGACCCCAGGGCCTGGGGAGGCCACATCTGGCAGATGGGAGTGGAAGGTAAAGGTGACACTGAGCTGGGGACATACCCAGGTCCACCAGGCCCTGTAAGTGCACTCAGCCCATGGGGTGCCATTCTGCATGTGAGCTCCCGTAACCTTGATGAGCAGCTGTGTGCCCTGTCCGGACCCTGCAGAGCTTAACGCTGGGGAGAGGGTCAGCTTACAAACACCTCACACGGGTGTAAGATGATTTAACACGGTGCGGGTGAGGGCAGGGAGACATCAGAGCAGCTCTAAGGCGAGACTGCTGGAAGGAAGTGATGCTTACCCAGAGACCAGAATGGTGAAGATGTGGTATGGAGAGCCGGTGATGAGCATTCTAGACAGGACAGACAAGCAGTCCAGAGACGAAGAAAAACACTCGCAAGTGCCCAGGTGTGGAGTGAATGCTCAGCAGCGGCAAGAACCAGGGAGGTCTGGTGCCTGGGCCTGGGGTAGCATGGCCAGGGGCGGAGCCAGAAGAAGGGTTTATTCTAATTGCAAAAGATTCTGAGGCTATAAACAGGAATATTCAGTCACCTGGAATTGACAGAAGTGTTTTCAGTTAGTTAGGGTTGACTCATCGAGGGAACCTGTGACTGAATTCCCACTCCACACATTCCCCTTGGCCACCAATTTGTAGGCAAGTGTGCGTGCAGTGAGAGGGCAGATTATGAGAGGCACCGAGACCAACCAAGGACAGACTCTCCGGCAATTTGTCATGGGTTTTCTGACTATCAAAACAGCCTGTTCACATGGAGAGAAAATGCAAATGCACTTCAGACTTCCATTATTTCAGACTTCCTAATCAGAGTAGTCGTACGTTCATTTCATTAATTTGAAGACTAGAAAATGAGAATTCGTAGACCTGGAATGAGGGGCAAATGGGTTGATCTCTGCTTCCACTTCCCACTCCTTGCCCTTATAAAAATTGCACTTTAAATTGCTTGTGTGTATGGAAGTGGGCTTATGAGATTTCTTTTCCTTTTTAATTTATTTACTCTGTTTCCTCAGGCTGTGTTCTATATGTTCTGTCCGCGCAGATGCCAGGGATTATAAGGTTATCATCAACTAATGAGTTTATCATTGCTTAGGTCTAAAAATACTTTTAACAAAAATGATTCTATAAGTTATATCAATTTTCAGGAGACGTTCCACAAAATAACTTTTAGTTTGTGGGTTGTATTTTTGTTAAAAAGCATGCCTGTAACATCTCTCTGGGGCAAGTTATAAAACTTTATTGTTAGGAGAATGATTCAGAGCATCCTTTGGTAGCTGAAAAAGATTCAGAATGACACAGGTGAATCCCACTCTAAGTAGACCTGTTTCATAAAATGTAGATTCATAAAAAGCATAAGTTATGTGAAATTATTTATTTATCACATTGAAGTCATACCTGCAGGAACCTAGTAAGAAAGAAAATTATGTAGTAGTTCAGAAAACTGATGCTGGCACCCAAAGGCCTGGGCTCAACCCTTGGCTCCCTGGTTACTGCCAGTGGGGTTTTGCTCAGGTTCTGTGACCTGCCCTCAAGCACCTCTGTGATACCTTCTTTAGACTACTGGATACAATAGTATCTCCTTTGTCCAGGTCCTTCTGAGGATGAAGCAAGTCTAGTGCATAGATATAGAGCCTGTGTTGGCACACAGTAAGCACCAAAGATTCTGGAATAGGGTGTATTTGGGAGCAAGCAGCAAAAGCCAACTTTGGCTAACTTATGCAAAAAGGAGTTATTGGAAGGACATCTGGCAGAGTGGCCCCCTAGCGGCTGGAATGGGCCAACCCTGAGGACCTTCAGCAGAGTTCCAATAGGCATGGCGCTTTTCATTTTCCCTTTCCTTCTTTTGTCTATACCCATGATTCAGAGTTGCTGGCCTCTTTGGAAGTGAGGGTGAACTCCAGGAAAATGAAAGCTAAGTAGATTAGGTTTGTTTGTACAGGGAGATGGTTGACCCCATTCCCTCTTCTCACCTCTTTCCATTCTCCCTTCTCCTTTCCCTTTCCCTTCCCCTTTCCCCATTCCCCACATTCTGACTATCCATTCATTCGTCCATCTGTCCATCCATCCTTCTCTCCATCCATCCACCACCATAGCTACCCACTTGTGCACTTATCTACCTATTCATAATAGTCCTAATGCCTGCTGGGTGCCAGGCCCATGCTAGCTGGCAGCTTTGGACAAAATGGACCAGGCCTTTGCCTGAGTGTACATTCTGGATCAGGGAAAACAGACAACAAATAAGCGAGACATTTACTTGGAGATGCATACTGAAAAGGAAATAGAACTATAAAGCCATAGAGAGGGCCAGGACTCCGCTTTGGACTGGGGGCTCAGTGAAGGCCTCCCTGAACTTGTGGCATTTGAACTGGACTGGCAGTGTGGGTGAAGAGCCCTGGAAAGACATCTGGAAGCAGTTGGTATCTCTAACTTCTCTCTGAGAGAGAAAGACTTCTAGTCTCTCCTCTTGTTCTGTGTTGTTGAGATCACCTGAAAGTTTAGTTCCAGTTGCTTTTTCTTAGGTTTTTTCCTTGTCATCACTTGGCTCTTGGAACATCAGGGCCTGTGTTGCCCCACCTCTCCTTGGCCTGGGACGCCACTTGTGTCTCTGTGAGACTGTGGCTCCTCATCAGCTCTTGAACAGGCATGGACTCTGGGTCGAGCAGTAATCGAGAGTTCATGTTCCCACTTCTGCTTCCAGCATTTCCTGGACTTTCCCCCTCAGAATTGATTTCTCCTTTGACACAATGTGTACGTGTTGGTTGGGGCCTGTACACAGGATCTGGCTGCAGAGAAAGTCAAGGTTAAGGAGGTGTTGGGAATTCTGTGTCCAGCCCTGTGGTGCAGTGGAGGTAGGTGGCCTTGCAATGGGGCTGGATGAAACCTGCAGTCCAGCTCCCTAGGCTGGCCTGTCATTTTGTCTTCTTTAATTGGTGCTCTTTCCCTTGTCCCTCAGCCCCAGTCCCAGAGGTGTCTTCATACTGCATGGTGGGCATTGCTTAGTCCTGTTGGCATTCCATAACAGATGAGCCAGCTACTTCTCTTGGGAATCAGAGCAATGTGGCTGTCTGTAGGTCTCAGCCACACTCTGGTTGGTCCCTGCTACTAGACCTTGTCTGACTTAGGACAGAGGAGAAGAGGGACTTAAATTTAAATAAAGGTGACTCTTTTTTTCCTTAAATTCTTTTATTGGTACATTTTAGGTGTAAAACACATTTACATTTCTCATTGGGAACTTGTACCTTTACAAGATGCATCTTGGTTCTTATTTTTTCCCATTCCTAGCCCTCCCTTCACCCCCTCTACCCTTCCCTATTTACAAAGACTTTATTTCCATTTTTTCCATTTCTCATCATTTTTCCTTTCCCTTCTTTCCTTTCCCCTGCCCCTCCCACTACCCCTACCCCTTTGGACCTTTTCTTCCTATTTTGCATTATCGATTATTCATTCTAATCAATGGTACATTTTAGGTATACAATATAATGACATTCATGATTGGAAATTTGCACTTTTACATAATCTCTCTTGGTTCTTATTTTTCACCCTTGCCCAGCCCTCCCTTCAACTCCTCCATTCCTCCCTATTTACAAAGATTTTGTTTCTATTTTTCCATTTTCTCATATTAATCCCATTCCCTTCTTTCCTTTCCCCTACCCCTCCCACTTCCTTCCCCTTTGCCCCTTTTCTTCCTATTTCACATTACCTATTATACATTTTAGTCCTTATTTACACTTTCAGTTTCTCACACCAGAGAAACTATTTGGTATTTATACATGTGTGTCCTATATGTTTCACATAAGAGTATCGCCTCAATGTGCATCCACTTAGCTATAAATTTCTCTAATTTCTCATTTTTGATGGCTGAGCAGTACTCCATTTTATTTAAAAACCACATTTTCTTTATCAAGTCTCCAGTTGATGGGCATTTGTGCTGTTTCCAAGTTTTAGCTATTACAAACTGTGCTGCTATGAACATGGGTGCACATATATCACTGTGGTATGATTCTTTTAATTCATTGGGGAAGATCCCCAGCAGTGGAATAGCGGGGTCAAATGGGACTTCCAGTCCTAAGTCTTTGAGGTATCTCCATACTGATTTCCACAGTGCTTGCACCAGTCTACACTCCCACCAGCAGTGGAGCAGGGTTCCTCTTTCCCCACAGCCCCGCCAGCATTTGTTATTGGTTGATTTCAGGATAGCAGCCCTTCTTTCTGGAGTGAGGTGGAATCTCAGCTTTGTTTTCATTTGCAACTCTCGAATGACCAGTGATGTTGAACATTTTTTCATATATTTATTTGCTATTTCTACTTCTTTGTCTGAGAAATGTCTGTTCATTGCAGATGCCCATTTTCGGATTGGGTCTTTAAGTTTGGGGGCGCTGATCTTTTTAAGTTCTTTATAGATTCGAGATAGTAGACCTTTGTCTGAGGAAAAGCAGGTGAAGATTTTTTCCCACATTGTGGGTTGTCTCTTCACACTGCTGGTGGTTTCTCTTGCTGTGCAGAAGCTTTTTAATAAGAAGAGATCCCACTTGTTGATTGTGCTAGTTCACGGGCAACTGAAGTTTTGTTCATAAAATCTTTTCCTACACCGATGTCTTCAAGAGTTCTACTTAACCTCTGTTCCAACTGGTTCAGAGTTTCTATTTTAATATTTAGATCTTTAATGCATTTCGATTTTAGTTTAGTGAATGGTGAGAGATACAGGTCTAGTTTTAATCTTTGGCAAGTTGAAGCCCAATTTTTCCAGCACCATTTATTAAAGAGGCTATCTTTCCTCCAGTGAGGGTGTTTGGCTCCTTTATCAAAGACGAGATGGCTGAGTGTGTCTGGCTTTGTTTCTGCATCTTCTAATCTGTTCCACTGGTCCTCAAGTCTGTTTCTTTGCCAGTACCATGGTGTTTGTATCACAGTAGCTTTGTAGTATAGTTGCAGGTTAGGGACTGTGATACCCCCTGCCATGTCTCTGTTACCTAGAATTGATTTTGCTATTCTGGGTCTCTTCTTGCTCCAAATGAATTTTTGGATTGTTTTCTCAAGGTCTATGAAGTATGCTGCTGGGATCTCAACTGGAATTGCATTAAATCTATACAGCAGTTTTGGAAATATGGCCATTTTCACTATATTAATCCTTCCTACCCAGGAGCAGGGGATGTCTGTCCATTTTCTGATATCATCTTCAATCTCTCTTTTCAGAGTGCCATAGTTTTCAGAGAAGAGGTCTTTGATTTCTTTCGTTAGGATGATTCCCAGGTATTTCAGTTTTTTGAATGCTATTGTGAAAGGAATTATTTGCCCTATTTCTCTCTCAGTGAGTCTGTCGTTCTTGTAGAGGAAAGCTATTGATTTTTGTGTGTTGACCTTGTAACCAGCTACTTGACTGAATTTGGTTATTAAGTCTAGAAGACTTTTGGTGGAGTTCTTGTGGTCTTCTATGTACAGTATCATGTCATCTGCAAATAATGACAATTTGACTTCTTCATTACCTATCTTTATTGCTTTTATTTCTTTCTCTGGTCTAATTGCCGTGGCTAATGTTTCCAGAACTATACTGAACAAGAGTGGTGATAGTGGACATCCTTGTCTTGTTCCTGATTTGAGTGTGAAGGATTTCAGTTTTTGACCATTTAGTATGATATTGGCTGTTGGTTTTTCATAGATGGCTTCTATCAATTTGAGGTAGAGACCATCTATTCCAATTTTTTGTAGGGTTTTTATCATAAATGCATGTTGTATTTTGTCCAATATGGAGATGGAGATAATCATATGGTTTTTGTCCTTGGCTCTATTGATGTAGTGTATTACATTTATTGATTTGCATATATTGAACCATCCCTGCATCCCTGGGATGAATCCCACTTGGTCAGGGTATATGATCTTCTTGATGATCTTCTGCAATCTGTTTACCATTATCTTATTAAGGATTTTTGCATCTATGTTCATTAGTGAGATTGGCCTATAGTTCTCTTTTCCGCTTGGGTCTTTCTCTGCTTTGGGGATCAAGGTGATGCTTGCTTCCAGGAATGAATTTGGGAGTATTGTTTCCCTTTCAATTTCATTGAAGAGTTTAAACAGTAGTGGCAGTAGTTCCTCTCTAAATGTCTTGTAGAATTCAGCAGTGAAGCCTTCGGGGCCCGGGCTTTTCTTAGTTGATAAGATTTACTTACATTTTCAATTTCATTGGTTGATATTGGGTTGTTTAGAATTTTTAGGTCTTCTTCATTCAACTTTGGTAATTCGTATGTATCTAAGAATCTGTCCATTTCTTCTGTGTTGTCCGTCTTACTGGCGTATAGGTTCTGGAAGTAGGTATTGATGATTCCCTGTATTTCTGCTGGGTCTGTTGTAATTTCACCCTTTTCATTCCTAATTGCATGGATTTGGGCCTTTTCTTTCCTTTTTCTGATAAGGTTGGCTAAAGGTTTGTCAATTTTGTTGATTCTTTCGAAGAACCAACTCTTGGCTTCATTGATTTTTTTGTATCATTCTCTTAGTCTCCATTGCATTGATTTCTCCTCTGATCTTTATAATTTCTTCCCTTGTATGAGCTTTGGGGTTGTCCTGCTCTTCTTTTTCTAGAAGCTTGAGGTTCAGCATCAGGTTGTTTAATTGGGCTCGTTCTGTTTTCCTAATATGCGTATTCACTGCTATGAATTTCCCTCGTAAGACTGCTTTCATTGTGTCCCATAGATTCCGATATGTTGTATTGTCATTGTCATTTAATTGAAGGAACTGTCTGATTTCTTCTTTAATTTCCTCTGTAACCCATTGGTTATTCAGAAGTGTGTTGTTCAATTTCCACATGTTTATGAAATTTTTTAAGTTTCATTTGCTATGGATCTCCAATTTCATTGCACTATGGTTGGATAATATACAGGGGATAACTTCAATTCCTTTGCACTTACTTAAACATGTTCTATGTGTGAGTATGTGATCTATTTTGGAGAATGACCCATGTGCAGCGGAGAAGAATGTGTATTCTGATTTTGTGGGATGGGAGACTCTGTAAACATCTGTTAAGTTCATTTGTTCAAGAGCTCCATTGAGTTCTAGTATTTCATTACTTATTTTTAGTCTAGTTGATCTACCTATTTGTGACAGTGGGGTGTTGAGGTCCCCCACTACAATTGTATTAGTGCATATATGACTTTTCATGTCCGTTAGTATTTGTTTTATATAGTTGGGTGCACTAGTGTTTGGTGCATAGATATTTATGATTGTCATCTCTTCCTCTTGGATTGTTCCCTTTACAAGGATGTAGTGTCCTTCTTCGTCTCTCTTAAACAGTGTTGGTTTCAAATCTACTTGATCTGCAAAGAGGATAGCTACTCCTGCTTTTTTTCAGGTTCCTGTCACATGCAGTATTGTTTTCCACCCTTTAACTTTCAGTCTATGAGTTTCCTTTTGAATTAAGTGTGTTTCTTGTATGCAGCATATTGTTGGATATTGCTTCTTGACCCACTCTGCCAGTCTGTTTCTTTTGATTGGTGAATTGAGACCATTAACACTGATGGTTATAACTGAAACGTATTGACTTGTCATTGCCATGACTTTTTCTTTTTGTTGGGTTCTCCCCCTTTCCATTTAATTTCTTGTCATACCAGATGGGTTCATTCTGCTTTGCCTCCTGGGGTTGTGATCCTCAATGTCTGTTCCTAGGATATTGTGTAAAATTTTTTGGAGGACTGGTTTGGTATTCATGAAGTTCCTAAGGTGCTCTTTGTCATGAAAGTATCTTATTTCTCCATCAATTTTGAAAGATAGTTTTGCAGGGTATGTCAATCTGAGTTGGAGGCTGTTTTCTTTTAGGGCTTGGAATATGTCACTCCAAGCTCTTCTTGCCTTGATGGTTTGTGTTGAGAAGTCTGCTGTGACTCTGATGGGCTTTCCTTTGTATGTGATTTGTTTCTTTTTCTCTGACTGCTTGTAGAACTTTGTTCTTCTATTGAGTTTCTGGAATCTTATGAATTATATGCCTATGTGTAGATTTTTTTTTGATCAAGGCTATTTGGAGTCCGATATGCCTCACTTATCTGTATGTCAAGTTCTTTTCCCCTGCTTGGGAAGTTTTCTGCCATTACTTCTGTGAAGAGTATTTTTTATGTCATCTGCACTCTCTCCTGTTTCTTCATTGACTCCAATCAGTCTTATGTTATTCTTCTTTGCATCATCTAGCAGCTGCTGGATTGATTTCTCGTGTTCCCTTATAATTTTGAAGCAATTTTTCTTTTCCTGGTCATTAATTGCAGTCTTATCTTCTATATCTGACATTCTGTCCTCACATTGGCTCATTCTGCTGTGTAGACTTTCAGTGGAGTTTTTCGTGTCCTGGAAATCTATTTGCATCTGTTGTATGGATTCCATTTGTTTCCTATGCTGGGTTTCCATCATGTTCCTCAGCTCCTCTCTAGATTTATTAATCATGTCTTGCAGTAGGGGCACAATTTCTCCTGTTATCTGAGAAATTATTTCTGATTTCATTTTTTCCAGATTCCCTTTTGTTGCCAGTACAGTGGGTCCAGGTGGTTGAGTATCAGAGTGTTCCATCTCATTTCCCTTTGGGGTTGCTGTAGGTGATCTGGAAGTCTGGTTTTGAGACTTATTTATGTGTTTTCTCATTTCAACTGGGGGGTCAGGGGAAGTGCTCTTGGTGCCCATGCGACTTACCTCCTCTGAGCTGGGAGAGGTGGGACAGGGGCTGGGAGCGGTGGTAGGGATGGTGACCTGGAAGCCCCTTCCTCTGGGCTGGGAGCAGCGGGAGGGATGGTGGCCGAAAAGCCCCTTCCTCTGGACCAGGAGCAGTGGGACAGTGGCTCAGAAGCCCCTACCTCTGGGCCGGGAGCAGTGGGATGGATGGCAGCCCAGAAGCCAAGGTGACATTTTTAATGCATTAAGTGTGATGTAGAATAGACACATAAATATCAAATCCTGGCTTCAATGTAGGATACCCAAGTTTAAAAAAATAGTTACAAATTAGAGCATGCTCAGGATGCAGAAGACCTGCCATTCCACCTGTTAGTGTGAAAACAAGGGAGAGTGTTTCTGTTTACAGCAAGGTCAGTGTGAGCCCGTGTGACCAGCTACCTGAAGAATTTCAGGCTCTGTTGGTCCTTATGCAGCTCTGTGCTGTGTATGTTATTGCTTGTCAATCTGATGACCCATGACTATATTTCAAACTTTTTATTTGGCAAGCATTGAGGATGAGTGATAGCTATTTTTTAATTTTTTCATCATTTCTAAATGTGATGCTGTTCCTTGACATTTTCATTATACTAACTTTTACATCAGCTGGTGGATGGCAGAACAGGAAGGCCCACATTATAAAATCTGTCATTCTTGGGGCTATTTATAATAGAGTGATACATTTGGAATATAAGCATGTGCCATGAAGAATGGCCATTTTTGAATTCTCTGTTCTAATAATGTAGTTAAACAATTCATAACTTTTACTTTTTATCTTTGGGTAAAATAGCCTAAGGAGAAAGAGAAGAGTGAAGTTTTAAAAATCAAAATAATATTTTTTGAGTGTACACATGGCTATTATTAAAGCAAGCACACATAACAAATCACCACTCAAAAACTAATGAGGAATTACTAAAGCTAATCACAGGGACTTTTTCTGATTAAATTATAGAATGCAGACTTCTAGGGTTCTTGGAATATCATATGCTAGGTTTTTGGTTTGATTGTTATTTTCCTCCATTGATTCGTAAACATCTGTTTTCTCATTCTTGTAATAGGTAGGTAGGTACATATTTGAATATTTTTCTCAATAAATTGTTAGGGATGGGGTTCCATTTACATTATGATCGATTAGTTTATCCCTGTGTTAGTTTTATACTTTTAAGGTGAAGAGGTCTGAAAGAGTGTCCTAAAAGAACTGATTCCAGGGTCTGTCGGCTCTTGCTAACAGTGCAAATTCTGTAGCTGCGGGTGTGGCTTAGTGGTAGCACATATGCTTAGCATACAGGATTCCCACTGTTCTGTCCTCAGCACCCCAAAAGAGAGTACACGTTCCTGCATATGTAGGCAGAAGATTACTCCCCTCTCAGAGGTCTCCATCCTAATGCCTGGATCCTGTGAATGTGCTACTGTATTAACGAGGGTTCACTGGACAGAAGTAATATCAATTGTATGTATAATTACACCAAAGGATTTATTAGGTAGGCTTACAGGATCAGAAGTGGAAGAGGCACAGTGGTCATCTGCGGTATGAAGGGCAGAAGAATCCAAATGGCCACCTGTGTGCTGCAGAGCCAGAGGATCCAGTGACAGCCCTGGTTTGAGGCCTGGAAGCTCACCATAGAGTGTGTGTTAGGAAGCCAGAGAGACTGTGTGGCAAGGCTGAAGAAACTGGACACCGATGTCCAAAGGGAAGGGCCAAGAGCACAGCACCTCCAGAAAATGGAACTCTTCCTCCTTCTTTCCCTTTTAGTGAAAATTTCTGCTTTGCTTTAAATGTAACTGACAATCAAAGACACAATCACATACTTTCAAAAAGAAACCAAGACTCCTAAGATGATAAGGCCCATCTTCCCATCTCTAGGGAAATCCTAATGCCCATGGGTTCCTTGGGCCCCACCATCACTTATTTTTGTAGACAATAAATCAGAGTCCTCATGTTGAACCCTGACTGTGAGCAGTCCTTTTCTACTTTTGTACGTCATGTACCACCTCTAGTTTTTGGCATTGTATTGACTACCTGGGTAGTGTGCATAGTGTTTTGAAACATGTTAATGTTTATGATATATATGGTTTTAGACTATTTTGGTCATTATAACAGAATACTGGGGACAGAATACTTTGTAAAGAAAAGGGGCTTATCTTGGCTGGTGATTCTGGAGTCTGGGAAGTCCAAGATCAGGATGGTGAGGCCTTGTCCTCCTCATCATGTGGTGGAGGGCAGAAGAAGCCAACCTGTGCGGAAGAAGAGGCAAATCGCCAGTAACAACCTTGCCTGTAACAGCCCACCCTCCAGGTGACTAAGCCAGTCTCCTGAGAGCAGCACTCACAACCACAAGAAAGACCTTAGTCCATGCATGAGCTCCTACCCCACTACCCCACCTCTTCCCACTAGGCCCACCTCCCAGCACCTGCGGAATGACAATCAGATTTCAACATGCGACTCAAAGGGGACAAAACATAGCAATCACATAGTGACCTCAACATATAAAGAACTTAAAATCAGACCCCCCCCACACACAATTTAAAGATCCAGTTCAAAAATGGGCATCTGAAATGAACACATTTCTCAGATGAAGAAGCAGCAAATAAACATGAAAAAATGTTCAACATGACTGGTCATTCGAGAATGCAAATGAAAACAACGCTGAGATTCCATCTCACTCCAGAAAGAATGGCTTCTATCATGAAATCAAACAGCAACAGATGTTGGTGGGGTTATGGGGAAATAGGAACCCTGGTCCACTGTGGTGGGAGTGCAGACTGGTGCAATCACTGTGGAAATCAGTGTGGATATTCCTCAAAAAACTAGGATTAGAGGTCTCATTTGACCCAGCTATTCCACTTCTGGGTATCTTCCCAAAAGAATTAAAAGCATCACACCATAGTGATATATGCACACCCACATTTATAGGGGCACAGTTTGTAGTAGCTAAATCTCAGAAACAGCCCAAATGCCCATCAACTGGAGATTGGATAAAGAAGATGCAGGGTTTATTTTTTTTTTTATAAAATGGAGTACTACTCAGGCATAAAGAAAGACAAACTAGAGACATTTGTAGCTAAATGGATGCACCTTGAGGTGATACTCTTAAGTGAAGCAAATAGGACACATATGTGTAAATACTGAATAGTTTCTCTGGTGTGAGAAATTGAAAGTGTAAATGAGGATCGAAATGTATAAAGATACTGTGAAATAGGAAGAAAATGTTCAAAATGGAGGGGGAACTATGGAGGGGTGTGGGGGAAAGGAAAGAAGAGAAAGAAAAAATGAAAAAAAGAAGGAAAAAATGGAAACAAAGCTTATGTAGATAAGGAGGAATGGAAGGGTTGAAGGGAGGACAGGGGAATAGGAAAAAATAAGAAGTGAGATATGTCATGTACAGGTACAAATTCCCAGTAATGAATGTGATCATAATGTATGCCTAAAATGTACCAAAAAACTTAAAAAGAAAGCCATTGGAGTAAATAGCCCACAGTTAAATAGAAATAGAATACAACTTAAAGACAACTCTGATTCATGAACTCAGTGAGGCTTGAGAGGAGGCTGCACTGCACAAGGAAAACCCCTTAAATGCCATGGAGACAGAAGCATGTTGCTTTGAGCAGGGCAACCAGATTGCCGAAACTGGGTGAGTGAGAAGACCAGCTGGAGGGTCAGTTTTGGAACACAGAGGGATGAGGCGAAGATGGAGAAGTTTTCAGAGAAAAGCTAGGCTCCTAGCGGGTATACACAAGATATCAGATAGGCATAAAGCAGGTGTTTTAGTTTTGGTTTTGGCATTCTAGAAAAATTTCTGACTTTTAATGATGTTTAAAAATCAAAGGTAAATGTTAAACAAGAAAATGTAGGCTGCCTGTAAAGAAAAACAAATTAGATTGATATTAGGTTTGAATCCTGAAGACTAAAGTCTGAAGAGACTGTGGCAACATTTACAAATTTTAGAAGGAACAGGCTGGTAAGCAACGTTTCTCTGTTTTCTGTACATTCATTCCTGTTGAAGGGCAAATAAAAGTCATTTTCTGCAAAACAATGAATTCTAAGTTTCTGCATAACATTTCTAAAAAAAGAAATTACAAAAGTACGTAAACCAAATGAGAAACATATCAATAGAGTTGAATCAGGAAATGGGAAGTAATGGTGTAAACAATGCAGCAGTGAGCAATGAAACCAGCAAAAATGTAAAGTTGAGTTTGAATTGTTGGCGCTAATGTTGTTCAACAAAATCAGAGTGGAGTAGAACAATCTTACTATAGTGCAATAGCCCATAGATATATGCACACTCGAGTATTCTTATTACATACACCATTTCAAGTAGATGTTTACAAATTCAGTTAGACAATTGGTATGTAATTTCAAAATTACTGGGAAAGGAAAACAATAAGAAGAATTGATCAAAATAGCAAAGGACAGAAAAAGTAGAGAAATAGAACTAAGAAAATATAATAAACAAGCCGAAATATAAGATGGCAAGAAGAAATTCAGATATGTCAGTCATCACTATAAAGGTGAGTTGCTCAGTGTCCCCTCTTCAAAGAGAGGATGTTTGGAGTGAGACAAAAAGCAAAAATTAGATAGATACTATTGACCAAAATGTGCTTAAAATAACAGAGCAAGGCATTAGCAAAAAGAAATCTGGTAAGGGCCAAGGGAAAGAAAGTAGGACTGTCAATGTGGAGTCAAAAAGAATGCAGCAGAGCAAATAATTCTAAACAGAATAAAGAGGATTTAAAACTAGAATAAAAGTGTCATGATCATCAAAGATGTTTGGAAATATGTTGTCCGATGAGTTCTGATGGCAGAAATAGAATGGACCAAGTCAGGAGAATGAGAAAAACATGACTTAGTTGGTAAAATAAGACTCTTGAGGAGACACATGATAAATGTGATATTCTTGTGCCAACCAGGGAGAGAGAAACTGGGGGTGGGGAGGTAAGGGGTGGTAGGAATTGGTGGGGAGGACAACTTGTGGGAAGTTTCAGGTTGTCTGTAAAAGCACATGAGTTGAGGCTCTGTGTTTGGGTCCAGCTGGGGCTCTGCCCATCATTTCTCCTCTGCCTCATAGTTAAGACTAGAATAAATACAGTCATCCCTCTGTATTTACAGGTCCTACAGCCCTGGATTCAACCCACTGCTGATGCAAAATATTAAAAAATCGCATATAAACCTTTTATCCTGTCATTATTCCTAAGTGACAACTAGCTACGTTAGCATCTACATTGTATTAGATGTTGTACATCATCTAGGGACTATTGAAAGTACGCAAGAGGATGTACACAGATTCTGCGCCAATACTAGACCATTTTATATGAGGGCCTTGAGAACCATGACCTTGGGTATGAGAGGGTTGTCCTGGGACTGGTCCCCAAGGATACCAAGAGATGACTGTAAGCCAGGAGTTCACAGCCTCCTGCAGACCAGTAATTTGAGAGACTGATTCTACCTTTCCAAGGATGGAAAATTTATTCATATAATGTTTGAGAATTCATATACGCTACAATAGGATAAGAATGAAAAGGTAGAAATCCTACTCTTATCGCTCCCCCTGCTGTCCAGCCAATTCAGGCGTTATGTCACTGTTGGTGGTACCATTTCTGCTAAATGGAGGCCCCTAGGCACTAATCACATTGGCAACCGCATGGTATCAAAGGAACACACCCCAGCTTTTCCATTCAAAAGCTGTAGTCTCTCTCTCTGACTACATTGGTGATTCTCCAATTACTTTAATACTTTAAAGGCTGCAGCAGCATGCAAAAGAATTTCATTTTATAAAAAGTTAAGAAAGCTCTCCAGGCCCCAGTAAACAGAAACAGGGATTGATTTGTGTCCCACTCCTGAATGTGTGTAAAACTTGTACAAAAATGTCTTCTATGAAAGCAATTTGTAATCTGTAGAGTTGCTACGACCTGGGAGATATCTTGAGATGTCAAATCCCATCCTTTGGGTTGTGGATTTTTTTTATTTTCTCCAAATAAATCTGACCTTTAAAAAAAATGTTCACAGAGACACTGTCCTCTCTTCTCCCTGTTTTTGATGCTCTTTTGTTGAGTTATTGGTGGGCAATGCAGCCTCTACCATGTGTTGTTCTCCCGTGGCTGAGAGGTTGGATCCTACCCACAAAGGGTAGAAGATGGTCAGCAACTATTTCCACTTCATCTTTTCCATGATCAAACAAATCTTGAGACAAATTAAGTGTCCATCATCGGAGGAATGATGCCCATCGTATATTTTAAATGGAAAGCATTACTGTGTGCCCTCTCTTTATTTTTTAAAATTTAACTTTGTGAATAGAAAAAAAATCTAGGTATAAATACACTTAAATATTTCCACTGGTTTCTGTCTGTGTCAACTGTATGGGTGAATTTTACCTTGTTTTCTGTAATTTTTCAAATTATCTAAATTTAGCAATATCAACATATATTATTTATATAGTCAGAAAAAGCGATTTCCATTTTGAAAGAAAAAAACTTGCCTTGTTGCTCTCTAATTCCCACTATAATTTTCATTGCCAACATTTTCTATAGCATGTGCAGCGAGTGACTGCTTATGCAAGAGGGTAAATATGTATTTTGAGTAAAAAAAAATGATTCCAAGGTCGCATAAGGGAAGGTCTGCTTATTCAAAGTGAACTGTTTTCTTTTCTGCCACACGTACTGGGACTTGTCAGAGTGTTTATCACTCTGATGGCACTGTGACTTTTCATGAGAAGGATACACTGTGTCACATATTTTCAGATCCCATCAACTATGGAACTCTTGTGTTCCTTGAGAAGCTAACATTCTGTAGAAAACGTTTTCAGATGCATTTACTTGTTCCCAAATCATTCGTTGGATTATGTATCTCAGACTCCACCCAGTACCCCCTTAGCCTCCCTGGATCTGTATGATTGGCTGACACATGCACTGGTTCCATTGGCCATCTTGCCCAACGACCTCCTCATACTTTGTTCTGATGCCATGGACTATGTGCTTCATCTGAACCCACATGTGCCAGGGCTATCTTAGCACTGCCTGACTTACTTAAATTTAACACTTTCAAAACCTATGTGAGCCCTTGTCACCTTCTGCCTGCCTTGGTTTACCCATATGAAGGTATCTTTTTCAAAAAAAAAAAGTGCTGATGAGTTTTCAGGGGAGATGGTAGGGTCTGGAAGGTCCACATTGCACAGCAGAGAGCCAGCAACTTCCAGTACTTAAAAGCTCCAGGGTTCTCTGGCCTTACATCCCCAGGAGTCTTTCTTATTCTTTCATTCAACATGTAAGCTTGTTGGCTTTTCCTCCTCCAAACTCTGAGTTTATCCTGCTGTTTCCTCTTTTCAAATCCAAGGATTTAGTATTTCTTTTTTCCCTCCATAATTTAGAGACTTTAGCTCTAGAGGTCTCTCAAACTGTCATGCTGTATGAAAACCCCTGACAGCCAGATAATAGATGCATGATGTCCTTGTTAGGTGAGAGGTAACTCTCAGTGCTGTTGAACTGGTGTGTCCTTATTATGAGTTATTTTCCAGGGTCCAGCATGCTGTCTTCAGCATCTGGTATGATCCTGGCTGTTCTCCAGGACTTAGAGTCCATTACTAATGAAATAATAATTGAAGAAATTAGCTGATCTTAATCCTTTTGGTGTTTGGGGGTTAGAAACATTGGATTTTCTTTCCCTACGGTATAATAAGAAATGGAGAGCTTTGGAAGTTTTGTCATAATTTAGGAGAGTAAATTCACTTTGCTTTAAAAAAAATATGAAAAGATCAGTGGTTTCCCCATAAGTATTGTGAATTTTGGCGTTACTTATGTGATTTGAGCACTTCAAGTTTTATGCTACTAAAAGGAAAATATTCACATCTACTTCTTTTTAAAATTAATCTCTATATCTCTTAATAAAGTAAAGACATAGTTTAAAAAGGTAAATAGCAAATAGGAAGACTCAGGAGTTCCCTGTTCTTGTTTGCCTAGAGGCAGTAATTTTGACTGTTAATTTTTTTCCTGGCCCTTACCACATTGCCACATTTCTAAATAAGATATAGATCTTTCTCTATTTGATTCATCAGTTTTAGATATCAGTTTAGACTTATTATACTGGTGCGAAGTTGACTTTACTTTCTACCTCACATCCCTCTGTCTCCCCTTCCTTAATTTCCATAGTGGAGGTATCGTAACTCTAGTTAAATCAGTATTTGGGTTTATGTTACAATGCCTGTGCAAATATTACTCACGGTAGAGCCATGTAGGATAATACGATTGCGGTCTAACTTTTTGTTTTTCTTCCCCCCCCCATTAAGTTTATTGGTACAGTTTAGGTATAAAATACATTTACATACATCATTGGGATCTTGTACCATTACACAAGTATCTTGGTTCTTATTTTTTTTCCTCTTCCCCTGCCCTCCCTTCAACCCCGCCACCCTTCCCTATTTGCAAAGATTTTGTTTCCATTCTTTTTCTTTTCTCATATTTTTTCCCTTCTTTCCTTTCCCCTATCTCTCCCACTTTCCGTGCTCCTTTAGACCTTTACTTCCTATTACACAATATCAATTACATATTTTTAAATTTAAAATATCAAGACCTAGGAGACATTACCACAGACTTTACAGAATTTAAAAGGATATAGAAAGCATATTTCAAAAATTTGTTTTGAAATAAATTTTGACAACTTCTAAGAAGTACCTTGGAAGACAAATTAATGCAACTAACTCGGGAGGAAATATAAAATTTAAACAGCACCTATTAAAGAAAGTATATCCCTAGCTTGAAAACCTACCTATATGACAACAACAGGCTCATATACATTTTAACTGATAAATTATATCAAACATTTAAAGCAGAAAAAAAAGGAACACTTCTCCCCTCATTTTAGGAAATCAACATTGTGCTAATCCTAAAACTGGATAAAGATAATAGAAGAAAAAAGTATGAACATAGATAGAAATTTGTTTAACAAAACAAACTCTTAGAAGTCAGATCTGGCAGGATGTAGAAAGTGGTTTTGTTATAGGGATGGCAGTGTTGGTTCAGCATTGGGAGATCCACCCCCAAAAGTCATCATTTAAACAGAGGAAAGGAAAAAGCCATATGATCCTGTCACTAGTTGGAGAAAAAGTATTGGACTAAATTCCACAGCTGCTCGTGGTAAAAGCTATCAGGAGACTAGAAGTAGAACAGAACCTTCTCAACAGATTAAAGGCATGTACTCCATACTTCCAGTGAGAACGCCTTATATAAATGGAGAAGATACAATGCTTTCTCCTTAAGGTGGGGAACAAGGGCAGATATGCTTACTCTTTATCTTTCCATTAAACTTTGAAACCTAGGCCCAACCAAAATAGTCTGGCAATAAAATGACACAATTAGGATAGGATTGGCAAGGTAGAAGCAAAATCTTTATATGTAGATGAAATGATCATCTACAGAGAAAATACTAAGAAATCTCTAGGAGCCCCTAGAACTTGTATTTGAATTTATCAGGATTAGAAAACACAAAGTATATATAAAAATTCAGGTCTATGTATACTTGCTATAAATGAAGAATTGGATATTGAAATTTAAAAGTTATGTAGGAGTACAAAGGACCTAGAAAAGTTTTTAAAAAACAGCAAAAAAACAGTGTTGGAAGACGTTTAGTACCTAATTTTAAGACTTCTTCTAAAGCTACAGTAATCAAGGCAGTGTTGGTGTAAGGAAAGACATATAGATCATTGGAATAAAACAAGAGAATCTAGAAATAGAACCACACATATATGGTCCACTGAGTTTTGAAAGATTATTTACCATTAGTATTTTATAGAATATAAACTCAATTCAAGAGCCAAGGAAAAGACAGTGTTTTCAGCAAATGGCACCAGAACACCTGCTATCCGTATATAAAAAATTAACCTCAACCCTTTATTTCCATGCATAAAAATAACTTGAAGGGATCTATGAACCTAAATATGAAAGCCTAAAAGTATAAAACTTTAAGAAGAAGTTATAAGGGAAACTGTTTATGAATTTAGGGTAGGCAAGAACTACCTAGGATACAAAAAACATGATGTATAAAAGAAAAAAATTGATAAGTGAGATTCCATCAAAATTTAGAACTTTAAATGACATTATTACAATGAAAAGTATTCCTTAAACAGACCATATTTACAATGCATATAACCTATGACCAGAATATATAAAAAACTCTTACAGCTCATTAATAGACAACCCAGTTAAAAAGTAGACATAAGAAGATGATAAATAGCCAGTACAGCACAAGGAAAGTGTGCAACTCTAGAATCAGAAAAATACTAATCAGTACAATAATAAGATTGAATTATACATTCATTAGGGAGATGAAGTTAAAAGTTTTAAAAGCCTTGTCATGACTTTTTCTTTTTGTTGGATTCTCCCCCTTTATGTTTAGTTTGTCACCCCCAATGGATTCATTCTGCTGGGTTTCCTGGGGTTGTGATCCTCATTGTCTTTTCCTAGGATATTGTCTAAAATTTTTTGGAGTGCCAGTTTGATATTCATGAAGTTCCTGAGGTGCTCTTTATCATGAAAGTATCTTATTTCTCCATCAGTTTTGAAAGATAGTTTTGCAGGGTACATCAATCTGGGTTGGAGGCTGTTTTCCTTTAGGGCTTGAAATACATCACTCCAAGCTCTTCTTCCCTTGAGGGTTTGCACTGAGAAGTCTGCTGTGATTCTGATGGGCTTTCCTTTGTATGTGATTTGTTTCTTTTCTCTCACTGCTTGTAGAATTTTGTTCTTCTGTTGGATCTGTGGAATCCTATTATATGCCTATGCATAGATTTTTTTGATCAAGGCTAGCTGGAGTCCTATATGCCTCACTTATCTGTATGTCAAGTTCTTTTCTCCTCCTTGGGAAGTTTTCTGCCATCACTTCTGTGAATAGTTTTTTTTATGTCATCTGCACTCTCTCCTGTTTCTTCCTTGACTCCAATCAGTCTTATGTTATTTTTCTTTGCATCATCTAGCAGCTGCTGGATTGATTTCTCATGTTCCCTTACAATTTTAAAGCAATTTTTCTTTTCCTCCTCACTAATTGCAATCTTATCTTCTAAGTCTGAAATTCTATACTCACATTGGTTCATTCTGCTGTGCAGACTTTCGATGGAGTTTTTAATTTCTTGGAAATCTGTTTGTATCTGTTTTATGGATTCCATTTGTTTCCTATGATGGGATTCCATCATGTTCCTCAGATCCTCTATTTTTTTATCTGTGTCCTCTCTAGATTAATTAATCATGTCTTGCACTATAAGCACAATCTTTGCTGTTATCTGAGTAATTATTTCTGATTTCATTTTTCCCAGATCCTCTTTTGTTGCCAGTTCAGAGAGTCCAGATGGTTGAGTATCAGATTGTTCCATCTTGTTTCCATTTGTGGTTGCTGTAGGTGATCTGGAAATCTGTTTTTGAGACTTTTTTATGTGTCTTTTCATTTCCACGGGGGTGAGGGGTGACCTTCTGGCGCCCATGCGACTCACCTTCTCTGCCCTAGAAGCATGGAATGGCAGCTGGGGAACTTCTTTCTGGGTGCTGGTACTGGCTCAGCTTCTCTGCCCTAGGATTGTGGAATGGCCACAGGAGAGCTTCCTTCCGGGTGCTGGGACCGGCTTAGCTTCTCTGCCCTAGGAGTGTGGAATGGTGGCAGGGGAGCTTCCTTCCGGGGGCTAGGACCAGCTCACCTTCTCTAATAATTCATTCTGTGGACATCTATTAAGCACATTCTGAGTGCCAGGCTTTTTTCCAGATGCTTCATGTGTATTAAGTGATGTATTCCTCACAACCTCATGGTGAACTTACTGCTATTATTATCTCCATTTTACTAATCAAGACTGAGAAGTAGAGAAGGTAATTAACTTGCTTAGTCAGACAGCATGCGAGTCAAGTTTTTGTTTTTCTAAAGTTGACATTTGCCTTGGTTTTTCACTGGCTTAATCAGTGCATCCCTTTCAGTAGTCTCTCTGTAGAATTTTGTACAAAGTCACTTCTAGCAGGTAATTTCTCTATTTCCACTTTCTTCTCCAAAATCTCATTGTTTTTCCTTGGTTGGTGGCTTTCTAGGCCTGCTCCACAGCTTTCATCTTGCACTCACCCTTGCTCTCATCTCTGAACCTCCCTTGGTTTGTTTTCTGGATCTCAGGTCTTCCTTACTCTGGCTTTGGTCCCTTGCTTTGGTGGAGCGTGGCCTGCATTAGTTTCACCTAAAAACATATGACAGTGGTAGAGATCAGAGTGGTGGTAGCCTCAGCATGCCTTCTCTTGACTCAGACTGCTGCAGTGTGTACTGGTGCTAATTGATCCCCATACCACAGGCCTTTTGTTTTAATTTTTTCAGGGAATAAGCCTTCAGAATTCTGCTAGGACCAAGGGAGAGGGAATCTTCAAGCAGCTTTCCCAGTTCTCCTTCCTTATTCGCGTCCCCCTCCTAATTACTACATAAAAGAGCCAAAGATGGTATCTTCATTAGATTTTAAGTATTGTAACTAAATATTTGAAGCTAGGTACTTTTAAAGCAAAGAGATTGGTTGAGCAGTTGGTTGGAGTCTGAAAGTCTAAACTGCATGTCAGTAGCTCTAGTGAAAGAATCCTTGCATGCATCATTGGATTGTGGGCAGTGGCAGGAACCTGTGCACAGGGAGAAGTCACATCCCAAAAAAGCCACAGAAGCCTGGAGCCTCACAAACCCTTCTGAGGGAAGAGCCCTCAATAGACCTGAGGACCCGAGGCTCCACCTCTTAAAGGTCTCATTACCTCAACACTGCTGCACTGAAACCAAGCCTCCAATGTATGAATCTTTGGGGAGACATTCAGACCATACCTGTACCCCAGTATGTGCTGGCCTTTGACAAGATAGTGCCATGTTGTTGTGTGACCCCAAGCCACTGCTGCTATTCAGCACTTGCTGACCCAGTACTTCCATGGGAGGACATTGATGATACCACCTGGACGTGCAGCCCCAATTGCCTTTCCTCCAGGAGTTCTGTCCTCCTAGTCTTCTCTGGATAGTAGACCCTGACCCTAAACCCTGGGCATCTCTCACTGTCAGGGACTCCCTGGCTCATACAACCATGTCCAAGCACCACCCAAGAAAGCTTATGTGTGTTACTGGCAGTTTTGACCATATCTCCTTCCTTTATCAGCCCCCAAATTCCTTGATCCTCTTCTACGAAGTCAGCCTGAATCCCAGAGGTGTCCATTGAGACCTGTGCCTGAGCCTTCTGAATCCTTTGGGATGTTCACAGATTGTTCTCTTCTCTTTGTGTGTGCTATTGCTGCATTCAGATTCATCTCTTTCAGTTCTGCCAAATCACAGCCACTTGTCATTTTCAGAGCTTTGGAAATTCGATCACAGTCAGTTTTCATTCATCCCTTCCATCAGTCTTTACTCCATCCTGATTATCTGGGTTTCCTCTGGGCCACTTTTCCTTAGCATAGATTTGATGGTAACAAATTCTTCTTTGATTGCCTAAAAATGGTCCTTATTTCACCTTCCTTTTTTGAAGGATATTTTCTTGGTTATAGAAT
The DNA here is from genome assembly GCF_053883595.1 of Heterocephalus glaber. Taxonomy (NCBI): domain Eukaryota; kingdom Metazoa; phylum Chordata; class Mammalia; order Rodentia; family Bathyergidae; genus Heterocephalus; species Heterocephalus glaber. The sequence continues at coordinate 4,696,051 of NW_028258329.1, read as the reverse complement.
TCTAGGTTGGCAGTTATTTTCTCTCAGGACTTAAAAGGTGGTTTCCATCATTTCTGTTAGAAATTAACCATTGGTCTCTTTGTTACTTCTTTGAAAGTTGTGTGTGTGTGTGTGTGTGTCTGTCCATCTAATTCTACTCTTTTGCTGTTTTTAATATATTCCCTTTTCTTCAGTATTTTTCTTTTTGCTTGTGTAGTGGATCAGTTTGACTTTGCTGAGTTTTATGAATAACTTGTGATTTGATATTTTATTTGTTTTAGAAAATTCTAAATAACTGTGCCTAGAATATTGTGTTGGGAAGGATCCCAAGGTGTTGTGGTGATAAATGAGGCTGATCTCTGCCCCTTCTATGTTAGTTGAATTATTTCACTTCACTACTTTATAGATATTTGGACAAAGCCCTTAAAGGACTGCAAAGCACATTAAGTTAAATGCTGCCTTTGTGCATGGAGAGAACTGGTGATTAGGGCATGATGGATAAAAGCTTAGGTTTTTAGTAGTGCTGCTATTAATGTTTTGATAAAATACTGAGTGTTCTGGGCACTGTTAGAGTGTTTAGTGCATAACTTAGATTTGGAGTAGACACTACAATTGTGTGTCTGTAAAGCATGTTTGCTGTAAATTCTGAATAACTTATCCCAATCATTATTCTAAAATGTTCTAAATTGCTTCTGTTCTTAGAGTTGTTAGTATGCCACACATTATTCCATTCTGATTTTCTTTTGCTGAGCAAAACATAATTGCTTTTGTGTAATATAGCTTCATTGATGATGTAATCAAATATTAAAAATAGAATTGCAGAGTTTTGCGAAGAATGCAGTTAAAGAAGCAGTAAATGCCTGTGTCTTTACTACTGTTCATAACTCTTCTTTTCATACCAGAGCTATTAGAGAAAATCAAATCTTGATTTGAGAAGATTTATATGAAAAATAGCCATGAATTATATTTGCAAGATAATATATACCTACTTATTTATTGTTACCACATGAAAATTTCTTTCTCTTCCTTTTTTAAAAACTCAGATTATTACATATTAGCTTGAGACTTAAAAGAGTCTTGCTTAAGTATGAAATTGGTTCTTTGGGATAGCTTTGCAGTTTACCAGTATTGACTCTTTCACGGAATTGATGAAGCTTCTCTATATGGACTTCACAGTATACTGGCTTGGTGTCCTGGAACAGGTTGCTTCTCACCTTGGAGACTTGATTTCTTTGTAAGAAGCGAGGTGCTGTTGTGTATCTCACAGTTGATACTGAATGACACAACCTTTATGGAAGTCTGTGGCTGAGTGATCCATTGGGTTCTACTTGGAATCTAACCAAGTGCTTTCCATCCACTGCTTCACATTTCCCTGGGCTGTCATCATTTTAGGAAAACCAGTTTAAGGTTTAAAGCTACAACAAGTTTGCTAGGAAGAGAAGAAAAGGTAGTTCACAAGGAGGAGAGTACTGTAGGTAAGAGTTGCAATTGGTGAATCCAGGTCACAACGTAGTTTGGAAATTGTAGAGTTTCATTAAGTCATTTGATTATAAATCCAGACAAACAGTCAGTAGGGTAGGAGAGATGTATCATTTGAACAATAATCTGCTGCACCAGATAAATTACTTTCAGACACTGAATTTGACTGGGAGCTATGGTCATAAAGGAAGGTGCTGTAACTACTAGACAAATCAATGAAAAGGAGGACCAACAGGGTGCTTGTATTTACACAAGCTTATACTGAGTACTTATACTGAGTCTGTTCACCTGTACTGCTTATACTGAGTCTATTCACCTTATACTGCTATTCATTTATACTCCATTCTATTCATTTATACTGTCTGTACTGAGTATGTTGGTCTTTCACCTCCTTAGTAAATGAGTGAATAGAAAAAACTCAAACAATGTGCTCTATGATTATTTCATAAAGCAGGGTAAAGGTTGCACAGCTAGAAGTCTCAACAAATGTAGTGGAGCATGCATGTGAGAATTCAGGAAGTTGGATTCTCAATAGCATGGAGGAAAATATGACTTCTAGGAATTGGAAGAGTTGATTCATTTATTGTTTAATTTAAACCTTTTATATATTCATGAGTAATAAAAGTTTCAGGATGGAGTTGGTAAAATGAAAAGAAATAGCTGTATAAATTCTAAATTGGTAGAAAAAATAAATTAGAAAAAATCAATAAAAAAATTTGAAAAGCAAAATAAAAACAAAAAATTTGAAGGAAAAAACCATAAAAAAGAATAAATGACCTCAGCAAATGTAAATGGAACAAACTACCTGTTAAAAATCATACATTGTCAGATTAAACTGAAAATGAAAACCCAGTATTCTCTTTCAAGAGAAATGCATTAAACTTAAAGTAGAAAGGTTTACAGTGAGGGGGTATAAATCATAAGCTAGACTAAAATTAGCCAAAAGAATGTTGGCAGAGCTATTTTACTATCAGACAAAATAGACTTTAATTCAAAAATCTTTGTCAAGGAAAGGCTCCTTACATACACCAAACAAAATACATAATTGTAAAGTATATTTTAAAAACGTGAAAATCTGCCATGAAGAGGAGAGGTTTTAATATATAACAATTATTGATTGATCTATGACGCAGAAAAATTTAAATAATGTAATAATGTGAAGAAAATGATTAATAAAGTTGATATAATTGACACATTAGGTGTAATAAAAATGGTAAATGTTAAATTTGAGATAAAATATTTATTGTAGTAGAAAACATGTTGCCATTAATTCTCTTCAAAATACTCCTCTTCACTTTAAGTACACTTATGTCATCATGCTTGCCACTCTCTGAAGGGGATTTAGCTCGGTGGTTCTGCTGCCTCTCTCACAAGTGCAAGGTTCTGAGTTCGATCCATGGTACCAAAAAGATATAAAAATTCTAAATAACCCAATTTTAGTCAATGAAATTGAGGATGTAATTAAAAACCTACCAATAAAATCCCAGGTCCTGACAGATTCACTGCTGAGTTCTACAAGAAATTTAGAGAAGATCTAATGCCAGTACTCCTCAAACTCTTTAATGAAATTGAAAGGGAAGCCATACTCCCAAAGTCATTCCTGGAAGCAAGCATTACCCTGATACCAAAAGCAGAGAAGGACCCAACCAAAAAAGAGAACTATAGGCCAGTCTCCCTAATGAACGTAGATGCAAAAATCCTCAATAAGATACTTACAAACAAAATGCAGCAAATCATCAAGAAGATTATACACCATGACCAAGTAGGATTCATCCTAAGAATGCAGGGATGGTTCAACATACACAAATCAATAAATCTGATATAACACATTAATAGTACCAAGGACAAAAATCACATGTTCATCTCAATAGATACAGAAAAGGCATTTGACAAATTCCAACACCCATTCATGATTAAAAAAACCCTACAGAGAATTGGAATAGATGGTCTTTATCTCAATCTGATAAAAGCCATCCATGACAAACCAACAGCCAACATCATATTAAATGGTCAAAAACTGAATGCTTTAACTAAAATCAGGAACTAGACAAGGATGTCCACTATCATCACTCCTATATGATATAGTTCTGAAAACATTAGCCAGAGAAATTTGACAAGAGAAAAAAAATAAAAGGATCCAGGATAGAAAAGAAGTTAAATTGTCATTTTTTGCAGATGACATGATACTCTACATAGAAGACCCCCAACAATTCACTAAAAGACTCCTAGATTTAATAACCAAATTCAATGTCATAGCTGCATACAAAGTTAACACTCAAAAGTCAATAATAGCATTCTTGTACACAAATAAACTCACTGAGAGAGAAGTTAGGGAAACCACACCTTTCACAATTACATAAAAAAATGAAATAGTTTATCTAATGAAGGAACTAAAAACCTTCCTATTGAAAACTACAATAATCTGAAAAAGGAGATCAAAGAAGATATCAGAAAGTGGAAAAATATCCCTTGTTCTTGGATAAGATGAACCAACATAGTGAAAATGGAAATACTTCCAAAATTGTTATACAGATTGAAAGCAATCTCGATCAAAATACCAACAGCATACTTCACAGAATTAGAGAAAACAATCCTAAAATTCATTTGGAACCATAAGAGAATAGTGAAAGCATTCTGGAAAACAAAGGCAAGGCAGGGACATCAGAATTCCTGACTTGAAATTATACTACAAAGTTACCATAATAAAACATCACAGTACTGGCAAAAAACCAAACAAAACAGAGCTGAGGATCCTTGAATAAATTAGAAGATGTACAAATAAGTCAAAACATATTCAGCCACTTTATCTTTGACAAAGGGGCTAAACATCTTCCCTGGAAGAAAGATAGCTTCTTCAATAAATGGAACTGGAAAAACTGGCTTTTAACAGGCCAGAGATTAAACCTGGACCCATCTCTTTCACCATGTAGTAAACTAAAATTGAAATGGATCAAAGATCTAAATATTAAAACAGAATCACTGAATCTACTGGAAGATAGAAGTGTTAAGACTCTTGAAGACATGGGAGTAGGCCAAGGCTTTATGAATGAAATTCTGATTACACAGGAAATATTATAAATGATTAACAACTGGCATCTCATCATATTAAAAGGCTTTTGCACAGCAAAAGAAACCACCAACAGAGTGAAGAGACAACCCACAGAGTGGGAAAAAAATTTTGCCAGCTGTTCCTCAGACAAAGAACTAATATCTGTATTATATAAAGAACTCAAAAAAAAAATCAGACCCCCCAAATTTAAAGACCCAGTCCAAAAATGGGCATCTGAAATGAACAGACATTTCTCAGATGAAGAAGTAGAAATGGCAAATAAATATATGAAAAAGTGTTCAACATCACTGGTCATTCGAGAGATGGAAATTAAAGCAACACTGCAAAAAGAATGCCTATTGGAGCCAGGGATGTAGCTCAGTGGCACTGTGCCTGCCTGGCAAGCACAAGGTTCTGAGTTCGATCCCTAGTACCACAAGAAAAAAAACCCTGCCTATTATCAAGAAATCAACCAGTAACAAATGCTGGTGGGGCTGTGGGGAAAAAGGAACCCTTCTCCACTGTTGGTGGGAGTGTAGACTGGTGCAACAACTATGGAAATTGGTATGGAGATTCCTCAAAAAACTAAAATTAGAGGCTTCATTTGACTCAGCTATTCCCCTTCTTGTGTCTTCCTGAAAGAATTAAAAGCATCATGCCAAAGCAACATATGCACAGCCTTTTTTATAGGCACAATTTGTAATATCTAAATCTTAGAAACATCTCAAATGCCCCTTAGCCAATGAATGGATAAAGAAGACGTGTTTCTTTTATACAATGGAGTACTACTCTGCCATAAAGAAGGTTAAACTTGGGACATTTCTAGGTAAATGGATGCACCTTGAGGCCATACTCTTAAGTGAAATAAATCAGACACACATGTTTAAATATTGCATTGTCTCTCTGGTGTGAGAAACCAGAAGGGTAAATAAGGTTCAAAATGTATAATAGATATTGGGAAATAGGAAGAAAATGTTCAAATGGGAAGGGGAACAAGGGGCGGGGGAGGAAGAAAACAAAAGAGAACAGCAGGAAAAAATGGAAACAAGGCATTGTAAATAAGGAGAGGCAGAGAGGTTGAAGGAAGGAGAGGGGATTGGGGAAAAAAGAATCAAGATCTATCGTGTGCAGGTGCAGATTCCTTATGATGAATGTGATCATTATGTACATCAAAAGTGTGCCAATAAAATTAATTTTAAAAAGATGTAAACATTTTTAATCGATTCGGGACATTCAAGCAGCCACAACAGTGCAATGAAAGACACTCACAGAAGAGCACTTCCAGAACTGGTTCAGAGAGTGGCAGGTGTGCTGGGATAAGTGCTCAAGGAGACAGGGAGAGGCATGAGAGGACAAGCAGTAATGTGTCTTTTATTGTAATACTTTATTTTAAATTTAAACACTCACTGCTTTCTTTGATCACATCAGTACACAGACTTCTGCAGCTTAAAGATGTCTTCAATTAAACATGTAGAAACTGCTTTTAAAAATTAATCTTCTTGTAATCCAGAAAAAAGTATCAAAATATTCAAAGTTTGTATATCAAAGAGATCACATTTCCTGAACACAGATGGAGTTAGAAATTAGTCAAATGGGCCAGGGATTTAGCTCAGTGGCTCTGCCGCCTGCCTTGCAAGTGCAAGGTCTCGAGTTCAATCCCTGGTACCAAAAAAAAAAAAAAAAAAGAAATTAGTCAAAAGATAAGTGAGTCTAACATGTTTGGAATGTTAAAAAACCCCACATTTTACTGACTCAGTCAAATAAGAAATTAAAATATAAATTAATATCCTTATATACTTAGAAAAGAAAAAGGTTGAAAACGAATGAGCTAAGTGCTCAGGTTAGCTTAGAAAAGAAAATTGAACAAATTTAATGAAAGCAAAGATAAGATCATAAATTGATTAAGTAGCAAAGAAAGCTATAGTATCAAGATTAACATGTAGTTCAAAGTTAGCTCTTTGAAGCCAGGTCTGGTGGCACAAGCCTATAATCCTAGCACTGTAGGAGGGTTGAGTCAGGAGGATCAGAACAATTTAGTAATTTATTGAGAACCTATCTCAAAAATAAAAACTAGGATGTAACTCAGTACAAAGGCCATGGGTTCAATCCCCATGCCACTAAATAAGTAAAATAATACAAAAATAAAATTTAAAAATAGCTCTTTGTAAAACCTACAAAATAGATAAGCATTGTAAAGTGAACAAGAATAAAAAAATTAATAGAAAGGAGATATAATTACAAATATAAAAGATCAAAAAGTTGGTAACCAGCTACACATCTGACAATCCAGATATAATGAGCAAACTTCAAGAAAAATAGAATGAAAGTTATACAAAAATATAAACTTAACAGAACTGTTTCATTCTTACTGAGAAAACATTGGAAATACTTCCTTTAAAATCAGGATTAAGACATTTCAAAGAAAATTACTTGAATTAATGAGTTTAGCAAGGTAGCTAGTATGCTAAAAATCAGTTGTATTCTTAATACTTCAACAATAGACAGAAAATGTAATTTTGTTTTTTAGTACTGGGATTGATTCCTGGGGCACTCTTCCACACAGCCTCTGCCCCAATTCTTTTTTATTTTTCATTTTGAGACAAGGCCTTGATAAATTGCCCAGGATGGCCTCAAACTTGCAACCCTCCTGCCTCAGCCTCCACAGGGGGTGGGATTACAGGCATGTGTCACTATGCACAGCCAGAAAACATAAATCTTTACGATATATCATTTACAATAGCACAGAAATAAACATAGAAACACATGTAAGTGAAAATATGTAAGTCATATATGCAAAAAGTATAAAAGTGTATTGAAATACATTAAGCCTAAATAAATGGAGAGAGACCCCATCTTCATAGACGTAGGCAGGCTCCATATTTTGAACACAACTTTTTTCAACTTACATTTTATTTATTACATTAAATATCACAACAGAATTTTTTGACAGGAGAGTGGGATTTAACAACCTAATTTTTAAGTATATGAAAGGAATTATAGGCCAACATAGGTCAAGAGACTCCTGAGGAAGATGGGAATTTCTGCTCCCAGATATCAAGACTCATTTTAAGGCAATGGAAATTATTCTCAGGTGCACAGGCAGCAAAACCTATCAGCAAAACCTAATTCAGAGCCCTGAAGTATGCAAAACTCTGCCAAATGGCAGAGATGGCACCGTGGATTGGAGATAGGGTGGAGCAGCATAAATGACGCTGGAACTATTGGCTATCCATAGATGACACTATTTTGGGGGGTGGCTTAAAGATTTAACTGTGAAAGTCACACTAGAGATTACATATAATATTGAGATATTTAATTAATAGTGACGTTTAGATGTGTTAATGGCTTTGAGGTTATACAGAAAAATATCCTTATTTTTTCAATACGCATATTGAAAAATTTAGAGGTCTAATGTCATGTTTGTAATTTATCTAAAAAAAGCAAAGAAAAAGGGATGAAGAAAATACAGCAACATTACTAATCAAGTGGATAGGTTAAGGAGATAGATTGAATTTTTAAGACTTTTATAAATATTTGAAAACCTTTTTAAAGAAAAAAGTTAAAATCAGGAGAAAGGCTGAAAGATGAGGAAATCTCTGAGAAAGTGGAACAAAATGGCCAGGAAGTTGGAAATGGGGAAGAAACGGAATCAAATGGTCAGCCAAAAATAGAAATAGGAGCTCCAGAGACTAAAGGAAATAAGGGAGAGGGAATTACGATAATACACTGATGCAAGAACTCTTTCCTGACCTGACACTGGAGCTGACAGGTTCAGATCAAGTGCCCAGCACTTATTGAAGGCTAAACTAAGATGCCCCCACCCCTGTCGAATTTCCAATATTCCCATCAGGAATCGGACGTTCTGTGCTCCATGTCTTTTCTTTTGGGATGCAGAGTCTCAAAAATGTGAACTCCTGCAAATCATTTCTATGAATGTTTCTGGAGAATCAAGAAAAGAGAAGACAAAGGTAAAGGGGGGTCTTCAGCCCAGTAGAGAGGTGAAGGGGATTTTAGGGTGAAGGAAAATCCCTGGGAGTGCTGGTGCTCCCGACCAAGTGGGTGCGGAAGAAGCAGGTTACGGGACCCCGAGGGACACACCCGAAGGAGCCCAGAGCCCCTAATGTGCTCACAGATAGTGAAAGGTCTGGGAGAATGCAGGGTGAATTTCAAAGACTTCTGTGAAAAATAAGGCAATGAACTCCAATTAAATATTGCGATGTCAGTTTTAAAAGGTACAGTAATTATACCACTTTCAGCCCCGTTATGGACAATATTTACCTAGTCATAATGTGAACACCGCGTGTGGAAATAAAATGAGGACTGTTCCCCTGTCGGGATTGGGAAAATGAGGGGGAGGAAGGGGAGAGAGGTCTGCTCTGTGTGATCATTGAGAATCCTCAGCTTTCATAGTCAGAGGTCGAAGTGTCAGGTTTAGAAAGCCGAGAGTAAACAGTAGAAGAAACAGCCAGAATAATTTTAAGTGGCTGTCCGTGTCTCTAGGGAACAATCTGACTTTTCAGATTATGTATAGAATGACAGTGGACCCTTGGCTTACGAACTCAATTGGTTCCTGAGGGCTGGTTGTAACTCAAGTTGGTTGTCCGTCAGTACAGCTGAGATCTAGATGCTTACCTGGGTACACGCTATAGGTAACAAGAGGCAGATGAATCTTCCACTAACCTAATTAAGCCTAGTTGTTTAGATGTCAGGCTGGTCATAACTTGAGGATCCACTGTATTTAGATCAGCAAAAATTAAATTCCTATTCATATTTCTATAAACTAAAAAAAATTTTACTCACGTGCGTTTGTGATGCCAAATGTTCATAGACTAATGGCAGGTGATTCTTTAAATAGATGATTTTTTTCATCCAATGACATACCATCCAGCCATTAAAATGGCATCAGTGCATATTTCCAGGGTGTGATGTCATCGTGAGCACGATACATTGCAATGAGAAAAGGTTATTAGCAACATGATAGTTCAATTTTTATGGAAGCAGGTTGAAATAGAACCCAACTGCCTGTTAGCAGTAGTTACAGTGGTTCATTTTCAGTTGCTATAATAACATATCCAAGGCTGAGTACTTATGGAGGAAAGAGGCATGTTAGGGCTCGTGATGGGTGGCATCAGTGTGGTCGGTATGAGGGGTTGAGATCAGATGGGAAGACAGGAAGACAGGAGGGGGAAGGCCAGACTTGCCCTTTTTATAACAACATTAGGAAGTCCTAACTCAGGGAGCCATGAGAGCGACTTTAATCCATCCTGAATGCAGCCCCAGATGACCTTGCCAGCTCCCACCAGGCCCATCTCTTAAAAATCCCACTGCCAAGCTTCTAACCTGTAAACTCCCAGGGGAAAACTCTTAAACCATATCCAAACAGTAACAGGAACAGCAGAAGCAACGAGAGCACAGATGGTTTCCTTTTCTGCCTTTACTTTATCTGACTTTCTTAACTTTTTAACATAGTGAACTTGCATTGCTTTTGTTATAAAGGGCGAAAGTCACAGTATTTCTCCTCAGGGCCATGCAGCCTGGGCAGGCGCGTGGTGCAGAGGCACCCGTCCCAGGAGGATGGCACCGATGGAGTGTGCACATGCTAAGAACCTGTTTTTGAGCTTTCTGTGGTCCTGGGCCTCTTGCTCAGTGTGAAACCACATGGATGAGAAAGATGTTCTCTCTGTCCCTAGATGAACTGGCCAGAAGGAGACAGGTGCATGCACAGGAGCAAGGGAAACCGGTACCCACATCACTGGTCCTGCAGCTGTTTTCTGTGCATTCCATGCGGTGACCTGTGCAGTGGCTGGGGAGGCAGAGCTGACTCACATGAAGGTCTAAGAAGGCCTCTGAGGGGAAGAATGTTATGGGAGGGGAGAGAGTGACATAGTCAAATCTACAATTATTATTATTTTTTTGGTGGTGGTGGTGGCGGTGCTGGAGACTGAACCCACAGCTTTACCCTTTTTATAGTTTTATTTTGAAACAAGATCTGAACTTGCAATCCACCTGCCTCAGCCTTCCAGAGTGCTGGGATCATAGACATGTAAGCACCACACCAGGCTCAGATATGCATTTTAACAAGATGATTCTGCGGCACAGAAAATGGGTCCAAAGTGTTCAGGCAGGGAGGCTGTCGTAGGTCTGTTATGGTCTGCATCTAAGATGTCCTCCAAAAGTCTCAGGTGTTTGGAAGGTGATCGGACTGTGGGGTGCTACACTCATGAGTGGACTCATCCACTGAGGCCTGGTTGGAAGTGGTCAATGGAGCGTGACCTAGAAGGGTGTATTCTTGTTCCCTCCTCCTTTCTCTCTCTGCTTCCTGGCTGCCATGGGTTGAGCACCTTTCCTCCACCACACCATTTCTACCTCTGAACCAGCTGACTGTGGACTCAACCATGATCCAGACAAACACACCACTCCTCCTTTAAGTTGGTACCTTGTTCCAGTGACAGGAAAGTGACTGATACACGGGCTGTCACATTTCAGCTGGAGGTGCCAGCCGGGTTCCAGGTATGGGGTCCTGTGTGAGTTGGCTCATAGGATACACCCCCATCTTAGATGGCTTCAAGATCAGGTGAGTAGAGGGAGGGAAAGGGGGACTCAGATTCTGAAGGGCACATGTGGGTACATAGGGAGCACCTCTGCCGGAGGTCGGAGTCTCCAGGAGCAGCTGGCCCTGGAGGGAAGGGCAGAGTGATGTGCGTGCCCTGCTGAGGAGACTTCAGGTGGGTTCCTCTGGCCGGGTTCGGCTGGAAATGGAAGGACGGAGCTGCAAGAGGGAATGAGCTCTGTCGGGCCACATCCTCAGTGGAGGGGAGGAAAAGGCACTGAGGAGATGAGTGAGTGTCAGGAGTGCCTGCTGAGGGGGAGGAAATGGGCAGCCAAGGTCTCTTAGGGACTTACTGGCCTTGGAAGGCCAGGATGCCACTTTCGCACTGCACTTCTGCAGAGGTGGAATGGCTGCCGGCTGCAGGGCTGGGGGGCCATTTGGAGAGTGAAGACAGCTGTTACAGAATGCTGGGCCCACTTGGTCACACAAAGAGGCTCCTTTCTGGCCACCAGCCTGGCATGGGTTTTCCAGGTTCACAGCTTCTGTTTAGGAGTCCTAGAAGTGTCTGAACTTGTGGGTGGACATAGTGATGAGTGAGGGTTGGGGCCCTAGTAGAATCCCTGTGTGCCAGTGTGTGTCACTTCCAGGTCACCAATTAGGTGGTTATTGGCTGGGGTGAAACATAGGAAGCACTCCTTGTGCCTCTCACAGGAAGTGAGTCTCCTGGCCCTTCCTCTGCCCTCTGGCACTCTGCCTCCTCTGAGAACTCCTGGGTGGAGGACAGAAGACCTGCTCTGCGCTGAGGCTGTGACGTGGGAGCCGAGGCCAGCGAGGGGTGAGAGGCCAGTCTGTTGCAGAGCAGAGCTGACAGCCACCCTTAGAGACTGAGAAGCCTGGTGGCTCTTTGGGGTTCAGTCACTGGACCCTGGGCTGTGTACTTTGGGGCAAATTCTGGCAGCCCAACTTCGGGCTCCAATTGGTCTGAGAAAACTCAGGCAAAGGCACCTTTAGTTATCAGGCCTGGACTTTCGGGTTTGCCCAAGTAGTGTATGCTTTATAACATAAATACAGCGAGTCTTTATTCATGCTCATTTGGAAGTGATGGAGCAATTTTTCTACCAGATGGGTTCAGTTCCTATTGTAATTCCAATGGATTTCAAAGTTGCTGTGGGTCTGTGAGTTTGCTTGCATAATTATACTCTGATAGCTTTTCATTATACATAATGTGATTTTAATGGAATTAATGTTCTGTATCAACAAATACATTGTTTTTATTGTTGTGCAAAGAAAGAGGAGAATTCTAAAAGAAGAGAGTGAAAAGGACTAGGAAATGGTTTATGCAATATTCTTTTCCAAGCAGGACGATGTATCTGCCCATTGTGTAAATGTGACATTGGATTTAAAAGGTGGACAATGAGGTTCTTGAATATATCCGGGTCCTGGTTAGAATTCATCTTTGAAACCTGTATTCACCTTGTAAATTCTCATTATTCTCCATCAAAGAGTAGTAGCAGCCCACATCAAACTGCTCCTGGCTCCTGGCTGCAGCTTTCTGGGCAGAGTGGGCCTCTTCGCTCTCCGTAAACTCGTACCTCCTCCGTCAGGCTGTCACCTTGGCCCTCAGTCACATGGGAGAAATCTTGTTTCCCACCATGTTACTCAGGCCAGTGCCGCCATGGTCCAGAGACCATCTCTGTCTCTTCTGAAGTCAGGGGTCCTTTCAGTGGGGGTGTTGGAATGTGTCCAGTGGCAGGAAACATTGGAGGGAATTATTCCCACTGTCTTACTTTCTTGTTGCCTAGACACAATACTCGATACCCAAAACTTAAAGAAGAACAGTTTTATTTGGCCCACAGTTTGTAGAGGTTTCAGTTCATATTCAGCTGGCTCCGAGGCAGCGCACCATGGCCGAGGGGCCTGGCAGGGGAGGAGGAAGAATGTGTCCATGCCCCCTTGCAGGGCACGCCCACACTGAACCACCTCTTCCCAACAGGCTGCACCCTCATTGCCCCATCCAGCTGTAAACCCACCAGCTGACCAACCCAGCATCACACCCATGGTCCGGTCACCTCCCCTCAGTCCCACCTCTGATTGCATGAGCCTTTGGAGGACATCAGGTAGAAGACATAACATCCACTGACCAGCGCTATGCTTTATCCCTCAGAAGACTAAACAAGCTAACTATCTTTGGCTTTGGTTTTAGCCATTAATGTGTTTTCTATAAATCATGGGAAATAAAAGAACGAGGAGGAAGCCAGAATCCCACTGTGCAGACAGACTTGGTGGTGGCAGGAGAAAGGTACTGATTTCTTGATGTATTTGTAGGTTGGTGCCTGTGTGTACTTACTATTTACTTACCAGAAGGGAAATTATCTGACTTTGAAACCATTTTGTAACTGGCTTTTCCTTTTTTTTTCATCAGTTGTGAACGTGTCTACGTGGCATTGAATATTCTTCTGTAACCTAGTGGCCAGTGGGAAGAACTCACTAAATGGAAGCTAGTCCTGCTTGCCCAGCATCTAGATTGTCCCCAGTTTCAAAATTATAAATAATCTTTTGGTTAACACCAGAATTCTTAGAAGCAAAATTACAGCCTCAAATGATATGCATAATTTAAAATATATTAGCATAAAACATACATACATTAAAGATTAATATTACAGAAAATTACACTTTTAAAAGCATGCCTCTCTCCCTCTTTCTCCCTAGTTTAGTTTCTCATTGCTAAGTTTCCTGAGCATCCTTCTAGAGAGAGATATTATTTATTTATTTATTTATTTTTGTATATCCTTTTATTGGTACATTTTAGGTGTACAATATAGTGACATTCATCATTGGAGATATGCACCTTTACATATTCTCTTGGTTATTATTTTTTCCCCCTTCCCCTGCCCTCCCTATTTACAAAGACTTTGTTTCCATTTTCTCATTTTCTCATATTAATTCCATTCCCTTCTTTCCTTTCCCCTATCCCTCCCACTTCCCCTTCCGCTTTGCCCCTTTTCTTCCTATTTCACATTATCTGTTATACCTTTTAGTCCTTATTTACACTTTCAGTTTCTCACACTAGAGAAACTATTCAGTATTTACACATGTGTCCTGTTTATTTCACTTAAGATTATCGCCTCAATGTGCATCCATTTAGCAATAAATGTCTCTAATTTCTCATTTTTGATGGCTGAGTAGTACTCCATTTTATAAAAAACCCGCATTTTCTTTATCCAGTCTCCAGTTGATGAGCATCTGGGCTGTTTCCAAGTTTTAGCTATTATAAACTGTGCTGCTATGAACATGGTTGCACATATATCACTCTGGTATGATTCTTTTAATTCTTTGGGAAAGATACCCAGCAGGGGAATAGCTGAGTCAAATGGAACTTCCAGACCTAGTTCTTTGAGGTAACTCCATACTGATTTCCACAGTGGTTGCACCAATCTACACTCTCACCAACAATGGAGCAGGGTTCTTCTTTCCCCACAGCCCCACCAGCATTTGTTGTTGGTTGATTTCATGATAGCAGCCATTCTTTCTGGATTGAGGTGGAATCTCAGTGTTGTTTTCATTTGCATCTCTCGAATGACCAGTTATGTTGGACATTTTTTCATATGTTTATTTGCCATGTCTACTTCTTTGTGTGAGAAACATGTGTTCATTTCAGATGCCCATTTTTGGATTGGGTCTTTAAATTTGGAAGGTCTGATTTTTTAAAGTTCTTTATAGATTCAAGATAGTAGACATTTGTCTGGGGACCGCTGGTGAAAATTTTTTCCCACATTGTGGGTTGTCTCTTCACACTGCTGGTGGTTTCTCTTGCTGAGCAGAAGCTTTTTAGTAAAAAGAGATCCCACTTGTTGATTGTTTGTGCTAGTTCACAGGCAACTGAGGTTTTGTTCATAAAGTCTTTTCCTACCCCAATGTCTTGGAGAGTTCTACCTAACCTCTGTTCCAACTGGTTCAGCGTTTCTATTTTAGTATTTAGATCTTTAATCCATTTCGATTTTAGATTAGTGCATGGTAAGAGATACAGGTCTAGTTTTAGTCTTTGGCAAGTTGAAACCCAATTTCTCCCGCACCATGTATTAAAGAGACTATCTTTCCTCCAGTGATGGTGTTTGGCTCCTTTGTCAAAGATGAGGTGGCTGAGTGTGTCTGGAGTTGTTTCTGCATCTTCTAATCTGTTCCACTGGTCCTCAGGTCTGTTTCTTTGCCAGTACCATGCTGTTTTTATCACTGTAGCTTTGTAGTATATTTGCAGGTTGGGGATTGTAATACCCCCTGCCATGTCTCTGTTACCTAGAATTGCTTTTGCTCTTCTGGGTCTCTTCTTGTTCCAAATGAATTTTTGGATTGTTTTCTCAAGGTCCATGAAGTATGCTGCTGGGATTTCAATTGGGATTGCATTGAATCTATATAGCAGTTTTGGAAGTATGACCATTTTCACTATGTTGATCCTTCCTACCCAGGAGCAAGGGATGTCTTTCCATTTTCTGATATCATCTTCAATCTCTCTTTTCAAAGTGCTATAATTTTCAGAGAAGAGGTCTTTGATTTATTTTGTTAGGTTGATTTCTAGGTATTTCAATTTTTTGAATGCTATTGTGAAAGGAATTGTTTGCCCTATTTCTCTAGAGAGAGATATTTATATTGTGCCAACGTCCACCCATTTCTTCTTGTTTACACAAATGGAGGACCTTCTGTGCCCCCAAAGCTATGTCTTGCTTGTCAGTTATTTATCTTGGAGATCATTCCCTGTCAGCCTAAATAGGTCTACCTCCAACTTCCTAATGTATATATTCACATTATGTTGCAAATATCAAAAACCCTTTATTGCTTTAACTAGCCCTTTGTTGCTATATACTTGTTAAGGTTATTGATCAAATATTCTATGTAAATAGCTTTGTATACTTCTAGTAATTTTTCCAGAGATCAGATATCCAGTAGTGAAATCACTGAACAATTGAATGTACTTTTTTTAATTTTGAGAGATATTATAAAATTACTCCAAGGAAGTCTACGTCAAAGTATCAACACTGTTGAAGAGGACCTTCTTCCCCCTCTCAGCCTTTTGCTACTTACAGAGTTTACCAAAAGTTCACCAAAACATTACCAGTCTGATGGATTAAAATAGTTATTTTATTGTTTTTAAATTTGAATAGGTTCAATGTGGACATCTTCTTCATAGAATTTAGCTATTTTTTCCTATTGAGTTGTTCTGTTTTCTTATTAATGCACATGAACTCTTTGAAAATTAAGAAAATCAATCTTTTGTTTATTATATATATTATTAATATTTTCCCAATTTAAAATTGGTCTTATATTTTTATGTTTTGTTAAAACACATACCTGTTCATTGGCCCTTGCCACAATAATATTACATTTAATGATCGTCCCCTAACTCAGTGTTGACGGGTCTCAAACCTTTGTGTTCTCTGGTTTTGCAGGTCAGTTTGGCTGGGCCCTCTTTGGCCACAAGCTCCCTGGTGGGTTTGGGGTTTGCCAGGGCTCTAGTCTGCAACCCACACTTGAAGGAGAGTAGTTACTTATGTGAGGAGGAGGCAGAGGGCATATGTGAACTATCCGCAGGCCTTAGGGCTGATGGTATGTGCTGCTTCTAAGCCAGTGCCCTGACCAAGCCAGGAAGCCCCTTCATGGATCTGGGACAGTCACTCATGTGGCAGAGGCACGGACTTGTACTTCTAACATAGATAGGCTGTAACATTGAGAACAAATTTCATTGCACCACATATAAATGTTTAAAAAGAAAACCTTGAACTTAAAAATTTTTAAAGCTTCAATCTTTCCTATTATGACTCATCATGCTGTCATGTCTCAAAGGCTGACTTCAAAGTTGTTTAAAAATTTCTCCCATTTTCTTCTAAAACATTCATATTTTTTCTCTGGAGTTTATTTTTGTGCAAAGAATGGAGTAGAGATTTTTATTTTTTTATTATTTATTTTTTGAACTGGCAAGTGACTAGCCAGTTCACTTATTATGCAGATTTTCCTTTTCCCTTTTTAATATTTTAATTAGAATTGCATGGAACTTATACATTATTTAGTCCTTCTATTTTTAAAATGAATGTTTTTCCCATCTAATAATGAAGTCTTTTATGTTCCTTAGTAGATATTGAAGACTTCTTGATACTGCTTTTGCTCATCTCTTATTATCTCTGTTTATTATCACTTCTGTTTATTCTAAGACATTCTAATGCCCTTTATTTGTTATTATAAGTGGAATCTTTATTTTTTCTCTTTTCTAGCCAGTTACTCCTTGCGTATATAGGGGAAATCCATTTTTCTGTTTCAGAGCTTTTGTCCCACACTACCTACCACAGTAACATAGGGACATGTCACTTAATCTCTTTGTGCTTTCTTTTTCTCATCTGTACATGGCATAAGAAACATATACTCCTTGCAGTGGTCAGGATAAAAAGAATTAAAGTATAAACGTTTCATAGGCATTTGACATATCGGTAATACTCAGTAAATGTAGCTACTAATGTACTTTTTCAACTTATTGATTGTTGTAACCAGATCTCTTGATCTTTATAGGAATGTTTAGCACTTTGGTCTTTTAAAGATGGATTGTAGTAATTTATATAGTCATAGAAAATTTTCGGTATCATAGTTAGAGATTTATTTGCGTAGGGATTATTCTCATTCTGATTTTCATACTTTTAGGCAGTGGCAGACTTTCCCTCTTGATGGTACATATTCTTTGCAACCACAGAGGAGACGATTGTCATTTGGTCTAGTCTCTGTCACTCTGACATCCTAAAAGGGTCCTGCTCTTTCCTTTCCATTTCATTAATTCTTTGTAGGGTATTTTTCTCAGTAAACTTTTGTGGAGAGATTGGCTGTGTATGATTTTAGTTAGATACTTGGGCAATGGACATTTTACATTTAATATTTTTATTCTTTGCAATATATTTTGGTTTGTGGGTGTGAACTAATTTTAGTTTGTTTATTTATAATTAACAGTTGTCTCAGGACCCTTGGATAGCTCTTTTTTTTCCTGTTGGTTTAGTATGACACTAACTCTATAATTAAATCATATAACTAATGTAATGTGTTCATATGCAAACAAATGAAGTTGGACCCTTACCTGATAAATTAACAAAATTGACCAGAGGTATAAGAGATGTAAAACTATAAACTCATTGGAGAAATCATAGAGGGAAACTTCCATGACACTGGATTTGGCAGTGGTTTCTTGAATGACACCGAAGATACAGGCGATAAAAAAAATTAGTAAATCAGACTTCATCGGTATTAAAAACATGTGGATCCAAGGGCATTATTAACAGAGTAAAAAGGAAACCTTCAGAATGGGAGAAGATATTTGAATATTGCATATCTCCTAAGGGATTAATCTCTGAAAAGAATATGGAACTCCTAAAACTCAACAATGACCACTGAAAATGAGCAAACCAATTCTAAAAAGTGTGTTGACAACCCAGATGAACTTGAAGGACAATATGATAAGTAAAAGAAGCCAGACACAGGAGGACAAATGTGGAATGTTCTACTTAGATGTCAGACACAGAGGATAGCAGGGTTGTTACTAGGAGCTGAGGAGTGGGGAAGAGGGGGAGTTGTTATTCAAAGGGTTCAGATTTTCATAAGGTGAAGATGTTATGAAGATCCGAGGTCCAGTGTGATCACTATGGCTAATAATAATGCACTTTGTTTGAAATTTGCTGAAAGAGTATTCTTCACTGTTTTCTCCACACACACACAGAAATATTGGTAATTAGGTGAGGTGATGGATGTGTTGTCTTGATTGTGGTAATTATTTTACAATGTATATATTTATGAAAACATCATGTCTTGTTTGTCAAGCAAGCCTCAGAAAAGTTGACGGAGAGAATCTCAAATGTAGGGAAAGGACCTCAATTGGCATTTCTCCGAAGAAGGTACACAAATGGCTGTAAGGACAGGAAAAGATGTTCAGTATCATGAATCCTTAGAGAAATGCAAGTCAAAGCCACAAGATACCCCTTCTTATTCATTAGGATAGCTATTATAAAAAAACAACAAACAGCCAAGCATAAACTAGGAAACAAGTGTTGACAATGTGGAGAAACTGTCCCCTGTGCACTGTTGCTGGGAATGTAAAACAGTACTACAATCACTGTGAAAAACAGTGTGCAAGTTCTTCAAAAAATGAAAAGTAGAATTACCCATTGATCCTGCATTTCCACTTCTGGTGATATTTGCAATAGAACTGAAAGAAAGGACTTAAAGAATTGTGTTGCTACAAAGCTATCTTTCAAGCTTGAGGGAAAAACAAGACATGTATAAATTAACAAAAATGAGAATTGATTACCAAAAGAGTTCCACTAAAGGGACTTTCAATCAGGGGTTAATAACTCTCAGCATGGAAGCCTAGTGAAACCTGCAGACCCCCTCTCAGAATGTTTTGTTTTGTATGAAATAAGATGCAATAGCTGGGCTGGAGATTTAGCGCAGTGGTTCCGTTCCAGCATGTGTCTCACAAGCACAAGGTCCCAAGTTTGATCCCCAGTACCAAAAAAAAAAGATACAATAGCATTACACAGGAACTGATTTCAAAAATTTTAAAAATCAAAATATTTATAAAATCTGTTATGATGTATATACTACTTTGTGGGGTTTTGTTCATTGCTTTTGTTTTGGTATTTTGCATTGAGCCACATTTTAATTTACTTATTTTATTTTGAGATAAAGTCTTGCTCAGTTACTACAACTCAGCTGAAATTTGCAATCTTACCCTATCCTTCCAGAGTGCTGGACTTGCAGGTGTGTGTCCTGGTGCCTGGCTTATGCATGCTACTTTGTGAACTCATATAATAACAAAACCCAGGAATGAGTCTAGTAACTACTCTAATTTCAGAGTAAACAGCCCTATGAGAAGGTGTTGTCTCACAGGGCAGGGAAAAGACAGATGAATTTGGTTCCAAGCACATGAGCATTAATCTCCATCAAAGAAACATACATTGCAGCAGGACACACGGTAGTATGTCTCACTTTGACTTTGTCTTGGTTCATGAGTTGTTTAGAATTTGTGTGTGTGTGGTGCTGGGGGTCAAACACAGGGCCTCCCGTGTGCTAGGCAAGCTATCCACTGAGCTGTTCCCACAACCCTAGAATATTTTTAAGCACTTTAATATTAGTTGATCTTTTTTCTTTCATCTTTGGCATCACTGTATAGTTCTGGTACTGCTTGAGGAAAGGAGGAACGCTCTAGAGATCTTCTACCATGGGGGAAGTAGTTGAGAGCTGACTTTCCTTGGGCGCATGATGCATCTGGTGTATTGACACAGCTCCTGAGAGGAAAGGGTGTGGAGGGAGTGGGCACCACAGGCTGGAAGTGAAATGTTGGAAGAGAATTGTTCCAAGGGGATGAAGCAGAACACTGGACAAGGTTGGGATGATGGTGAGTGTATTCCTCAGAGGAGGACACAGAGGTTGCAGGACTGCACACCTTGTTGATCCTTATCATGTGGTTCCTGTGAGACCCAGGCAGGGAGAGGCACACAGGGAGAAAAGAAAATGGCAGTAAGGTAAAGTAGATGGGCCAAGCACTCCATGAGGCTGAAGGAAGACTGTGCAGTGGAGAGGAAGAGTCTGTGGTCGAAAGACTTGGGAAGACAGGGTTCAGTAGACTTCTTTGAAACCCAGCAGCTCATAATATTATTCTCCATTATTGCAACAACCATTATTTCCCCAGACACACAGCAAACAGTGGCATCTTAGTGCTAAATTGGCATCACAGGAGCTATTGGGCACACCTGCCATGTGCCTTGTAATTGCATTGGCTGTCAAGCTGGCATTCTAGAAGGACTTGCTGCACTACCTAAAATCTTGCCTTACCATTTGCCTTTGAACAAGATTTGATGGTCTGAAAAAAAAAAATCTTGATCGGTAGAGAAAGAGCTTTTCAGTGTTATGGACCAAGACTTTAAAAGGATAATTTATTTGAAGCCTCTGTGTCCAGGCAGTGGTAGTAATCAAATGGGAAAGGTCTTTGGCTCTAAGGAGGCCATTACTTCCTGGTAGTCTGTTATCCTCCCCTTCCATCACCCTGGACGGCAGAAGTTCTGTCTCATTTCTAATTTTGTCTCTTGCCTCTACTAGGCTGGATTGGGAAGTGGAGAGAAGAGAGCATTGGTGTCCGTATAACAGCTCGGAATGCTTGAAAAGTTAAGCCCCCTCTGTTTGTGCAGCATCATGCCTTTTCTGTGTTCTTTGACCTTTCTTTCAAACTGTTTAATTATATGATACTCTGATGTGTCCCTCTTCAGTTTCTGTATGTCGTTTCTAAATGGTGGGCTTTGAATAACAAAACTGGTAAATCAGTGTGACAAAGATTTCATGATAGCAATTTCACAGCTAAGTAGATTCACGACCCTTTTCCCTCACAGGAGTGGTACAAAAATAAACGTGCAGAATTATTGAGTTGTCTGCCTATGTGATATAATCCTTACTGGTAGCTGGAATTGAGCAAAAACAGTTCAAGCTAAACCTAATCATTTCAGATCAAGGGCTTTAAACTTCTTTTCTACCATGGCTCTGAGCTATGTGCTCTGCTTTGCTAGCCTCTGTTTTCAGTGGACCAGAGCAGGTGTCCTGAAAGGGGAAACACCCAGTGCCTGGGCTTTGAAAAGCTTCTTAGCAGGGCTCTGCCTATGAGCACATGAGGCTGTCGGGGGAACACCTAGATATAATCCACAGCAGGCTTTTATAACAAAGCACTATGGACTGCATGGCTTAAATGACAGAAATTTTTTTTCTCACAGTTCTGGAGATTGCAAAGTCCAAGGCCAGGGTTCCAGCATGACGAGCTTTGGGGAGGCTCTCTTCTGGCATGTAGACGGCCACATCTCTCTGGATGCTCCCATGGCACACATGCATGGAGGGTGGGAAGGACAGGGGAAGACCTTTTCTTATAAGGACAGTTCATCCTGAGGGCAGAGTGGAGTGACAAGTGCTGTTGCCTGGGAAAGTATAAGACTGTCTCAGCAGAGGGGAAAGAAGGGAACATGCAGAGAGACATCCAGAAGAACTGGTCCAGAAGAGCTTTATGACTGACAGGGCTACTGAACTATATATACAGTGAGCTCAGAAAATACACCATTCTTGGCAGGATTCTCAAATTGGCTGAAAGAGGAAGATTTGGAGATGGAGAAATGAATTTGGAATCTAAATTGTCAAGCATGAGATACTGGGGGGCATCCTAAATATACCCGTCTGAGAAATGGTGTGAAATCTGATGGCAAAATGATTTTGGGGATATGGTGTACCTGCTGAGGGTGATGAATCTGACCCCAGAGAGGCTGTCTTGAATGTTCATGCATTGGGTGTACAAGTCCAGAGATTCTAGTGGTGCTTTGAAAAAGAATAAGGAGACAGCTGCAGAGAGATATGGGAGATATCAATCAAGGATTTCCATAGTGGTGGAGCTGGAATACAAGGAACAGGAGGCTGGGCAATGTCCTTAAGAGTGGACGACGGAGATAAGGGAAATGGTTGTAAATAACAGTCAACACTGTGTTTGGAGAATCCCTGTACACTGGATAGGATGGATGTAAGACCTGGTCCTGCACACTGCAGTGAGGGCTTGGGTGGGAAGGTCTGTGACCTTGTGAGCCTGTCAGTTCAGGAGTGTGCTGCTTCTGGGTCTGGACGGTCCCTTTAGGATCCAGGGGAAATGCAGCCAAGGTCTACCAGCAGGTTTCCGGCTGTATGGCCCCTGCTCTCAGTCAGGTACAAGTAGTTCTTCTTCCCAGGAGAACTCACCTTACTTATAATGGTTCTCCTGACACATCACCCTATTGAAAAGCAAGCCATTATCCCTCCCTGGCTCTGGTTGAATATGAGGAATGAGAGAGAGGATTTGGGTTTGAGTGGCCAGGAAGGAGTGAGGTTGAGATTACAAGAGGAAAACTGGGTCTGGGAGGTGGAAGCAGGAGATGCATTTCTGGGCATGTTGGATGGAGAGTGGCAGGCACCTGGAGCAGAGCTAAGTAGACAGTGTGACACTCAGCAGTCAGGGCAGAGCTCTGGGCTGCAAGAGATGCCAGAGGATGGGGTTCCAGGAGCCTTGTGATAGCTGTCTCCTAGGGAGCAATGAGGAAGGAGACAAAGGACACAGGAGACCAAGATCTTGGATCTGGGCAATGGGAAGAGGAAGCTAGAGGGAGGCTGAGGAGAAGAGCATCCAGGCAGTAGGAAGAACATCAAGGAAGTGACCCTCAGGACCCTGGGGGAGTGGGTCCCATAGTGGATCCTGTGGCCAGCTCTGCAGTGATCAAGGTGGGACTTTGTTGCATTTGGTGACCTCCAGGGTGATCTTGGGAACAAGATATTCTGTTAGTAGGTGGGAATTATGTTTCCATGATCCCTTGGGCATAACTGGATATGAAGACAAGGCATGTGGGGATCAAGCCAGTGGCTGACTCAGGAGCCTGGACTTGAGAGAAAGGAAGCCCTAGAGCTGGACAAGTGAGCAGAGGTTCCTCTAAGGGAGACACCACATAGCACATCTACGTGATAAGGGAAATGGGAGGAATTGGAAGGGCATGGGGCATTGCTTGGCCCTAGGAAAGGGATGTGGTGCTCATAATCAGGGTGTAGAAAGTTTTAGAACCTTCTAAGAAGACACTGCTTATTAGTGAGGTGGGGAATTGGCTGTGATTGAAAGGGGCTAGAAAGAGGAGACTTTGTAATGGGCACAGCCACGCATGTGGCCAGGTGGTCGAGGAGTGGGGTTAGCTTTGCTTGTCACCCATGTAGTGTTTTCAGCCTTCTCTGTGACTTTAAAGAACGCATCCACATAATGTAGAGGACCAGGGTGGACCAAGCAGCATGGTGGAGGGTCTTTTAGGACTCTCATCACTGTTGTAGTGCCCTGGTGGCTTGAGAAGCCAGCTGTGCCTCCTGGTGCAGCTGCAGCCTGTGAACATCCGGAGGGGAAACACAGCTGATTGCCACCCACTCCTGTGTTGTGTGAGATCCTGGACACCCTTCACTAGGGGAAAGGGGTGAGGTTAATGTGATGCTCCTGGATGATTTCCAGAGTGCCTCACCTTTGTGTACCACCTGTCATTCCAGGTGCTGCTGTCAGGACTCATCGGTGTCGTCTCCTGGAAGAGGCCTCTGTCCCTTGTGGTAAGTGACACATGGATCTCAGAGTGACCCTGGCCAGGGTCTGTCTGCCGCCGAGGAGTGAGCATGGCAGAAGCAGTGGTGCAGAGAATTCCAGTTTCTCTGGAGCCACCGTGCATCCTCCACATTGCACTTTTCTGAGTTTTCCCTGAGTGTTCTCCTAGGCTGTGCATATCACATCCTTTCCTTGTTTGTTTGGATTTTGGTGCCCTCCCTTGAGGATGTGCTGTGAACAAAGACATTTTAAAAGTGTGGATGCAGGCATTTCCCCTAGCCCCTAAGGCCTGTTCATGCATGTATATGTGCTTACACAGGGCCACATGAATAGCACATGGTGTATCTGAGTTTAAGAAGTGTTGAGTTTTTGTGTGCTTTGGAGACCAAAGTTCTTTTTTTTTTTTAAAGGAGGAGAAATTTATTTTGGCTCACAGTTTTAGTGGATTCAGTCCATTGTCCAAGCTAGAAATGCATGGCAGAATGGCGTGGTGGAGGAAAGCTGTTCACTACATGACAACCAGGAAGAAGAGAGAAAAGGGAGGTGCTGGGGACTGGAATACCCCCCAGTGACCTGTCCCTTCCAAGGCCCCACCTTCAAATATGAGAATTTTAGGGAACATTTTAGATCTAAACCATAACTTTCCACCTTTGGCTTCCAAAAGGTTCATGTCGATCTCATTATACAAAAAGAATTTAGTCCATCTTTAACAGTAAACAAATTCTTAATAATTGCAGCATTGGTGAAAAGTCCAAGATCAAAGTCTCCTCTGAGACTCAAGGCAAACTCTTAGCTGTGAGCCCCTATAAAAATAAAAAACCAAAGTTAAATACCTACAACATGTAATGCACAGGCTAACATTCTAAGCCAAAGTTCTAAGAGGGTACACTGAAGGTAACTGCGGGACTAGAGGAGTTGCTGGCCATGGTGCTGAGGAGGGACCCACACAGCAAATGGAGAGAGGACAATCGTTTTTCCCTCTGAAAAGTCTCCCGGACAGTCCTGAGTCTATTGATTTGCATGCCTGTTTTTTTCAGCATATGGATTAATGTACTGATGTGTGTGTGTGTGTGTGTGTGTGTGTGTGTGTGTGTGTGTGTGTATCAGAGGAAGAGATTCTCCTGGTCTTGATGCATAATGAAAATGACAGCATGGCGGTTTTTTTTTTCCTTTTGTATTAATCAATTATTTATAATCTAATTTTTAAGTGATTGGAGTTGGGAGATAATGACATGTACTAAGTGTTAATGGAAAGAGAAAAAAAGTGAATTTGTTTGTGGAGAATAACCATGACATCTTGAAAAAATATTAGGGAAGAGACAGGTGGTATTGAATTCAGTTGCACTTCCTCTCTGTTATAGGTTATAGAAAACATTTCTTTTTTTCATTAAGTTTATTGGTACATTTTAGGTATAAAATACATTTACATTCATTGTTGGGATCTTGTAACTTTACATGATGTATCTTAGTTCTTATTTTTCCCCATTTCCCTGCCCTCCCTTCACCCCCTCCACCCTTCCTATTTACAGAGACTTTGTTTCCATTTTTTTCCTTTTCTCATATTGTTTCCCTTCTTTCCTTTCCCCTACCTTTTCCACTTCCCCAACTCCTTCAGACGTTTTATTCCTATTTCACAATATCAGTTATATCATTTGAACCTTATTTAGACTTGTAGTATTTCACACCTGAGAAACTATTCAGTATTTACACATGTGTGTCTTATTGACATTTCCTTTTAATGAATGTTTTTATATAGAAGTATTCAAATACACACAAAAGTAGAAGGACTAATATAGTGAACCTCTGTGTACCCTTTATTTGTCTTTAACAAACATCAGCATCTACTGCATCTTCCTCATCCATATCCTCCCACACCCTGACCTGCTCCTCAATGGAGTATTTGGGAACAGTCTCAGATTGTGGATCAGGAAGCTGATGCTTGATGCAGAATGGAATGACAGTGAACATGCTAACGACTGTTGGGATGACATCTTTGCTTGTGTGGGGATGGGGCTTTTGTGCCGCCTTTGGGAACATGCGGACAGCCTGCTCCATTCCCCGTCATATGCCCCCATGGTGTGGAGACATTGAGTCCTGCAAAGCGAGCCACCTAATGAAGAAAAGCATTCTCCTTAGAGTGGGTATGTGATGACAAGACAAGAGAGGAATGGCATTTGGCACCTACCCACCCCCTCACACCACTCCTGGCTCTGGCCCCAGGGTGGAGATTCTTATGAGGCTGGATATTTTCAAGATTCATGCTGCTTACAATTGATGAGGAGTTCGGATTCCTTCAGAACATGGCCCAAGTGTGTCCTGGGGAGGCCAGAGGAGTAGGGTGGGTCTTGGGGCTTTATTATAGGAGGAGGGAGGGACAAATCACAGTTGGACCTACTTAAGGTAGAATGTTCTAAGTGCTCTCTCCCCAGTCCTGTGGCTGGGGGTGCATGGTCTAGGACCAGCTGCTCTCTGGAAGGTGCTCACGTTCACTTTCCATTGGTCAATTTCCTCCCAAGCCCTAGACAGAAGTGGAAGGGGCTCATTCTGCTTGACTTCTTTGCCCTCCTTAGGGAGGTAGGGGTGTTATTCGGGTAATGCTAGCTGCTGCAATAGGCCCCAGACCTTGAACAGCTTAGCACACTTCCAGTTTGCTTCTAGATGCTGTCTGGGAAGGGTACTGCACTCTGTAGCCACTTCCTCCACAGGCAGCTTCTTATGTCATGTGGTTCCTTCCATCTGGGACTCCTCTGTTTTGTAGGCTTCTGGAGTCCTCTGGAATGCAGTAAGAGGACATAAAGAATGGGCATGGAATGTCTGTGCTCATGTGCTTGGCCTGAAAGTGGTGCTCATACCTTGCACATCAAACCATAGGGAGAACTTGTCATAGGACCCTGTGTAATTACAAGGGAGGCTGGAACAGGCACAGCCTCTCCACTTCCCAGAGGCAGCTCGACTGTGCAGGAGAGGGCATGACTTTTGTTGTTTCTACCATAAGAATATTCTTCTAAGAGTTTATGTTGACAAGACAATGTAATCTTTTGATTTGTTAGCAAAAACTCACTCTCTGGACCATTAGTATCAATATGCCTTTCTTTGGCTTTGACTTTTATTTCAAGAGGAGTAAAAGCAGTCACAATAGACAGAAGGCAAACTCACAGTACAGTCATCTCTTGGTGTCTGACAAGGATTAGTTCCAGGACCCCCACAGATACCACAACACAAGAATGCATACAATGCCGTAGTATTCGCATGTAACCTGTGTACCTCTTCCTGCATACTTTAAATCATCTCTAGATCTAGAGTTATAATATCTAATGTAAATCCTGTGTAAATAGTGGGCATATTGGATTGCTTAGGGAATAATGACATTGTAGTCTATATGTTTGGTACAGATACAATTTTAAAAAAATATTTTTTGATTCACAGTGGTCAAATCTGTAGATGCAGAACTCATGGATACAGAGGCTCAACTGTATGCAGATGTATTATTCGAGATTATCCAGAAAACACACCCAATATGATGTCTGTCTATTATTTGCCTATCTGTCCATCTATTATGATATTTACTTTAAAGAATTGGTTCACAAGATTGTAGAGGTTAATAAGTGCAAAATCTGCAGGGCAGGTTGACAGACTGGAGCTCAGGGAAGAGCTGATGTTGCTCTAGGGACAGAATTCTCTCTCCTTTGGAAGAGGTTGTATTTTTTTCTCACAAAGTCCTTAACTGATTGGATGGAGCCCACATATATTATTGGGTGGTCTACTTTGTTCTATTGATTTAAATGTTAACCTCATCTGAAAAATACTCTCACAGTATTAAACTAGGGTTGACCAAAATCTGGGGACTGTGGGCCAGATAAAATGAGAGATGAAAATAACCATCACAAATTCTATATACTTGACCAAAAAATGCTCTATCCAGAGTAGTACCCATGAAAATACTGTAATTAATGACGTTAAACATTCACTGCGTGTGACTTTTGTGCCTTTTTTTCCTTAGCATTTCTGGCAAGAGTAGGTTTTTAATTATAGTTTAGATCTAAAATGTCACCAAATACCGCATGTGTTTGGAGTGTGGGATTAGCATAACTGACTTGCTGTTAGGAAGTAGGCCCTGATGGTGGTGGGTCACTGGGGCTGTGACCTGGAAGGGTGTATTCTTGTCCTTGGCTCCTCTCTTTCTCTCTGTCTCTCTGTCTGTCTTTGTCTCTCCCTCTCCCCCTCCCTTCCTCCCTCTATCCCTCCCCCCCCCCCTTTACCTGTCCTTCTCCCTTTTTCCCTCTCTCTTTTTCTCTCCTTCCCGGCTGCCATTGATTGAGCACCTTTTGCTCTGTCATGGCCCCTCTACCATCCTGTTTCTGCCTTGGAGCTTGTCTACCATGGATTAAGAGCATGGATTGAAATTATGAACCAAAACAAACCTCTCTTAAGTTGCTGATGTTGGGTATTGCATCTCAGCAATGCAAATGTGATTAAGACATATTTTGGTACCAGGGTTGGGTTCACTGCTGTGACTGTACCTGGCCATGTGGTTTTAGAAGCCTTTGGAACTTCTTTGTGGGAAGAGTTTGGAGAAGTAAGCTAGGGAAACCTCAGAATGTTGTGAGCGGCAGTTAATGTGCAATTATGGGTTAGAGCTCAGAAGACCAGAATGCTGACAGGAATATGAAATGTAAAGGCCTGGCTCAGGAGATTACAGTTGGGAAGAAAGATTCCATTGGAAGTTGGACTAGAGGCCATGCGCTATACTGTGGCAGAAAATTTGTCTATACTTTGCCCATGTCCTGAGACTTTGTGGGAGACTGTGATTAAGGATGGTAGACTAATTAATCTGATAGAGGAAATTTGAAAGCAACTCAGTGTTCAGGCTGTATCATGAGTACTGCTGGTTGCTTTTAGCCAGAATCAAGAACAGACAGAACCAAAGATAAGACAAAGAAAAGACAGAATCAAAAGATATAATTTCTAGTTTTCCCAGAATGGAAGTACTTGTAAAGCTGGTACCTGCAACCAGCCTTAGAGAGCTAGTTGCTAAAAAGATTTACATTAAATATAAGCCAACTACTTTGCATAGGAAAAATGGACTGAAGGCATGTCACGATTCAGCAAGAGCCCACCCTTCACCTGCATAGGAGTGCATGACTATAAAGATTTTATTTGATAAGTGAACACCTGGGCCCCCTACTTGAGAAAGGTCACCTAGGGATTTTTGTTCCCTAGGATTTATTTCACCATGCTTGGCCATCTAGGAATGCAGAGGCCTCTGCAGCCATGATCTAGGGAGGCCTGGGTACACCTAGAATTGGCAGCAGGCCTTAGCATCATCAACATACTACTGGTTTTACAGGCATCCATAGTGCAAGAGCTATGGGGTCATGAAGGGTTCCACTAAGATTTTAGAAGAAGGCCTGGGAGACTGAACAATGTGTGCCTGAGAAGGCTGTGGATGATGGTATGAGAGTGAAGGCAGAAACATGGTGGAGACCCCAGGAAGTTGGAGATGCCAGGAATGTGGAATGTTTGCTAAGAAAAGCTGTGGTCAGTGAGTGAAGCCACCCTGAGAAAGAGGCCATGAGTGCTACAACTGGTACTGCCATAGGAATGGAGCTGCCCAAACCCTTTGGAACCAATATCTTGCCCCTGGTGCTGGACAGAGAGCTACAGCAGTTAATATTTATCCTGCTGGGTTTTGGTCTTGCTTTGATCTGATTCTTTTTTATCCTCCAATTTCTCTGTCTTAGAATGTGACTGTTTACCCTGTGGCATTGTACGTTGTAAGTATACAACTTTCTTTTTGATTTTTACAGGGGCTCTCAACTAAGAGTTTGAGTCTTAGAAGAGACTTTGGAGTTGGGCTTTTCAGCAATGCTGGAAATGTTTTTGGCAACTCTTAGAGATGGACTAAATGCATTTTGCATAATGAGATGTACAAGAGCATTTGGGGGCTCAGAGGTGGAATGTTATGGCTTAGATATAAAATGTCCCTCAGATGTCTCGTGTATTTGGAAGGTGATTGGATCGTGGAGGCACTACAGCCGACCTGCTATTAGGAGGTGGGGCCTGGTTGGAGGTAGGTCAATGGGGGCATGACCTGGAAGGGTGTGTTCTTATCTCTGACCCTTCTCTTTCTCTCTGCTTCCTGGCTGCCATGAGTTGAACACCCATTGCTCTCCCATGCCCTTCTGCTGTGCTGCTTCTGCTTCGGTGCCTACTGACTATGGCCTGAAACTGTGAGCCAAAATATGCCTCTCTCCCTTTATGTCACAGGTTTTGGTGGGTATGGTTTGTCAGCAATGGGAAAGTGGCTAGTGTTTTCCTTTCGTGGTGCTGAGGACTGAACCCAGGGCATGTTTGGCAAGTACTATACTACTGAGCTATACCACAAGCTCTAGATTTTCCTATTTCAGAAGAGTGGGGAGGACTCCCAGGCTCGGAAACAATAATCTAAGGGTTGAATCCAAAGCTCTCTGACTCCAAAATACTCCTTTTTCCACTTAAAACATTTCATGTAAGCATTATCTTTCTGCTCCATGGCTTTTCTCTTGTATATCATTTGAATTGTATTCCTTGATATCATCTTGTCCATTAGTATTTTCTTTCTCAGTTGGTGGCATTGCTCCCACCTGGCCTAGAAGTTGGGAATCACTCTCACACCCTCCTCCTACCTCCTTCATGTTCATTCACCATAAGTTCTCATTCTTACTACTTTCATATTTATCCAGTTGGCCCCCTCTCCCCTGTTCCTTGAGCAGCCTGTTTTAGCACAGACTCTTGTCTTCTCTCACAGTGGTTTCAAAAGCCTCCTTACAGATCTTTGTGCTAAGAGTTTGGTTCTTCTCAAATCCATTCTGTGTATTCACACACAAGGGTTAGTATCTGTTTTAGGCTGTTTTCTATTGCTATAATAAAACTCTTTTTTTTTTTGGTACCAGGGATCAAACTCAGGACCTTGCCCACTTGAGAGTAAGGCGCCGGAACCACTGAGCTAAATCCCTGGCCCTTATAATAAAACTCTTGATTCTGGGCACTTTATAAAGAAAAGAAGTTTATTTAGCTAACATTTGGGGGAACTAAAAGTACAAGATCAGTTGGACTCTCTGCTTGGCCGCTGGTGGTCCTCAGGACAGATGGTTCCCTGGCCACAGTACACGCAGCAGACTTCACATGAGGAGGCAGGAAGTCCGAGACCAGGGAGGAAGAATTCTTGTTCTTTTCATAACAACCCTGTCTTATGGGAACTAATTCCATGAGGCTAGCGTGAATTCCTTCTGAGGACACATTCCTGATGTTTTAATCACCTTTCACTAGGCTGAACTCTTAAAGGCCCACCACCTGTCATGCTGTTACACTGAGGATCGAGTTTTCAACACCTGGGGACACACTCCAGCCCAATCTGAACCATAGAATTATCTAAAATATAAAGGGCCTGTTACTCCTGTTCTTTAAGCCTTTCAGTGGTTCCCCAGGGCCTAAGAAGTAGAACTGAGATTTTTTGGGGTTAAGTATGAAGCCTTGTGGTGCTATAAAAGGAAGACTTAGAAAGGTAAGTACCTTGCCCAGGATTCTATAGCGGGAATAGATTGGCATTTTGATTTCAGTAATTATTTCATCACAGGCTCCTGTGTTCTCTCTACCCTAACAATGTGTTCCTATCTCCTTGGAAGTATGAGCTGAAGATCCTGCTCTGAGCATTCTAGTTCACTCTAGGGGGTACCTTGGCTTGTTAGCCCACTCTCCCCACAATGCCTGACACACTGAGTTGCCCTCTCTGCAGAGAGAATATCTGTCCTGTAGGGTGCTTTGAAAAAGCAGTTTGCGGCCACACAGCCATAGCAGACGCCTGCAGGGCTAGCTGGGGGGGGTGGTGGTGATGGTGCGAGAATGGATAGGATGGTCCTGCTGATGCTGGCAGCAGCTTCCCTCTGCAGGTCCCCTGCATGAGCCTCCCATACACAGGCTCTGTTCTGTCTTCTCTTTGCATCGCTCTGAACTCTGGGACAGACAGGGTGGATGAAGGGGAGTGCAGACTTCTGACCCAGAGCAAGCCATGTGCAGGAGGAAGACGGCTATTAGCAGAAAGCACAAGAGGGGCTGACCAGCACCCAGGGAAGGCGGGCACCCTGAGAGGGAGATGAAGGAAAAGGCTGGAAGATATTGACATGTAAATATATACATACAGGATGTGTATACATAATTATGTACAATATACTTTATACTATAGTTATGTGCAATTATATAATGCAGTTATATATTTATGTGCAGCATTATATAATTTACTATTTGTATTATATATATATTTATACCTTAGTATTCTGTATGCCCTTTCAGATGCTGAAAGTGAGAGAGCTATGTCCATAAAGACTGTATTTCCATACTACTGTGGTAGTCTTTTTATATGGGCCACTTGTTTTCTGTGATCTAAAGAATAGTCTCCCCTGCATTGAATGTATAGGGTTCTACACTGTGCTGGATACCAAATCTGGAATCAGATTATATACCTCTGATTCGACTGTTTTCAAAAGAGTCAATGAAATACCTTGTGCTGGCTTATGTATCAATAATGGAAAGTGCTTCACATCATTTCAGGTAGTATAATTGAACAAAACTTCAGTGAACTAGTCATGAGCTGTGTACAGGATTGTATGTAATCATCAATGCTATTGAGAGATGAATAACCATGAGATTGAAAACGTGTTTTGATTTTTAAAAAATAAATAGCAAATTGTCATTTATTTAGTACACAATTTTTAAAGCAATATAAATCTATTGTTAAAGAACTGGTCTGTAGGAATATGAGTATCATATAGATCTGGTAGTGTTTTTAGTATTGTTTGCATTTTATGTTATAATGTTTGAGGAATTTGGCTTTTTGGTTTACTTTTGTCACGAAATCTCATCAACCTAAGTAAGTGCGTACATCCGAGTTGAACTGGAGACACAGAGCCTCTTGCAGCCTACACCAGAAACCTCGGAGGCAGACTGTTCTGATCGTGGCTTTGGCCCTGGCCTCATCCACGTGGCTTTTGGTGACTAAGCACTACCAAATGGTGCCTTACCACCCCGGGGTCCCGTTACCCTCCCTGGATGGAGTTTGCTAGTAGCACAGAAATCCCCTCAGTAATTTCTGACTTACTGAGAGGAGTCACATAGAGCTCTTCATGGGGTGCTGGGACTCTTGTGGATTTATATCTTGCAGCTGTGATGGAAGATGTGTCCTCTCGATCTTCCTGGGATAGATGAGATCTTACATGGTAAATGTACTCTGACATTGTTCCAATCTCCCTAAGCCTTTAGATTCCTTTGTCTATAGGATACCAAGAAAGTCTGGCATTCCAACTTCACTTTCGTATAGACTACCTTTAGGAGTATGTTTCAGCTAACAAAACAAACTAGTGGTAGGCTGATATAAATAAATCTGGTCTAATTTGACTGGGTATTGCTCCTACCTTGGCCTAATACTTTTAACAGTGAGTCCTAAGGTCGCTCCAGCCTCCTTCTGGAAGAAGTTTCTAGAATGCAGCTCTGGTAGGGAGAACTGAGGCAGAGCCTGGCACACTTGCTCCATTTAGAAGGCTAAACTGAGAGTCTGGGAACCTGAGGTGGCTAAAGTTTGCAGAGCAGAGTCCCAGCGAAGAGTCATTCAGTAGAGAATTCTGGAGATCAGCAGAGAACCCCCTGTGAGTATTTAGTTGCTATTGATCAGTTCTTGCATGTGAAGAAAGTGAGACCAGGAAAGAACCATTTGAGAGAACTAAAGGGAAGAGTGCTGGGTGTAAAACCAGGGTTTCCCACCATGCAGACTGGAAGACCCACGATACCCTAGGACATTGAGTGGAGTGTTCACAAGGGTCCTGTCTCAGTACTGGGGAATAATTAGCCCCAGACTGAAAGCTGCCCAGCAAAGCTGTAGTCTCTCTAACAAATCTTAAAGGCAAAATCCAAAATAACCAGTTGGTTTCCTGATCATTTAACAGTGTCTCAGAACAAAGTACAAGAATATTCATAGGAATAAAAAAAAGTATACAGCACCAACTAGAA
The DNA here is from genome assembly GCF_053883595.1 of Heterocephalus glaber. NCBI lineage: Eukaryota > Metazoa > Chordata > Mammalia > Rodentia > Bathyergidae > Heterocephalus > Heterocephalus glaber. The sequence goes on along the minus strand of NW_028258329.1, from coordinate 4,661,812 downwards.
ACATTCACAGTGTCTAGCACCCAATCAGAGATTCCTAGGAAGAAAATATGACCCCAAATCAGGAGAAAAGCAAACCCACTGAAATGATGCAAAACTGACACACGTATTAGACAAGGGCACACTTACCAGACAAGGACATTAAAAGTTATTATAATTGTATTCCATATGTTCCAGAAGTTAAGTGAACACATGAAGGTATACAAAAACCCAGTTGAAATTTTAGTGATGAAAACTACAATGTAAGAGAGGGAAAAATCCACTGGATGAGGCAGATTAGATAACAGAGAAGATAAGTGAACTCAAAGATATTGCATTTGAAATAATCCAAGATGAAGCACACAGAGAAAAAAATACTTTTAAAATATATGGATAGAACACTAGTGAGCTGTATGGAACAATTTGAAAAAGGCTAATATATGAGAGTAGGGGTGGACAGAAAAAAATCGAAGAAATAATTGATAAAATAATAATTTCAAAATTGAATAAAACCTATAATTCCATAGATACAAGAAGCTCAATGCATAAAAAGAACAAGAAACAAGAAAAATATACCAATGTATTGTGAGGTTCTTAACATTTGTACAAGAGAACTGTATGAAAAGCATAATACAGAGTTGAGGGAATAGAAATATACATTGTAAAATTATTAAACTATATATGAAGAAGTGTAATGTCACTTGAAGGTAAACTTGAATACATTAAAGATATGTCTGAGGTGTGATTGAAAAATATGGCGAATGTTTGTTTAAATAAAAGAAAGATAATTACAGTAAAAGACACACCGCCATTAATCCCCTTGACACACTGCCATTAATTCTCCCCCTTGACTTCCAACACACTTATCCCATTGTTCTCCTCACTTTCTGAAGCAGTTCTGGAAGTCCTCTTGCATGAGTGTCTTTATTTGCACTGTTATGGCTGCCTTGATGTCCTTGATTGATTCAAAACATTTACCTTTCATGGACATTGGGAAGAGCCAGAAGTTGCACAATTCCACAGCTGGTGAATAAGATGGATGAGGACACACTGTAATGTTTTTCTGGGCCTGCCTTTCTACTGGATGGCACTGGGCAGCAGCATTCGCTGTATATTTATCACAACTAGGAAAAATACTCATGAAATCAGACTTCCAGAACTGTTTCAGAAAGTGGCAAGAAGGATGGGATAAATGTGTTTAAAGTGAAGGGGAGTATTTTGAAGGGGATTATGCATCTTTCTCTGTAATAGATTTAAAAAATTTAAACATTCACCATCTATTTTGATCATACCCCATACTTGTAAACCCTAAGTAACCACCAAAACAGTTGATTAAGAAACCAACAATGGAGGTAAAATAAAGTTTAAAGATGCCTAATTAATCTAAAAGAATTCAGAAAAAAAAAAGGAAAAAGAGAACAAAGATAGATGTGACAGAAATAAACCAACTAGTAAGCTTTCATATCCTATTTGGATTTTTTTATGTGAATTGCATGTTAGCTTTGTCTGAAGATGGGTTTCATTTATTTGTGGGATTTCTTAGTATAGTAATACTTGTCTAGGTGACCAATTCAAATCTGTTGTCTTTTAATTTATAATGAAATGGGTTTTTCTTAATATAGGAGTGCTTTTTATTATGTAAAAGCTGAATTTAAAAATATGTGGCTTTTGAGGATTCTTTTTTACTTTAAAATATCTCCTCCTTCATGATTCTGAAATTGTTCTTCTGTGTATTTTAAAAACATTTATAGTTTTTCATTTCTGGAAAGATGTTGTGTATAAATTACATACCTAGATATCGTGCACCAGAGTGAATTGTATTTGTTCTAATTATTGTTCGATACTTTCAAGAAAAAATTTGCTGGGGAAATGTCTGCTGTTAGGTCTTTGATTATCCTTTCTTTCTCTGTTTTCTTTCTCTTTCTTGGACTCATAGTAGATGTGTAGTCTACATGTTAAATTAGTCCTGTAGGATTTAAAGCATTTTCTGTTTTGTGTGTTAAAAAGATGTTTCTAGTGTACCATTTTAGGGCCCTTTGATTTTTTATTATATATTTTGAGTTATTTTCTTAGTGGTTTCCCTGAGTATCACAATTAACATAATAACATGTAGTACTCTAGTGTATAGTAATACTAGCTTAATTACAATACTATAAAAAAATCCTTGTTTTTATATAGCTCCATCCTTTCTGCCTGCTTTATGTTGTTTTTGTGACAAATTACGTCTTTGTGTGTTGGAATCCCAATACACATTTATAATTATTGCTTTATGTAGTTGTCTTTTAAGTAATACAGGAAAAGAAAGAGCTACATTTTCTATACTATCCTTTATTATTTTTTGTAGGAGTGGTCTCATGAGACCTAATAATCTCTATTCTTATCTAGGAGTGTCTTAATTTTTCTTTCATTTTAAAAGGATAGTTTTGCTGGATAAGGAATTCTTGAGTGACAGTATTTTTCTTTCAAAACCTTGAATATGTCCTGTATCATCTGCTGTCTTGCATGGTTTATAAGAAACTATGTGCTAGACATACTAGAATCCCTTATATGTGAGAAGTAACTCTTGCTTTCTCTAGTCTTTTTGATTTTGACAGTTTGATTAAGACGTGTCTAGGTATGGATCTTTTTTTAGCTTAACCCACGTAGAGTTCAAGTTTGGATGTTTAGATTCATGTATTTCATCAAATTTGAGAAGTTTTTGGCCATAATTTCTTCAAATATTCTTTGTACCCTTTTCTCTCTTTCCTTTCCTTCTAATATTCCCCTTGCCTATATTTTGATAAACTTTACAGTGTCCAACATATCTCTTAAAATCTGTTTGGTTTTCATCATCCTCCATCCCTGAAGCCCAGTCTAAAACCTATTCTAGAGAATTCATCATTTGAATGACTATACTTTTCAACTCCATAATTTCTAGTTGGTTCTAGTTATTATTTCTTTTTATTGATATTCTCTGTTTTGTGAGACATCATTCTCATATTTTCATTTAGTTCATTAGACAAGATTTTCTTTAGATCCTTGAATGTATTTAAAATAGCTGATTTGAAATCTTTGTCTCCTACATCTGCCATCTGGCTTTCCTCAAAGATCATTTATATTGATTGCTTTTATTCTTCTGTATATGGGCCATACTTACTTGTATCTTTAGATGTCTTGTAGCTTTTTGATGAAAACTGAACATTTTCAATAATATATGATACTTCTGAAAATCAAATTACTCTCCTATCCATATTTGTTGTTGATGATGCTTATTGTAGATGTTGTTCTTTGTTTAGTGGCTTTTGGGAACTAATTCTGTAACATCTGTATTCTCCATCAGTGTGGCTACTGGATTGTCTGCTCAGTTTAGTGTCATCCAGGGATTGAACAGAGATTTCCTTAAATACTTGGAGTCTGTACCTCTCTGAGTGGGTCCATGTGTCTGCTAGGGCATGACATCAGCATTCTGCTACACAGTTGCAGTTGACAGATGGCCTTCACCTTTTATTTCTTGTTTATCTAGATCTAGAACCTCAAAGTCAGAGGTAAGAGTTTAGAGCTCTCTGAAGTCTTTCCTGAATATATGCCATGTAGCATTCTATTTTCACCAAGTGTTGGAGTTTTTCAAATGCCCTCTGGATGTCTTACTCCTCCGCTTTAAATTTTTTTTTTTCTATCTAGTGTTTTCTTTGCTGTAACTATTATCCACTTCTCAGACAGCTGCAAGGTGAAAACACTTGCCTATAAATGTATATGACAGTTGATCCCCAGGAAAGAGGCTTTTCACCCTGGGTAGGCTCCAGGTCAGGTCAAATACAAATAGCCTTGAAATGGTCTTCCAGGGAATCACCAAATACCACATCATGACAAATATTTGGGGAGGAGGCTCTGAGCGAGCTCTGTCTTTGTTCTCTTCTCTCAGGGGCCTTCCAGGCTGTACCAGGAATGTGAATTATTTTTCAAAGCTATTGGTGAGTTAAGAATAGAAAATGGGATTTGGGCAAGTAAAAAACACTACAAACCTCACTGTTTTAACTGAGATTCAGCTCTTTAACCTGAGCAAAAACCCTGGAAGTTGCTGTGAGCCTTTTGTTAATTTCCAGTGTTCTGAGCAAGTTGATTCTGATAATTTCTGGGTTTTCGTTCCTTTTCTGTGAGAGAACATTTTCAGAGGTCTTTACTTTGACATTTTTGCTGCTACCCTCCACCCCAGATTGCTTTTAATAGTCTTTAGCTAGCAGGTGATTTTAAAAAAGAAATCTATTGTGTGTATCATTTGACAGTGTATCTGGAAAGATCATTAATCTTATTTCATGGAGCTTCAAATCCTCTTGCTAGCCTAAAATAGAAATCGCCTGTTATTCAAAGTTATCATCTGAGAGGCATGGAATACAGTTTGCTACCGTTTTGTTTTACTGTAGTGGTTTTTGGTAAGGAGTTTTCTACTTTTCTGGCAGAGTATCACTGGGCTTCCCATAGTTCTCGTGTTTGATCCATGAAACATGGATAAGTCTCAGAAGCGAGTCACTAAATAAAAGCCAGATGAAATGACTACATTGATTGCATTTTTGTGAACTTCTAGTGATGTAGAACAGATAGGTGGGTTGGGGCTTGAGTAGAGGGAAGAGATTGACAGCAGAGGGCCACAGAGAAGCCTTTGGGGGCAATGGAACATTCCGTTTTGATTGTGTTATTTGCAGGACTAGATGTGTTTGTAAGGACTCATTGAGCTGTGTAGTTAAAACAGTTGGATTTTCTTTTTTTGTTAATTATACCTCAGTAAAGCTGATACGGATATCCCAGTTTACATAACATATTAAATTTAATGACATAAAACATTATTAACTGAAGCAACATAGGTTCTTAACCCAGTAGGCGATCACAGATGTCATCTAACCACTCATGTCAGTGGCTCTTAAATTTTGATGTGCCTCAAAGCCTTGGCAATGCTTGTTTCAGAATGCAAGCTAGACCTCACCACACCCCTGACTCAGGGGGCTGTAGGGTACACGGTGCTGAGACCCTGGCTCCTGAGCCTTTATTAGATAGCACTATCAAAGGGACTTCAGTTTGTGAAGGTGTGGAAAATAAAAAGTTCAGTGTGTTTTGCTTGTGAAAATATTAATGACACTGGTGCTACATTCATTTTTTTGTCCTACCGATTTCTGTAGGAGGAAGATAAATCACAGTAGCCTTCACAAATATTAAAGGCTGTATTTTGTATAGTTGTTGGAGATCACAGTCCCCAAGTAGTGAGGTAGATAGCCTCATTCTTCACTAGGGTAAATAAACTGGTACTTCCTAACAGTGGAGCATTATTCAATACTAAAAAGAAATGAGCCATGAAAAAATGGGAGGAAACTTTAATGCATATTGCTAAGTGAAAGACACTAGCCTGAAAGACTTCACATTGTATAATTTCAACTGTATGGTTTTCTGAAAAAGCCAAAAGTATGGACATAGTTAAAAGAACAGTGATTGCAGGGGAAGGGAATAAATAAACAGAGCACAGAGGGTTTTTAAGGCAGTGAAACTACTCTGTATGACACTACAGTGGCGGATACATTTCGTTGCATATTTGTCCAAATTCATAGAATGTACAACACCAAGAGAAGATCCTAATATAAACCACAGACGTCAGGTGATAATGATGTATCAACGTAGGCTCATTAGTTGTGACAAATGTACCATTGTGACGGGAGATGTTGGGAGTAGGTGGACGTGGGCATGTCAGGAGAGAGGGGGGAAGATGAGAAATTGATACTTCTGCTCAGTTTTTCTGTGAACCTAAAACTACTCTAAAAACTAAAATCTATTTTGAACAATCATCAAATTTTTTTAAAAAAGTTTAATACACAACAACAAAGTGAGGGTGCATGTAGTTTTTTTTTTTTGAAATAACTAACAATAGGTCAAGGTATGACCAGTCTGTATCTCCTATGCCAGTTATGTTTCATAGCTTGTACTGTTTTCCGAACCATGCACCTGAGTTCTGCACTTGAGGCAAGGAAAAGCTCTTATGATGAAACAGTTTTATAGCAAGAGAGTTGAATGTAAAGAAATCACAGTGAAGAAATCTTGTCACCTTGATTTCACTTCTGTAATAGGAAGCATGGATGTGATACTGTCTTTGTGCTGAGCCCCTTCCAAGTATTGGCTCCACTTTGCCCTCATAGCACCCCACTAAGGCACTTCTGCTATCACCACACCCCAGGTAGAAGCTGACACCAGAGTGTGTGGTGATCAAAGACAGCGTAGGCAGCCAGCACAGGCAGACTGGCTCATAGTCATTGTCCTACCTGAGACCTTTAAATGTAACTTGAAAACCTCATTCCTTAGCTTAAGTATACCTAAGTATAATTCAGTCTCTTTTGCAGCCCAGCCTCAGACTTAACTACAACACACATCAGACTAAACAACATATAGTACATTTAGGTCCAAAATTTTATGTAGTTTTTTTAAAATTAGAAGCTACTAAATAAAGGAAAGTAGATCTTTTTGCTTCCATATTTATTCCCTCATGAAATAAGGTTTCCCTAGTTTTGTATTGATTCCAGTAGGTATGTGGGCAGTTCCTAAGTGCAGGGCTGCATTCGGTCCCTGAAGAACCCACGTTGTGGCCCAGAAAGCCCTCTTTGCTCTCCGGCTGTCCTGGACACCGCTCAGAATATTTCCAGCCCTTTGGAGCTTAATTCACTGGAACCATCCTGGAGTGGTAATAATGGGTGTCTAGGTATTTGTCCTGGGTTTAGAAAAAAACAACCCTATATATTTATGCTTAAGTGACTGATTCTTATAGTATCAATTTTACTGGAAACATAGACAACTGAGAAGAAAAGTAATTTAATTGTCTTTCCATTCAGCTTGGATTCTGTTGTTTTTGTTTTTCTCAGCAGTATTTAATGAAACACAAACACCAAGGAATGGGAAGCAGATGATAAATGGACGTCAGCCTGGATTAGTACTTTTTTAATGTCTCTTTATTGCCATGCTGATCAGTTTTCAGTGTAAGAAAGCTTAAAATCTTATGCTGCATATATTAACTTCTTTTCAAAAATGTCTTTGAATTTTTGTACTAACAGAAATTTTCCTGCTGTGCCCATCAGAAACTCAGTTCTAGTCTTACTATAAAGTTGTATGTTTGGCCATACTCTGTGGGGAAAAATTATGAAACACTTTAACCTTTAATATGAGTTATAGAAAGCCTGTAGGGTTTTCTTTCCAAGCCATCAATTGAGCTCAAATGTAACTTTAATAAGCTATTTAAAAATATAGATGAGTGAAAGGTTAATATATTTAATGTAAATATATTTGGAGTCATTATTTATTCAGAAAATTCATTATAAATCCACTTTGGGGGTTTCTTATGGTCAAGTTCAGGACTTCTTTTTAAGAGAGTATATTTTGCTTTGTCACATTAAAGATGAAGCCTTCACTGGTTAAGTGTGGAAGAGAGGGAAATAAGTGGTACATACATTTATTTGTGCAGGTCCTAAAAGCAGAATTTTCTTTGCTAAAAAGGCAGTATAAGTATCTAAAACTCTAATCTTGTTTATGAAATAGACTAATATGCACCCTTTAAATTAGTATCAATATTAAATGTCATTAGGGAAAGCAAGTCTAATCAGAAAACTGACAATGCACCAAACCAATTAAAATATTTCATAAGGAAACCACACAAGACCAAGTGAAATTTAAAAATCCCATTGATAAAATATTCATTTTTGTTAGAACATGACCGTGATTCATATTTGCTCAAATCACATTACTTCAAAGTATAAATACTTGTATTTTGATCCATTAGGCAAGTTTTTCATTAGAAATGTACCAAAACTTAACTTTTGGAGAGAGATGATGAGCTTGGATAGGAAAATTAAAAACAAGGTAGACAAAGACACCTAATAAGTAATTATGTGTCATAAGGAATTAAACGCAGCATCTTGAATTCACTAGGACACAATTGCAGTAGGGTTTTCCCTAATTGTTGCTTTTGACTGGCTGTAGGAAAGCTTCTCAGAAAAACTAAATTATTCCCTGGCCCCTCAATTGGAAAATGTTAGTCTCTCCTCATAGAAACAGAGATGGAGAGGGTGATGGGGTGCATCAGAACAGCACTGAGGAGGTCAGACCACCTTTGGGAGCTCAGGATACCCACGTGTGGCTCTAGATGGCATCCTAGACTCTCTGGAGGTATCAGTCCGCACCGCATGAGTGCTTTTCTGTAGCTGGTTGGCCACTTGTATGTAGCCAGACCCCAAGACACTGATGCGTCTCTTGATTACAATAAATCACTTAGTATCCTCTGTTGTGGGCATCAACAAAGTCTGAAGATGTTTCGGGAAGAGAAGAGTTTACCCAGTTGCTGCTAAAGGAAGCTTCATCGCGTTTCCGTGTGCTTCAGCTATGACTGTGGAGAGGGTGATGCTAAGCGCATGGTTCTTCATCATGCCTGGTGTGTACTTACTGCTTGTTCTGTCTGCACAGGTAAAGGGCACAGCACTCAGTGTCCTCAGAATTGCTAGGTGATAAGGCCCACAGTCTCTTGGGCCACAGTCATCCTCTGCCTAACTGTAATTCACTGTGTAAGGTACAGAGCAGAGCCATGTGCTGAGACAGAAACGAAGAAGGGTGAGTTATGGGTCTGCCTTCCAAAAGTTTAAGTCCCAGATAAGGAAATTATTTGAATTGAGAAAATAAAAATAGCCATATGTTAGTCACTGTAACAAAATACCTATGATAATTTCTAAGGAGGAATGGTACATTTCGGTTTACATTTCAAAGGATTCAGTGTATGTATGGTCACTTGGGCCTGTGGTGAGGCAACACCTCATAGCCGTGAGTGCCTGTTGGACAAATCTTCTTACCTCATAGCAATTGGGAAGCAAAGAGAGAGGAAGCAGAGGGGCCAGGATCCCAATAGCTCCTTCAAGGGCATGCCCTCAATGACTTAACTTCCTTCCACTAGGCCCTACCCCTTAATGGTTTGACTACTTCCCAATAGCCCCACGGGCCACACAGACCAAGCCTTCAGTTCACAGGTCTTTGGGGTACACTTATGCAAAACATAGCAAGTCATAAAATTAAAATAGCAATATAGTCATGGCTCAGTATCTGTGGAGGATTGGTTCCAGGAGCCACAGATAACAAAATCCATGGATATTCAAGTCTTATATAAAAATACTGTAATATTTGCATATAACTTACCCAAATTTCTCCTGTACACTTTCAATCATTTCTAGATTACTTACAATATATAATGCTATATAAATGCTTCTTCTACTGTGTTGTTTAGGGAATAGTGACCATGGTGATGTCTGTTCAAGTAGATGCAGATTTTTCTTCTGAATGTTTCTGATACAAAGTTTGGAATACACTGTATTGGAAGTTTCAATACAAAGTTGTTGAATCTGTTGAAGCAGAACCCATGAATTTGAAAGGCTGACTGCATAAGATAATGGGAATAAATTTCCGTAAGTTAGAACTTAATGAATTATGTATATTATTTTTGATTAGATGGTCACCTAGAGCTTACTGATGCTTTTTGTACATAGTACAGCCAACAGCAGCTGTCCAAGAGAAAGATTCACTGCTATGAGTGAAGAATATGGCCCTTTCAAAGGAGTTGGTTACGTAACTGGCCATGATTCCAGCAGTAGCAACTGTTAAAGTTTGGAGAGAGAAGTGTTAGCTTGTCTGATTTCCAAGGGCGTGCAGTTTTCACTGTGTCCTGATGGTTCCATTGGTGCTGAAGTGAGAGAAGATTGGCTCTCACTGAATTTACACTGAGAACAGGATTCAACCTTAATATTGGATGAGTGTCAGTGGGCAGCTGGATTAGGGAGAGAACCTTTGCAAGCCAGCAGGGTAACACAAACAAAACTCAGGGAGCAGGAAAAGCTCAAGATGCAAGGGTCCAGGGGTATGTCCAGAAACTTTTTGGACAAAGGACAGCAGTGGTAGAACCACACACTTATTCTTGAATTTTCTCCCCAGCTTCATTCACAGTTGTCCCTGGCCTGTGCTGGAGCATTTCTGACCAGGAGATGGCCTCCGATGGCCCAGCCTGTCCATGGAATAGCTTCTCAGAAGTGCTTTCTGGACATTCTCCAGTGAAAGGCTTCCTGAACCAAAGAGCCACGGGGACTCTTTTTGTCTCCATACTGAAAAATCATCTGATTCTTATGGTCTGCAGAACAGAGAGCCAGCTGTTGGGGCGAGAGGATCCACTGTCTCTTGGTCCAAGTGGTTTAAACAGAGTGTTCTTTGTGCCACCCCTAGCCGAGCACTGAGGAACAAGAGCCCTCAGCTGACACTGGGAAGTGCAGTGACCAGTGGCATACTTTGCTGTGTTGGCAGTTTCATTCATTGTGTTATTAATAATTCCTGAAAATCTTCTAGCCACTTGTTTTTAAAGATATGTCAAAATTTACAAGGAATGTTAAAGGAAATGGGGAATCTTTTGTTCAGTCTATTCTTGGCAAGAATTGTCAGATGTCCACCTTAGAAATTCCAGCCTGCCCTAAAATGCTTCCTTTCCTAATGGACTTCCTTTTCCCTAGGGTCTTTGTGGTCTCATAATAGAAGAAAGTCATTAAGGAAAAAATCTAATATGCTGAGGCAGCTCTAGTATAAGAAAAGAAATAGATGGAGTGCCACTACATCCAAAATGCATATTATTTCAGAAAGAAGGCAATTACTGTTATAAAGATACAGCATTAGAAAAATTATTACAGCTGTGAAGTGTGTGATATGCCTGTCTGTGGCACAGTTAATTTTAAAAGTATCACCAGGCATACAAATTATAGGAATAAAATGCTGAACCAGACTAATTGAAAGTGAATTTAATATGCAGTTCTAAAGAGCTGTCTCAACTTAGCCAGCTCTAAAAAAAATTCTACCTTATAAGCTGTTAGTTATCAGACTTTCTTTCAAATGTCCAACTTCTTTTAATGAGGAATATCACTCAAGGCCCTTATCTCTGATCCCTGAATAATTTTATGCTAGACAGTAGGTAGTGATGATAGTGAAACATTTATATCCTACACTGGTTTTTATGCGTACCAGATCAAATTGCTGTAAGTTTCAGTGTTTTATCAATATACCAGAACTCTGACTCTGAATGAGAGGAAGACTTAAATTTGTTTTGCCATTTAGTTTGTATAGTTCAGCAGTTGTTAGAAAAATTGACTGAAATTGACAACTTTACATAGTCAATATTGTTTAATAGCTAATAGAAGTTTTTAAAAGCAGTTACACTGATCATCTGCAGAGTGACTTTTGGAAAATGAAAGAAAGTGTCTGTCCTATATATGTAGTATCATTACCAATACACAGGTCTTTACAGTTTTATCTTCAAGAATGTCTTGGCTATTCTTGGCTCTTTGTTCTTCTGTGGAGATTTTAGGATTAACTCATCAGATTCCATGCTAAATCCCTTGTTGAGATTCTTACTAGAATTGCATTATATCTAAGTAATTTTAGCGAGTGTGGTAGCGAGCTTTGTGTTACTATAATAAATACTGAGATAAGCAATTTATAAAGAGAAAAGTTTTATTTTAGTATACTGTATTGGTTACCTTTTCATTATTATTCCCAAATACCTGCCACACACAACTTAAAGGAGAAGAAGTTTGTTCTGGCTCATGGTTTCAGAGGTATCAGTCCATGATTAGCTAAATTCATGGCTGAAACATCATGGCAGAAGGGCATGTTGAAGGAAAGCCACTCAACTCATGGCATCCAAGAAGGAGAGCATGGGAAGAGCCAGAGAGGAAGGACCAGGGACCAGATATAGTCCCCAAGGTCATGCTCCCATGGCCAAACCAGCCACACCCAGAAGTGTGTTTTATTAATCTCCTAGGTATCTCTCAATCCAATCAAGTTAACACTCAAGATTACCCATGGCATTTGCATTTTTAGAGGTTCCATTGCATGATTGGTTGTCCTCTTTGCTTTGGGTGAGGCAGCATATCATGTTGGAGCACATGGCTGAGGAAAAACCAGTCAACTCATGTCTGGGAAGTCTTTGAGGGCGCAGCCCAGTGGCCTAAAGACCTCCCACAAGTCCTCCAAGCCAAGGACCAAGCCTTTAACACACCGACTTTTCGGGGATACTTATCTGAACTATAGCAGGGAGAATTAACATCTTTATGACACTGAATGGTCCTGATCATGAAGTATTATTCTTTTCATTTCTTTAGGCCTTTTTAAAAAGTGTTTCTATTGAGTTGTTATTTTCTCTGGAGAGTACTTGCATGTCTTTTGATGCACTTGTTGAAATAGTACTTTTTTTTTTTTTTAGCTTCTGTGTCAATGATACCTTTTAAAAAATACATCTCACCTCTTCCTTCCTGGGTTGTCTTTTGATTTTTCTAAAGTATCCTCAGTCCTACATTTATAAAATTACTGAAACCAAAGATAAACATCTTCTCATTCTTACATAGAACACGATGCACTTGTTTTAAGTAGAGAGTTCAGTGATTTTTAAACAAAAGTAGGCACCCAGGTAGCCAGCATCCCTATTTTTATAGTCATCATCACTATGGAAATAGAATGCATTTATTAGCTAAGTCCTGCGGCCAGGAAATTAACTTAAAAGTCTCCCATGGAAAATAAATATGTTCACATTTTTTTCTATGCACCAAACCCCCTTCTTTCGTTTTATAGAGAGCCTCAGTTTATAAAGTCATCTTTTGTGGGGACCTCCTATAGCTTGCTGCTTTTCTCTCTCACCAGTTGCTTTGTGTCTGCCTTCAGCTCTTTTTTATTCTGAGTTTTTGTTCATCTCTTTAGGATGGGTCTGTGCATAACATGCATTTCCCACCGTGTATGAACAAAGGCGGCCATCTGTTACTTGCAGCATAAGAGCAATTTGGTTAGATTTGGAATTCTTGAGCAATCATTTTTTCTGGCATTAGTAATTTGAGGAAAGTTCTGGGGCCAATGTGAGTTTCATTCCATAATGAGAACAGAATGACTTGTTCTGAGTTCTTCTCTGGAAACATGTATTATTTATTTAAATCTCTTATTTGTCATCCTCCAAGTTGGAGAGGTTTTTTTTCCTCACTTTTTATTTGCCTCTCTCTGTCCTTTTTTTGGTATTCTTATGAGTGCTTCTCAAGTTTATTTTCATCAGTGTTTTTAAAACTATTTTTTAAAGCAATAGTATTCTTAAAAACTCACATTATTGCCCAGAGCCACAGTTTATAAAAAGACAGAGAGGTTCTAGTACTCTCTCTTGGGAATGCCTGGGGCTGTGCAGACTCTGCATCCTTCAGGACTCTAAGGGGCACAGATGACACATTCAGATGAAGTAAAGGAGAGTTTAATGAGGAGGCTCTTTACAAAGGTAGAGGCAGAACTTTGGGGAACCAACTGGAGGGGTGAGGTTCTCAGGGCTAGGAAAAGGCTGAGAGCTGTTAAGCTGAAGGGCAGAGGGAGAAGGTGATACTGGAGCCCAGGATGATAACTGAGTTGAAAAGAAAGGACCATCAGAGACGTGTGGCCTTTGATGGCAGAATGCAGGTGCTGCCCTGGGTTGCAACAAAGAGGGAAGAAATACTCTTCTCCCACACCCTCTCCCCTCTCCACTCCAGGCTCCCCTGAATGCCTTCCAAGACTGAGCCCCATGGAAAACATGGGTGCTCAGTTCTACCAAAATCAGTCTCCAGAAAGCAGTAAAGTATGTATCATGGATCTGGAGAGCAGATAGAAAGATCTAGCAAAATAGGGGGAGGCTTTTAAATATTGCTCTGCAACAAATATTATTTTAACTTTGTCTGGCCCGCTCCTTACTATTTCCAGAGCAGATTTTAACTGGGTCTCTTTTTCTGTTTTTATGAAGTTTTTCTGGGTGTGTTTCCTTCTGGATACTAGCTATTCTCATCTCTTCCTTTTCTCTCTTTGCAGTCTGCTTGTGTTTCATAGAAGCGATGTCTTTGACCTTTGGGAAACTCTTAGAAATTTTCTAAGAATCTTTTTTATAGTTTCATCAAAATATCTATTTTAAAGTTAGATAGTCCCCTCCTCCGGTGTTTTAAAACATATCCCCTTTCTTTTATGATAAAAAGGTGTTAATCTGTGTGTGTTTGTGTGTATGTATATATGTGTCTTTTATCCATTCTTGAAAGGAGGGCATATTAGTCATGCTCTTCAGAGAAATAGGACCAGAGAGAGAGAGGAAGAGAGACAGAGAGAGAGAGAGAGAAAGAGAGAGAGAGAGAGAGAGGGAGAGAGAGAGAGAAAACCAAGCACGTGGGCATGACAGCGAGAGCTGGAGATTTATGCGTGGGAATTCGCTTACCAGGTTATGGAAGCCATTACATCCCACAACATGCCATCTCTAAGCTGGAGACCCAGGAAAGCTGGTGGTGTAATTCAGTCTGAGTCTGAAGGCCTGAAAACCTGGGGTAGGGAGTGAGGGATGGCGAACACTGGTATAATCCTGGAGTCTGAAGGCCCTAGACCCAGAAACTCAGATGTCCAAATACAGAGAAAATGTGCTCTTCCTCTGTCTTTTTATTCTATTCTGTTCCTAAATGGATTGGATGATGCCCACCCATGTTGGATCTCTTTTACTCCCTCCAAAAATATCTTCCACATCACTTGGAGAAATAATGTTCAACCCACTGTCTGGGTATCTCTTAGTTCAGTCAAGTTGACTCATAAAATTAACCATTCCATTAGGTGATCTTTCCTTAGTGGGAAGCAGTACAATGTGCTTCCCAGAATGGACTTCACATCTTACTCATTTTATGGCTTTCAGCACGTTTCTGAACCTTTCTCTATGCCTAACTCTCCTCACTGATAACATCAGGATCATGAGTTCCTATGTTGAGTGAGCAACTCCATGCCCGTGTGGTTCAGTTTATCCACTTGTACAGTAGGGCGTGACAGAACCAACCTCATAGCTGGTGCCAGGGTTAGAACACACCGAGGCATATAGTTACCAGTGACTAGAAGGGGCCACTGGGACTTACATCGCACAGGTTGTTGCAATGACTAAATGAAGTTCAGCATCTGAAAGGCATAGTGCAGAGGCTTGTACACAAGAAGCACTGTTTGTTAGCCTACTGTGTACACCAGTACTTACACACACACACGCACGCACGCAGTCATGGCAGACTTAGATATTTATATGAATGCATACTCATTCATTTATATACCTGCATATACACACATATTCACATCTACTTACTTATGAACTCACTGACCTATACACACATATTCCTAACCAACAGCCTGTCCAAGCAGGACCCTCAGGAGTCCCCATCATTCTCATGCAGAAATGCAGACTTCGCGTCCATCCTGTGGGGCTGTTCGTGACCTTTCTAGCTCTTTGGTGTGCAGTACTTAGTCCCAGCTGTTTTTGAAGTACATGCACTTTCAAATGCATCAATCCATGCAAGATCAAAGAGAGAATCTTTTTCAGTCACCTAGGACTTGTA
This sequence comes from Heterocephalus glaber, assembly GCF_053883595.1. Taxonomy (NCBI): domain Eukaryota; kingdom Metazoa; phylum Chordata; class Mammalia; order Rodentia; family Bathyergidae; genus Heterocephalus; species Heterocephalus glaber. The sequence goes on along the minus strand of NW_028258329.1, from coordinate 4,646,411 downwards.
CAATTAGGAGAATACATTATTTATATGTTTTTAACATTTTTAGAAAATGCTGCTGCGTGACATTTTTTAAAGTACCATTGCTATCCCAGGTTTTATTTCCTATGAAAGGAAGTATTTCAGTGGGCATTTTATTCCAGATATTCATATGCTGTCGTGAATATGTTCTAATGTAAGTGTCATCTGCATGCAAATTCTAAGTCACTTTACACAGAGCAAAATTTATGTGGGTTTAACCTGATAGAAACAGAGCTGAAATTTGAATATTTAAGTATCTTGATAAGTGGAATCTGAAAAGCTGTCAAAAGATGAGATAATAAACAAATGAGCCAAATGGTTGGACCAGAGGGACAAGAGGAAAAATACCGAAGAAATCTCCAAAGGGAAGTTAATAAGCAAAGAGAAAGAAAATAATGTGACAAATGAGATGCTAGCAGCTACCCCCAGAAGAGTACCAGTGTGGCTGGTGAATGCTGACAGGCAGCCACGTGTCAGAATGAGTGGCAGCCCAGGGTGGAAGAGGAATGCAGAAGGACCAGCTCATAAATGACACAGTGATGAGTGAGTTAGTAAATCTATCAGATAATAAGTGAGCTGGTGATACACACTGGACAGATAACGGAGGAGAGGTTACACAGAAAAGTCAGCCAAGACCATGAGGGAAAGGGAAAGTCTGCGTTCCCGAGACCAAAGCATTTAAAGTAAGTTATCCTAGGCAGGAGAAACTGTCTAACTAATCACAGTATCCAGTTTTGGCACCTTTCAAAAAACGTAACAAAACTTCTGTTGCAGTTAAAAACTGAGCCTATGCAGTATTCTCCTGGTCTGATTTGCACTGTGTGCTTATCACGACTTGCCCTCTCTTACCTTCTCGTCCCTGAGTTTCCATCTGTAAAATAGATTGTAACACTGCCTTCCATCCTTTCCTGTGGGCTTATTTGAGGATTAAATTCCACGTGAAATACTCAAAACTTTTACCCAGCACATAATAAGTAACTAAGAATGATAGCCAAGTTGCTGTTGATATTGTTAATCATATCATTCTTACGACTTCTAATTTTTCATTTGTTTCCTTGATGGAATGTGAATGTGTATCTCACACATCCTCAGTGCCTAATTCAGCAGATGACTCACCCTTAAGATGCTCACATCTGTGGAATGAATGAAATACTGATGAACTCTCTTATCTCTTACTGAATATTCATAAATATCACAAACTTTTCGGGGAGCTCCCAGGGCTTTTTGTTTTGTTTTATTTTCAGTTTTCAGAGTTCGTTTTCAACCCAACAACAAAGATAAACTTAAATGCCTGTTAATCAAAGTAATGTGTAAATCCACAAAAAGAATAATTTAAGAATAAAAGTAAAGAAATTAAAATTCAAGGAAACTTAGGGGTAATAAAAATTTCTTTGAAGAGTTATAAATACATCAATTATTATTATTATTATTATTATTTTTATAAAATAGACAAGAAACATGAATAATAGAGAAATGGAAAAGGAATATAACAATATAAAAAAAGATTTTAGAAAGTGATAATTAGCAATCTCATGCCAATATATTTGAAATGGTAAGTTTTCAAAAGTAATATAAAGACTCGAAATTAACAGAAGAAATAGACCTAAACAGAGCCATAACTACTAATGAATTAGGATCTATAATCTTCTCTTTCTTTGGCAAACATCAGATTTAGGTAGTTTTACAGGTAATTTTACCAAACCTTTAAGAAATAGTTAATAGAAATGCTATATAATTTATAACCTAATCGGTAGTGTCTTTTGTAGTGTGGGATCCTGAAAGCAGAGATAGCTCTGATCAGGGACATGTTGGTTTTCAGTGTCTGCAGAAAATAGAAAACTATTTGTTTTGATTTATTAGGAGTAAGTGTGCTGTCTCCGCCCCTACATTCCTCACCCTACCCTGAATTCATTGTGTTATCACTGAGTTTTTCATGTTGTAGGAGGCCAGAACAGTGCCTCCTTTCTATTTCTGGCAGATTGGGGATGTTTATAATTTGTGTTATCAGCTATATTGTTAGTTTATGCTCTGATTTGACAGTATGCCATGTAAATAAGTCTCCTGCATGAAATCCAAAAAGCCAAGATTCATTTATTCATGATTGGTGCCAGTTTGTATGCAGTATGGCTTATACACTTTCCTGATTAAAAGCCTGTGTTTATTTCAATAGATATATTAACAACCTGACTTAAATAGATATTCTAATTTTACTTCATTTAATATAGGTATATGTGTTAAGATTTTGCTTTTCAGTGGATCGTGTGGGAAGGAGGACACATATCTCCTGGAGAGCAGATTTTGCAGGGTAGAGGTGTCACTGGCTAGCAGGGTCCTTGATTTAGTGATAATTTACAGAAAAAAAGCTTTGATTAGAAAGTAAGGAAGTGAAGATAGGAAAAAGCATGCATGAATTTACAGAAAAAAAGGTTTAATTGGAATGTAAGGAAGAGAAGATAAGAAAGGACTCTACTTGAGGAGGTAGAGGGGACTCACTGATACAGGGGTTCTGACTGGCACCCCACAAATACAGGAAGCCAGTGTAAGGGTTAGCTGAGGTGGGCCAGGTTCCCATTGATTATTATCTGCCCTGGCTTCATAGCTCAGGTTGAATACTTGTGACTCGAAGGGCAAATTGGGTTTCCACGGAGAGAACCCTGTAACTAACGGGGCACCTTGGTTCCCATAGAGAAGTCTTTATGATGCCTGAAGCACTTGCAGGCATGTGAGGCTGTGCTGAGTCCAAGTTGACCATAGGCTTAAGGCAGTGATGGTGAACCTTTTAGACTGAGTGCCCAAATTGTAACCCAATACCCCTTATTTAACGCAAAGCGCTACCCCTGCCCCTGTGTGTGGTGTTATACATTGCTTGGCCGTTGGGGTGATGCTGGGGTGACTTGGCTCACATGCCGACAGAGGGCTCTGCCTGTGTACCTGCTGCAGCAGGAGTGCCGTGGGTTCACCACCACTGGTTTGGGGTGATGGAGACTTTGGGCGTAGATGTTGTTAGTCTCAGAGGCAATGTGATAGGCCAGGTAGGTTTGGGATGAAAAGACACGCCCTAAATGAATAACATGCCTGTGTGCAGAACTGAGAAGGATTGACCCAGAGTTTCACAAAATGAAAGTCACACTTTCATCTCCTTTTGGTTACCCATTGGGCATTTGTAGGCCCAGGTGAAAAGTCAAGGTTTTTAGCAAAAAACACTTTGAAGTCCCTGAGTGCCTTAGGAGAAAACCTAAATCATGCTTTCGATGAGTAACAGGCCTAACAAGCCCAAGAGTTTAATTGTTCTTTGTCCCTGTGGTGGTCTCTGGCTTTGTCACAACTGTGTTGGAGGGAGGAGCAGTGCTCACGTGTGGGGGCCTGGTGAGCTTCCTGGAAGGTTTAGGGAAGCAGTTTCTGCCATATACAGAGCAGCCATGGCCTGTCGGTCACTGTGCAGGAGGTTGAGCTGTCCAGTCTGCTGTGCTTGGTCACATCCAATTTGATTTTCCGTTAATTGCAACCATATATTATAAGAGATCTGAGAGGAAGCCCTCAAATTTGATCTAAGATACTGAGTGGTCTTGTGGGCCAATGCTAAGTTCTTTAATCAGGATTCAGAGGCTAGATCACAGTTACATGAAAAGAAAAAATGCTGAGTGTTAAACTTTCATCTATACCTTCTACCTTATAAGAGGCATGCCCTTACCTGGTGCTGAACCTGAAATGTATGGCCTCACTCATGTGATGGCATGTGGCTGACAGCATTCTTCTGTGAGTTCCTGTGTGAATTCTCCTTGTATGAATTCTTCTCTATGACCTTGGGCAGTTTTCCTTGTGAGGCTGGATTTTATCAAGGTTATGTGAAGTCCTGGGCCACATTACGGAAGCCACACAACCCTATTATCACTGAGTTACTTTTGTGAGCGATGGAGATTGTTCTAAAACTCATTCCAAATCCGGTTACTCCTGTATGGGAAGTTGTAAAGATTCATTACACCTTCAGGCCAAAAGCCAAACCTGGTCAGATCTTCGACCATCATCACCACGAATACACCCACCAGCTCATCCTCCTGGCCCCTCTGGCCCACGCAGCTATCCTCACGCTCCTCCTCACTGTTCCCAGAATCCAGAACCTTCTTCCCCAAAGAGCTGAGGCACCACCCCCTTCATCTTCATGTTTCTGCTCAAACATCCACATTTCAACCAAGCCAACCCCATTCAAAACTGTCTCCTCCCCTGCTTCAGTTTACCCCCACTTACAGCCTGTCTTTCTCAGCTTTACTGTCATGGGCTACTTATGAAGTGAATCAAGTTTTATTTTGGTTCAGGGATTCTGGAGGTTGAAGTCCAAGATTGGGCAGCCCACTGATGAGACCTCTGGAGACTGAAGCAGCCAAGGCAGGATCCTGTGTTGAAGTGAGTGCTGCCTCCTCCAGTCTGGAGGATTTGACAGAGGGACACATTCTCAGAGACCCAAGGACCTCCCACCAGGCCCCACCTCTTAAAGATCACAGCTTTTCCCAATAGCGCCCCCTGGGGACCAAGCCTTCAACACATGGATCTTTGGCTGATGGGTACCCAAACCCTAGCACCACCTTTTAACACCCAGTATGACTCTTGCCCTTTCATTCTTTGAGGTTTACTCAGTGGTTTTATTCACCATTCACCGCCTGGACTGAGAACAGTGCCTGGTTCCATGAAGATACATTCACATATTTTGGGGCTAAATACATAAATTCAAAAACTTAAGATTTGCTATTCAAACCCAAGTGTAAGATTAAACATTTATCTCCTATCAGTTTCTTCTTGCTTGGTACAGCTTGCCAACCTCTTTGACCCTGATTCAATAATCTAACCAAGTTCCTCATCCCAGATTGTACCTCATGTAAATGTGTGCTAACATTTTGTGCTTTCCCAAAACATTATGACAGGGAACGGGAAGTTTGGGCTTCTGATAGGTTTCTCTCATCAAGTCTCTGTGCTGTAAGAGAGAAATTCAAAATCTAATGGGTCTTTGCCATTCAGATAAGAGCGTCTACACTCCCATGATCCTCCCAGTAGAAGAAGAGCAGCTGCCACTGATGTTCATGAACCAGCCTTGGCCCCAGTGAACCCCTGCAGGTGTGACCTGCTTTACATGAGTGCTTGGGTCTTGTTAGGGTTTACTAAAGTGTCCCCCAAAATCTCCTGTGTTTGGAAGGTGACTGGATGTAGGGGCGCTGTACCCCTCAGTGGACTCATCTGTTGATAAGTCCAGGCGCTCATTTTGCTGTTAGGAGCCTGGGTAGAAGTGGACCACTGGCCGTGTGAGCTAGAAAGGTGTGTTCTGGTCCCTGGCTCCTCCCTACTCTCAGCTTCCTTGCTGCCACATGGCGAGCACCCTTCCTCCACGATGCCTTCTGCCCTATGGTTTCTGCCTTGGAGCCAGCTGCTGCAAACTGAGTCCTTTAAAAACTGTGAGCCAAAGTAAACCTTTCCTCCATTAAGTTGTGGATGTGGAGTATTTTGTCTCTATGATGAAAGTGACTAATGCACTTGTCTTTAGCCCTTGTCTTTTTTTTTTTGCATTAATTTATTCCATCTTCTTCTAGCACTTTCCTTCCTGTATTATTTTTAAGGTAAAAATTATTTCATGTGACGGAACTGTTTTATGATCCGTTTTAAGGTGAAGACCTAAATTTCCTTGTGTGTACATATGTAAAATATAATGGCTCTATATAGAAAAAAAGTGGAAAGTAATGAAAGCTTAAAAAGTGAGGAACCATATACTGTACATGACTAATCATAAATCATGATAGTTTGACTCACAATTTTTCAGCTTTATCATGGAGTGAAAGTGATGCACATTTAGTAGAAGCCACACTGAATTTTAACCTTTTCCTGGGTGACCTATGTGAAATAAGATCATCTTTCATGATGCTGGGCAGGAGCTGGGAGCCACTACTCTTGGTCAGCCACAGAATTAAGAGGAGAAAGACTGTTACCTTTCAAGGTGCTGTCCTGCTAAGCTAATATGTTCTCTAGGCTCGGGATATTAAATGCATTTTCAACTTACAATATTTCCCATTTACAGGAGGCGTATTGAGGTGTAATCGCATAGTAAGTGCAGGAGCATCTGTACAAGACAATAAATTATTCCAGCTTTTAGAAAACTGAGAACAAGAAGATCAACTTTGGGTTGTATTTAAACAGCATTTCAAGGGCATTTCAGACGACTATGTGTGTGTCAGGCCATTCTGAAGTGAATCTAAACATTCTATGGGCCATAAATAGCTAATTATGGGTCAAGCTGGAAGCAAATCAGAAGCTATAGCATCAGCTCTTGATCTATGGCTTAAATTTCCCATTTATGCCCAAACAAACTGAAGAAGATAGTTGTGATCAGAACTTACACTGAAGGTGACTTGTCCCTTTTGAAGTTTGGCTTTAGCGTTGGCTAATGTTGAAGAATTGTCAAAATGAGTAACTACAAAATTGGAGCAGTTTGTGAAGTTTACATTATCTCATTAAAAAAAGAAAACTCAGTAAATAACATCGCCATAATTCTTGGTTTACACAGAAGATCAGAAGCCATAACTCAAAATGAAAGGAAAGTAAAATGATGAAGTTGGAAATCAGCAGAAAGGCTGCTTGAGCTAATTGAAAATGCCCCTTTGTGGAACCGTTCCATACAAAACAAAGATTTAAGCTGATGCAAATATTTTACATAATGGGCTGAATTTATGGAGAAAAATGGAGAACAGAGGCATGACTTCCCTAGTTAGCAGAAGACTCCACTCACTGAACTCTGTCTGTCCTTGCCTGTGTTGGCTCTCTGCTGCCCTCTTGGGGTTGGGGCGAGGAGAGGGCTGGGGCACTGTGGATGGAGAGAGCTGAGATTCATGTTTTTGTGTCAGGATTCCTGGCTTGGAGGACAGAATGCAGACTGGATTTCGACCCTAGACACTTTCATAATGCGACCTGGCTAGTAGCGTTTCTCAAACTCATTCAGAGTGTCACCCAGGATTGGCGACTTTCCTTTATTTCCCATTGGCTTTTTCCCTGGCACGGGCCCTAGTCTCAGTTTTTCTTTGCTTTCAGGCTCTTTCCCACCTTTGCCAGCCATTCTTTCCCTCTTGATTTCTGTTTGCCTGACCCTCTAAAATTCCCATACTAGCATTTGTCATGCAGCACAGCTTATGCCTTAAGAACGTGCTCTGGACCACACCTGTTTGAATTAGAATCTCGGTTCAGCTGATTCACAGCTAGGAAACCTCAGAAAGTTATTTACTTACTCCATGCTTCAATTTTCCTGTTTGAAAAATGGGATTAACTATGGTAATTCATAGGGTTGTTGTGAGAATTAGAATAGTTTATAATAAAGTGTTTAGATTAATATTCAGCAAGGAACAAATAACAGCTATCATCACGATTTTGCCCCATGGGGGCATAGAGCTGAAGAGCAGTGACCCTGGAGAGCTAAGCAGGATCACAGCAAGGCAGGGGCCTTGAGTCCTTGATATCTTAGATTCTAAAGAACTCTTCACACCTGAGTTGTTCTTAGTTACCCCAAAAGCAGAGCCCAAGACAGGGAAGCAGGTGTCAGAAACTGGGAGGGAGGGCCTCAGTAGGAGGGAGATTCCCTCACTGGCATTTGCAGGGTTGCTGCTGTGGGTGACGTAGAGATGTACAGAATGCTCAGAACCGTCCCCTAGACAGGGCGGGGACAGGCTGCGTCTCCTGGCTCGCATGTCCCCTGGCTGAGTGTTAAGTTGGGAGGTGTTGGTGCTCCTGTGTTGGTGTGTTAATGCTCCCTCTGGCCAGATGGGCTTGCCCAAGTGAAAGGGGCTTGGTGCAAAAAGAGAGCTGGGCTTGATGTGCGGTGAGCAGCCCCGTCTCCTTTCAGTTTCCACCTTCCTCTGCTGAGCTCCTCAGTGATGGATCCGTGAGCAGACGGGGCCTTATTCACAGAAGACCTAAGAAGTAAAAGGAATGTCATTCAAGGAATGCAGTTGACACGGTCCCTGATTCCCTGGTGTCAATTCTCAAGTCCTCTTCAAACACATGTATCTGTGAATTCCTCTGTCAGTAAGAACTGAAGCATTTATTAAGCACTTACCATGTCTAGGTATGTGTAACCCTAGCACTCATTATGACATGAGAACTTCGTTACAGTTCTTTAAGGTGGGAGCACATTGTTCTAGAGGGAAGGCAGCCTTGGTAAAGTGGACACCTTGCCAAAAGCCACATGAGTGACAGAGCTGGGGTTCAAACACAAGTCTGTGTGTGTGGGTGCACTACATTTATATGTGTAATGTATTTTTGTATGCCTGCGTTTATGTGTGTGCCTAAGTGTACGCTTGTAAGGTGTGCATGTGTCTGTGTGGATGGGTATATGTGTATATGTCTAGTGTGGTGCGTGTGAATGTGTCTATGTGGGATATATGTGACGTACATGTTGGTAGGTGTATCTGCGGTTGCATGTGTGTGTGCATGCATGTGTGTATTTCTGTGCATGCAGGGTGCATGTGCCTATGTGCATGCCTATGTATGTGTCTGTGTATTTATTGTAAAACCCAGACTTCTCACCACATGTTCACACTGGCTCTCAGATGCTACCTACATAGTTTCTTTCCTGCCTGTCTTGAGTAGGACGCTCATCCATTTAGCAAATGCTGTTGTGCTGGCTCTGAGCCACAGGGGCCAGGCCCCCCGGGACACTGCCTGTGGGCACTCAGGAACAGAATCTGTCCTGCACCGTGTGCACTGAGGGCCCAGGTCTCTCTGTGGCCAGCAGAGGACCTTCCTTCTCTCCCCTGTGTGGGAGGAAGTAGTTCAGTTCACCCAGGTGACTGCTTGGAGAAGTGTCCTCGGGGCCAGGCGCAGCTTCCCAATGCTGGAGCTGCCCAGAGAGCCCTGTACCACACGCAAGAGCAGGGCGGAGCAGGAGGAAGACCCAGGAGGGCCAGTTTTCCAAACCCCTTCTCTTGAAAGTCAGAAAAATGGGCACAGAATAGCGATTCCCTTCCTTCTCCAACAGAGAGGACCCTTGCTCCAGCAAAGGAGGTTGCATACATTGTGAGGGTGGAGTTTTCAAAACCATGGTGTGTATTTACTCGATGAAGCTTTTGTTATGCATTGCTCTTAGCTTTTATTAAGCACTTAAAGTTGGCTTTAAAATGTCCGTTTACTGTGAACCTCTCTGAATCCTTGCACACACAAGGACAGGTTCCTTGTTGGAAGGGGCCCTGCCGGACCCATACTGCAGGCCACAGCCTGGCTCCCTGCAGGTTAACTTGGGAGCATTTGCTCAGCTGAGGGGTCAGGAATGGGAGCGCAGATGGGCATCAAGCCTTGTATCAGCCTAGACTATATTTTAAAATACAATATATATAGCTTCATGTTTAATTACACTGACTTTTTAAAAAGTGTATTCTCCCTGGGCAATTTAACTTTTGAGTAATTCCCTCTGTGTCATAAACTTATATAAAACACATAGCCTTCACTCCTTAATTTATGTAGAATCATTTATACTTAAAAGTTGATTTTGCCTGAAGTTTTATTTTCTGTTTGGAGTGGTTTAACATTTCTGAATATAGGGCTGGGGGTGTCGCTCAGTGGCAGAGCTCAGCCTGTCTAAGGCCCTGGATCCCATCCCCAGCAGTACCACCCCACCCCAAACCCAAAAGCCCACTAAGGATGACACAGTGTAAACTGAATTCCCACTCCTATCCTTACCCAGCCCTTCCCACACTCAGTTGCTTTATTTATTTTTTGTGGAATCCTCCTGTTGTTTCCATGTTAATCAGGGTTTGCTAGCATCACAGAATCAGAGAGGGAGGGAATTGGCTTCTTCAGTGGTGAGGGTTGAGACTGGCAAATCTGAACCCCTGGGGGCAGGCAGGCAGGCTGAAGATTCAGAGAAGCGTTCAGGTTGCAGTCTTGAGTCTGAATTCTGGAGGACTGCAGGCGGGAAACTCAGGCAGGGTAACTATGTGACTGTCTTCAGAGGGGCACTTTCTACTTTAGGGACCCTCAGTCTCAGCCTTAAGGCCTTGAACTGACTGGAGAAGGCCCCCGGCCCTGTGGAGGGCCGTCTGCTCTATTCAGCCTGCCTGTTCTAGATACTGATCTTATCTAAAAAGTACCACGGACCATTGTTTGAGCAAACAACTGGACACCATAGCCTGGCCAAGCTGACACAGAAAATTAACCTCTGTGGTTCTTTCATGAAAATGTAGGCAAATAAGAACATATATCCCCACTTTCTTCTCTTCCTTAAAGAAAAATGAATATACTATATACCTTTGCTTTTCCTGTTTAAGAATACCTTTGGAGAGCATTCTAAATCTGAAACAAAGTGCTTCTGCATTCCTTCCTACTAGATCATAAAATATTCTTTGCAGCTATAAAAATTTGAATAAATGTGATCACTTTAGAGCAAAAACTTTTTCATGGCTAAACAAATAAATGAAATATTTTTTAAAAAAATAAGCAAACTTAAAAGCAAAATAACCTGGAAAAAATATTATCAACTCAGGTCATAGTTTCTGCTCTGTAGACATTTATAAGAAAGAGACCACAGATAGTCGAAATGAAGATCTTTTGCACAAGGAAGGGGGACCCAAGAAATGGAAGGATGGGGAGGTAGGGGATGGAAGGGGATGAAAAAGAACTAAGATGTGTCATGTACATATACCAGCTCCCTGTGATGAATGTAACCAACATGTACTGCAAACATGAACAAGGATATGGAGCTCTTAGCAAAAGAGATACAGAAGGCCTTAACCACATGAAACTAGTTGTGAACCTTCTCGTGATAACAGAAATTCTAATTAAAACAATGTTGAGATGTCAGGTTCGCAAGATTATGCAAAACCCCTCAAGTTGGAGAACACAGCCTTGTTATGAGGCTGTGTGGAAACAGACTATCTGACGTTTTGCTAATAGGAGTCTAAAATGATACCACCCCGGGAGGGTAACTTGGCAGAATTAAAACAATAGATTAGGGTTGCACACTCCTAAGAACCCCAGTTGTATGATTTGATCCTGTAGGAAGGCCTATGTACCTGCATCTGGGAAATGAGATCTCATTACAACATTTTATGTAACTGAAAGACTGAAAACCACCAAGAGTCCAGGATAGAGAAAGGAGCTGATAAGCTGTGGTGGTTCACAATGAGATACCTGCAACTGCTTAGCAGTTCTATAGAACTGAATGCTTGCATTAGGATCATAGGGAGAATGTAAGTAGATGCCTGGAATACTTAGCAGTCCCTTCCCCTCATCCCCACCCATGTGTGCCTCAAATCCTGCCATCTCTTCCTTGGGAAGTTATTTGTGATACAGCCCCTCTTCCCCATCTTTATTATGGCCACCTCTGTGATCCCAGCCCCATCCTCTAATCTGTGCAGCAGCCAGAATTAGGGCACCTTCTGTCCTCCTGGGGACCTGGCCAAGGTTTAAATCCTCGACATCACTCAGAGGAAGGGGTGGCCCTTTCTCCTTGCACCAAAAGCCTATGTGGGCTTGAGGGCCTGATGCTTCTTCAAAGACACAAAAGGATTCTGCTAACAAGTCTTCTAAAAGCTTTCAATGATTTCTTGTCTCGTGTAAGAGGAAAAAAATCAAACTTTATCCCCTGGGCTACAATGCTTTCCCCAAGCTGCCAACTTCATCCAGTGATGTCCTCTGCTCCAGTCCCTCTTATAGCAGTTTCTGGGACTTTCCAAGGTTTCCCTGTCTGCTTGGATGGTACCAGAGCCCAGGTGCTACCACCTCCTCCACTGAAGTTCCCTCAGGCTCCCCAGATGTCACCTGTTTATTTCCTCCTAAGTAGACACAGGCACACAAGGTGTAGTCTTTGCCTCCTCGACACCCTGCCTTTTGACTCTCATCTCCTAGAGCAATGATGGCAAACCTGAAAAAAACCAGCCAATTGTAGGTTCACCGTCACTGTCCTAGAGAGCAGGGATCCTGCTGTGAGGCTCCTAGGACGCATGAGCCTGTGGTGCCTATCGTGGGAGTGGCCAAAATTATATGTGGCATGGAAATTCTTCAGCTCTCCCACTGTGCTGAGCCCTGCAGACTGGTTCAGCTCATAGCACCTAAGTTCAGACTCATGCAAGGTTCTTCGGTCTCGTAATGTCTCCTGCCCTGCAGCTGAACTGAGGCAAGACTACTGTGTCTTTACTGCCTGTGGTGTGAGTCGTTATGGATGATTAAGTAACTTAACGGAAGATTGAGTGGAGATATTAATGAAGGAACGGGCACAGAAATGGACAAAGAAATAACATACATATTGACGAGGCCACTTGAGTGTACTGGAAATTAGGAATTCTAGAGTTTTAGTTGCAACTCTGCTGTCAGATAGAAAAGTCCTGTACTCAGGACATGTCACTAGCTAGGCCCTCAGGGTCACCTTGACTTCTCCTTGGGAATATTAGCACTGTTGTACTTTGCTTCCCAACTCTCTCACTGGAATGAAAGCCAGTTCATTAACATGCTCCAGCTCTTACCACGCTGCCTGTCATAGTTCTGTTCTTTGTGTTTTTGGTGCCTGGGGTGTAACCCAGAGCCTGTCACATGCTAAGTGCATGCCCCACTGCTGAGCTATACCTCAGCCCCAGGGCTGATGGTTCTTGGAGGGATTTTTAACTTTTCCATCAACCCATCTGTCATGCACAGGACTCCCTTGATCCCATGGCCATATCTTCATTATTGTCTGTTTTTACTTTTTAGCACATTAGCAACATTTCAGGTAACAAATGTTGCGTGGGAGGGGATCATGGTTTCTCAGGACAATTGATGACCTTGTTTGCAGTTTTGCAAGTCACAGTACGAGCAGCGTGAGATCCTGACCCTCTGCGCGTAGCAGGTGCCCTCAGCCTCCCAGCCTTGGCCATAGGAGAATGGCCAGCATCCCAGTTGCTTTTCTCCATACTGGCTTTACTCAGCTTCCCCAGCGATGCTGCAAACATATTTAATCAAATCCACTCACTTCGGGGCTGCCCTCTAGCTACCTTTCCACCCTGCCCAGTTCCCCCCGTGCCTCTCACTGTCTGCAGAAGGAGCACCAAATTTGCTAGCAAACAGACACCTGACCAGCCTGCGACATGCTCTGTGTGCCACTTTGTCTCAGATCTACACACACTGCCCGTGCTGACCTCTTCCTGAAATCCTTCCTGGAGTCAGTCCACCTGAAAACTCCTGTTCATCCCAGTGGGACCCACTGAGCCATTGTTCATGACCCCTTCAACTTGCACACCAAGCTGGCTTCCTAAGGCGATTTCAAATGCCACCACAAAGCCTAGCTTATATATTGGCTTGGATATAAGGTGGGTTTGCCCTAATTTGGGGCAAGCTTGCAAAAGTCTGGCTGTTTTCCTATCTTCCTCTGGATACCATGGTTGCACCTGATTGACAGGTTTCTTAAGTGCAATTGTGTCTCGTAGCAACCTTGAAGCAACTTGTAAGAGAATCCTCATACAAATCCTAATCTAGAGCTATACCCAGCCAGAAAACCAGAATGCAATAAAGTGCAATAAAATATAATCTTTTATGGCAAAAATATTGGTCTTGTGGAGCGATCTGAAGGGGAAAGGGAGGCCGTGGGTGGTGACGTCAGGGAATGTCAAAGGTGGAGCCGTGGCTGTCATGTCCCATTTTCCTGTTCCAAAGGGACCACAGTTTTACATAGCAGTTGATTAAATGGTAACATTTTTGTATGTTAATGAATGACTTTATAGTGATGAGACTACATGCCTTATAGTGACAGTTCTTTATATTTGAACATCTTCCTAATTAGACATCTTTCTCTGCAAGTCAAAAGATGTAATTTATCTTGAAGTTATGCATAAATTGGAGCGCTGCTGGGTGCCACTGCCGTTGTCATTAAAACATTATTTGGAAAATTAAATCTGTATTTAGTTCAGATCTAATGATTGAAATATTATTGTGACAGATAGCAGAGGAAGAGCTGAGTGTGTTGGAGTGAGCGGGTTCTCTTTCTATCTTCAGTCCCGTGTCCCAAAACTATAGGACCGTCCCCGAGAAGCAGGACACTTGGGCGGGCTGTCCTGTCCCACAGTGTCTGTCCTCATGAAACCTGTGGTTATTTTTCTTTCTGGGTTTTCTTCATGCTGAAACTTCTTGGCAGGACTGGGTGTCTGGGATGTGGCCCTCCTGTCAGCACAGGAGCTGGATGGAGACCCGGATGCCCTGGGCAGTAGCCAGTACCGTGGCAGAGTTGGGCTGAACTGGACATGCACCTCCAGGCTCTGAGGTTTCTGCAGGTGATGGACTCAACAGAGCTGGTGGGCTAGGAACAGCAGGCGCATTCCCACTGGCGGTGCTGGCAGTGCCTTCAGGGTCCATGGAAGCCCACACAGGACCTGGCTAGTCCAGTGTGCTGTGCTCCCCACCGTAGAGGAGCGGGCCTGGCATAGGTTCCAAGGCCAAGTTGCAGTCCTTTGAAAACTTGGAACTGAGTTGGATGTACTGTTTTCTGGGAATCAATGAACCATACTATGACCTAAAATTTATTATGCCTTCCTCAGGTGTTTTACTTGGAAAAAAAATGGTATTTAAAAAAACCATATTTTACCACAAAAGAAAAGGCTGTAACATTTTTTATTAAAAGAAAACCAGTTGACTCCTGTCCCTCTGCACACGTGTTGGAAGAAGTAATGAAGGATCATCAGTTGGATGACTGGGGAAAAGGACAAGGGGTCAGAGCCGGGGCCAGGCTGAGTCCAGGGCCATCTATGTTAGGGTGGCCGAGTAGATGGTACCGCCAGTGTCCCATGAGGCGGCGGTGCCACCCCCCTCCCTCCAGGGTGGCTCCCCGTGCTCTTTGCTCCTTCCCATGTGGTCAGCCCAGGCCCACCTGGTTTCTGGGCCTTGCCTCCTGACCACTCTCTGTGGCACCTGTTCCTCTCCCTCTCTAGACAGCCCTGCCCACATCTAGCAGTGGGCTTGGGGTGACAAGTAATTCTGCACTGGCTTCTCTGTGCAGATACGGAGCATCCGTGGATTTTGGTTTCCTCGGAGAGAGGACATCCAGAATCAGCCCTCTGCAGGCACGCGCGCGCGCGCACACACACACACACGCACGCACGCACGCACGCACGCACGCGCGCGTGCACCCTTAAGGATTCCCTGCAAAAAGAAGCAGGTGTGATCACCCATTTGCCAAATAAGAAACATGTCTTTCAAAGAGACAGAATGATTTTATCAAAGTCAACAGAGCTATGAAGCATCGTCACACCCTACTATCTGACAGATTCTCGTCTACCTGGTGGGAACCCCAGCTTTACCCCCGATCACTTTGGTATCAGAAGGAAATTACTATTCTGTGCCTCAGTTTCTCTTCTGTAACGTGAGCTCATACTTCATGGTTAGTTGTGAGAACGGAGTGGAATAATGTATATAAAGAGCTCAGCCAGGCTTGGCATGCAGTAAGTCTTCAGCGATGCTAAGCTATTATTAGTCTTTGTAGTTAGTTTATTTCCTCCTGGGGTTGATCTCAAAATCTGCGCATTCAACCACAGGGAATGTGGACCCTGTCCTTTTTGGCCAAATGTGCTAGCAATTTATCACCTCTCCCTTAATGGAATGGTCTCTGTCAGCAGTCCAAGAGTAAGGGGAAGTCCCCAGAGAAAGGCAGCTCTCAGCTCAGCCACCCTCCTGGGCCCGCTGAGGAGGAGGCTTGTGAACCTCCACCCACACGAATCTCCGAATTCCCACACAGATCTGCAGAGCGGGTTTTCTGTTTTCTGATTTTTAAGTAGAAATGGATTTAGACCATGCAGAGCTCTCTGCAGCTTGATACTTTAGCGTAGAACCTGCCTGTTCATCCTCCTCAATCAATGAGGATCTCACCAATCCTTTTTTAATAGCTCTATAACACTCTTCTTCAAAGGCTGCAGGAAATTCTTAGTCTCAGAATAATTTTCCTTGCTACACATAAACTAAACAGTGTTATTTTCCTAACAAAGAAAACTTCCTTTCAAACTAGCAGGCAACAAACAACCTCGGGACTGACCATCCAGCCCATTTTGCCGGTGAACTGCGGAGCAGAGCTGGAGGAAGCCTGCCTAGACGCTGGGGTTGGAGCAAGGATAGGGCAAGTGAAGATTCTGTGTAGCACAGGTGGAAGGACTGCCCATGGCTGCGGGGTGGGGACTTTTAGGTTGACCCCACCCAGGCCCTTTTCTTGCAGGTGTTGACCTGCAGTAGATACGGCACTGGCTGCTCTGGCAGGAACCAGCTGTGGGCTTGGGAGAGCTGCTTCTCATTTCTGCTGACGTGGGGATGACCGGGCCTGACAGGAGGCTTCAAGGAGGTGGTGCAGGTGTGCTCCTGGGAGCAGTGAGCCTCCAGGCAGGGCCAGGCCACCCCTAGTACTTCTTCACTGTTTAACACGCACTCAGCTCTCCGGGGTCGTGTGGAGCTGTTTCACCTCACCTGATGGCAGGATAGGTGCCCCCTGGCTGTAGCAGGTGACCACCGGCCCTGCTGAGTCAAAAGAGCCTATGTGTCTGGGACCTTCAGCTGAGATTTCTCTGGCACATCTGAAATGAGAGCCATGAAGCCCATACATGTCCACAGAGGTTCATTTTTGTTGACATTTCTGCACACTATTGTGGATGCAAGTGCCCCTTTGCCTTTAAGCATCGCAGTAGTGCTTTTCTCCCACCCTGTCTCAGTCTCTGTATGACTGTGCAGCTGTCAGGAAGTATGAACATGAGAGGCAGGTCGCCCTGGGTAACGTCACAGCAGGAGATGTGGTTTGGCAAAGATCATGCAGTCCTTTGTAGTGGGAAGATGTATTAGTCCCACTTACTTGTTACAAAGTGTCCTAATGCAATTTCAGTTACACTGTGGCCTCCAGATAAACCCACCTAACTCTGGTAAAGTCTGGAAAGAAAAAATTATTTTACAGAAAGGAGTTCTGCTTATCAGTTGCTGCAAAATAAACTGCAGTTTGGTGATGTTGGTTCTCTATCTCATGTCTGCTGCACCTGGATGGCCAGGAAGGCCGCTTCACTCACATGCGTGTGCCCAGCCTGGGCTACTACCCTTCTCTCTTCATGTGGCGTCCCCATGTGGCTGCTTGTGCTTCTTCAGACACGATGACCTCATGGTGGTCATACCTGTTACATGGTGGCTGGCTTCTCCATTCTAAGAGGCATGGGCGGAAGCGACAGGGATTCCTTTATCAAAGTTTGTTGATTCGTTTTTTTATTAGTACAGTACAGTACATGTTTGCAGTACATAATGATTACATTCATCATGTGGAGTTAGTAACGTACATAACACATCTTCATTCTTTTTACATCCTCTTTCCTCCCTCCCCCTCCATTTATTGGTCCCCTTCCTATTTGCAAAAGATCTGGCTCATCTTCCTAGGTCCCAGAGCTCCACTTCTGTCACATTCTCTTGATCAAGCCACAAAGGCTGGCCCATGTGCCAGGGGACAGAAATTAAACCCCACTACTCAGTGGGAGGAGAAGCTGTCTCTGATGTACTACAGAAATTTCCTTTTCAATTCCAACACTAAAGTATCTTAATACACTCAGTTGAAATTCAACATAATGTCCTATCTTCATATTTAATATTTTGTTCCAGTGTTTAACATAATAGCAGAGACTGTTTCATCCTAGCCCTTAGGATTCTCAAACTATAAAAACATGCCTTTCAGAATTAATGGATATGAGAAAAGAAATCACTATAGAATTCTTACCATCTTGAGAAACCCTGCTGTACATTTGGGACAAAGCGCTCGGCCTGCAGTGAGCTGTGTACATCTCCAAGCTTGTTAGTAAGGATCATTTGGGCTCCAGTTAAATGTCTTGGGGGTCCTGTGAGTGATGGACGGGCACCTTGATGTGTGACAGCAGGGTCTCTCCCAGGCTTTCTGCACTTGTTTCCTGGGTTACTGTATCCCAGAGAAGATGTTGGAACATCCGTGTTCAACCAGAGTTGACATAACAGGGTGCATTAGTTTGCTAGGACTCCCCTACAAGGTGCCGCAAAACTAACGGCCTTATGGTTCTGGAGCTTGGTTCCTTCTGAAGTTCTGGGGGAGAATCTAATCCAGGCTGCTCTCCTAGCTTCTGGCAGTTTGCTGGCAAGCTTTGGCATTCCTTGGCATGTAGAAGCATCACTCCCTTCTCTGCCTTCATGTGACAGCCTCCCTTTATGCACGTCTCTGTCCCAGTCCCTCTCTTTGTAAGGACAGAGTTGTAGTGGATTAGGGCCCCACCCTGCTCCACTACGACCTCATATCAGTGACTACCATCTGCAGTGGCACCGTTTCCAAATAAGATCCCACTTTGAGGTACTGGGGATTAGGACATTGAGGTATGAATTTTGAGAGAGACATAATTCAACCTGTAACACTGAATTCTCTCTGAAAATTAATCATCTTTATTTTTCCTTGGGAGGTTCAAATACAATGGATAAAGCCATGGGAAAATGCATCCTTAAAAAGGAATACAAATCGGGAAAGAGAGGCTCAAGGTGGAAGGAACAGGGTTGTGCTTTGGCTCACTGCCTGCCACGTGCCCCTCGAGGCCAGCGCCCCGAAGAACGTGCACATGCTGTCCTGGTGAGGTAGGGGGTGTTCTCCGAGGAGCTGGCTCACCCTGCTGGGCCGCATGTCAGGGCAGGGGGTGGACGTCCCCGCATAGCTGGCCAGGCTGTCTCAGCACAGTGCTCAGCTGACAGTGACCCCACCTTCTTTTTAGGAACCGCTTTTCTGAGCTCAGAGGTCAGAGGCAGCGTTATACTTGTATTCTCTGCTTCTTGTGGGTTTAAAAAAATGCCTGGGTAACTGCTGTTTAACTTAAATCATCTCTTCTTAAGTATTTATACAGGGACATTCTTAGCCTCTCAAAGTTTAAAAAATTATGGAACTTTGTAAGTGTGCCTATTCGTGGCGCACAGTGTGACAGTTCAACACGTGTGCAAGGCCTAACTGTCAGACCAGGGCAGCTGGGATAGCTACCATCTCCTCCAGTACTTATCATTTCTCCGTGTTGGGGACAACTGAGAGGCCTCTCTACTAGCTGTTTTGAAATACTCAGTCGCTGTTGTCCGTCGTTACCCTACTGTTCTGTCACATATTAGGGTTAGTCCTCCTTTCCAGCTGCACCTGTGCGCATCACGGGTCCTTCTTCCTGTCTCTACCTGGTAACCACTCTTCTGCCCTGGAGTTCTATGGGATCAACTATTTTTAGTATACATATGTATTTATTAGTGCATATTAATTCTATAGAATAATGGGTTTCACTGTGACATTTTCATACACGCCTATAAAACATACTTTAGTCATTCCCTGCCCCAGTACTTCCCTTATCTTCCCCTGCCCTGACCCCCTTCCTCTTGCTTAATATTCTTCTGTCATGTCTTCTGTTTTTCTATTATTTTCTACATTCCATATGTGAGTGAAACTATGAGGTGCTTGTCTCTCTGAGCCTGGCTTATTTTGCTTAATGTGATGGTCTCCAGTTCTGTCCATTTTCCCACAAATGTCATGATTTCCTGCCTTATGGCTGAGTATTACTCCATTTTATATATATATATATATATATATATATATATATATGTAATATTTTCTTTCTCTATTCATCCATTGGCAGGCACCTTCTTAACTTGGCTACTGTGAATTGTGGTGTAGTAAACATGGGTATGTGGGCATCTCAATAGTATGCTTACTTTAATTCCTTTGGCTCTGTACTGAGGAGGGTTAGAGCTGGATCTACTACTTCAGTTTCTAGCTTTTTTGAGGAACATGCATACTGATTTCCATAGTGGCTGCACTAGTTTACATTCCCACCAACAATGTACATCCTTATCAACATCCCCATCAACATTTATTATTATTTAAAAAATTAATTTTATTAGTACTCTTTTGATATACATAATGATCACATTCATCATAGAGACTTTGTACCTGTACATAATGTATCTTGATTCTTCTTTTTTTTCCCCAGCCTTTACTGGGTTCCCAAGACCACATCCACAGTTATTTTTTAATGTCATTCTTTAAGTTCCCTAGGTTTAATCAGCTTCTCAGTGCCTTATCAGCACGTTTTCCAAGGTGGATTGGTGAACCTTCTCCCTAATTTCTAGCAGTGAGTTGTCTCCTCTGTGTGCACCACTTTAGAAAGACTTGCACCTCAAAGTTTTTAGGAAAATAAAGTGTAGCACTTTTTATTAAAGGAAAGCAGCATCCTCAGCTGTGCATAGATGGCGGATGAGCACTGCATCGTTGCCTGTGGTTTGGCTATTAGCAGTCTTGCTTCTTGGTCTGTTATTTATTTATCGCAGCACAGAGGCTGAAAAGAAACTGGTGACTGCCTAATCCATCACCCTCCCTTCAGGAAAAAAATCTCTTTTAAAGCTTTTTAACCGAAAGAGAATTTATTCCTTTTTCTTCTTATTTTAAAATATTCAATAATCAACTTGCATTAGAAGCAACCCATAAATAAGCAGCATAAGTAATTGTCAGTGGCCTAAAAGTAATCTCAGATTTTGCATTTTAAATCTAGTATTTACATATGAAATTGTGGTGATAGAATTATATTGGAGTCATGACCTCATACTTTTGTGCTCTGAATTTTAATTTCCTTTGAAATTTCCTATTTTCAGTTATTTCTTTGAGGATAAGATGAGAAATCCAACTATTTTCTCCAACCTCATGCATGAGCTGGTATTAGTGTTAATTTTGTTGAGGAACATTTTCTTTTAATTATCAGTAGTTTTCCCTTAGTGAACAATGCACTCACTCTATCACATTGTATGCCTGAAATATTGGCATGAATTATTGCTGTGTTAGTGCCATTTAGATGTTTGTCTTCCTTTCTTTAACTCTAACAGAGGAATGAAGCTAACAGTGTTGGAAAAGTTCTTAATGAAATTGGGTTGAGTTCCTCCCCTTAACCTTTCCCAGTTCCATCACCTCTGCTGCACAGGTAAATTAATGCCAAAGGTGTGATGGGTGGGGAAACCAGATTCTTGGTCTGTCAGGGCCTTCCTTTCCTCTGAGGAGTCTGGACAACCAGCCATGGGGGTCTCAAGCAGTATTTCTTGGTTTGGTGGAGTTGTCACGGTGGAAAGGTGGAGCCTGAAAAGGTAAAGAGCTCCTCTTACCCAAGCCACTTGTGATCATGCTGTAATCGATGAGTGTGGTGCACCATCCTTTACGTCGTGTGCACATGTTCTTCCAGGTATTGCGATGTCAGTAGGGCACCTTCTGAGTATGCCAGTTGTACGTAAAAAAGTGAGACTGTCATTTGAAACTGCATTGGAAAGTTGACTTTGGAAGGAAGACGTGAAAAAAATGGGACCAAAGATGCACATTTTAAGCACCAGTCCGAGGACTCACCTAAGATTCCTGGGGACCAGGCAGGTGTTCTGCCCTGAATCCCTGTCTCCTTCTATTTCGCACTGTGGCCTTCCTGACGGTGCAGCAAGAGGGCTGGTGCCAGCCCATCTGGCAATCCCCATTGGGTCTTTCATGTGTGTGCCACGTGCTCTTCCCTCCTCCTGGCAGGCCTGCTGTCCAGCAGTGCAGAGGCCAACTAATGATCGTCAGCCCTGCTGCCTACTGAAAAGTCCCCCTCTTTGGCACTTCTGAAAACCATCCTCTAAAATTTTTCCTCTCTACATCAGACAAGCAAACGTGAAACTCCATTCCCTCAGCCTAAAACTCATACAGTGTGTAAATTAATTTGATCCAGGCATTGAATCCAGGACGGCGGCGGTTCATCAGCATGCCCCAGGTGTCATGGGCACACAGCCCCTGCCCAGCCCCAGGGATTCTGGAGCAACCAGCATCTGCTTGTTTATAAAAGCCACTTACAGTGAGGAGGGTTATGGCTGTCTGAGATATGTATGCTTTGTGATTACTGTTTGGATTTTAAAAATAAACTTCATCTTTTGGAATAGTTTTAGATTTACAGAAAAATAGAGAAGACAGTGTGAAGAATTCCCATAGTTTCCTATCAGTAACAACTTGCATTAATATAGTCCATTTATTAAAATTAACGAGCCAGCATTGATACATTATTATTAATTAAAGTCCATAGTTTATGTGTATTTCCTTAGTTTTTACCCAAGGTCCCTCTTCTGTTCTAGAATTCTATATCCATAATTCTGTGTTACATTTAGTTATCGTGTCTTCTTAGGTCCCTCTTGCCTGTGACTTTTCTTAGCTTTGGATGACCTTGACAGTTTTGAAGATTTCTGCTCAGACATTTTGTAGGGTTCTCCTCTATTGGGATATATCTGATAGTCTTGTGATTAGACTGGGTTTCGAGGAAGACCACTGAGGTAAAGTGTCATTGCTGTCACATCAAAGGTACATACTGTCGCACAGATTTATCACTGTTGATCTTGACCTTGATCACCTGGCTGTGGGAATGATTGGCAGGTTTGGCCACAAAAAGTTACCATTTTCTTCTCCCTTTCCATAAGGTGCTCTTGGGATGGAAATCACTATTGTAGCCCACACTTAAGGAAAGGAAAATTGTGTTTCTCCTACTCGAGGGTGGAGTATCTTCATAATTTCTTTAGAACTCTTCTACTTAGGAGATTTCTCTTTTGTCCAGTATTTGTTTATGTGTTTATTAAATCATTTATTTATGTAAATACAGATTTGTGGCAATTTATTTTATATCTTCTGTTATAATCCAATGGTACCTTAATTTATTATGTTGATACATGGGTTGTACTGATAAAACTATTTTGAATAAATTGATTTATTATTGTTGATAAAATGGATTTGGCACACCTCCGTCATGGTGAGATTATTATTTTTTGGCACTTCTTTACTTCATAGCACTGAAAGATGGTCCTGGCACATCTTCTATTTCTTAACATAGTCCTTGGGTAAATCAGCCCTTTCTCCAAGGACCCTGGATTACTTTTGTTGGGGATTGATATTAGAAACCAAAACCTGGGTGCTGGATGTGCTTATTACTTCTAGGGTTCTTTGCTTCTAGTTCTCCTCTGCTGACAAAACAAGGATTTATATCTCCTTTATATATATATATATATATATATATATATATATCTCCTTTTTCTCTCATTTCTTTAAATATTCATCTATTCTTTTCTTTGTTGTTTGTTTTAATTTGTTTTGGTCTTGCTTTTTAAGATAAGCTCTCACTATCATGCTCAGGCTGGTCTTGAATTTCTGGGCTCAAGTAATCCACCCCCACCTTATATATATATATTATATATATAATATATATATTTTACATATATTCACCACACACAAGTAATTCTATCTCTAACCACCTGTATCTATATAAAGCTAAAGGAAAGCTTGCAGTGATGCCTCCAGTGCTAATCCTTACCAGTGGACTGTTCTAGCTTCCTCCCCTTGTTCCTATTCCAGTACTGGGAAACTTGCTCTCTACATCTGCCTTCCATTTACTGAATTGTTGGATTCCAGGATACTTGTGGGGTGACACCACTTGCTAGCCTGTCCCCTCAACCAGGAGATGCTGTCGCCAGCTGGAGTTTAGTGCACAGTTTCTTCTGCCTTTAGTTCTACAGACTTTACTCATTTTCAGAGTTGCCTTTCAGTGAGGTTGTTTCCTATATTTGTAATACTATTCAATTGTTCTGTCACATTTTTTACTTCTTCCTGGGACCCTCTGACCTTCTACATACTTTTTAAAAATTTGCAAAGATTCAGACTTTGTGCTGTACAGATCAGTGGGTTTGACAACTGCATAGAGTCATGTACTAACAGTGACCATAGGAACCGTGTCACCACTCTACACAATCCCATGCGCCTTGCTTACTCCCCCTTCCCTTCCCTACAAACTCCTGGCAGGCCACTCCTGTTCTACTGTGTCTCCAGTTTTGCCTTGTCCAGAATGTCCTGTCAATGGAATTGCACACTGTGTTACCTTTGCAGGCTGGCCTCTTTCACTTAGCAGTATACGTTTAAGACTCATCCATGTTGTTGTGTGGCTTGAGTGTTTTGTAAAAAATCTTATTACAAATAACATTCCATTGTATATCTATGTCTCCCTTTTTAGCATTTCAGTTATACTCCCTTTGCAAATTTTTGTAATGGTCCTAGAGTTTTCAATATACATTCTTAACTAACTTAAAAATAAAAGTATACTTCAGATAACAATATAGTGGATTACATCTAGTAGAACCATAACAGATTTTTCCCAATTTCTGTCTTCCATCCTGATGACATTGCTGTCATTCATTGCATTTAAACATATGCTATAATTGTTAGATATATTTTTATTGCTTTAATCAGTTATTTTTAAAATAACTAAGAAATAAAAAGATCTTTTATTTTCATTTATTCCTTTTTCAAAGCTCTTCCTTTATATAGATTTAAGTTTCTGATCTATTTCATTTTCTTTCTCCCTAAAGAGCTACTTTTAACATTTTTGTAGGCCGTTGGTGATGTTTCCCTCCACTTTTGTGTATCACAGAAAATCTTTGTCTCTCCTTCAGTTTTGAAGGGAAATTTTGCTGGGTATAAATTCTAGGTTAATGGGGCAATTTTTTCTTTCATTTCTTCAAATATTCATTCTATTCTCTTCTTTTCTCAGTTTGTTTCAATTTGGTTTTGTCTTGTTTTTTAACGTAAGTTCTCACTATCATGCTCAGGCTGGTCTTGAATTTCTGGGCTCAAGTAATCCACCCCCACCAGCCTCCCAAGTAACGAGGACTATAGGCACACACCTCTGCAGCAGCTATTTCATGCTTGTGGTTTGATGAGAAGATAAATCTAATTTTTGCTCAACTGTAGGTAAGATGCCCCACGCTCACTTACCTCCATTTTTCTCTTGGTCAAGTTTTCTGCTGCGTGAATAGATATGCCTCAGTATAGATTTTGGGGGTACTTATTCTGCTTGGGTTCGTTGAGCTTCTTTGATCTGTGGTTTGGGGTCTGTTTGGAGAGTTATTGGTCCCTATTAAATTAGTTTTGTAAATTTATCACTCATTTCTTCAGATATTGTTTCCATTTTCCTTGTACTTTTGACATTCTTACTGTATATGTTATATCTTTAGGGATTTAACCATTATTCTTAGATTTTCTTGTTTTTTCTTATCTTTTTTGCATTTTAGTTGGAACATTTTTATGAACCTTTCTTCAACCTCACTATTTCTTTCTTTAGATGTGTCAGGTCTACTGATAAGCCCCTCAAAGACATTCTTCATTTTTATTACAGTGTTTTTGATTCCTAGCATTCCCTTTGATTTCTTCTCAACATTACATCTCTCTGTTTATATTCCCCTTTTGTTTTTCTACATTGCCCATTTTTCCATTATAGCCTTTCATATATTCATCATAGTTGTTTTAAATGCCCCAGTTAATAACTCCCAAATCTCTGCTATATCTAAGAACTCTAGTTCTATTGCTTGCTTTGTCTTTTCAGATTGTTTTCTTTTTTCTTGTCTTTTAGTGTGCCCTGTAATTTTTTGCGCTTAAAACCCAACATACTGCATTACATAATAAAAACTGAGCTATACAGGCCTTATGTGTGAGGTTTTATGTTACTGTGGCTGGGGTTTGAGTTCTGTGCCAGAGGCTTCAAATTTATCTGTTTCCCTTGTTTGAATCCCATCTGTTTTCTGTGGATTTCCTTAAGAACTCCTCCTTGTGTCTTGCATAATTTTCAAGTGCAGTTCATTGTGATTATACCAGAGCCCTGTTGGTGTGTGGGAAGCCCTGTGTGTGATGTGATGTGATGTAAGCTGATTATTAAATTTAAATCTTTGGATGGACCTTTGAACTGTAATCTTTACAATGTTTTTAGACTTTTGTTCCTTTTTAAATGAGGCAGGAAGGCCACAAAGACATGGAAATGAGAGAACGCCCTTCTTCCAGGTAGGAGAGTATTCTGGCAAAGACTTTTTATCCTGGAGAGTAGACCTGTGATATGCGAAAGATTTTGTTCATATTTCACTCAAATTAGCCATCCCTCCCATGGCATATCCATCACGTGATCTTCCTTGGCTTTTAACCATGAGAACTTGGTGGAATTTTTAGAGATAAAACACACTAAAGTGGCCGGGTGGGAGGGGACCCCCAGGACAGTGGCTCTCAGGCTGGTCCATACTCAGCCCTGAGCAATTTGTCAGAGTTAACATTCTTAGCACTCTTTCCTGTTTATGGCTCCAGCAGCTTCTCCAAGTGAGCAGATCTTGGCTGGGACTTTCTGGATCCGCCTATCTTCAGATTTCCAGGTGGCAGTTTGTCCTGCAACCTTAGTTCCCTAATTAATGCAAGGAAAGTATTCACCAATCTCCAATTTGTTCAGCGTTTTTCTTATTGTAAGAATGAGAATGACAGTTTTTAAGATCTTTATGTGAGCAGTTGGAGAATCGGAGAGCTTCTCAACAATCGAGGTTCTTGGGCCGGGGATTTAGCTCAGTGGTTCTGGCACCTGCCTCTCAAGCACAAGGTCCCAAGTTCGATCCCTGGTACCAAAAAAAAAAAAAAAAAATCTAGGTTCTCATAGCTCATTCAGCCTAAACTTCCTTGAGGGAGGTGTCTTGAGCTTCTTGTTCAAAAAGACAGGTTAGTGCTCTATTTTTATTTATTTATTTATTTTTGGTACTGGAGCTCAAACTCCATTCCTTGCACTTGCGCAGCAGGCAGTGAAACCACTGAGCTAAATCCCCAGCCCAGGTTAGTGCTTTAAAGGAGAAGCCTGGCTCAGATCTTCTTCCTCTCTCCACTCTTCTCTAATGTGAAAACCCAAAAGTTTGTAGACCTTGGACAACTTCCTTTTTCCACTGGAAATGCAATAACAAGCAATCTGCTGTTCGCTGTTCTCACTTTGGCAGTACCCGTGGTAGCAGTGAGGTACCTGCTAGCACCTTATCTCCAGGCTCTAAGTTTAAGAGTACTGTGGCAGATGTCAAAATGCGATGGCCTTGCTTTTCACAGTTTTGTTTTGAATACAATAGGTATTTTAGGTGGCACACAATTAAAATGTAGGTTTTACTTTTACACATGACTTTACACAAATTGGTTTCTATTTGGTATCAGTTTGGTATGGGAAGGGGTATGTGACAGTAGCTGTCCATGGAGAAAGAGGGCATTCAGTTTGCAGAAGTTGATTACCACCTAGTCTTTACCAGTTTGCATCTCTCTGTTGCACTAAGCCAACTGAGAGGAAAAGCTAATGATTTCTTCACTTGTACTGTGAGAATTTGTCACCAACGCACGAACAGCTTTCAATCGACCTACCAGTTTGCTCACTGTGGAAGCCAAATCTGGGTGGACATTCGGTAAGTGCAGCACCCACTTCCCATAGAGGCAGCTGTGGGTGAGGTCATGCAGTTTCAAAATTACTTGAAACGCCCCAGTGCAAAAGCTATACTTGTGCCACTCACTTTTCAAGAAGGCCTGATGTGGGCATCAGTGTATTATCTGGCCTTGACCTCATGCTTTTTTCTGTGGATCAAGACTGGAAATTCTCATCATTCCACCCAGTCATGTGTGCTTCTCTGGTCCTTGCTGCTGTGATGCCTTCTCTCTGAAATGGGTTGGCCTCTACAGCAGTAAGATGAATGTCACACGAGTCTATAGCATGGTGATTGTTCATTTTTCCTGGACTAATATGTAAACATTATTGGGATGATGTAATATTGAGTTTCTCCACAGTATGTCTAATCCACTTGAGCATTCTAACAAGCCAGCAGTTATGATAATTTTAATGGGAGATTCATGTTCCATTTTGCATAAATGATGAGTTTAAATTTGATTGAGTCTTTGAATGCAAATCCCAAGAGTGTAAAGATGGAGTTCTGTAATGCTTTGAGGTCTCTCCCTGAGTATTTTGATTCAAATATTTCTTCCTTTTACATTATTCTATTTGCCAAGACATTTGGAGGGAAACAGTGATTTGCGTGAGACTTTATAATTACCCTAATCTAGATGTTACTTTTAAAAAATGGAACAATAGGCAGAATATGTCTACAAAGTTTCAGGTACAGCAGAATTAGCATTTGTGGTCTCCGAAATTAAATATTTGTGGAAGTAGCTGTATATAGTTTTGTGGGTGTTACTCAGAATAACTCCACTGTACCTGGTTTTTGAATTTGGCAGTAATTGTAGGAGCAGAAACATCTAGCATTGCTATTTTGTGTGATTATCAAAACAAAAGGCCTAATTCCTTACTTCCTCTTTTAGATGTCCTTGGAAATCTTACTTTGGTTTTAGTTTAATAAAATATTTTTAATAACAAGGCAGAATTACATTTGCAAAAAAATAAAAAATAACTGGCCTTTGAAAAACTTCGATATGACTTGCTTTGGTAATGTTGTTAGTTTGCCTAATCACTTCAGTTTAAACGTTCTCTTAGAAATGCAGTAACTCGGGCCCAGGGATTTAGCTCAGTGGCACCTCACCTGCCTTGCAAGAGCAAGGTCCTGAGTTCAGTCCCCGGTACTGAAAAAGAAAAACAAAAAACGCAGTAACTGACCCTCCAAAAACATAGGAAATTTAAAAAAATTAGCTGTGTGACTAAGGAGTAGAGTTGAAATCTGAACTACATCATTCATCTTTTCACTTTTCTTGTGCGTAGTGTCAAACGTGCACAGAAGTGAAGCGAATACTGTATCAAATCCCACAAGTGCCCATTACTGTCACTTTGCTCCAGGTGTCACCCGCTCCTGGCCCTCCTGGTCACCGATCCTCCCCCCAGCACTTTTCCCTGGATGAACAAAGCAAGCCCGAGCCACCACAGCATTTTATTTCAGAATACCAAAGTATGCCTCTCTAAAGTAAAAGGATTCCTTTTGGAGAATGCTATGGTCACCATGCCATGACCACGCCCGAGAAGTGCAACACTTTCTTTTAATATCAAATAGCTTTTATTTTCAGACTCTTCTGTGTCTCTCTTGCCTGTATTTTTGTATTTTGCTGTTATTTCTCTTGTGTGTCTCTTCCTCTCTCTCTTTTCTGTTTTTCCTTGCTGAACCCGAAGAAGGTGCTGCTACAGCCCAAATGTCCCTCCATGATCCTTAGGAAGTAGCCCCGTGGAGGGACCTGCAGGTAGAGGTCACTAGTGACAGGACACATTCTGATGGCCCCTTGATGCAGTCAAAAGACACTATAAACAGAAGATAGCTGAGGCAGAGGCGTACTGTCTGACAGTCAACTGTTTTTGTTAAGTAGGACTGCACTCTAAAATTGTAAAAAGCACAATGTAATGAATACGTAAACTAGTCACATAGTTGTCTTAATTAATTTTCTCATCGCTGAGACAAAATACTGGACACCCACGTGTTAAAGGAGGAAAGACTTACTTCAGCTCACGGTCTGTAGAGGTTTCAGTCCATAGCTGGGTGGCTCCAAGGCAGGGTGGCAGGCAGAGGGGTGTGACCGAGAGAAACAGTCCCTGGCAGAGGAGGCAGCAAAGTAGCAAGGCAGGAGCAGCAAGCCTCCCTCTCCCTTTCATCCCTTCCTGGCTACAAGCCTTTTGGGTGGTGCGGCCCACTCACAGGCTGGGCCTTCTGTTATCCACACCCAGAGCTGTGCTAAACCAATTTAGTTATCACACCCTAGGTCCAGCAACCCCTGAAAAGCCCCACTTGTGAGTGCATAAGACTTTGGGGAAACATCTAGATACAAAGCATAACAATAGTTTTATTATCATTATCAAGTATTATGTCCTGTTGATAATTATATGGACTATACTTTTATATGATGGGCAATACCGTAGGTTTATTTACACCAACGATAAAACAAATGCATGCATAACAGTGCATTGTGCTGTGGCATTACGAAGGCTACAAGCTCACTAGGCAATAGGAATTTTTCACTCCATTATAATCTCATGGCCCACTATGGTATACATGTCTGTTGTTAACTGTAACATCCCTATGTAGGATGACTAGTTAAATGGCTGTATTTTAAAGTCACTTTAAAACCACTCTCTGTAGTTAAGTTGCCAACCCACCAGGCTTGTATACACTTGTTTTATTTTGCTTTTGATTTTAAGGGTTATTTTTTACTGTTTCATTTAATTTTGTTCCATAATTCTACTAATATTACTGTTACAAAGTCAAAACTGTACATTATTTTCAGGGAATTCTGGTGTCATCCTAGTCTCCTCTATCCTGTTTCTGTTCCCTTCTTTCACTCTTTTAGGTTTTTTTGTTTTATTGGGTGCTAGGGATTGAACCTAGGGCCTTGCGCAGCCTGTCCTTTTGTTAATTATAAGCAAATCGTGCTGTACACACACTACACATATGTTCTCTACACACTGTCCTAGTCTTTGTTTTCATAATGTAAGGATATGACCTGGGGATAAGCCTGTGCCTAGCAACATGGAGACATTTCTTGTTCCTGTTTACAGCTGACTAGTACTCCAATATGTGAGGGATATTAACTCTTTGTCTATCTTATATAAGTTACATATTCCCTCTCATCTTGTTTATCCTTTGTCTTTTTGATTTACTTCTGGTGGGTTTTTTGTATGTGAAGATTTTTATTTTGTTAAACTTATCCATAGGTTCTCTTTTTGCTCTGGAGTTCAAATTACTGTATAGGACACATGTATCAACTCTCAGGTTATGGAGGCATTTCATATTTTCTTCTGATACATAAATGAATTCTCTCTCTTTCCCTTTTCCCCCTTCCCCATTTACATTCGCTTCTATTTAGAATTAATTTTGTTGTAATTCATGAGTAACAGATGTGTATTTTTCCTTTTTCTGCATGGTATCTGCTAGAGCTGGGGTTGTAGTTCAGTGACAGAGCACTTCACTTGCATGCTTGAGGCCCTTGGTTTGGTCCTCAGCACCACAAGGAAAAACAGTAATACCTGCTTATATCCACACCAATAATTTAAAAGAGCATGTTTCTCCCAGTGATTTTAAATGACCCTTTTATCGTATACTAAATTCCCATAGGCAAATGCATCTGATTGTGTATATTTTAATTTTATTCCATTGGTTTGTCAATTCATAGACTAATACTATCCTGGTTTTACTAGTGGCAGCTTTATAAGATTTTTTAATGTCCCATGGGGTAACCTTCTTCATTGTTCTTTAATTTTCTAGAGTTTCTTTATTGATTCTTACTTGGTGTTATTCCAAATGAATTGTGTAATCAATTTGCCTGGCTTCTAAGAAATAATGATGGTATTTTTAAATCAATGTGGCATTAAATTTGTAGATCAACTTTGGGAGAATTGGCATGTCTTTGATGTTGAATCTTCTTAGCCAAGACTGTGATTTATCTTCCCACATGTTCAAATTACTCTTTGCTTTCATGAGCATGTCACCATTTTCCATATAGGGCTTTAGGTATTTCTTGTCAAATTCACACCTAGTTACTTGTATATTTTGCTACTCTGCATATGATCTTTGCTCCTGTGTCTTAGTCACTTTCTGATTGCTAGGACAGAATACCCGACACCCACAACTTAAAGGAAGTGAGATTTATTTTGCCTCATGTTTTCATTCCACACTCATCGGGCTCCAAGGCAGATAGGACATGGTGGAAGGGCTGCCCCAGAGGCCAGCTGTTTGTCCCATGGCAGCCTTAGAACAGAGAGAAAGGAGGAGCGAAGAGGGAGATAACCTCTTCCAGATCACACCCGAGACCTGCCTTTTCTGACCAGGTCCACCTCCAGCAGCACACTTACCTCCCTGTGGACCAATTACCCTTTAAAAGCCTCACCTCTGAACACCTGATGCTTTGGGGGAACATTCTAGAACTAAACCATAACAGCTGTTGTATGTACGAAGGAGATGCCTTTGGTATGACTCAACGTTGTTTTGTATATTGATTTTAAAATGTCTGAAAGTCTCTCTTTGTCCATGTTTTCCCCTATAAATGAAGATAATTTAACCTCTTCTTTCACAAATTTTATGTCTCTAGTTGAATTTTCTTCTTTAACTGCCGGGACTATTTCAACTTGGTGAAGATTAGTGGACAGACTCTAACAACAACAAAAAAGTCTAGATTATCTTTGTAACGAAGAAGCTGGCTTTTGAGGCTTGGTATTTCTTCTTTGTGGATATATTTCTGTCATGTTGGATGTGACATCATATTCTTCCATTCCTGTCTTATTGTTTTTCACATGAATGAATGGTGAATTTTCCATGTACCGTTGTTGCATCTGTAGAGGGGATCACATGATTATTCTCCCCAACTCTGTCGACACAATATTAATGTATTTCCTACTGAGTCACTCTTCCATTTGGGGAATTAAATTATTGAGATTAATCCTTGTCTTCTTGAATCTTCAGCCTGCAGTGATTTTATCTGCAATAGGGTAAAGTCTGAGTCTGGTTCATGTCTCTGGTGCCCACACTAGCATCTAATACATATTCATTGCAAAAATGTTGAATCATTTTCTTTATCTTAGGGATAAGGTGATACTTTTTAAAATAAAGCATGATACATGTTTCTAATAAACTAAGCAATAAAGAAATATATAACAGGGCCGGGGATTTAGCTCAGTGGTTCCGGCGCCTGCCTCGAAAGTGCAAGGTCCAGAGTTCAATCCCCATACCAAAAAAAAGAAAAGAAATAAACAACAAAAACAATAAATTATTCAGAATTGTGTCATCCAGAAATGATCAGGTTAGTATTATGTGGCCATAAATCAACAATCTCTTCATCATAAAATGATAGAAGATTAGAGTTATAAAGAAGTAATATTATGTATGCTTTTAAGAAATTATTTATTTATTTATTTATTTGTGTACTGTCTTGTTCTTTTTTGCAGAACTGGGTATTGAACCCAGAGCCTTCACACAGAGCTATACTCAAACCTTTAAAAAAAATTTTTTTTTTTGAGACAAAGTTCTCACTAAGCTGCCCAAGCTAGGATCAAATTTGCAATCCTCCTATTCTAGCCTCTCACAGTGGTGGTGTGTGCCATCGTCCCTGGCTAAGACATTTTTTAACATTAATGTTAATGTGGTGAGTAGTGGGGATTTTTTGTGGTTGTCTCATTTTTGTGTGTGTGGTGCTGGGAATTGGACTCGTGGCCTGACGTATGCTAAGCGATGCTCCAACTCTGAGCTACACCCCAGACTCTGTGCATGTTTTAAGCATTTGTGTTTATTTTAAATTAAAAGAAGTAAAATTGAACTTAATACTAAACTAAAGATTAGAAGTCTTTCATTACAAAGTATTTACTTTTAGAGTTCAGAAAAAACTCCATATCTTCATACAAATCCTCTCCATCGTAATTTATCATAGATCTCTTCCATCTTCCACAGAATTACTGTGGAGATCGCACGCTTCCTCCTGTGCCATTACTTTGATTTTCACTCATGTCTGCTCTGTTCCTGATGTTTCTAAATTATTTATAAGATTTGCAATGGTGAGATTTTAATTCTCACTCTGTAATTGGTTTCCTTAGTTCTGTCTCTAGTCACCTTTTCATTCTGGTCTCATCTTTTATCATTCTGAATATTTCTTTGCCTGGGATTTACATTCTCATTACTTCCTAGGCTCCATGAAGTCCTTACAGAGAGCTTCTGTCTCCTGGTTGCCCCCTCATTTGCATGCTCTGGTTTGCACTTTCTCATACTCCTGGCCCCCTCTGTTTGCCTGCCTGTGGTGTGTTTGCTTACACAACCTGAAACACGGTCACGCATGTTGTGGTCACTCCCTCTCCACTCCTGGGCTCAGCTCTGAGGTGTGTGAATTCTCCCTGACAGCCTTTGCTCCCTACTGAGGACCCTGTCAGAGGCTCTGTTTCCGACAGGAAAGTTGCCTTTGTGGATAGTCTGACCTGGGGTGGAGGGTAACTAAGCCCCGTGAGTGCTCAGCACTCCCTGGATTCTTGGTCTTCCTTCCCAGACCCTGTGAAATGTTGCCCTGGCTGAGGCAGATGGGAGGGGAGGTTCCACACCTACAAGCATTGCCCACCCATCACCCTGAACTCTGTTTTCCTTTGTTGAGCTCCTTGCTCGCTACATATGGGCATTTATGCCAAAGGGATTCAAGAAACAATTTTTGAGTGCTATCTGTGTCCACCTTGTTTCTTGTCACCCCGGATTTGAAAGTGTTGGTGAGAATTCTCCAGATTCTGTCTCCTTTTCTCCACCGATTTCTGTTCCTGGTGCTGCTTTCTAGTCCATAATGGAACAATGTGCCTCTTCCTTTCTGTCCTTCGTGGCTGCAGGGAGCTCCTAAGATGGCTGTCACGTCCACGACCCTGTGAAGAGTCCAAGAGGGTCCAGCCCACAGCACTATGGGGTGGGGGGACCATTGGGAGGTGGGGCCTTAGGAGAGGAAGTAGAGTCACTAGATACTGAGACCCCCAGTCTCCTCTATGCCTCTTTTGCTTCCCAGCCACCATAGGTGAGTGGCTCCCTCTGCCACACACTCCCGCCATGACATGCTGCCTCTCCACAGCCTAGAAGCTGCAGGGCCAAGCAACCCTGGGCTGAAACCCCTGAAATCGTGAGCAAAAATGAACTTTTCTTCCTTAAAAGTTACTTATCTGAGGTATTTGGTCACAGGGATTGAAAATTGAATAAAATAGTGTCTCCTGCATGGAAGCAGCCCTTGGGGGCATACAGGGCCACCTCCCTGTGTTTCCCTTGGTCACTGTTGGTCACAGCCCAAGGCAGTGTAAACAGTTACTAAGGGCCACCATGTGCCAGGCATGACTGGATGGGCCATGGGCCCTGTGTTAGTTTGGAAAGCCTCACCCCTTCTCTATGTGATAGGCATTGTATGAGGAACTGAGGTGTGGACTGGACAGTTGCCATTTACTTGATTTGAACCCAGAGAGTCTCGGCCTAGATCCTGAGAGAAAGTGAGAGAGGTGATTCCACAGAATGAAAATGGATTCCTGTGACAGTAACGAGAACAGTGAAACCAGTGAGTGGGCCTTGGAATTGTAAGCACTGACATGTTTTAAATGGCATTATTCGGATAGCTACTATGCTCAAATTAATGACTTCTTTCTGAACACCTTCTGATACAGTGCTCTGAATTGAAGCAGAAGCCAAATTTTACCTCTACGCTCTTAGTGCCTTAGAGTTTTCAGCTGGGCCTGAGAATTGAACTGATGTAAGACAGCTTAACAGGAGAAAAGCACACAAATTTAACGAAAGATTTACATGACAGGAAAGCCCACAGAAGGAAATGGATGCTCAGAGAAACCCAAAGGATTTCATCCTAGGATGAACAAAGAGGCAATTGTAGAAAAATATGTGGGGAAGCTAAAGGAAGATAATTATTTTAACAAGATTGTTTGTGCCGAATTCTCTCAGCTATGACTCCCTGTGGAATAACGTTTCCTCTCCCCCAGTACAGGAAGGGCATCTTGCACTTGAAAATTTTTATCTCCTGTTTTCAGGAAGAAAAGAGGAGATTAGAGAGCTCAGTTTTTTAGAACAGAAGGCACTTTAACCTAAAATACTAGATATGTAAGAGCAGCCTATTTGGGGTGGTGTTCTGAACTCCTTCGCCAATATTCTAGAAATAGTTCCTGTTTTGTGCCATGAGCCCCTCGGGAGCTTGACCTGTGTGGATTGCTCACTCCCCAGTGACCTGCAGGACAGTTCTGATTCCTGGGTTGCTGAGGAAGAAACTTCGGTCTGAGGAGTTGAGGGTCGGGTCGCATCCCTGGCTGGTGGTGGCTGGCAGCCTGGTGTCTCCCAAGGTCAGGCTCAGTGTGACACCACGTGGTGGTCTCTGGTTTGCCTGGCCCTTGACCAGTCATTACCAGGAGTGAATTTATTGGAAATGACCAAAGAGGTCGTTATACTTTCAAAATGATCACTGAGACGGTCCCGATTCCTGTTAGGGCTGTTGAGCTCATCGTGAAGAATCTGTAGACAGGCATTTTAAGAAAAGAAATTTACTCGATTTTCAATTGTTTGTCTCCCAGCAAAATCATAGATAGAGCAAACATGTTTACTTGTTTGTTGATATTATAACCTGACATATTGTTTCTCTTTTAAAATAGAAAGGGAGGGAGGGAGGGAAGTAGGAGAGAGAGAAAAGGAAAGTCCTTAATTAGATGTCGTAGCTCCGGCTGCTATAACAAAATCTTGCAGACTGGGGTACTTAAGAAACTAAACTTGCTCTCTTACAGTTCTGGAGAAAGATGGAGGAGAGAGTCATACACACAGACACAGAGACAGACAGACGTCTCTCTTTTATCTTCTTGTAATGGTGATAATTCTGAGATGGTGAAGCTTTTAGAGTCAAGTGCCCAAGCTGCAACCCAAACTCACTTATTTATCACAAAGCACCAACACTGCAATTAAACCTGAATACTTTTTTTTTTTTTGGTACTGGGGATTACATTTGGGACCTTGCACTTGTGAGGCAGGCGCCGGAACCACTGAGCTAAATCCCCGGCCCATTAAACCTGAATTCTGACGTTCTAATTTAGAAAAAACAACTCACACATTAAAATCTTTTGTCTTAAAAGAAAAACAACCTACGTGCGATGAGTTCCTCACCACTGAACTAGGACCTTACCCT
Organism: Heterocephalus glaber; assembly: GCF_053883595.1. Taxonomy (NCBI): domain Eukaryota; kingdom Metazoa; phylum Chordata; class Mammalia; order Rodentia; family Bathyergidae; genus Heterocephalus; species Heterocephalus glaber. Next base: position 4,609,954 of record NW_028258329.1, on the reverse strand, counting down.
TGTAATTTCACCTGACCTTAATTTCCTCCTGAAGACTCTATCTGCAAATACAGTTACCATGAGGGTCTGGGCCTCAACATAGTGGATTTTATGGAACATGATCAGTCATATAATGGGATAGTCAGTTTTTTCTCTTTTAATCTAAGTTCTTCATTTATATATTTTTTGCTGTATTTATGTACCAAACATCCAAAGTCTTGCAGTTGGATTTTTTTGGTTCTTTGTTTTGTTTTGTTTGCTTGTTTCTCTTTTTGCTAGTATAGGTTTGTGATGTATAATAAATACATTCACAATGGGGGAATAATACATATACGTATCATATCTCCATTCTTTTTACTTCTCCTTCTCCCTTCCCTTCTATCTCCCCTCATCCCTACACCCCCTTCTCATCTCCACGTAGTTTATCTCCTTGTTTCCAATCATCTTTTATTTTCCTCTTTACATTTCTTATACTTTGGGTTTCTCATATAAGAGAGACCATGTAGTACTTAACCTTCTGTGTCTGATTTATTTCACTTAGCATTATGGTCTCATGGTACATCCATTTTCCTACAAATGATTCAAATATATCCTTCTTTATGGCTCAGTAGTTCTCCATTGTGTATACATACCACATTTTCTTTATTCATTCATCTGTTGATGGGCATGTAGGCTGCTTACAAGGTTTAGCTGAGTTATGTTTCAATAAACATGGGTATGCATGTATCACTGTAATACAATATTGACTTAAAAGAGTCTTTGACTCTTTTAAGAAGATACCTAGAAGAGGCATAGTTGGGTCAAATGGAATCTGTATTTTTTGTTTTCTGAGGAATCTCCGTACTGTTTTCTATAGTGGTTGCAATAGTTTACATTCCCTTCAACATTGTAGAAGGGTTCCCCTACAACTTCACTAGCATTTGTTGTTTTGAGGGGTTCTTGATGATAACCATGCTTTCTAGACTAAGATGGAATCTCAGTGTTGTTTGGATTGGCCTTTTGCTAAAGGCCAAAGACACCAAACAATTTTCACATAGTACTCCTCAGCCATTTGTACTTCTTTCAAGAAGTGTCTATTCATTGAAGTTTCCCGTATTTATTGGGTCTTTATTTTTGTACTGTAGTTTGATTGTAAATACCAGTGGAGTATCTGATCTGCAAACCACCCAGCATTTTCTCAATTTTTCAGTATCAAATGAAAATAATGATAGAAAATAATGAGAATGATCCATCTGTTCAGATAATGTAAACATTCACATTGACTTGTTGACTAATATGAGAAAAGGAAAAAACATGGAAACAAAGTCTCTGTAAATAGAGAGGGGTGGAGGGGTTGAAGGGAGGGCAGGGGAATGGGGAAAAATAAGAACCAAGATACATCATGTAATGGTACAAATTCCCAATGATGAATGTCATCATATGGTATACCTAAAAGGTACAATACACTTAATGAGTTAAAAAATTTAAAAATAATATATGGTCAACTTATAAAACTTGGCTGTTGGGCCGGGGATTTAGTTCAGTGGCACTGCACCTGCCTCCCAAGCACAAGGTCCTGAGTTAGATCCCTTGTACTGGAAAAAACAAAACAACTTGACTGTTTAAACTTTGATTCTATGTAATCAATTGTCAGGTGGTTTTTGTACAAAATGAAGGATAGTGTGTCTTGTATGGTTTTAGCAGAGAAATACATTTGAAAGTAATGTTCTAATTTCCTGTGCAAAGCTAGAAAGAAACATTGCTTTAAACAGTTGGATGCTTGTCAAGCAAACTTAAAAATAAAAAAAAAATGCTTGCTGATTTTTTTCCCTGTAGGTCTTTAGGTACTTTTATGCAATTTGTTCTTGGGGGAAAAAAGTCAAGATGAATATAAAAAACTGATTTTAAAAAGTTCATGTTTTTAGAAATGAATGCTGAAAGTTAATTGAAACTAAGGCACTGTCATACGATATTCTAAACTTGATGTATCTATCTATATCATCTATATCTATATATCTTTCCCATGAAAAAGAGCATCTCTTTTCCTTCTCTGTAAAACTGAGTATCTTAGGCCCTCAAGGCTTCCGCAAGTAGGATTGCTGTTTCCTTGAACATTCAAGTGCTCTGCTCACACCCCAAGCCCCCTCTGTAGGAAACCTAATGTGCTGGATGCCCTCCTCCACCTCCTGGGTCCCTGAGCCTGGCCCTGGAGGCCTCTCCGTTAGCTGACTCGAACTCCTACCTCTGAGGGCTCAGGCTCCACTGTGCTGTGGGCCTCAGGGAAGGGCCTGGCCCAGCCCAACATGCCCCAGGCAGCATCACCTCCTCCCAAAGGAGCACCACCACCAACCCTCAAAGAATTACGGCACTGTCAGCAAGCCCGGCTCCCTTCCTGGGTCTCTGTGGCCATCATATTTCCAAATCCAACCAACCAGACTTAGGTTCCTCTTAACTGATCTGATAGCATCACTTGAAAAATCCTCTCCCTGTGGCTGCCAGCTCAGTAGAGCCTCAGGTTCTCCCTTCCCTCATCAGCTGCCCTGTGTCAGCCAGTCCTGGCTTTCTTCATAACAAGGGAGACGCTCCAGGGCCCAATCCTGCGTCTTCCTCTCTATTTGCATTCTCTCTCCAGTGTTATTTCAACCAAACCCCTGCCTTTAAATGCTGTTTCTATCTAGTCTGGCTTCTTTTTTGGGCACCTGACTCATACCCAACTGCCCAGGCAATGTCTCCATATGGACGCCTGGTAGGCATCTCAAATTTAACACATCTGAAACAGGAGAATTCTTTAAAATGTTAAAAACTTTTACACTGACATGTAATATTTATAATTATTTGTGAAGTATTATAGTTTATATATGTGTGTCTATGCAAGTATAATGCTAAAACCAGAGTAATTACTACTTTCATCTTCTCAAATATTATATCATTTTTATGTTTGGTAGCTTCAAAACCTTCTTTTCTAGTTATGTTGGTGTATAATTTTACACTATAGTTTCCCTATCATACAATAGAAAATTAAAATTAAATGCCCCTATACAAAAATGTTTTGGTGTCTGTTACCCAGCTCTTCCCCCACCTTCCTTACCCTTCCTGACATTGGGTAACCACCATTCTAGTCTCTTCTTCTATGTGATCAACTTGTGTAGACTCCACATTTGGGTGAGATCTTGTAGAATTTCTTTTTCTGTGCCTGATACATTTCACTTAACATCATGTCCTCCAGTTCCATCCAAGTCACTGCAAGTGACAGCAGCACCATTTATGGCTGAGTAACATTCCAGTGTTATCAATGAACATCTCAGTTGAGTATGCATGTTGACTGTTTTAAATAGTGCTGCAAAAAACATGGCCAAGGAACACTTGACCTCACAAAATGGCTTTTAGGAAAAGCAAGCCCTCCAAATCTGCTCAGAACAATAAGCTTTTGTGTTGGTCAGCTTTTTATTACTGTGACAGTATACCTTAGACGATCTCCTGAAAAGAAAGAAAGGATTTGGGGGGGTCACTGTTTCAGAGGTTTCAGTCCATGGTCTCTTGGCCCTGTTGCTTTGGGCCTGTGGCAAAGGAGCACATCATGGTGGGAGGACATGGCAGTGGAAGCTGCTCACCACATGGCGGTTGGGAAATAGAGACACAGGAAGGTGATGGCGTCTTCATATCCCTCTCAAGGGCATGTCCCCAGTGACCTAATGTCCTTCCACTAGGCCCCACCTGTTAAAGGTTCTGCTCTGTCCCCATAACACCACAGGCTGGGAACCAGGATTAAAACAGGGCCTGTGGGTGACTTTCCCCTGGACATCCTAGAGCCCGTCAGTCTGGTCACTGGTGAGAGCCTCAGCCCATGGAGCCAATCAGGATGCTCAGCAGACGACTGTGCGCCATTAGAAATGATCCCGGATGTGATGCCAATCCTTGATTATTGTGGCATTTGGAAATAAGTGTCTTATAATTAATTTGGAGAATAAATGATAGCTAAACAAATAAACAGTAAAACAGGGAGCATTCCAAGGCAGAATGTTCCAAAATGGACGAGCCATACAATTTGCTCAAGGTTCCAAACCCATTCTTCTTTCTTCTGGAAAGAATTCTGTTTGTACCAACTCTGTTTTCCCATTTGCTGGAGAACAAGTTTACATGGTTGGCAGGAAAAAAAAAAGGGATGTAATTATTTTTGGCAAGCAAGACAGTGTTACAAATTTGCCCATTTTGAAGCTACTATGAGAGCTCTTGCCTCATTCGTTTGAAAATCTAATATAAATAATATAATAATATAAAGTAGTCTAGATTTTAATGGACTTAAGCTTTATCAACTTCCAGTGGAATTAGTTTTATTTGCCTTCAGCTTGCTAAGGATATTGCTGCGGTATAAGGGAAGGGCATGTGTCCTCAGCACCAGAATCTGCACCTGCTGGTCTGGCTCCTGGCACCGCTAGTACAAGACAGAGAATGGGGACTTTGTATCCCGTACCCTAAGATGAAAAGATGGGTGGATGCACACCCTGGAGCCATAGTAAATGTCATAGTTTCTTTTCCTGTCCTGGTAAGCAAATCCACCCTTTCTCCTTCTCCCCCTCCATTCTTCCCTCCTTCTCTTTGTCCCCCTATTTCCCTCTCCCGTTCTCTTCTTCTTCTTTTTTGTAAATGGAGTCTCACTGCATTGCCTAAGCTGGCCTCAAACTCCCCACCCCTCTGCCTCACCTCCCAATCACCTGGGATTACACGTGTACCACACCTCAGCACCCAGTTCAAATGTATTTGTTAAAATGACTTTTTCCATTTTTCTCACGTGGTCTTATTGGAAAAGAAATCTCTACCAAACTGTCTCATATCAGGCATTTGCAATGTGAGGATGAAGAGTACAAATGTACCACAAACTGAGCCAACATCAAAAAATGCAAAAGCACAGGAAAAAATAGACATAAGCATGTATGTGAAATATACAAAGCTAAAGATCCAAGGTGTCTTGGTTCATTCAAAATACCCTAGCCTGAGTAATCTAAGGAACATTTATTGACCACAGTTCTGGAAGCTGGGAAGTCCAAGGTCAGAGGGCTAGCAGATTCCGGGTCTGGCGAGGACAGGAGACGGTGCCTTCTCACTAAGTCCTTGCGTAATGGAAGGGCTCCCTGGAGTCCTAACATTCAATCCACAAAACCAGAGTTTCCAAATTGCTGCTCCTGTTGGATCCTGCTGAACTGAAAGTCATGCCTCTACTGACTAAAAAGCAGTATCTGGAGACATAGAATCAGATATAAAACTTTAGCACAAAAAAATTTAAAGCCTTATCCATTTGGTAAGCGTTTTTCTATAAACTCTATTAAACTGTAAATTACAGTAAAATTACATAAAAGCAAGCATGTAGGGAACAAAGTGCTCTGATTATCTGAAATTTTTGTTGCTGAAAACCTTAAAGACATACGTAAAAGTATTTCTATCTTAGAAGATAGAAAATACTGAATGTTTTCTGATTTTTATTTGATAAATGAAGATTTCTTGGATTTTTGAGGCAGTTTCTAACCAACTAACAATGAATTCTTTAAAATATAATTATCCTTATTTTCTACTTTTGTGACAATTGTTTATTACTTTGGTAGCAAAAAGGATAAAGAAAAACTCCTTTAAATAGCCCATAATCTTATCATGAAAAAAATCTGTTGATATGTAAAATAAAAATATGAGTGACATAATTAGAAAATTCAAACTGTGTAGGAAAATGCTAAATGCATTCCAGGCCTCCCTAACACTTCCACTGTGAACAGTATCTTTGGCTCCTTCCACAAAAGACTGATGATTGTGTAGCTGCACATATTTATAAGGAAATTATTTTTAAATGGAAACAAAAAGTGCATGCTAAAGACTCTGTTTTGTACTTTGCTGCTTTCTTATAATAGATCATGGTAACTGTGCACACAGGACATGGAATTTTAACTCATTTTTTTAGTTTCTTTCATTATTAGTATATGTTTGTGATGCTTACTTAACAGCACAGACACAGTCATCCCTGGGTATCCGTGGAGGACTGGATCCCAGATTCGCTGCAGGAAACAAAATCTTCAGATGCTCAAGTCCTGTGTGAAAATGATGTAGCATTCACATATGACCTGCACGTATCCTCCTTTGCCCCATAAATCATCCCTGGATGACAACACCTCACGGAGTGCAAGTGCTCGTGAGTGGTTGTTATACTATATTGTTCAGGGACTCGTGCATGTGTTCACTGTGGACACAGCCGTCCTCAGCCCAACATCATAGTACACGAAAGAGACTCCAGATCAACAGTACTCAAGCAAGGAGTGCTGGACTGGCCTGAGGGTCCATGAGTTAGAGAGAGGCGCCAACAGTGTGTGCCTGTGTACCCCTCACTGCTTTTGCATGGATTCACCGTAGTGTTTGACACATGGCAAATTTAAATTTTGCTTTCTGGAACTTTCTGCACTTTTTTCCTGAATATTTGCCTGGTGTGGTTGGTTGGATCTATGGATGCAGCAGAATGTGCACATCTGTAGGGACAACTCTATTTCATCTAAGCTCTCTATGCCAGTGACTCCCTACCATTGTGATGTTGTGCCCCACACCACCCATTCACTCATTCACCCACAGGTTTGGTCAACAGTACTTGACTGCCTTCTTATACATGCCAGAAGATAGGCTAGACCAGTTGGCAATCTATGACACGTGTGCCACAGCAGACTGTTTGTATCACCGAAATCTCTAAAAGGTTCACTATCACTGGGCTAGACTCTGGAGGTTCAGCAGTGAATTTATCAGACAGAAGAGAACTGCACTCATGCAGTTTGCATTCTGGTCAGGGGAGGCATAGAAGAAAAGTTGAGCCAAATAATTTAAGTATAAAATACACTAGAAGATGATGAAAAAAGACAGAAAGGGTATTGGAGAAGGCACTGGGTGGAGATTCTAGTTTTTTCATAGAATGGCCAAGGAAGTCCTCACTGAGAGGCAGCTTGACAAAGGTGAGCATCTAAGCCAAGTGGGTTAAGAAGGCTCTGGACACAAGTCAGAGCCAGTCTGGGAGGCCTGAGCTCCTTGGTGAGTGAAAAAGAATGGCCAAGAAGCCACAGCCAAGTGAGGCTGATGGCAAGTTCTAAGAGGTGACACTGAAGAGATGGCAGGTCACCTTGACCACTGAGTCTTCCCATGTGAGGCCCAGATGTCGTAGAGCAGATAGAATCCATCTCATTGTGTTCTGAGAATCCTGACCCAAAGAACTCACGACCAAGGGAAATGCTTTTGAGTGGCTGAGGTTGCAGGAGTTTATGTAGCAGTAAATACACCTTAAGTATCCCTCAACTAAAATGCTTAGGGCCAGCAGCATTTTGGAATATCTGCATATACATAATGAGATTTCTTAGGGATGGGATCCAATTCTATACATGAAATTCATGTATGTCTCATGTAAACTTTATATACCTAGCCTAACGGTAGTTATATATAATATTTTTAGTGTCCCTGCATTCTGACTGAGACCTACCTTATAGGTCAGGTATGGAATTTTCCACTTGTGGGATTGTGTCACTGCTGAAAGTGTTTTGTGTTTTGGAATACTTTGGATTTCAAATTTTTGAATTAGGGATGCTCAACCTTTACTATCCAAAATACCTGTTCCAAGTGTGCTAAATTTTTAAAAAATCATGAACACTCCATTAAACACCATTATATCATTTCCATCATTTGCAATGATTATAAAATGTATTTTCCATCTGCCATGGATAAACATAATGGTTCCAAACTTATGTGGTCATGACATTTTATCTTTTTTCATATATATATTTAATTTACTTCCATAAATATTACTTTTCTTTTTTGTTCTTTTTCTTTTTTGATTTTATGTCACAGTTGTTGAGGTTTTGTTTAACACTTTTGGATCTATGTTCATGAGAGAGATGATCCTGCGATTCTCCTTTATTATAAGAATTTTGTCAGAGTTTATGTTGTCTCTATAAAACACAGTGAGAAATAGTTCATCTTCTGTCCTCTGGAAGAGTTCATGTAAGGCTGGTAGTAGTTCTTCCTGAATGTACAATAAAATTCACTGTTGAAGTTATCTGGGCTGGGGAAGGTGTTTAATTATGGATTCAACTCTTTTAATAGTTAAAATATATTCAAATTCAGTATTTCATCTTGTTATTTGTTTCAGTGGGTTGTATTTTTCTAAGCAGCCCTCTATATTATATAAAATTTCAAATATATTCTCATAAACTGTTGATAATATCTTCTCATCATCTTACTGATGTTTGTAATAGCTTAAGTAGTATCTCCATTTCTGATGTTACTTTTCTATGCCTTTGATATACTTTCATCAGTACCATAGACTTAACTGTCTTAGTTACTTTTCTCTTTGCTGAGACAAAATACCCTACAACCCCAATTTAAAAAAAAAGGGTTTATTTCAGCTCACAGTTTGTAGAGGTTTCAGTTCATAATTGGCTGGCTCTAACCAGGGTGACATGGCAGAGGAGCATTGCAGAGGAGAAACAGTCCATGGCAGAGCAGACAGGAGGCAGTAGGTAGCAAAATAAGCCTCCCTTTCCTTTTATCCCATCCAAGCTACAAGCCTTTTGAGTGGTGCCACCCACACCCAGAGTGGTCCTTCCCATTATCCATACCCAGAACTATACTAAACCAATCAGAGAACTAATTTAGTACCACACACCCTTAACCCCAGTATCACAAATCCTAGATCCAACCAGCTAAGACAAGCCCCACATAGGAGTGCATGAGGATTGGGTGGATGTCTAGAATCATAAGATTCAATTTTATTACTTAAGCAGTTGTCTTTTGCTTTTATTCATCCTTTTTTATTGTATATTGGAATTTTATTCCATTACTTTCTGTTCTTAATTCATTTATTTCTTTCCTTCTTTCTACTGGAGATTTAATTTGCAGGTCTTTTTCTAAATTTTTGAGATGGATGCCTAGGTTATTAATTTACAGCTTTGATTGTTTTCTAATTAATGTTTTCAAGCTTATTAAATTCCTTCTAAACAACATTTTTTGTATCCCATTAGTTTTGATGTGATCATTCCATTTAAATTATTTTCTATTATTGACTGTGATCTCTTCTTTGACTCATAGCTTGTTTAGAAGCATAATACTTAATTTCCAAGCATAGATTTTTCTAATATTTTTGTAGTTCTAGCTTAATTATACTATTGCTTAAAACCATGCCCTTTCTGTTTCAAACCTTTAACATTGGTAAATCTTGCTTTTATTGCCTGAAATGTGGTCAGTTTTTGTAAATGTTCCACGTGTTTCAGGACCATGTACCCTCTGCTGCTCAATTATTTTTTCATTACTAAATGTACATCCCCAAACACTATGGTTTAGTCTTGTTTATTTTTAAGAGTCTTTTTGTTCCTTTTAATTTCTATCCACCCTTTTTCCTAGAGTTAAAGAACCTGGCACTATAGTCCTCATATGGATTCAGTCATTGTCTGCTTTTGGTGCTAGTCAAAATGTTTCCTTGTCCTATGTATGAGCTGCAGTAAGCAATAGGATTTCGAAACCTGATCAGCTCCAGTTCTTTCTCATTGCTTTGCTCATTCATAAAGAGTCATGTCCATTCTGGTCATCTCTCTTTCTGTGATGTCAGCAAATTTTAATCTGCAATGCCTAGATTTGTTCATGCATTGGAACTTGCTAAATGATGATATTATAATTTTTCAATTTTTTCATCATTTATTAGTTTTCATCTTTCATATAGAAGTGATACTGCTTATTTACTGTGTTTGATTTTTTTCTCATTATTTATTCAAGATTTAATAAATTGGTCCTGTAAAATTCTGTAGAAGTGGTCAATTAGGTTTTCGTGAAGGTTACTCATTACCTCATAGATTGAAATATATTTAATGTGTTTTACTCTCCTGTAATTATTATCCTCTTCAATGTACCCATTGACCTTATTTTGGCCAGTGAATTTACCATGTGTCTTTTGTTAATGTCTCTTGCTCATTTTGGTCTTTGGAAACTTGCTCTCTAGTAAATTTATCTGTGAAATTTTGGTAATGTGCTGAACATGTATATGCAGTGGTTTAAGAGTATGGATTTTAAGGCTTTTTCTCTTCCTTCAGAATGTTGAATTTTGTTCTTGCAAACAGTTCATTTTTTTTTTAAGAGTAGGAAAAATTTATTGAGAGAAAGATAGCTCTGTCAAAGAAAGACAAAAGGAGGACTGGAAAGTGGGTTGCCTGCCCACCCCACTTTTCAAAGATGTTTTAAACAGCAGAGCCATGTTGTGAGCCAGGTACAAAGTGGGACAAAGCTATAAGACCCAGTGGAAGTTTACAGGTAGGCATGAGGTGGGACAAAACCATGATCAACCAATAAGATTACAAGTTCATTTTTGATAGATTAACTTGATGTTTTAAAATATTTTTTGATGGGTCAGCTCAGTGGTTTTGAGATATTTTTATGTTAAGTCTCTTCCTTTATTTTAGATATTATTTTGTTAATTTTATAACTAAGAAGCTCATAAACAACATAGTTATACTGATAAGGTATTTAAAATTACAAAGATGAAGAAGCCTAATCCATTTCCTATAACCTCTACTTACATTTTTATTTTCTGACTCTATATAAAAATAGATTATAATTTAGTAGGAGACAGTTAGGACATTATTATTTAAAACTTTTTTAAAAAGCCATATTAAAAAAAGGAAAAGCTAAACATTTGTATGACAAAATATTTGTCTTACCTTTTGCTAAATGCTGCATTTCCATTATCTTTTTTAATCCAAATGACAACCATTTATGCATGTTTTGTGTTTTTAATGTATTTTTTATTTTAATTGACACCATAATTGTACATATTTAGATGGTGTAGTGTGATATTTTAATACATGTATACAATGTGTAATCATCAGATCAGGGTAAATGACATCTCCATTGCCTCAAATATTTTTCATTTCTTTGTGTTGGAAGCATTTTAATTCCTCTCTACTAGCTTTTGAAATACACAGTTAGGTGTTGCCAACCACGGTTACCCTACTGTGCTGTAGAACATTAGAAATGATTCCTCCTATCCACCTGTACCTTTGTGTCTGCTAGCCATCCTCTCCATCTGTCCAGTCTCCTCCTCTACCCCATGCTTCTCCGTCTCTGGAAACTGCTGTTTTACTTGCTGTTTCTGAGGTCAGCCTTTTTAGCTAGCCTTACTAGAAAATTATCTCATTTTAAAATCAGATTATTATCGTTTTGATGTTGAGTTATCTGAGTTCCCTATGTGTGCTGGATGTTAAGCCTTCTTCAGATGAATGGTTTGCAGATATTCCCCTGTTCTGTAGTGTCTCTTTACTTTTTTGATATATTTCTTTTTTTGTGCAGAAGCTTTTTCATTTGATGTACTCCCATTTGTCAAGTTTTGCTTTTGTCGCCTGTGGTCGCCTGTGCTTTTGGATGTGGTTTGTTCTCCGAAGGTTCATACCCACAGTCATCTTTGCTGGGCTCTCTGGTGGCAACATCTGTCACCGCGATGACTGCCAAGATTGAGTTTGTTTTGAAGATTTATTATGATGGGCCCAGAGCAGAGGTTGGCACACTTACTGTAAATAACGAGGTTTTGTGGATCACTTATGGTCTCTGTTGTATACATTTCTTCACTAAAATATAAAACTCATTTTTAGCTTGCAGGGTGTACAACAGCAGACCACCCCACCCGATTTGACCAGCCTGATTTGACCTCATCAGTTTGCCAATCCATGGTCTGAAGTAGCCCTTTTCTGGGGCTCAGGCATATTTAACTGAAGGCCTGGGCTTTGGGGCTGTCTGCTAGTGCCCGGGGAGTTCAGTGATGCATCTCCATGGTGGTTGGGACTCCTGTTTTATTGTGCAGCTTCTGGAATCTGTTCCGCCCACGTCTTTTCAGCAGCTATTTCTGGTCAGACCTTGCAAGGTCTCTCCCTGCCTGTGTGCAGCTTAATGTTTGGCCAGATAATTAGGGAGCCGTTCTTTCCTCAGCTCTGCTTGCTTGCATGTGCTTCCTGCAAACTCCTTTTTAAGGAGCAGCTTTGCACTATGGACTCTACCTCCAAGGGCAGAGAGACCGCTGTGCCCTGCTTGGGCTCCACCTATGCCATAGTTTGGAGAGTGCCCCAGCAACAAACTAAGGCGATCCAAGAGCTCATTCTTGAATCTTCCTCCTCTTGGGGATTGCCTCCCAAGCTGCCTGTTGTCCAGTATCTGAAGAGTTGTCTCATTTATTTTGTTCAGCTCTATCATTGTTTGATGCAGGAGGGCTAATTCATTGCCACTTAATCCATTATGGCAGGAAGCGGAAGTCTCTAAGAAGACTTTTTAAATAGTGGATTTTTTTTTTTACATTTCTGTTAGTCAATATTGGTGAGAAATGTACAAGTTGATGATAAAAAATTTTAAATGCATATTTTCAATCACACAATTTTACAACTGAAATCATACTTAAAGAAGGGAGTGCTTTTTTTCCTTTCTTGTAAATGCAGTATTGGAAAATGACTTCTAATAAGGCAAATGAGTTTCAAACCCATTCAGAATTATTTGAATTTCTGCCAAACTGTGCCATACTGATTTGTAGGAACACTTGCCCTGTAATCACCATGCACACCATGGGATGGATACATTATCCCAAATGGCTAGAAATATCCCAAATAGATAAAGATAGCTTTGATGCCACCACTGAAACCACACTGTCTGGAAACCCACCCTTCCCACAACCTTGCATAACCACTCCTTCCTTGGCGCGGTGAGCCCTGGGCCTTGACTCAGAACATCAGGGTGGTGTGGTGTGAGCTAAATGTTGCTCTCTGTATCCGCTGCCTGCCCAGCTACAGCACACACCACCAGATCCTGCTTCTTGGGGCCACCTTCAAAGGATCCTTGTAGGGAAGCATCCACCAAGAGAGGCAGCTGTAACTCCTCTATGGGATACCACTGCCCTCCGCATACCATCCAGGAAACTCCGAGTTTTATCAATTCTCTACTAGTGATGCTTTATTGTTTTAAGTCACCTAGTTTGTGGTACTTTATTACAGCAGCCCTAGGAAATTCATACATTTCCCAATGCAGTTGTTCTTTTAATTGAAATTACTGAATTTATGTATTATTTTAGTGAGAACTTACATCTTTATAATATTGAATATTTATGTTTCATTTTTTAATCATGTTTTATGATTTCCCATAGAGTGTCAAAGTTATTTTCTTATGACTTAAAAATATTGTTGTTAACTTTAGTAGTAGATATTTTACAGGTTCTTTTTTTTAAAGAATTCTTTTTCCATGCCATCATTCCTTGGTATCCATGGGGAACTGTTCCAGTACTCTTCATGAATACCAAAATCCTGAGATACCCAGGTCCGTTATATAAAATGTCGTAGTATTTACATGGAACACACACATCTCCTCTGTATACCTTGTCATCTCTGTAGTACTTATGGTACTAGAATACAATGAAAATACTCTGTAAGTAGATGTTATATAGTATTGTTTAAGGGATAATGACAAGAAAAAATTCTGTACATATTCAATACAGATGAAATTTTTTTCAACCATTTTCAGTCAGAACTTGGTTGAATCTGTGGGTGTAGAACCTGCTGATCTGGATGACTGACTGTGTATATGCTTTTGGTGGTTTTGTTTTGTTTGCTCTTGTTGTTTTCAGTTCTAGGGAGTGAGTCTTTGCCCTGAGCTATATTCCTAGTGCTCACTCACCCTCTCTCTCTCTCTCTCTCTCTCTTTCTGTCTCTCTCTTCTCTCTGTCTCTCTCTCTGTCTCTCTGTCTTTCTTTATTGAGACAGGATATTACTAAGTAGCTAAGTTGTCTGGGCTTGGTTCCATCTTGCTTTCCTCCTGCCTTAGCCTCCCAGAACGCTGGAAGTAAAGATGTACGGCAACACACTGTCTTTGTTTGTTTGTTTGCTTGTTTGTAATAGAATTCATTCTGTTTTCTGTGGCTTCCTCATGTTTGCGACTCTGTAGAAATTTTACATAACCTTGGAGTCATCCTTAACCTTTTTCTTTCTCTCAGGAGAGTTTCAGGAGATCTTGTAAATCACCCTTAGTCCATTTCTCGTTGACTCTTCTGCTAATCCCCTGGTCCACACCACCACCATCACTTGCTGGGATTAATGTTGATATTAATCAGGGTCCTCCAGAGAAGCAGAATCAGCAGGATAAGTACACATGGTACATAGAGAAAGATTTCGTTACAGGGTTACGGGACTGGCTCCAGCCGTTGTGGAGCTCTGCAGGGTTTGCTGGCAGGCTTGGAGATCCAGGAAAGAGCTGCAGTCCCAAAGGCGGGCTGCTTTCAGAATTCTTCCTTGCTCGGGGAGGTAGTCGTTGTTCTAAAGAGACCTTCCATCAATTGAACAAAACCCACCTAAGTATGGATAATCTTATAATAAGTTTTACGTCTGATTCTGTGTCTCCAGACGTTGCCTTTGGCTTGGCAGGAGTGCAGTTGTCGAATCAACAATGACTGGGCATGGCGCTACGGAGGATGCAGGTGGGAGAGGGGTGCAGGGCATTGGCACTGTGGGACCGCTGCTTCCTTCCCTCTTCCCCATCTTGGGAAACCCAGCTGTCCATGAGGCTGTGCCACTTCCCTTGTCTCATCTTGGCCACACTGTTCCTTATGGTGCTCAGGGCTGACTCCAGATTAATACTTTGACCAATCTTACATTTCACAGCAGGCGGCTCCTTGGGACTCTAGGACCCCCTTCTCCAATCTGGCTGATGCTGCATAGCCCACTGCTTCCGGCAGGAGAGTGGTGGGCCAGGAGCCTGCAATGGAAAAGGTTTTCCCAGGCTCCTGGACTAAGAACTTCTCTGCCCAAGATGAGAAATCATCCCTCACGCTGCACTGCCGGGGGCCTCAGGAATGGCAAGACCTTGCCATATTCATTGTTGTTTCCTGGGTAATTGTAAATAAGACATATTCAGTCTCCTCGTGGGAAAAAAGCATCACCTTTTCTGTCACTCCCTTTGTGTGAACGCTTTTCAGAAAGTCACAGCATTTTAATACAATTTCCACTTATGGATGAAACTCTTATTTCTGACATTTGGCCCTTACTGTTTCTATGTGGTTGCTTGGTTTCCTGGGTAACAAATCACAGCGAATGAACCTGTGTCTAGAAAACATTTGAGGAGAGGCTCCTTGTTTGTCCATCAAACCTTTAAGAGCAGTGGGCTCAGTCCCCACATCAGCAGAGCCACCTGAATATCCCATTTCCCTATCATGGGGCCCTGGGCTTCTCGGTCCCCACCCACCCACCATGGGCCAGCAGCCTCACCAGGATGAGCGTAGTGAAGGGGTTATGATTGGAGGCAAAGTTGGTTCCTCCTAGGTCCTGACCACTAAATGGACACTGTACCTGCTTCATGAGCCTCTTGAGATTTTCAGAGTCCCACCAAGAACCCTGCTTGCAGCCTTGGCCAGCACTGCTTTCCCCTTGCTGTTTCCTTGTCCTCAATATCTGAACTCTGGGCTCTGGCTGCCCACATCTGGCCTAAGGTCTCCTTGCACTGCCTGTCTCAGCATGGGTTCCCCTTGGCTCTGGGCACACAAGCAGTAGCCAGTAGTGCCTCTGTCTTCCCTGGCTGTAAGATTTCCTAGTGACCATACTGGGGATGGAGTCAGGCTGTATGAAACATTGCTTTTGTAGGCCAGCACTCCTTCCCTTAGAAGCTCTTCCACCTTCGCTATTCCCATGGTTACTGCAAAGCAGCATAAGCACAATGATTTAGTTATAGCAATCAACCCCAGGTGGACCAAACACTTTCCTTCGCAGGCATGGCCTGGGAAGTCCCAGACTTCGTCTCTTTCCATAGGCAGACTCTCAAATGTGAAGCTGAGCATGGATGGCTTTCACGCTTCCTGATTTGTGACAGGGATGGCCTGGGCAGACAGATGCTCACCTACTTCCGTGGCTTACTGTGTCCCCCAGTTCTGGCTGGGATGTGGGAAAGACGCTTCCTTTGATAAATGTCCTTTTTTGTTTAAGATAAAGTGAGTTTGGTTTCTATCATTTATAATCCAAAGACCTGCTTATCTATATATCTGTTCACCTCAGCTTTCTATCCTCATAGTTATTTCTCCCCTTGAGGATCTTAGTCCTGAAAAATCACCAAGGTGAGCCATGATCTGTGACTCCTATGGATCCCACCTCTTCTATGACAGAGCACTGACACATGGCCACTCAGACGTTCTGTGTGACCGATCCACTGCAGGACAGGAAGCACCACTGTGTTTTCACCCTAAGTAGGACTGAGAGACAGCAAGTTTTGCTTTTAATGTTGTTTCTCGTGGCAAATATACAAGTATTTTACATGAACGTGACCTTCTCTATGACCATGACTACAAGAGAGTACTTAAGGGAAGAAAAGGAGAGAAATGGAGAAAGCAATTGATTCAATTTTTTCTCCCTTAACTCTTCTTTTCGCAAGCATTTTCCAAGCCCCAAATATCTCTCTCGGTGATTGGATTAGACATTTTTTCATTTTGTGAAATATATTAAAATTCAGTTATGAAATGATGAACCAAAGCTTGTAAATGATGGTGGTCAAATTGGTTAAATGACCAGTTGAGCTCCTGAAAAGCATGGGCAAAATTACACTGAGGACTGAAAATTACTCATTACATTACTCTGAAGGCTCAACTAGGTATTCCGAATTGAGTTATATAGGTAGAATTTTTATTAAAGGTAGAAAACTGGAATGTAAATTGCAGTGCCCAAGGTGGCTCTGGCAGTAGAAAATCAGAAGATCGTGAGACAGGGGCCTTAGATTATGCTCTAGAGTTTGCAGAGTTTCTCATATCTCACAGAGCTTCACTTTATCTAAGTTTAAAAATGGTAACAATAAGCCGGGGATGTAGCTCAGTGGCACCATGCCTGCCTTGCAAGCATAAGGACCCAAGTTCATTCCCCCGTACAAAAAAAAAGAAAATGGTAATAATGACATTTTCCTTTTGTTCTTTGAGCTGATATTTTTAAATGTACTTTGAACTTCTAGGAAGAAAAGCCCTATGCAAACCTAGAAGTTTCGCTGTTATTAACAGTGGTTAAATTTCAAAGTAAATAAATATTCATCAAATATGTATCGCTTATCACTGTTCCTCCTGAAACACCATTAAAATTAAATGACATTAATTGACGTTAATGGAAGGAAGAAAAAAGACTCAGCTCACAAGCAGGAAATGGAAAAGCAGGAAATGGAGAGCCACATTTTAGAGGAATGAAAAGCATGTCATTTTGTGGTGAGCAGCTTATGTTTCTTTCTCCTTTCTTCCCTGTGGAGGAAACTGAGCGTGCAGGGTGCAATGAGGAAGAAACAAGCTGATTTGTGTCTTTGGGCCCTGGAAAGGCTCTGGAAGTGGAGCCACTAGTTGTCTCTGAAAGGGGGGATGTAGGTTATGGGGGAGAACTAGAGGACTGGTTTAGAGTTTGTGACAAGCAGGTGAAACTCCCCGGAGTTCTAAGTGCAGACTGCACAGCTGTGAAATGGTCCCACTCTGATGCCAACCGTAGACAGAGGTTGCAGAGAGACATGAGGGAGGAAAGACGCCAGGCACAGCTGAGGCACAAGTGAGATGCCTGGCAGAAAGCAGTCAGCATAAGATAGTCTTGCTGCAGTAACAACCAGAGAGCTCTTGATATTCTACGGGTTCAGAATACCAAAAGTTTGTTTTCTGCACACAGAATGCCTAATATAGCAGTCGGCTTCCTCTGTGAGAGAACGGTAATGAGGCTGCTTCGAGCTTGTGGCTCTACACCTTATCCCTGGCCGCTAAACTTGCTGCCTGGAGAGACAAAAGGCATGGGGGAAGATACCCAAGTGTTTAGGTGCCTCAGTGAAGAGGTGACACGTTCCTTCCACTCTCATGTCCATTTGGCAGACTTGGGCACCTGGCCCATCCCAGATGCAAGGGAGGCTGCACAGGGGTGTTCTTTGAACACTAACTGTCCTGTCTCTTGGCATGAAGTCAGAGTCCGTGGAGAGAAGGGTGAGGCTGTTATGTATCTATCCGCCTTCTCAGCCTCACTCCTACAAAGCTGGCTGCTAGTTTCACCTATGCTCAGGCAGGGCTGAAGGAGTCTTCTGTGGAAGCTCATGGTTAAAGAGCAAAAGCAACCACAGTTCTGGAGAGGGAGTGAAACCTACCAGTGAGACTCACCGGAAAGCAAATTCCACGTCAGCACAGAAAGCATCAGTCAACATGTGAAGGCTTCTGAGGTGGCTGTTCTCTTAATAGAATTTTGTGGATCACCTTGTGTGTGGTAGGAAGCACCCTGGATGTTGCCCATAAAATAATGAACTCAAGAGACCAAATTCTCATTCTCCTGAAGATTTACTCTAGTGTGGGATGGTGGATGATTTTAAAAATGAGTCAATCGCATGTAATATGCAAGTAGCTGTCAAGAATAAAAGAAACTGGGAAGGAGCATAGAGAATATAGAGATGGAGTGCTGTTTATTACAGAGCGATAACGGCAGGGCTCAGGAGAAGGAGGCAGGAAGCGAGCTGCGTGATTACTGGCGGAGGAAACCTCCAGGCTGAGAGGACAGCCTGTGAGGAGTGTGAAGGTCAAGTGTGATCGTCACACCAGTGGGAAAGGGCAAGCAGAGCTGTGGCTGGGCGGAGTGCACAGGACCCCACAGGAGCTGGTGTGAGGCTGCACACGGGCTGCCAAGGGTGGAGCCTGCTGGATGAGCCTATGGACCTGGGCTCTGAGGAGCACTGTGACGGTGACCACAGGAGGGACACTCAGGAAGGATCCTCTGGTACCCGTATCCTGGGGGAGCGGGACAGAAAAAAGCAGTGAAGAAATAATGAGATTAGTTCGCATTGCTGCATTTAGCTGCACTTCCTTCACTCTCACTGCTATAGAACATTTCACTGTGTGTGACTATTTCCATTTTGTTTGAGGATTTTATTGTTGGTGGATATTTGAGTTATTTCATTATTGTTATATGCATTATACAAATGACACTGCTTACATTAAAAACTGCCTTACATATTTTCTGGTGCATTAGGTAGGAGTGAACTTCTGAGTGCATAGATTTAACTTTAGTGGAAAATGGCCAAATCACTCCCCACATGGCAGTTTCTGCGGACACGATCAGGATCCAGTCGTTCCCCGCCCCCCCACCCCGTCTTCGCAGTGTCATCAATACTTGATGTTGTCAGTTGTATTCATTTTAGCCAGTGGGTGAGGGACGGAGTGGTCTCTTGTGGTCGAATGAGATACAACATCAAGGTTATATTGTCATGGTTACAGCTCTATTTTTGCATCTCCTTGACTGTTAATGAGGCAAATTGCCTTTTCAAAAGTTTGTTTGAAATTTGTATTCTCTCCTTTGTGAAGCATCTGTTCATTTTCTGTTGTGTTGTATGTATTTTCCTTATTTATTTTATATGTTCTGGAAAGGAGCCTTTTGCCATGTTATTTGTGATTTCTCATATATGTGTGTGTGTGTGTGTGTGTGTGTGTGTGTGTATCTTCTTGCATTCAAGGGTTTACCTTTTCATCTCAAAAATGCCCTTTTTGCTGTCTCAATTTTTAAAAAGTTTTTCCTTCCTCAGGGCCACAAAAATTTTCTCCTCTGTCATCTTTAAATAGTTTTTATTATCTTCCTTAAAAATTTAGAACAACAATTTACTGAGAGCTATTTTTTGTAATTGAAAAATGTGGCTTCAGTTTTCCATATACTTGTCCCCTTCGTTGTGGGAGATTTGTTGGAAGACAGCCCTTGGCCCTGGCCTGGCACTTTAGAGGCAAACACAGTGTCCATAGGCCCACGGGCTGCTTTCTTCAATCTCGGTTTGATATTAGTGGTCTTTTTTTTCTATACTTGCATCAAAACCAAATTGTCCTAATAACTTTAGATTTAGAAGTCTTGGTATCTAGCAAAGTAAACACTTCATTCTTTAGGATTGTTTGTGCAGTTGCCTTTGCACACTGACGCAAGTTTTATGGTCATCTTGCCAAATTCTGCAACACCCTTTTTTTTCTTCTTACTTTCTAGCTACCATGAGAAATGTGTAGTATGCTGTTTGAAACATGAAGGGACACTGAATTTTTATCATACAACTTTTATTTCTTATGAGAAGGCCATAGAAGACATGTATTATTATGTATTGACACAATAACACCTCTCCTTTCAAAATGTATAACAGATAATGTGTAATAGGAAGAAAAGGTCCAAGGGGGAAGGGGAATGAGGAGGGGTAGGGGAAAGGAAAGAAGGAAAGGAATAAATATGAGAAATAGAAACAAAGTCGTAAATAGTGAGGGGTGGAGGGGTTGAAGGGAGGGCAGGGGAACAGAAAAAATAAGAACAGAGATATATCATGTAAAGGTACAAGTTCTCAATGATGAATATCATCATATTGCATACTTAAAATGTACCAATAAAATTAATAAAAAATTTCAAAAAAATAACACTTCTCCTGGCTAGGGAATTCTTCCCTGGTCACTAACTGTTATTCCCTTGTATATTACTTTCCATGATTTCGGGGGAAGAATGTGAAGTTCAACTGATTATTTTCACAGAGAACTTGTTCCCTCTTTCTGGAAGCTTTTACAATTTTTCATTCTGTTTTTGAAATTCAGAAATTTTGCCAGGATGTGCCTGAATTCTGCCTTTTCAGAGCCTTTTCAATTGGTTTTTCCTTTGACATTGTTCCTTTATTTATTCTCTGTCACTGTTTTGTATTTTCCCCCAACTTCTACTATTTAGATACTATGCCTCCTGCTTCTACCCTGTTTCCCTTTTTCATTTATGATTTTCAGTTCATTAACTTTTTTTTTTTTCCTGGTACCAGGGATTGAACTCAGGACCTCATGCTTTCGAGGCAGGTGCGGGCGCCACTGAGCAAAATCCTGGCCCTCAGTTCATTAACTTTTTGTCTTGTATTGTGTGACATGTGTTTTCATTTGATCTCCCTAAAAGAGTAATTTGTTTTTTAGTGGCCACCATTCTCTTTTATATTACTTTAAAATTTTAAATTTAAAAAAGCAGGCATTATTCTGTCCTAGAAGCATTTTATCATGCTCTAATAATATCTCCTTATGTGTTCTCATTATGTCTTCTTATATAGTCTATTTCTGTTTCTGCCATTAGTTCTACTCCACGGTAGCCATCTGTTCTAGAATTTGTCTCCTACCTCCGACCACTGTACTTCCTAGATGGCATGCCAGTTTGCTCTCCCTGATCATTTTGTTAGGTGTGGGGCTTCCTCAATGCTGGTTTGGGCTCAGCTGGGGGTCTTGATAGCTATAGTCCCCTTAAATCCATGGAGGATTAATAGGAGGAGAGGAAGCAGACAGGGTGGGATTGTTTTACCTCCACAGGGCTGGGGCAGTTGGGCTCGCAAAGCATACGGCCTCACTTTAGACATGGTAGTGGTGGGTAGTGTCTCTCCTTAGAGCCAGGTAAAGCTGGATTGTCTTCAGTTCTGCCTAGCAACTTCTCTTTCAAGGCAGGTGGCTGTGCCCTCCCAGAACAAACCCTTGGTTGGTGTACACAGGACCCTCTCTGCTCCTAAGGAGCCCCACCCACTCTGGCCTGGAGTAGCTGCTCCTCACTCTGGTCCCTACCAGAGATGCGGCCCCTCTCAAGATCCCCTGAGCTCTGGTCCACAGATCCTCGCTGGACACTGATCTCAGTTTTCTGTGCTGAGCATGTCCCTGTAGCACAGGCCACGAAGAGCCAGAGTGGGTCAAGCCTCCGGACAAACCCACAAGCCCGGCATCATCAGTGACCACGGGAGCCCAGAGAACATGTGCTTAGTTGGCGTGGGGCTTCCCGAGCTCAGCTGTGCCCTGGCCATTGCTATATTGGGACTAGGAAATAAGGTCAGACTTGGAGGTACTACACGAGGCCAGGAAACAAGGAAAAGAATGTTCCTGAAAGCCTCCAGAGCCTCAACTTACAATTTTGTGTCTGCTCCTTAAAAGCTAACAGGGAACTAAAGTTGGAGCATAGATGAGGTCTCAGGAAACATCACCTGCAGGCAAGGTAACAAATGACTACCTACAGTGCCAGCCCATTGGGGGGCAAATGTGATGACTTGGCAGAACAGAGGAACCAGCTGAAGAGTGGTGGAGAGCTTAGGGTATCTCTGAGGTCCAGTGTACAGTGGGGCAAAAACTCTCTGAAGGATACTCAGAATGAACTACCAACTAAAGACAGACATCACTCAGGCTACAATGATGTCCATGAAATATGAAGGTACGTCTTTATGATTTCCAAGAAAATCTTATCTTTCTACCCTTCACACTTTAACTTCTTGGGCAAGCCATGAACCTTCCTCCATTCTCAGATACCAGGTAATATCTAGAAGTCTTTTTGTCATAGAGAGAGAGACCAACTACCATCCTGTGGTGTTGCACATGATGAACTTCAGCAGCATTTCAGCTCAGGTTCAGATGTCTACAGAGCTGGACGGGTAAAGTGGGTTGGCACATGGCCAGCAACTGGGATCCCTAGCTTTGCCAGGTGGAGTCTCTGAACAACCAGATGTTAGATTTTCCCTTTGGGACTCTTGTTTACATGTGTCAGTTAGGATGCTCTGGGGCTGCTTTTGGCTGTAGATGATATAAAGCCAATTTGTAAAGGCTCAGACAACAAAGGAAGTTATAAGGTCCATTGATATGTGTGGAGTGGGCCAGTGCAGACTTTTAATTCAATAGCAGAGTGAAGTTAAGGGCTCAGATTCTTCTAGCTTTTCCCTCTGCTAGTGTCAATGTGTTGATGTGCTGGCTTTGCTCTTCTAAGTTATGTAAGTTGAATGGCACTGCTTGAGGCAGCAATGCAAATGTAAATGCCTAGTAAGAAATGGTAGCTTCATTTTTTCCTATAAAGGTCTTTTTAAGAACAAGCAAACACTTTTCAGATGCCACCAAAAATATCCCCTGAAGCTCATTAATCCACATGTCCACTCTTAAGCTGGTCGCTCATTATTTAACTTTCATTTAATGGACTGTATCATTTATTTATGAATTTAGAAAACATCATCCTTGAGTAAGATTTTCCAAGTATATAAAATGAAGTACTACTTATAAAATGGAATACTACTCAGCCAAAAAAAACGAGAAATCAGAGACATTTATAGCTAAATGGATGCACATTGAAGCGATACTCTTAAGTGAAATAAACAGGACACACATGTGTAAATACTGAATAGTTTCTCTAGCGTGAGAAACTGAAAGTGTAAATAAGAACTAAAAGGTATAATAGATAATGTGAAATAGGAAGAAAAGGGGCAAAGGGGAAGGGGAAGTGGGAGGAGTAGGGGAAAAGAGAGAAGGGAATGGAATTAAGATGAGAAAATGACAAAATGGAAACAAAGTCTTTGTAAATAGGGAGGGATGGAGGGGTTGAAGGGAGGGCAGGGGAAGGGGAAAAATAAGAACCAAGAGAGATTATGTAAAGGTGCAAATTTCCAATGATGAATGTCATTATACTGTATACCTAAAATGTACCAATAAAATAAAGTTAAAAAAAGATTTTCTAAGTAAAATTGTGAATGGGTATCAATTAAATGGCAGTGAGTTGGCCTGAATTTCTGTAAATTGCATCTAATAATCACACTTAGGCACAAAGGATTAAACATAACAGATGTATCCACAGTAATTAATCAATATACAAAATTTCCCAAAACATAGCCCTTAAGTGTTCAGAATAATAACCACATTAAATGAGGTAATTTTCATAGAGGTAAATGTAAAGGGGGATAAAGAACATGCAAGAACAGTGTGAACCACTCAGATATTACAAACAATTGAGCCACGTGAGCAGATTTCATTGGCACATGTTAAATAACCAGTTGCTCCAAGGAAGCAGTTAATAAATTAATGCTTGCTTTTCCCACACCACCTCTCCCAAGCTTGTGGGATTATTAATTCTTTTTTTTTTTTTTTTAAGTCCTGCTTCCTAAGAAATTTGCCCTGATGTATGCATCCTGATGTGTTGCCAGCGCCAATGAATGGGAAAGCTCCAGAAAACCATGCTTCCCCTCTCGTGCTTTTAGGGTTGCTGCAGAGCAAAACTACAGCCATGGCAGCTGCGACAGAGCCAGGAAGCCTGTTCCCTCTGCTTCCTTCCCTCCCAGATAGATGACTGGGACTCTCACCAGTACAGGTCTTTATCTTGTCTGACTTTCCCAGCCGAGGGGCTGATCCGTGTCTGTCATTTACCGTATTTCTGTTAATATAGTTGCAGTTTTTTCCTGATGCTGCAGGAGCCTATCTGTCTAATTTGTTTTCTGCCTCTTTCCTCCCAAGCCTTTTGTGTACTTCCTTTTGCTGATTGAGATTAAACTTGTTTATTTCCTGAAATGCTGTTCTTTCTTATTTCCCTTGTTCTAGGATTTTGACAGCTCTACTCAGCAGACACATCTCATGCAAACACAAGGAAAGGAGTTGGGGAGGAAACTGTTTCCTTTAATACTGGGTTTCTGGGTATTACCCGCTAGGGATGCCAAGATAACAAGTGGGTTGGTCAACTTCTCTACTAAGCATGGTTGCCCTGTAGGAAGGGGGTATGTGATTTACACATCTTCCTGTAATTAGAGAAGCGGGTCTTTTAATTCTGTAATAGAGAATATGGTTGGCTTAAATGTGCTGCTTTTTAAATCAATGCACTTTAAGATCACATACACACCTACCCCAGGTGTTTCCCTGTAAACTGCACATGTATCAAAATGAAAATGTGAGAGTTCTGGTTCTGCATTTCACTCATTTGAAAGTCTCCGTACTAAGAAAAGTAGTGATTGCATTCCTGCAACACCTTTATTTTTAGTCCAGGTGAGCCAGGGAAAGAGAGTCCAGGGGCAAGACAGGGCTACTCAGGTACAAAGGACAATGCCCCTGATTGTTTGCTTCTCCATGTAGAAAGATATTATACCAATTCTTATGCTGATATGAAATTTGTGAAAATAATTTTGGAAGTAGTGTTAAATTCACTTGTCCACCTTAGCTAAAAAACCATTATTGTTGTTAATCTTACTTTACAAGGAAATTGTCTTTTCAGCCAAATGAGCAACTTCCAGAAGGTGCATTTGGA
Source organism: Heterocephalus glaber (assembly GCF_053883595.1). Lineage (NCBI taxonomy): Eukaryota > Metazoa > Chordata > Mammalia > Rodentia > Bathyergidae > Heterocephalus > Heterocephalus glaber. The sequence goes on along the minus strand of NW_028258329.1, from coordinate 4,584,935 downwards.
AGCCTAGTCATTCAGCTGAGTGGACTGGCCCCTGTGACTATCTCTCTTCAATCATTCTCACATTTCTACCTTTTATTGTCTCATCATGATCAGGATCATGATCTTCATCATCATCATCAACAACAATTTCTTATAAATCCTCACTCTTCTCAGTCATATTTAGGAGACTTTGGGAGCTAAAATAAACTAGAGGACAAGAGTTTTGTAAAGAGATGGTGTGTTAGTTTTCCGTCCCTGTGACAAAATATCTGAGATAACAACTTAATAGGAGGACAGATTTACTTTGGCTCATGGTTTCAGAGGTTTCAGTCCATAGTCACTTGGCCCTTGGGGTTGTGGCAAGGCAATATATCATGGTGGGACTGCTTAGAGGAGAAAGCTACTCACCTCCTGGTAGCCAGGGAGCAAAGAGAGACAGGAAGAGGCTAAGGTCCCAAAATCTTCTTTAAGGCTACACACAACTTTCTTCCACTAGGCCCCACCTCTTAAAGATCTCACCATCCTCAGTAGTACTACAGGCTGGGGACCAGGCCTTTCATACATAGGCCTTTGGGAGACATTCACAATCCAAACTATAGCAGATGGCATTACAGTGAGAGGATGTGAAGGTTTGCTCTAGATGAGCTGAAGATGCGTACCTAATACTGTGTGTGGCTTTTTTAATCCATTGTGTGTTTGAACAGCTGTTTAGTTTTGTTTTGTTTTAACTGCAGTAGATCTTGCCTTCAGAACTATGGGTGGAATTTAAAATTTTACCTGTAAAACAAGGTTTTAAAATCATATATCATAAACCTATCTATACAGACTTTCACAGATATTAATTTATTTTGAATTTTTGTGATTATCTTGGATTAGTTTATACTTACTGAACTCTGAAGCAATCTTCCCAATATAGTTTGATATATTTTAATATGGCGGATTTATTTTTCCAGATAATGGTTATTATCTCAGCAGTGGAAAGACCGTTTTAAAAGCACTGGATCACAACGTGTAAGGGATTGACTTTGCAACCTACCTTTGACTTTGCCCCTCTCCCAACAGTATCCTAGGTCGGGGATCGTTTATACAGCCTCTGAAGCCCACCTGTGCTCATGACTTTGCTACACAAAGGTGGTGGGCAACAGGAACTGTCAGAGCCCCCTTCCCACAGGTATTTCAGTATCCCTCTTGGAGTTTGAGTCCTCCAGAGTCATTTTAAATGGAGACCTCCATTTGTTCTAGAAAGCTCAGAGTTATGTCACCTAATCAAACAGAGCCAAGTTGGGGAACTCATCCTTTTGCTCCCGGATCTCTGAGAAACTCAGGATGCTCCAGGATGCTCACGTCTAAAAAACAAGGGGCCGCGTGTTTCTTTAAGAAACATGAATTGCTGTATGTGTATATGGCTTTATCATTCTGAATTAAAAATTTGTTTTTGGTGGATGTTCATCTAGCAAATCTGGACACATGAACTGCACCTGTCTGCTGATCTCACTGCTGCTTTATTAGTTGTCTTTTTTGTTTCATCTTATATGTGTACTTATTGGAGAATTTCAACTTGGCAGTCATTAAGTTCTTCTTTTTTACAAATATGCTTATTGAGACGTAATTAAGACACCACACAGTCCACCTGTTGAAAGTGTATAATTTAACGTTCTTTTAGCATATTTACAGTTATGTAGCCGTCATTCGCATTTATGACATTTTCATTGATACAGAAATAAATTTCATACCCTTTAGTAGTTGCTCTCCATATTTTACACTCCCTCCAGACCAAGCGAACCCCTAATCTTTATTCTGCCTTTCTTGATTTGCCTATTCTGGATATTTCATAAGGAAGTATTATATAACACATGTCTTTTATGAGGAGTTTCTTTCATAATAATGTTTTTGAAGTTCATCCAATTGTAGAATGTGTTGGTGCTTCATTTTTCATAGCTAAAAATTCTTATATATTTGGGGATACGTCTCTTCACATTACTTATCTGCTGTCTAAATTGGATTTTTTTCTTATTATTCAGTTGTAAGAATTGTTTGTATATTCTGTATATAAATCCCTTATCAGACACATGATTTGCAAATATTTTTTCCCGAACATTGGTCTCATTTTCCTGAGGGTATCCTTCAACGCAAAACATTTTTAATTTTGATAAAGTCCGATTTATCAGTGTTCGTGTTTATTCTTTATGCTTTTGGTGTTTAATCTAAGATCATTGCCCAACTGAAGGTCATCAGAATTTACTGCTGTGTTTCATTCTAAAAGTGGTGTTGTTTTAGCTCTTCTGATCACCTACTTTGCACTGCATTTGTGTGGAGGTCAAGGTCCAGATTCATTTTTTTATGGTATGAGGTCAGGGCCCAAATTCACTATTTTATATGTGGTAATCCAGTTATCCCAGGGCCACTGGTTGGCATCACATTGAATCAGTCTCTCTTCTGAAAACTGGTTCATCACAGATGTGAGTTTATTTCTGGACTCTCAGTTCTATCCCACTGTAGTATATGTGTATTCATTTTCTAGGACTGCCACAGCAGAATACCACAGAAACAGAGAATTTTCTCAGAGTTCCAGAGCATCCAAGTCTAGAATCAAGCTTGACCTCCCCTGGCGCTTTTCTCTCTAGCTTGCAAAATGGCCAGCTTCTTGCTGTATCTTCAGGTGCCTTTTTCTCTGTACATGAACATAGCTAACATCTCTTTCTCTTTTAATAAGGACATTTGTCCTATTGGATTAGGATACCACCTAAAGGTCTCATTTTAACTTAATCGATTAAAAGACCTTATCTCCATATATAGTTATAATCTGAGGTACAAGGGATTGAGATTTAAACATACGAATTTTGGGGAGGACACAGCCCAACCCATATGAACATACACTGTGCTTGTGCCAGCACTGCACTGCCTTGATTACTGTAGTGTTGTAGTAAATCTTGCATTTAGGAATGTGAGTTCTCCAATTTTATTCTTTTTGGGGATTATTTTTGTTATTAGGGATCTTTGGCACTTACATATGAATTTTAAAAAATTCTTTCAATATTTTGTAAGTTTCAGCCTGTAAGCTTTGTACTGCTTTTCCTAACTATTTTAATACTATTACAAGTGGGGTTTTTTTCTTAATTTCACTTTGTCCATTGCAAGTGCCTAGAAACACAACACAGCTGATTTTTATAAATTTATCTTGTATCTTGTGAGTTTGTTGAAGTTGTAATATTACTCAGTGGATTCTGTAGGGTTTTCTATATGCAAGATTATGTCACCTATGAAAAGATGGTTTTATTCCTTCCTTTCCAATCTCTAATTTTTTCTGGCTAATTGCCCAGGTTAGAGCATCCAATACAATGCTAAGTAAAAGCGGCAAGAATGGACATCCCTTTCTTTTTCTTTCTTTCTTTCTCTTTCTCTCTCTCTCTCTCTCTCTCTTTCTTTCTTTCTTTCTTTCTTTCTTTCTTTCTTTCTTTCTTTCTTTCTTTCTTTCTTTCTTTCTTTCTTTCTTTCTTTCAAACTCAGGACCTTGCACTTGCAAGGCAGGTGCAGTGCCACTGAGCTAAATCCCTGGCCCTGGACATCCTTTTCTTGTTTCTGATCTTAGCATAATAAGAACATTCAGGGCCGGGGATTTAGCTCAGTGGTTCCAGCGCCTGCCTTGCAAATGCAAGGTCCCGAGTTCGATCCCTGGTACCAAAAAAAAAAAAAAAAAAAGAACATTCAGCATTTCACCATTAAGTGTGATGTTAGCTGTACAATTTTTATAGATGCTCTTCATTACATTTAAGAAGTTTCCCTTTAATCCTAGTTGGTTGTGTTTTTTCATGAAAGTGTGTTGGATTTTGTCAAGTGGTTTCCTCCATCTATTGAAATCAATGTGAGATTTGTCTTAGTAACTTTCCTTGTTGCTGGAACAAAATACCCATCACCTGCAATTTAAAAGGAGAAAAGGTTGGCCAGAGATGTAGCTCAGTGGTGCCACGCCTGTCTGGCAAGCTCAAGATCCTGAGTTTGATCCCCAGTACCAGGGGAAAAAAAGACTCTAAAAAGTAGGAAAGGTTTATTTTGGCACACTGTTACAGTCCATGGTCAACTGGCTGTAGGGCACGAATAGTGTTACAGGAAAAGCAGCTTGCATCACAGCTTCCAAGAGCAGAGAGAAGAGCAGGGAGGACCATGAGCCTTTCCAGGTCATGCCCCCAGTGACCTGCCCAATTAGGTCTCACCTACTAACAGCACATTTAGCTAAAGCACTTCCATGATTCAGTCACTTTCCAAAAGCCCCAGCTACAAGCACATGAGGTTGGGGGGCCATCTAGCTATAAACCATAACAAGACTTTTGTTCTTTATTGTCTTTTTATGAGATTTTAAGAAATATATTTAGCAAAACAGTTCATGAGAATAACGTAGCCATTAATTAATAAAATAGAAGTCAATACACTGAAAAAGATAAATCAGTAACAACAAGGCAGGGAGTAACACCAAAATTCACGATGAAAATGAGAAATATTTACATGTTCTTTATTCTCTTAATATAGTGTATTATGTATATTAATAACATTTTTGTCATTATGCAAGACTAGACCAGTCTTGCATTCCTGAAAGAAACTCTGTGTGATAAAATACTACCTTGATATATGATACAATAATACCTTGCATTGTGAGTAACTTGTTCTGCGAGTGTTCTGCTAGATGAGCCAACAATTCTAATAAATTTTAACTTGATAAACGGTCGATGTCTTGTAATACAAGTAATATGTGTCACCGAACGTCACCCTGAGCCAGTGGCTTTCTCTGTGTGTGTCTTCTTCTCTCCCTCCCTCCCTAGTTTCAGGATTATGAGTGATTGTCTGCCAGCAGCAAGTGGTTATGGAGGAGATCTCATCTGCAGAGGAGGAGGAAAAAAAGGAGGAATACCTCACTTCAAATGAGAGTAGGGAGATGTGTAAAATCTGGGAAGCAGTGCAAAATTTTGTGGAAAAGCACCACCCGAATAAGGCTGTAGCCGTGCAAAGATGAATCTGTTCAATCACAATGCAATGCCACATTTCTGCAAAATCCTTAAAATGTGGCACAAGCAAGTGTCATTGGATAGGCTTTTATTAAAGCTGCAAGAAAAGAAAAAGATTCCATTGAGTGGATAGATGGCAGTGATTCCATTAGTGATAGTGGAAGTCATCCTATACAACAACCCTCCTCTCCCTTTTCTCTCTGACACCAGCCATGAAGGTTTTCAAAGTACAGGTTAATTTGTTTATTTTTCTATTTTGTATTTTCTCTATTATTTTGTGTTATAGTATTGTAATCATTTTTATATGATTATTTTTGGGTTGTGGAACAAATCATCTGAGTTTTAGTATTCTTATGGGGAAATTCCCTTTGATATCCAAGTCCTTTGGATTGCAGGCATGTTTCTGGAATGAAGTATGCTCACAAACCAAGGTTTTATTATCTATCTATATCTATATATTTATCTATCTATCTATCTATACTTGTCTTATATATAAAACTAGGTTTGGTATGCTAGTATTTTGGTATAACTTTTTGTATCTAGATTCATGTTGGCCTATAGTTTCACTTGTTATATCTCTGTCTGATTTTGATAATACTGAACTCATAGAAGGAGTTAGTAATTTGTCCCTCTTTCATTTTTCCTGGAAGAATTTGGAAAGGGTTAGTCTTATTTCTTCTTTAAATGTTTGGTAGAATTCATTGTGAAGCCATTTGGTCCTGAGTTCTTTTTTGTGAGAAGTTTTTAAAGTTACTAATTCAATTTATTTCTTTGTTATAGGTTTATTCACATTTTAATTTTCTATTAAAATAAATTACACTCATTTATGTCTTACTAGGAACTTTTTCATTCTCATTTATCTGATTTGTTGGCATACAGTTGTTCATGGTTTATATTTATAAGCTTTTTTATTTCCATGAGATGGGTAGTGATGTCCCCTCTTTTATACTGTTTTTTTTTTAATTTGGGTGTTCTCTCTTGCTTAGAGTAACTACAGATTTGTCAATTTCATTACTTCGAGTTCTTGGATCATCTTTAATAAGTTGTGATTTTTCTTATTCACCTGTGTAGGGGTTTGTTTTTTCTTTCCTCTAGAAATCATGTTGTTAGGAGTCATTGGAAAAGTAATGGGCAAGTGGTGAGAAACCCAGTGGTTTCTGGCAAAGCAGATTTTCCTTTTATGGGCCAAAGTGAATCAAAGCATTTGGAGCTCAGTCCTTGGGGGAAAACTACTGCTTTGCCCAACCTCAAGGCTGGACAGTGTCAGTTATCTCCAGGAGACTAACCTTAAACTCAGGATGCAGGTGGCAACACTAGAACTATTTCTCCATCTCTTTTGATATTGCTCACAATGAAACATATTATTCCCAAGCTACAGCAATAATGGCTCGGCTTAGCTCAGAGGAAAGGACCCTAGTATGAACCCCTGGCAGTGGTGATGGCTAGACTTCTAATCCAATATTTGTGTCTAGCCTGAATCCCTCGCACCCAGGAAGGGAAGGCAGAGCCCAACCCAGGTCTCCTAGAAGTGGGAAGAGCCACTTTCTAAAGGGAAGAGATGCAGAACAAAGAGGAAGAAACCAAGAAAATGAAAAGAATCTTACTGGCCATGATAGAGATTTGTATGTGTGTAATTTTATAACTTAATAGACCTTACTGATTTTCACAGGGGTTCTGGGTAACTGGATGATTTATATTTCTTGAAAAGCAAGTCTAAGAAAAGGCTCTGGGCCAAATGGTTGTAATTTTAGAAAGCGTTATCGCATCAAGGCCCTCTTTTCCACCCCCTTCCACCAGCCAAGGAAAATTTTGCTCCTACTTAATCAAAATATTCATTTACATGGAAAAAAATGGTATAATGTAATCTGCCATGTGATCTAAGCTGAGGAACTTTGCCTCAAATGAGTGAACACAGTTGTTTTGCGGGAGCGAACAGAGTGAGTGGACGAAGGAATTTTGCTGCACTCAGTAAAATGTCTACATTGCTTTCCCTGCTATCCACCCACCAAAATAGTTCTTGCTTCTCCTCTCCTTTCTACACGTGCTGCACATTGTCCCATTTCCTTCCACACTGGGAAAGGCAGGGATGGCGCTCAGACGTGCGGGCTGTATGCGCTTATCGTTGCCTTTCATTCCCCAAAGTCCTCACCTGCTTTTAGCACTGAGTTGCTGTCAGAAAATTTTAAATGTTTCTCTGGTTCTGCAAGAAATGCCAGTGAATGAAGAGGACAATATAGTAGATAATGAAGATGATTAGAGCTTCTTGGCAGGCATTTGCTACCAAGGAGATGAAATAAAGCATTTAATTACTTAGAGACATTTAAAGAGCAACTGGTAGTAGGCACTTTCTTGTTCAATGCACTTGAAATCTTAGCTAGCTTAGATTTTGTCTCAAAGAATTTTGATTTTTTTCCTTCTGGGTCTGATAATAAAAGCAAGGTGATTAACATAAAGTATTTGAAAAAGAGCTTTTCTTTTTAAGCCACTTGTCTCTTACTTCATTACTTGAACAGAAAGTCCCAAATGCCATATTCCAATCACATTGAATTTATTGAACATTTGAATTGCATGACTGCTATGGTATTATGTCACTATGAAGTGGAAATTTACTGAGGATATGATTTGCATTTATCTTTCCAGCAAAGAAATAAAAATTGAATTTTTAATTTTTAAAAGCAAGTAACCTTAATAGCACCTTGACACGTATATTTCCAGGTATTTTCCTGATTTTTTTATATGCACATGTGTTTCACTGCAGTGAAAATCTTTCTACTGAAGAGTGGCAGAATATGCTACCCAAAATATGCCATCTTGGCATAGGATTACTTTGAGCTAACGGCAGTTGAGAAACAGCAGATGTAAGAAGGGCATTTTGGTCTCCTCTTTTCTTCCTGAAAGCAGGAAATAAAAATTCCCATGTGCAACATGCCTTCCCTGTACCAGGAGAAAAGAAATATTATTCTAGGAGGACTGATAGCCCAGAGAATTCTGCACAAACAAACTTGTTAAAATAATTACCTTCATTTAGCCTCCCCACATATTAAGTTACTTTTCCACAATTACCTCTCTGTTCACATAGAAAAATATTTAGGTTTTTCTACTTCTTTGGGTCTTCCTTATGAGCGTTCCAATGCCATGTAAAACTTTCATTACATTTGTATGCTCTTCTCCTGTTAATCTGTGAATTTAATTCTTTGGCCCAACTAGAACTCTTAACAGAGTAATGTTTTGCCTCCCCTACACCGCATACAACATTGTGTAGTCCTCAGATATTTTCCTTAACACAAATCCCTTAGAAAGAAGCAAATTGTTAGCTAGGTATAGTAGCATATGCCTGTAATCCCAGCACTCTAGGAAGCTGAAGCAAGAGGACTGCAAGTATGGGCCCAACCTGGGCACCTTAGTGACTTAGTGAGACCCTGTCTCAAAAATAGGGGTGGAGTGGAGAGGTAGCTCAGTGTGAAGGCCCTGGGTTCAAGGCCCAATAACCTAGTACAAAAAAACTGCTATCAAGTACCCTGCCAAACCCTGTGCAATGCTGTGTCCCTAGGTACTTGGCAAACCTATCTCACTTAAACCTTCGATGCCAGGTACTTTCTTATTTTGGTACCGGGGATCGAACTCGGGTCCTTGCACTTGTGCAGCAGGCGACAAAACCACTGATCTAAATCCCTGGCCCTAAAGAATATTCTTTTTTTTTTTTTTTTTGGTACCAGGGATCAAACTCATGACCTTGCACTTGCGGGGCAGGTGGCAGAACCACTGAGCTAAATCCCCAGCCCCCTCATTTTATTGACTGGGAAATTGAAATGTGGTGTTGTTGCCAATCAGCCTAGGGTCCTTTTACTCCATTGAGATGGAAATCATGAACCAGCAAAGCGCAGCTGTGTTAGCAGTCCTGATGTCACCAGGTGACACTGGATACCAACATTTGACATAGCCAGCAGCTGGTCACTGTTGCTGCTGCCCAAACCATAGCTCAGCTGTACCAGGTGATGCCTAAGCTGCCGGTCTTCATTGGCTGCTGATTTCTGCATCTGCAGTGTTAACAGCTCCTTATTTTTTTTGTATTTCTTTGGAAATGACCACTCTGTCCAGACTATTCAGGATAAGAATCTCAAGATTTACAGGACTTCTGGAGCCCACACAACTCCAGAAATAAGTCACAAGCAGGTTTATGGGAGTACCAAAGTGAGTGTTTATTTTAATGGGGCCTGTAGGGCAGCACAGGGGGTGACCAGCACACTGGAGGGGTCCCTCCTAGACTAAATCCCAGGGAGTGCCTGGGAAGTGCTGCTTATATAGCAGCTGCAAGCCTGTGTCAGTGAGTGGCCGGGCTAAAAGCAGGGAATCTTCTGGAAAGCTTGTTATGAAGTTGGGTATGCAAATAAGGGGCCCAGATCCCTCCCCTCCTGATCTTACCCACCCCAGGGTTCCCTCTCTGTTCTGGAAAATGCAGCAGTATCTCTAAGTGTGTGTGTGTTGTGGGGGACACCACACTGCCTCCCTGGCTGCCCTCATGTTGGACTGGAGAAGGGTAGTTTGATAGCCAGGGAGGACACTGAAGCAAACTGTCCCAGGCCAATGGGGTGGAGAAGGGAGCAAAGGGAAGTGAGAGGAGGGACAAGCAGCTACCGGTTAACCTACAACCCCCTCTAGCCACCCGGGGAAAATTGAGTCAGGTGCTTCCCATTTATCCCAGTGTGTCAGCTGCTTTCCCAACCTCAATCTAATTTCTAACCTAGACCCATCTTATTTGAAAGACCTTACTTTTTCTAGGATATCATGTCTGTGTTCTGTGTGTCTATCTCCTCACTCATGAGAGGAAAAACAAAATGAATGCACTGTGCATATGCCATGGGGATTAAATAATACCTAAAAATCACACGGAATAGTGTATAATCCATACTTTGTCGAGTCATTAGCTGTTGTTTATACTTGTTGTTATAACACAATAGCTATCTCAATACCCATGGCTCCCAGTCAATCTGAGGTGGAATGTGGGTTTGGATGACTTTCCTATACAGTGTTCAAATTTCACATTAATACTATCATTTTAGGTCTGTATTTTTGCACCGGCCTCTTCTCTGTAGCGTGAGGAGAGGTGTTTTGAGACTTAAAAGTGATTTTTAAAAATCTGTTTTGATTAATGGAAATCTGTTGAGTAGTGGTGCTACTGAAAGACTCTGCTTATTTCCACATGACTGGGTAGCCCCAGAAGGGGGCTGCTTAGTAGTTTACTACCTTAACAAGGGAAAAAAATACTGAAAATAACAAATTAATTGTTGACAACAGCTTTTTCTGATTTTTTATTTCTCTCTCATCTCTTGGTTGCTGAAAATATTTGACTCAAGTTACAGTCCTTCTGGAGGGAACTTTTGAAGAATTTTAGATCACAGGAGCCTTCTTTGAACTTAAGTACACATTTTACTTGGCAAGAGAATTGAAGCGGATGAATTTTATCATTGTAAAAAAATGAATGCTGTGCTGGTAGTTTCTGAGTAGGCCTCTGTTTTGGTCTGTTTTGTGTTGCTATAAAACAGTACCACAGACTGGGTGATTTAGAAACAATAGGATCTTATGTGGTTCATTGTTATGGAGGCTGGGAAGTCTAAGGTTAAGAAGCTGCTTCTGGTGAGGGCCTCTTGTGGTGTCAGACATGGAAGAAGATGTCACATGCCAACAGAGGCCACTTGGAAGAGAGAAATTCACTCACATAACAGACTTATATCACTCGCTCCAGAGATGTCATTAATCCACTCACAATGGCAGAGCCTTTATGATCTCATCACCTCTTGTAGGTCCCACTTCCCAACATTTTTTACATTGGGGATTCAGTTCCCAACACGTGAACTTTGAGGAAGACATTCAAATGATTGACAGTTTCTGGCATGAAGATTGATGCACCCGGATATACTCTTGGGTCTAATGTGCCACATTAAATCATTACTCATAATTTAGAAGATTTCAGCATGCTTGCATCACAACATGAATGTGATCTGACATTTAGTGTTGCAGTTCTGGTGCCATTATAAGACTGCATTTTCATACTGAATTACAAATAAAAATTTTATGCTTCTTACATTAAATGAAATTTTAATAAGGTTGTGTTTTGATGTTATTATTCAAATAATGTGTTCTGAATTGCTCTCCTTTGAATATATTTGCATTAAAGAGGAAATCAATTTGATTTAGATCTTTGAAGAGTTTATCCACATTCTCGGTAGTATTAAAAAGAAAGGGAAATTCAGTTTCTTCTTTGCAAGGCAGTAAATGGAGAAGAAACACATTTGCTGAGATCTGTAGAAGTAATGGCAGCACATTGCTGACGGTTTGAGTTAATGAAATGACTCATTTTGGGCATTAGAATTGTACAATTAAAAATATATATACACAAACTTCACACATCACAGATTATAAGGAATGATACCTCTCTTTTCTTTATTGAGCCCTAAGGGTGCTAATATATATTAAGAATTAGGAAATTGAACGGATCCACATTATTGCAATTCTTGATCATTGATGCTCAAAATTAAACGGTAATCTCGAGAGAGCACATTTCTGTGGTTGCAGCATTCCTTAACAGCATTTCTGTTAAAATTCTGTTCGTGGGTCCAAGGAGCCGGCGACTTGGAAAGGATAACTCATTTGACCAACGAGGGCCTCTTACGTTGTCATACATGGAAGAAGCTGTTTTGGCGCACGTTTTGTGTGGGGTTTTTCTTGTACTCATCTAGCTGACCAAGATTAATGTAGAAAATATAAATACAGAAACGGAACAAGCCCTGCTTTTGCGGCAAGCCTGTCTTACAGATTCTAAGGAGTGGCACACAAAGTAACTGGTTTAAATGGTTAGAAGATATGAACTTGAGCGAGGGAAAATACAAAAAAAGTAAGTGCCCTGTGGGTCATTATTGTCTACATGCGTAGAAATAAATGCTTTTTCTTTACCTTCCACGGTCTTACCTTCATCTTTCTCCCACAATTACTGAGTTCCCTCCATTTACAAATACTCCTGATTTTAAGTCTTAGTGTGGTCTAAAAACGTGCCTAAGCATATATGGCCCCAAACGTAGTAGCGTGTCTGTTAAGGAGTGTGGGTTCTTTTAATTTGGAGTGATCTAGTAAGAACATGCAAATTATTAAAACCTTTGCTAGGACCCAGGGTTGGAGGTTAGATGACGAACAGCTTCTCTCCGCATGCGCAATGTGCGGCAGCTGCTCCTCTCCGGCCCAGGCAGTCTCGCTGACGCAGCGCGCGGCCTTCTTGATGCAACGCGCAGACTCCGCCCGCGCGACGCACGCCCCTGGCGGTCTGCGTAGGACGGCGCAGGCGCGCTGGCGCGGACCCGCAATTCTGACCGTTAAAGCGAGATTCTCCGCGGTGGCTGGTGTTCGCGTCGGCTGGGCGCTCCCGCCACCCCGCGATATGTTGCAGAGACCGCGGAGCCGCAGTCGCCCAAGCTCCCAAGCGGAGGACCGGAATGAGGACCGCGGCGGAGACACCGAGGCCCCGAGCACGTCCCGCGGGCCGGCCGGCTCGTCCCCGGGCTCTCGCAGGTCCCAGGCCGCCCCCGCCGTGGGGCCGCGGAGCCAGAAGCAGCTGGAGCTGAAGGTGGCCGAGCTGGTGCAGTTCTTGCTGATCAAGGACCAGAAGAAGATCCCCATCAAGCGGATCGACATAGTGAAACACGTCATGGGGGACTACAGGGACATCTTCCCCGACCTCCTTAAGTTGGCGGCGGAGCGCCTCCTGTACGTGTTCGGATACAAGCTGCTGGAGCTTGAGCCCAAGAGCAACACCTACATCCTGATCAACACCCTGGAGCCCGTGGAGGAGGACGCCGAGGTGAGGGGCGACCAGGGCACGCCCACCACGGGGCTCCTGATGATTGTCCTGGGGCTCATCTTCATGAAGGGCAACACCATCAAGGAGACCGAGGTCTGGGACTTCCTGCGGCGGTTGGGAGTGTACCCTACCAAGAAGCATTTAGTCTTTGGGGACCCCAAGAAACTTATTACCGAAGACTTCGTGCGACAGCGTTACCTGGAGTACCGGCGGATACCCCACACGGATCCCGTAGACTATGAATTTCAGTGGGGCCCACGGACCAACTTGGAAACCAGCAAGATGAAAGTGCTTAAGTTTGTGGCCAAAGTTCATAACCAAGACCCCAAGGACTGGCCGGCACAGTACTGTGAGGCTTTGGCAGATGAGGAGAGCAGGGCCAAACCTGGGCCTAGTGGACCCGCCCCATCCACTTGAAATCTGAAACGGATTCATGGGGACTCCTGGGACCGGGATCTGAAACCGGAAGGCACATGCTGGAAGAATTGGGGAGGTGGGGATGGAGGAGCATATTTGTGCACTGTTTAAATGTGTGTAGCCTTACGATGCGTTGTAAAGTTTTGGGGGTGTCTTAGTATTGTGTTATTGGGCACATATTTTCATTTATAAACAGAGGAGCAATTTTGTTTTATTGCCTTTGATATAAAATGTTTTCTAGCTTTATAAAATTAACTGGAAAACTGTACTGTAGCTGATATTTAAGAAAGAACACATAAGTAAATTGTTTTGGTGCCAGCAAGTAAAAGCAGAGTACTATTATCTGGTCTAGTATTCCAGTTTGTAAAGAAAAGTCTTTATAAAACTAAAAAATGTAACCGTGTCTCTCATACCTTAACACATCTGTTTTATTTTTATGTATTTTCTGCATTTACAAGTGTTATGCATGGTTCCAAGCAATGTACAGAATGTATTTTCTGAGTAACATATTTTTTCTATTCATAATTAATTCCTCGTTTCTGTTGCTGACCTCTTATTTCCATTTAGTTTTTTTTTCATTTTTGCTACTATAGTTATTATAATAAATACTATATTTTTGTAGTTAACTATTTCGTGTTTTTTAAGTTGTGGACCTTACGGACATTTTATAGCTCAAACCAGGATCTTAAAAAATAAGTTTTGCTACATATTATTAAGGTAAATAGTGTTCTGTAGAAGTTGCTTTATGTTGGGGTATGATGTAAAATATATTTTTCACTGTGGGTCCCAAAAAAGTATATAGCAAAATGATTAACCATGCTTACTTGGGAATCAGACCGTCTGGGTACAGATCCGGTGTACTATATAGCTTTAGATAAGTCCCTTAATTTGTATACAGACATTTATTAACCTGTAAAATGGGTTATCAAAACCACTCCTTGGACCTGCGGTGGAGGAAAAGTTCACGTGAAGTTCTTGGAGAAGTTCCTAGGAGGGTTTTAGTTAACTTTATTCCTTAGAATTTAAAACAAAACAAAACAAAACAAAAAACCTTTTTCATCCTCCTTGGACTGGAGCTTCTACTTTTTGTTATTTTTTCAAAATTATTCTTAGAAGAGGAATTACTGATTCAAAAGTTATAACCACATTCTTCTAGTCTGACTCTTATTATGGGGTTTTGTGGAGAAACATAATGTGAAATATGGTGAGTACCAGCTTACATAGTAGAACACCAAGAAGAGGAAAGTTAGGCACCCTGGGCTTAGAGCACCACAGTTCAGTATGGTGCAGTGATACGTTTTGTGGTCGTCCAACTAAATTTAAATTATGGCTCATGCTAATTTGTCCACATGGTGATTTGGGGTAGGTTTTAAGCTCTAAATCTCAATTTCTTGATCTGTAAAAGTGGGAAAAATAATAACTGTCATAGATTGTTACATAGGTTAAATGAGCCGGAAGAAAAGAGTTCCCAGTCTCACTGAATTTTCCCAGGACATCTAGCAAAATGCTGTTTCTATGTGGAGATTCAATGCGTATTTTTCAGTGAATAAATACATTCGTTTTGGGGGAAGGTGCTGAAAATTAACCATTTAATGAGGTAAATTCTTTTGCTTAGGGAAAAAGTGAACGCTGTACTAAATGTCATGTAGAAGAGCTAGTCTGTGGTGGGGCTAAAGGAATGTGAGAGGTTTTGGGGTTTTATTCTGTTGGATTGGGTTTTGCATGTTATTCATGGAATATAGTTGGTCCTTGGGGTCATTTCTTGTTTTTCGTTTTATCTCAGTGTATTAATTGTCTGCACCTAACTCTGTCTGCTCCGTGTGTGCTGGCTGAGTTCATCTCTGGTGAAAATTATTGCCCAGCACCCATTGCTAGGTATATCTGAAGCAAATGCCACCCTGGTTTTTTCAGAGATTATATTAGTCACGTTTCAGTCACTTTTGACACCTGGAAATTAAAGGAAAGGTTTATTTTGGCTAATGATTTCAGAGGATTGGGTCCTTGGTTGGCTGCAAGGCAGAATGGTAGTGGAGGGCATCTCACGGAGGCCAGGAAGCAGAGTGAAAAAGGGAAGGTCTGTGACAATAGCACACCCATGTCACGCCCCCAGTGGCCCATCTGCAATCAGGCCCCGCCTCCTGACAACATATTCAGCTCCTGAACTCATCAGTGGATGAATCTGCTGATGAGTATAGTGTCCCCATGATCCAATCACCTTCCAAACATGGAAAGCGGGGCAACATTTTAGATTTGAATTGTAACAGAGATGTTAACAATTTATCATTAATGATTTCTGGTTTTATATTTTGTTTGAAATAGAAAACATCAGAGACCAGATCATGCCCTTAAATCTTTTCCTCACCCTTCTGGGGCTAACAGGTCTTTGCATACCACACCATTGTATGAGTTCATGACTGTAGTATATGTGTGTATGTACATAAACAGCCTATGGTTTTATTTTGAGGGCTTTACAATTGATGTAAGTGGTGGTGTATCCTTTTGCAACCTGCCATGCTCACTTACCACATTTTTTGTGATTTGCCATGTAGATACATATAGATGTGATTCATTCTTTCATGGGGAAAAAACAAGTTTGTTTATCCTTTCCCTAAAGGCTAGAGTCTCTAATTTTTTGTTATTTTTCAGGGAGTGTACATTGCTTCCTTAGGCACATGTGAGAATTTCTGTAGCAAGAAACAAATATAGCAATCAGGAGACATTGCCAAATGGCTCTTGGTCTTGTATCAAGTTACACATGGCTTTTGCTTTTTTTCTTTTCTTTAGTACTGAGTTAAACCTAGAGAGCACTGAGTAGCATCCCTTTTCATTTTTTTTTGTTTTGAGACAAGATCTTACCAAGTTGCCCAAGGTGGCCTTGAAATCCTGATCTTTCTGCCACAGCCCCAAGAGTCACTGAGATTACAGACATGTGCCACCATGCCTGCCCCACTGGGACTATTTTTGTGTACAGGTGGTTTTTTGTTTTTTTACCAATCACCGCCCCCCTGAAACCTTTAACTTTTTCCTTGTCTTTGCAGCCATTCTTGTAGAGGAAGTATGGTGGCATTAACTTGTGCCTCTTAATTACTTGCTTATGTATCTCCCTTTTACTGTCCCTTTTGGCAGTAAGTTTCACATCTGTTAGAAATATTCTATTCTTATTGATTTGTGAAAGTTCTTTATATTTTGTGTGTATTGTTCACTGCATCTATTTGCAGATATCTTCTACATTTTTTTGTCACACAGCTTATTTGCTCTTGATGTGTCACAATCTAAGGGCTATATTTTTTGTATACTGCTTTAAAGTGTTTAATCTTAATAAAACATTACCTGTAAGTATTTTTGATGTATCTCTGAAAGATAAGAATTGTCACATTGGTTCACGTGATTTTCCTGTGTTTATTGAGATGATTATCTGAGGGTTTATTTTGTTTTCTTTTTCAATCTGTTTATCTCATATATTACATAGATTTGCAGTCTTGGAATAGATCACACTTGGTCATGGTGTCTATCTTTTTGTTTTCTTCCAGTTTTCTTTGCGTTATTAGTTTCTAGCTTTATTCTATCTTGATCAGAGTTGGTGCTTTGTATGATTTCAGCCTTTTGAAATATATATGTATATAATGTATACACACACACACACACACACACACACACATATGTCACAATCTGTTGAAAAAAATGTCATACTATTTTTCTTTTCCTGAAGTGTGTATACATTTTTTGGCAGGCCTTCTCATCCATCCATCTATCTACCTGTCATCTAAGTTTTTTATATATATTCATAAGTGATACTGCTTTATAGTTTCTTACAATTTGTTTGTTTGTTTTTGAGGCCCAGGTTTGCCTTAAATGACTGTGTAGCCCAGGCTGGCCTGGAACTCTCAGTAATCCTCCTGCCTCAACCTCTGGAGTGCTGACATTACAGCTGCACACCATCACACCCGGCTCTTAGAGTGTGTGATTAGAAAGTGTTCGCTCTCTTCAATTTTTGGGAAGAGTTTGAGTAAGATTAATATTAATTTTTAAATGTTTGGGAGAATTCACCAGTGAACCCAGATAGGCCTGAACTTTTCTTGAGAGGATTTTCGGTTCTGATTTAATATCAGATCTTATAGATACCGCGAGAATTTGTGTTTCTTCTCGAGTCACTTGTGTTAACTTGAGTTTGTCAAAGATGAAGCTGGAAACCAGTTAAAGTGGTAAGGACAGATCGAACTGAGCTTCAATGTGTAGAGTTGTCTGGACAGGGAGTAGGGAAGAGAGGGAGCAGGTGGAAGAGGTGGTCACTCATAGTATCAGAGAAGTAAAATTTACAGAGAGCAGGGCCTGATGCACGTGAAGCCGTCTGGGTTTGTTAACTGGTGATTTTCAAAGCTGGGCTGCTACCTTCCCCAGAAGCTGAAAGTCAGGGGCCCCATCTTGAGGTGCTGCCTGCAAAGAACAGAGATAGTATGGGCCACCCTTGAGTCTTCTCAGGCAGCTGCTTTAGGGGGCCACTAGTGTCATGAGGCCTTGAGCTGCTAGAAATGAGGTAATATTTTATTCAGGTTTGCATAAGCCAATGGTGAAGCCTAATTGAGAGCTCAGAAGAGCCTGGGAGAGTTCGGTCAAGGAGAGAATTTTTGGAATTTCTCAAAATTTGCCAATGTCTTTTAGATTATCTAATTTGTTGATATACAGTTGTTCACAATATTCCCCAGTATTATTGTCCCCATTTTAACTTCTTGTTTTTAGCTATTTATGTCTTCTCTTTTCTGCAGCTAAGAGTTTATCAATTTAGGTGATATTTTCAAAGGGTTCAAAAAACATCTCTCTTTTGTATCCTGTATTTCATTTATTTCATTATCTGTCCATTATTCCATTCTTCTGGTTTTAGTCTGTATTTGCTCTTGTTTCTCTAGTTTCTTATGTTATAAACTTTGATTCTTGGTTTAAGATCTTCATTTTTAGTGCAGGCACTTGCAGCTGAAATTTCCCCCTAAGCACTGCTTTTGCTAGATTGTGGATGTCTATATTTTCATTTGTCTCAAATTTAATTCTAATTTCTTAGTGATTTCCTCTTGGGTCCATTTTTTTTTAGTATTTTGTTGTCTAATTTTCATAAATTTTATTTGCTTAATTTTACTTTTTCTTTTGATATAACTTCAGGATCCTATTTCCTTATTCCTATTCTACCTAGATTTTTTTTTTTCATCATTAAAAGTGGATAGTTGAAGGAAGACTCCAACTATTATTTTAGAACTATTTCTTAAATTCTGTCAGGTGTAATTCTTTTGGTGAATATGTTTATAGTTGTCTTCTTTTTTCCAGTAACTGACTCCTTTTCTTAGTCTCTTGTAAGTATTAGTAGAGCCACATAAGCTCTTTTCTGGTTACAGTTTGCATCAAATATGTTGTCTTTTTTTGTCACTTTAAACTTTTTTGTCTTTGTGTCTAAAGTTGGTACTTTAGGCAGCATATGATTGAACCATTTTTAAAAAACCTATTCTGCTGATCTCTGACTTTAAATAACGTACTTAAAACCATTTACTGTACATTTGAAGTGATTATTGATAATGAAGGGTTTCCACCATTTTTTATGTATTTTACATCTCTTTTGTTTCTGTTTTTTCAGTAATTCTCTTTTGTATCTGATTGACTTTTCTAGTACTATTTTTATTCCCTCTTCTTTTCCTTTCCTATATACCTTTTAGTATGGAGATTACAGTTAACATGTTTGCCATGGAGATTACAGTTAACATTTGTGTTGATCTACTTTCCTGTTGCTTTAACAAAGTACCCGAATATGGATACTTTACAAAGGAAAGAAGTTGGTTTAGCTCACACTGTTAAAGGCCGAGAGTCTGAGATTATGCACACCTCTTCTTGGTTCAGCCCCTGGTGAAGGGCCTCCTGGTTGTCATCACAAGGGCACATGAAAACTGGAGAGATGACATGATGAGACAAGGAGTCAGGGACTAGGCCGGGGCTCACCTGGGCCTTCACAGTGAGCTGGATCCACAGCCCTGTTATTATTTTTCATATTGAAACGTGTCAAGAATATATCCTTCTTGGAGTTTTTGTTGGAAGTATGGAGTACATGTCTTTGATCTGTTGAGAAGGTTCTGTTCTACTTCTAGTCTCCTGATAGCTTTTACCATGAACAGCTGTAGAATTTAGTCCAATACTCTTTCTCCAACTAGTGACAGGATCATATGGCTTTTTCCTTTCCTCTGTTACAATGATGACTTTTGGGGGTGGATCTTCCAGTGCTGAACCAACACTGCCATCCCTATAACAAAACCACTTTCTACATCCTGCCAGATCTGACTTCTAAGAGTTTTTGTTAAACAAATTTCTATCTATGTTCATACTTTTTCTTCTATTATCTTTATCCAGCTTTAGGATTAGCACAATGTTGATTTCCTAAAATGAGGGGAGAAGTGTTCCTTCTTTTTTCTGCTTTAATTATTTGATATAATTTATCAGTTAAAATGTTTATGAGCCTACTGTTGTCATATAGGTAGGTTTTCAAGCTAGGAATATACTTTCTTTAATAGGTGCTATTCAAATTTTATATTTCCTCCAGCGTTAGTTTCATTAATTTGTCTTCTAAGTTACTTCTTAGAAGTTGTCAAATTTATTTCAAAACAGACTTTTGTAATATGCCTTCTATATCCTTTTAAATTCTGTAAAATCTGTGGTAATGTCTCCTAGATCTTGATATTGTAATTTAAAAAATGTATAACTGATATTGTGTAACAGGAAGAAAAGGTCTAAAAGAGCAGGGGAATTGGGAGGGGTAGGGGAAGGGAAAAAAGGGAAAGGAAAAAATATGAGAAGAGGAAAAAAATGGAAACAAGGTCTTTGCAAATAGGGAAGGGTGGAGGGGGTGAAGGGAGGGCAAGGGAAGGGGAAAAAAATAAGAACCAAGAGACTCATGTAATGGTACAAGATCCCAATGATGAATATAACTGTATTGTATACCTAAAATGTCCCAATAAAGTTAATGGGGGAAAAAAAAAAAGAATATATCCTTCTAGGACTGTATCTTAAGCCATACTGCCGAATATATACAAAGAAGTATGAACAAAACTGTTCATTGCAACATTATTTATAATGAATAGCAAAAGACTAAAAGCCTAAATGTACACGAGTAGGGACTTCATGTATCTACTGGTATATCTGTACAGTGAAGTTCCAAACAGTTGTAAAAGGAAGGGACAATTATTTCTATGTACTCCTATCAAATGTTCTTCACTCTTCTGCATGCAAAAAAGTAGGTAAAGAAAATGTGTGTGATATGCCACTATTTGCTTTTATTATAAAACAATGGAAGGATAAAATGTAAAACTAAAAAATAAATGATCACCTTTTAGTAAATAAGAGAAAAGGGGGAATAGAGTGGAGAATACAGAATAAAGACTCAGTTTATTTGAAACTTCTTTTATTCTTTTATGGACTTGACTTTGGAATCATTTTATGTGATTACCAATGCAACTCAATTTTAGAAGCATTGCCTACAATAAAAAATGAAATAAAAGAAACCTGTGGTTCTAATCTATTCTGGTCACATGTAAATGTAACATCTGAGTTTAAAATACCCTCATTTTAGGGGGAATGGTGGAATGAACTCTAAGCCTAAAAAGAAATATCAATTTTAAACTTTCAGTAGTTAGTGATTGTATTGGCATTTTCATTTTGAGACTGTTGGCTGGGTACTGTGGAGTTAAATATAACGCATTTATTTTGAGAACAATGGTTTGTGGCATAGCTGAAAGGAGATGCAGATATTAAATTGATACAGTTAAGTAAAAATCTTATAGTTTGCAATTTGAATCAGAAACATCAATATGAGTTCTTGATGTGTCTGACAACTGAAAAAGATTAAAAACAGTGACCATCTAAATAGCAAGGGGCACTTCTACCACAAATATATTTTTTCACTGAAAGGTCCCTGGGCTGATTACAAAAATGAAAGATCCCAGATCTGAAGCAGAAAATCAATAAGATGATTGTGGAGCCTTAAGAACCAGCAATAAGAAAGCTATCAAAGTCTGCTGGACTTGCATCAAAAGGACCCAGGTGTCACAGCAAATGGACTCTCACTGGCTAATGAGGCCAGTGACTGAAACAGATCAAATGTGTTTAAGTGCATGGTTTGTAATGACTCACACACATCCAACATAAATGACCAAACACACCAAACAAATGACAAAATATCTCATTAGTTACCTCTGGAGGATTCTAGGGAACCAATTTTTTTTTTTTTTTTTGATGGTACTGTGGATCAAACTCAGGACCTTGCACTTGCAAGGCAGGCATGGCACCACTGAGCTAAATCCCTGGCCCCCAAGTATTTTTTTAAATAAACATGTTGACGATTATTCTTAACTGCCCCCCCATAGTACTAGGGGTCAAACCTAGGGAGACTATACCACTGAGTTCCATCTCAGCCTTTTTTTAAAATTTAAGACAAGGTCTTACAAAGTTGCCCAGGCTGGCCTCAAACTTAGGATCCTCATTCCTGAACCTCTCAAGTAACAGGGTTTGCCAGTGTACACTCCCCAGGCCCTGCTTAATTCATTTTTAAAGTGAGGGAACCAGCAAGATGTTACAAGCAGTTCAAAGGAGAGTTCAAACACTGCACACATATTTTAGGTGATCAGAAATGCAGAAATAAATTTACAAGTAGGTATAAGAGTGGTAATATCCACAGGGCAATAATCAATTACGTTGCACCAAACAAAAATTCATTCATCTGTATTATCAAGAAACATTTGCACTACTATGAATGTCCTACAAGTTGGAGAATTTTAAAATACCATAATGACCGTGAAAGGTACAAAAAAGCCCACATGTGTGCACAAGACAAGATAAATACTTTTGTTGTTTTGTTTCTGCCTATTTCAAAGTTTTTAAGAAATTTTCCTGACAGTCTCCCTACTCTTGATCATATTAATCTTAAAGATAGTTTTTGATCACAAAAAAGAATTTTTTTTTATTTGGCCTGCTTATTTATAAAAGTACAATTGTTCATGTAGGCCATCTTGAGTTTATTTTGTAACTTGAATACCATATCAACTATTTATTTCAAAGCCTGGAAAATAAACAGAAAAAAATATAATATACCCCTTGCTTTTCTTATATGAACTATACCTTAGTGTAACAAAAATTTGATGAGGGAAAGTCTCTGTCTAGATAGGTGTTCTCAGGAAGAAACAAAAATAATAATAGTTAGACTAGTACTATTTTGGAAGCCCTGATAAATAAGTGGGTATAATAAGTAGTCAAAAATGGCTGGGGTTGGGCTTGGGGTTGCAGCTCAGTGGTGGAACATTTGCCCGGCATTCTGGAGGTTTTGGGTTCAATCCCCAGCACAACAAAAGAAAAACAGCAACAAAAAGGCTGTCAGTATCACAGAAAGAGATACAATATTTGCCTCTTATTCATCAGAATATGGCCAAGCCTCTCAATCTAACCACCAAATTACAAGAAACACAGAACCTAGAGAAACAGTAAATGATGGAAACCTCCAATCACAAAGTTTAGGCTGTAGAATAGACTATAGAACAAATAAAGTAGTTTCTCCAATAAATGTCAAGGGAGAAACCATGGAAGGCTAAACTCACAGATTAGAAGCGAAGAGTCATAACCAGTTGCAGTGTACGGACCCTCATTTTGTTCTGTGTGACCATTCAAAGTGTGAAACATATAGCAGCAGTTGGGACAATTGAATATTTAATTATTATTGACCTGATATCCGTACCTTACGTATGTTTTTGAAGTGCCTGATTACTTTAGAAATAAACCCTAAGATATTTAATGCTGAAATTAAATGAAGTCTGATATTTACTGCCAAGTATTCTGGAGGGACGAGCCTACAAAAGGCTGGGTGATGAGTATCTGTGGTTCATTGCGCTATTTTCTTCAGTTTTACATTTGTGAAATTTTCCATAATAAAGATTAAAAGAAAATAACTTAAAGTCCTTCTAGTAAATATACTTCCCTCATTTGATTTTCTTTAATAACTTATAACTTATTGTTGTTGAGCATGTAGAATGCATAGTATTTTAAAGTTTGGTTTCTAAAATATTCTTTTCATAATAAGTTTCAAATACAATCATGGTGGCGTACTGTGGTGTTTCAGAGACCTTTTTATTTCAGATAATAAGAATTTAAAATGTTGAGAAATAACAGTACTTTCCCTTAAAACATAAATGTTATTCATGTAAATTATTTGATCAACCAAAAGCTTTTTAAAAGCCAAGTCACTTTTCTTTTGAACCTCTCCAAGTGAATAATCAATTTTTTGTTTGGTTTCTTTCCAGATAACCTTTTTCATGCTGCTTTCCGCGGTGTGTGTAATGCTGAATTTGGCTGGTTCAATCCTCTCCTGTCAGAATGCTCAGCTAGTCAGCTCCCTAGAAGGCTGCCAGTTGGTGAGTAATGAAATGCAAGCCTTTTCACAAAGGTCATAAGCTTCGATTTTGCATCGGAGCTATTTTAAAAATAACTTTATTGTATTCTTAGGCTCTGCTATAAACTTTTAGTTTGTTCACCAGTTATCTACTTGTTTAAAGAATTTCAGTGAAGTTGACTCATTTCTATGAATTCCCCAATTAAAACTTGTTCTACTTGTAAATCAGTTATTAAAAGTCTATATTTTTAAGGACTACAATGTAGTGCCATTTTAGAATAAATGTCTTTGGTAACTATTATAACATTGGTTGTGTTGATTTTTACTGGCATTAGAATTTTAAAAATTATTTTTCAAGTCAATTTTTAGTGCTGTTAGACATATAAGCTTAATAAAGTGCATCAAAACATACAGTTCTCATTTTTCTATTAAAAATTTTTCAGATCTAGGAAAATCCTAGGCAGTGCGCTGTGTATGTTGTAGAGGGTCAAGAAATAGTTTGTTAGATAAATCTATCATTTCCAGATTGGCTTGGGGTTGTAGTTCAGTGGTCGAGCACTTCCATAGCATGTACAAGGCCCTGGGTTCTATCTCTTGCACTGCAAAAGACAAACAAAAACCACAAAACCTACACAACAAGATAGCATAGTTCATGATGCTGCAATATATGCATCTGATGGGGAAAGAAGTTCTATTCTCTGTGGTTGTATTCAACAATGGATCTACTTAAACTCTGGGTAAGCCCGTGGCTCCTAGGTGCAGGAACTTTGGCATTTATTTCTTTATCTTGGGATAACACTGGGCTGCCTTTCAGAGCCATGATTCTCCACACTGCCCGTCTACTGGTACTGCTATTTTTCTGAGAAGTCAGCACTGAATTGGCGGAAGCTCTCCTACAGTAGGGCCACATCTCCTTTTCTTGTGGCCATGCTCATTGGATTCCAGGGGGCAGACATTAGGAGACCTTCTGCCTTCCACATTGGTGGTTTTTTTTTGTTTTGTTTTGGTACTGGCATCGAACTCAGGGCTTCGCACTTGTCAGGCAGGAGCTGCACTGCTGAGCTACATCCCTGGCCCCTTGCACATTCTTTGTACAAATTCTTGCAGGACCAGTGTAAATGGACACAGTCTCAATACCGAAGCAACACATTACATAAACTAATTGTTAGAACATAATCTTGTTATCTTCTGTTGAATGTGGCCAAAAGAAAAATTAATCAGATTTCATCCTAATATACCATGAGCAAAACTTTCCTCTAGGTGGTTCAGTCTTCCCCCATGACTGCTAAGAATTGGCACAAGCTGTATCCCTGTCGCTATCTGAAGGGTTGACTTGCTGTCTTGCATCCACAGCTCAGGTGTGCCGAGAGATCAAAGAAAATACCTGAAGATGGTTGTGAGAGATAAGGTTTATTAGGATATTAACAGAAAAGGATAAGATTAATTAAGGCTTACTAACAAAAAAGGCAAAGTCTGGTGGGATGGACAGGACAATTACTGGAAGGTCTGGAGTTAGTGAGTCAGACAGGAAACTGCCAGGTTCCAATGGTGCTGAACCACACAAGAAATCAACGGGGTCTGGTGGTGCTGTTACAAAAAGATCATCCTAAACATTCTTAGTAGTGGCCAATCTTTGTGTGTGAATATAGCATTTATTTCAAATCTGAGCTTTTTTCCAGATATCTTCATATAATTCTGGTTACAGCTCCTGAAAGTAGGCTCTTGATCACAATGAACCCACATCTTCAGAACATTTGATGCATATTTGACATTCTGCCTTCCAGGAAGGCTCACCCATTTGTACTTCAATGCATGCGAATGTGCTTCCTCTTAAACCCCTCAAGTACAGAAATTACTTTGGGAGTACTTCCCTTTCAATGTCATTAAAGAGTTTGAGGACTAGTGGCATTGGATCTTCCCTGAAGTTCTTAGAGAATTCAGGGATGAATCCATCAAGTCCTGGGCTTTTCTTAGTTGGTAGGTTTTATTGTTTGTTTGTTCTTTTAGTACTTCTTTAATTTCATTGCCTGTTGTTGAGTTATTCAGGGTTTTTGTAGCTTTCTGGTTCAGTTTTGGTAATTCACATGTATCTAGGAATCTGTCTATTTCTTCTGAATTCTTCAAGTTTTTGCAGTACATGGTTTCACAGTAGTTACTAATAATCTTCTAGATATCCTAGATTGTTATTTGCATTTTAAATTTACCTTTTGACAGAGAGGTTTAAAATGGTGTGTATTCAAATTTATCAGCATTTCCCAATATTTCCCTTTCTAATCTTACCTTGGAGGCACACTTAAGACCTCCCAAGATGATGTTGCCCTAGAAATCTTGTTTTGGTGCGCTTCTTTTTAATTGTAACTCTCTTATTTGATGAATTTAATTTTATCTGCCTGGCAGTTTAATAATTTTCCTAAACCATTTTCTGAGTGTCCTTGCTAGTACTTCCTTGGTGATTTGAAATCCCAGCAAATCATTAAGAGTTGTAAGTGACGAGCTACGCTAACAAAGCCAAAGGCCCTTCATTGAAAGTGTTGGAACCTATGGATAACCAAAAGGTCTAGAAATTAGACTCGGAAGTTGACTGGTGCTCAGGAAGCTTCTGTGGGTGTAGAAGTCTGACTCACAGTGAGAGCCTACACTGGAAACCCTGACCTCATCAGGGTAGAGTTCTGCAGGAGTGAACTGTTGCAGGTGTTCTTAACTGCTTCATCTACTGCTGTGGAGTCAGAGTCTAGGGAGGCAGCCCTTGATAGGCCCAGACGCAAGAAGAATCTGTATATCTGACCCACCAGACTAAATCCAATAGGATTCAAGTGGTCACTCCCCAGAACAAAGCTAAATGCTATTAGGAAGGGTTGGGGAGGCAGGAGACAGGAACTGTAATGCTGGGTGGCCAAAGAATACCCAATAACATTAACGCACTCATGTACACACCGAGAGTTTTGTTGATTTATCTGATTCTGGGCTTTTTATTGTATCCTATTTCTGTGTTTAATGTTCTAGAATAATACCACTTTAATTATCTTGCCTTTATAGTCTATTTGTATAACTGATATGGCAAACTCTAGTCCCATCCCATCCTAGACTTTCAATCAACTTCTTAAAGATTCTTGTCTGTTCTTCAATGCTTAGTCTTCTGGATGAACTTTCATTTATTTTTGTACAGGATTCAGAAGAAATGCATTTGAGAATTGAATTGGAATCTTATTAAATTTATGTATAATCTTGAAGGAGAATTGACATCTAAACTATATCATGTCTTCCCATTGAAGAACATAGTGTATGCTTTGGCTTATCTAAATTTTTTTTGATTTCTTCACTCCAGATGTTTTTTCTTTAGAATAGCCAGTACATTTCCATATGAGTGTGTAGTATTGGTGTCTTTTTGTTCTGTACAAGGAAAAAATTAACTAGTTTTATCTGCACAAAAACGATATATAAGCAAAAGTAAATCTTTTATTCTCAATTGCTAGAAACATCACCTTTCCAGAAGTAACCAATGCTAACAGATTTTTTTAGTAACTTTTTAGTCATTGCCTATACATTTTATTTTATTTTGTTTTTTGAGACAGGGTCTCCCTATGTAGTTCAGAACTGGCCTTGAACTCATTATGTAGCCATGGTCTTGAAATCATGGCAATCCTCCTGCCTCAGCCTCCCAAGTGCTAGGATTACAGGTGTGCACCACCAGGCCCAGATCCTCATTGCTTATACACTTGTGTGTGTGTGTGTGTGTGTGTGTGTATGTGTGTGTGTATCTTTTGCTCCCCTGGTGTTTGGGATTAAATCTAGGACCTTTGCACTGAATTATATCTCTAGCCTGATTTTTTTCATTATTTGAGACAAGATCTCACTAAGTTTCTAAATTGCCCAGGCTGGTCTTGAACGTGCTGTTGTCCTGCCTCAGCCTCTCAGAGTTGCTGAGATTACAAGTGAGGTAAGAATATTTTTACAAACACGGAGATCTACTCTATACATGGTTACTTGCATTGTTTTTGTTGATCAGTCCCCATCCACACTTGGAGATCTGCCTAACTGTTAAATGGACAGTGCTGTAGAATTATGCTAGATGGATGTGTGATTGTATCTGTCAACTTTCTTATCTCTGAGACACAACACCCAACAACCACAGTTTAAAGGAGGAGAGGTTTAGATGACTCAATTTCAGAGGATTCAGTCCTTGGTTGGCTGGCTCCAAGGTAGAAACATCATGGCAGAAGGGTGTGACAGAGCAGAGCTGCCTAGTTCCTGGTGGCCAGGAAAGAGAGTCAGGAAATAGCCCCAAGGAACAGATTAGCACGCAGTTCACACCTCCAGAGCCCACTCAGACACACCCAGAGTGTGGTTTCCTAATCTCTTGGGTAGTTCCCAAACCAGTTGATCAAGTTTACACAATTAGGCTTAAAAACTACAGCGATAATTTCAATAACCACCACTCGACAAAGTGTTTCTAGTCTTTTCTTCAAACAAACTTAGCAGAGACTATTACCCTTTGTGCACTTTCATTACTCAGCAAGTACTTCGTGGCCTTGCTGCTGCTGTGATCAGGCCTAGGTGCCCGGGTGATGAGGGTTCAGTTGTGACCAGGATACATGTGTGCACACAGATCTTGGAGAGAAAGTCAGTGCGTGCACACACATTTTAAATCATAGTTATTTCTAAACGGCTTTCCTAAAACAAGGTGCCAGTTACACATCTGCAAACAGAATTGAATGCAAACTCTTGTATTATCAGAAATTATATCTTTGCCAATCTGATGCAAAATATATAATTTCAATTTCATTATTGAAAAGGGAAGTTGAGCACTTTTACGTTTGTTTATGCTATAAATTTCATTGTCTGTTCATTGCCACTGTGTGTATGTTGTCTATTTTTCTGCTGTGTTTTTTTTTTCAATAATTGCTAAATAAATCCATTTCTTATGTTAAGGTAACTGACCATTGTCATATATGTTGAAGATACATATTTTTTGTAATTTGTTACCCACATTTTGACTTTCTTAATGGTTTTTCTTTCTTTGGAGAAATTTTATGTGGTAAAATTTTACATGGTAAAATTAGCTTATTAATTCATACATTTTTGCCCTTATCATTTTTGGGTTATGTGGTTTTCCTAGAATTGCCTTTTTTACTCAAGATTATAAATAATTTTCCCACTTCCTTCCCATTACTTTAGGTTTTTTGTAACATTTATAAATTTTATGAAACTTGTATTTACTCTTTCATTACACTTTTATAATTTAAGAAATACACAGGTGGACCCACATTTTAAAGCATAATACTATATATTTGAAATATTTTGTTGATGGTGGGTACATTTTAAAAATTATTATTTATTATTGTTTTTGCTTTATTCTTGACCACAAATTTTTTTTCTGTGTTAGTGTAATGTTTGCATTCAGCTTCTATTAACTATTAATTTAAAGCATTTCTTTCCATCATGGCTTTCTAAGACTTCATTTTTTAATCAAGAAGGATGTAAATTTTGTCATCATCTTTTCAACAACTCTGAAGGTGATCATATGGCTTTCCTCCTCTGATTTATTAATGTAGTAATTTGCATTAATAACTTTCCTAACACTGAATCACCTTTGCATTCCAGATGGGCCCTCCTTGGTCCTGGTGCTTTTAAGCCACACATATTGTGCTGCATTCATTTGGCTAATATTTTATTTAAAGCTTTTGCATCTAAATTCATAAATGAGATTGACCTACCTTGAGTTTACCTTTAGGTGCCATCCTTGTCTACTTTTCATATCAGAATTATGCTTACTTTTCAGAATGAAATTGGATGCCTTTTATCTGATCTGTGCTCTGACACAGTTTAAATAACATATGAGTTATCTGAGGTTTTTGCATTTGGGGGAGATTTGATTGCTTTTAACAATTTTTTCCAATGGTCATTATTTGTGTTTATCTTCTTGAGTAATGTCATTTAGTGTCTTTCTAACATTGTCTGTTTCACCTGGGTTTTCTAATTTATTGTTATAAAGCTACAGGTAATATTCATTTATAACTTAAAAATAAATCTTTTAGCAAATGTTTA
Source organism: Heterocephalus glaber (assembly GCF_053883595.1). NCBI lineage: Eukaryota > Metazoa > Chordata > Mammalia > Rodentia > Bathyergidae > Heterocephalus > Heterocephalus glaber. The sequence continues at coordinate 4,555,246 of NW_028258329.1, read as the reverse complement.
GGGATACAAAGTCAATTAATGACAACTTATGACTAGTGGGCTCGATAGGAAATAGGAAGTTTGGAGAAAAATTATGGGTTTAAAAAAAAAATTTTAACATTAATTTTGGTTTGTTATGATTTCCATTAAGAATGTTGCCCAAAGGCCTCATGTACTCCTAGGTAGGGTTTTTGGAAGAAGATTGAGCCAGGTGGATGATGCAGCTGACTTCTTGTTAGGAGGTGTTTGAAAGACGTGGGTCACAGGGGACACTACCTGGAAGGGTTTGTCTCTCCTCCCAGCTGCTTGGTTTTCCCTCTGCATCCTGGCTGTCATGATATAAAGAGCTTTTCCTTCACTATGGCTCTCTTCCATGCCATTTTCTACCTTGGAGCAGCCAACAATGAAATGGTACCAGGAGCCAGAATAAACCTCTCTTCCTTTTATTTGTAGGTGTTGGCTATTGTTTCTCAGGACAGGAAAGTGAATGAGACAGATTTTGTTACCAAAAAGTGGGTCATTCTGAGCATGTGTTGCAAGAGCAGTTTGGAAAGGTTTGGAGACACCAGGTAGAGGAGCCCTAGAATGCTGTAAGTTAGGTTTAAGGAAAGATTCTGGTTAGAAATCAGAGAACCAGAATGCTAATAGAAATGCAGACAGTAAAGGCTAGGCTTAGGAGGCTTCAGCTGGAAGTTGGCAGTGGATTTGAGACCATGTATGTTACTGTTTGGCAGAAAATTTGTCTACATTTTGCTCATGCCCTGAGATTTTGCCAGAGACTGAGAGTATGGGCAATGGACTAATTAACCTGCAGGGGAAATTTCAAGGCAGGTTAAGCTTTAGGCTACTCCATGAGTACTGCTTGCTGCTTTTAGTGAGATTTACACTGAGCAAAAGGACCATAACCAAAATTACCAAATAGCAATGAACAGCAAAATACACCCTCTCTAGGACACTTGGAAAATAACAACTTGGCAAAAAGAAAAAAAAAAGTGGATCTCTGGAGAAAATTGGCAGGAAAATTAGAAGCTGCAAAGAAATTGGGTAAATGGGACCACAATGGTGTGTGTGGTGAGGAGGAGGAGTCTAGAAGCTTACCCCAGCTTCTGGGGAGGAAACCTGTCTCAACAGCCACAAGGTAAGCCCTCAGAGTTGGGAGCTCCCAGGAAGAACAAAGTACAAAGCCAGCAGCCCTCGCTCCAAGAAAAGCCCATGGCTACTATAAACTGCAAAAGCAGCCTTGAGTTTTCCTGTAAACCCATCTTTGTAACAGCACAATTCATAATAGCTAAATCTTTGAAGCAACCCATATGTCCATCAACAGATGAATGGATATGAGAAATGTAGTATTTATACACAATGGAGTATTACTGTGCCATAAAAAGGATGAACTTGAGTCACCTCCAGGAAAATGGATGCACTTTGAGATGGTAATGCTAAGTAAAACAAATCAGACAAGCTTAAATATTGCCCAGCTTCTCTTATATGAGAAATCCAAAATATAAATAAAGTACAAAATTACAAAATAATAAATTACAAAATAAATAAATTACAAAATAAACAAAAAGGTAATAGGAAATAGGGAGTTAAGGGCCCAGAGATGGAGGGAGGAGAGGGCTAGGGGATGAAAAAAAGAACTAAGCTGTGTGAAGTGCCTGTATCAACACCCCATGAGCAATATAATTATTATATACTGCAATCATGTACAAAAAAAATTAAATAAAAAATATTTAAAAGTGCAAGAATAAAAAGGCTATTTAAAGAGTTTTCAGTTTTTCCAGAAAAAAAATGCCTACAATGTTGAAGTAGAGCACCGCTTTGTGGCTGAAAAGACTAGCATTAAAAAGAAGCCAAAGGCTTTGCATCTGGACATTAGGAAGAATGACTTGAGGGCATCCTGGGAATTTGCAAGACCTCACCCTTTGCAGGCTAAGATGTCCACATGTGAAAAACTTGGCTGGAGAAGAGGACCCCAGGGTACCTTGCTCAAAAAGGGCTTCTAGGAAATTGGTTCTTCAGTATTCAGTTCACAGTGCTCAGACATCCAGAAACTCAGAGCCCTCTGCAACTATGATTCAAAGGGGCCTGGTTACTGCTGGAGATGTAACAGACTTTGGCATCATTGATGTGGTGCTGGTTTTACAGGCACGCAGAATGTTATGGTTATGGAGTCAGAGAGCCTTCCACTCAGATTTCAGAAGTCCTGCAAGGCCAGGTAGTATGTCCCTGAGAGGGCAGTGCACAAAGCTGTGAGAATAAAGTCAAAAGTGCAATGGAGAGCCTGGGAAGTTGGAGGAGCCAGAAAGGTAGAATATCTGGTGAGGAAAGCCCCAGGCAGTGAATAACACTCCAAGGGAGAGCCCATGAGGGCTACCACAGGCAGTGCAGTAGGGGCGGGGTGCCCATTCCTTTTGGAGCTCACATCTTTGCCCCAATTTATGGACACAGAGTTACAGGATTTAATGCTTGCTTTGCTGCATTTTGGTCTTGCATTGGTCCTATTCCTTTCTATCCCCCTATTCCTCCCTTTTGGAATGGGAATATTCACCCTGCCCCATCGTTTGTTGGTAGTATTTTTCTTTCTAATTTTTATAGCAGTTCATATCTAAGAGTTTGGGTTGAGTCTCAGAGGGGACTTTGGACTTGGACTTTTTAGCTGTTCTGGAAACGTTATGATTCTTTGGCAATGCGTAGATACAGACTAAATAAATTTTGCCTAATGAGGTATGTGTGAGTATTTTGGGGACCGGGGAAGGATGGTATGGTTTATATTGACAGTGTCCTTCAAAGGCCTAATAGACTCACAGGTAGGGCTTTTGCAAGAGGATTTGACTTTGGGAACACTGTAGCTGAGTTGCTGTTAGGAGATGGGTCCTGGTCAGCAGAGGCAGAATGCTGGGGGCGTGATCTGGAAGAGTGTACCTCACTCCCCAGCTCCTTCCTTCTCTTTCTGCTTTCTGGCTGCCATAATGTAAGTAGCTCTCCTCCATCAGACTCTATCACCATGCCCTTCCTGCCTTGGAAGCAGCTTACTATGGACCAAAAATGTGAGCCAAAGTAAACCTCATCCTAGTGTTTCACAATTCTGTATACTAAACACCAATGAACTGTACACTTTAAATCAGTGAACTGCATCATATGTGAGTTATATCTAAATAAGAATGTTTTAATTTTTAAAACTTCTTAATCATTCATTAAATTTTTTCTTCCCATTTACATGAAGTGTATCTGTTCTTACATTTGGTTTTCCTCAGAACCAACCATTAGTTTTATTTAACAAGATACTCTGTTTTGTGTTTTTGTTTCATTGATTGTGTTTTCATTTTATTAATCATTTTTATTTTCTCAACTTTTGTTAATTTTCCACCTTTCACAGTGGAGTGAAAGTAGCAATAGCGTGTGGATTTTCCTGCGGTTACTCCTGATACACAGTGCTGTGTCTGAGCTCATTCTGGATAGCTTATAAATTTAATTTTTGCACTTCTCTTTAACCTAATGTCACTTAAACTGACATTCTCAACTTTTTAGGTGGCTAAATTTTTGTTCTTTTAAAAATCCATTTACTGTTAATTTTTAATTCCATTGCATCTGAGCATGTAACCTCTAATATCTACTTTTTTGATGCACTAAAATTTTCTGTAACTTTGTATAGGAATAGTTTTTGGATATGTTTTGGGGGCTTTTATTAAAAACAAAACATACATTCTCACTTTGTTGGGTTCACAGTGCGCTAACAGATTTGTGTTTGTATGGAAGTTCATGGAGAAAAAAATTTTAATGTTTGTCTGTTTTGTTTTGTTTTGTTTTGGTACCGGGGATCCAACTTGGGACTGTCTGCTTTCGAGGCAGGTGGTGGAACCACTGAGCTAAATCCCCTGCCCTAAAAACATTTTAATATGTAAATTCAGTCACATACATCCTACTCACACGGAGTGGAATCCTCCCTGTGGCCTATGAGTCCTAGCTTTGATCTGAGCCTTCCTGCCTCACTGGCCAGGCTAGGAGACCTCAGGCTGCTCCCTCATGCTGCACTTCGCTGTTCTCCCCCATACCCAGTCTATGGGTGGCACATTTTGGCCTCCTGAAGGCCCCAGTCCATGGTCCATGCATGGAAGGATCTTGCCTTGTCACCCTCCCTGAGAAGCTCCCCACCTCTGCTCTTCCTGCTCTCAGCATGCTATCCCTTTTGCACTGTGTACTGGCAGGTGCCCATGACCCTCTGTCTGCCCGAGCAGCACAAGGAAGAAGCTACATTTGTGTGGTGCCTTGTTGTGTGTCCAGGGCTTGGCCCCATGTCTGGCAGGGAAGGCATGTGAGTGAATCAGTCAGTGAGTGAATCTCAACTGTTCCTTTTCAGATAGCCCCCTAGAAAGTTAAAAAAATCATTTTGGGGCGTTAAATAAGCATACTATTCAATTACATTTATTACAAGAAAAATCAGTATCAGCTGTCAAATGCCCTTTAAAATGCATGATTGTGTTTTCTTTAATTTGGGGCTTCATGGACATTAAAATATGACAACATCAATTTTTAATGGGCTAATTCTTTCAATTCATCCTTCAGAAGTTTAAGGTTTGCTGTCATACTTTTATTTACTGTGCTTTTAAATGAAGCTGCAACAGAGAACGTTTTTCAAATGCAATTCAATATGACATGGAACATTATAAGGATTGATAAGTATTCTTTCTTAAATGAAAAGATACTGGTTTCTCTTTCTAATATTTTTCCCTTTTAAGTATGAATTAAAACATAAGATTCTCATTATATTAGGGTTTTCTAGAGGGACAGAATCAATATAAAATATATGTATAGTTATAGAAATGGATTTATTAGATAGGCTTACACATCAGAGGTGGAAAAGTCACGTGAAGTGGCTATCTGCAGAATCAGAGGTGGAAGAATCCAAAATGGTCATCTGTGTGCTGGAGAGAAGGATCCAGCAGCAGTGGAGGTTAAAGGCTTTGAAACTCATAGTAGAGTCCCTGGTGTGAGTCTGTATTGCAAGATGGAAGAGTCTGCATTGGAAGGATGAAGAAACTGGAGAACAATATACAATAGAAATGGCAAAGACTGGAACTCTTCCAAAAAGAAACACTTCTGTCTCCTTCCCATTTTATTCTGTCCAGGCTACAAGCCTATTGGTTGGTTCTGCCCACATCTGGGATTGCTCTTCCCTCTTCAGGCTGTTGTCCATCATCCACAGACACACCCAGAACTTTTCTTGTCTGCTAGGCAGTCCTCACTCAATTCAAGTTGGCATAAAACAATTAACAGTCACACTCATTGTAAAAGAGGCAAGCAAATCATAAATTGGAATGTAACAAAAGTCTCCCTTGCTCTCTGGCTCCCCTCCCTCCCACACAGGCAGTTGCTTTATGGTATATTCAGTTCTTTCTGTATGCATACATATCTATGTAGATATGTGTGCATTTATGTGTACATATTTGTGTGCACATACACAGCCAAAAATATAATTTTACTCTAAAAAAGTGAGCTTATACTGTAAACATTTGCATGTGATATCCAATGGACTATTTTAGATACTATCATTGAAGTCTAAATAGGATGTCCTTTGTTCTTTTTATTACCATAGTGTACCTATTTACCTGTGCTGAGAAGCATTAGATCATGCCTATTGTATGGACTTCACAGGCATCACCTCAGGGATAACACATTCTTTTCATTGTTTTTAAATTTGGATATACTCAGGTATTAATTTTTTTATAAAGAAAACAAAACCTCCATCACTGGAGTATGGAGTATAGAATTAAAATATGTGTTCTACTTGTTCTTGTCACAGGAACTACAAATTTAGGTGAAAATTATACAAAAGTCATATATTTGGCCCATTTTATTACATGTTCATGTGTAAGTTTTAAATGTGCTCCTTAATATTTTTATAAAACATGAATACTGTCTACAGCATGGTGATAATGTTGGTGGTGAGGTTGGTCACTTTAGTGAGCTCTTACTGTGGGCAAGGCACTGTCTTAGCACCTGATATATGTTCACTTATTTATTCCTGGCAACTCTGAATAGTAGACAGTTGTTATTTTATCTTCATTTGACAGATAGGGGAACCGAGACCTTGGGACTAAAGTCACTGTTCCAAAGCTGTGCAGTTTGCAGCTGCTGACATCTGATTCCAGCCTGTGCTATTAAGCATTTGCACATCATTGCACTTCTCTTTTACAGAGCACACTTGAACTTTAGAATCATGCTAACAATTAAAAGAGAATATAACATGTGAAGTGCTAGGTAATGGAGGTAAAGAATATTTCTTGTTTAATTTTGGTTAAAGAAAATCTTACATGGGAGCAACTCTCCTACAGAGTAGAAAGTTGCCAGGAACATAAGCCAATACTTAAGTGTTGCAACAGAGATCCAAAAAGCGTGCAGTTTTGTAAGATCCCTGAATCCTTCCTTTGGAGCCATATCCAGCTTGTTAAGAAGGGAAAGTATTGTTCCCTGTAAGTGGAGAATAACATGATTTGCATCGTCTCCACTCCTTGTCACACCAGTGTTTTTCTGACCCTAGTTTCATCACACTCTGACAGGACGGTGTGGTCTCTCCTCATTAGCCGTAAAGCCTGGATAACACTGATCTTGCCTGTGCTTGTGAGCCGCACACTAATCAGATGCCTCTGCAGTCGCTGTCCAGGCTTTCTGGTATGTACCTGTGTTTCTGGTATGTGCCTGTACCCCCAGAACAAAAAAGAGGTGGCTCAGGAGATGACACCCGGGCAGGCATTTTGGAAGAAGGCAACCTGCTGCCTTCTTCCCATCGGAATTTCTGATTGGTCAGCTTGCCCTCAGCCTCTCCGTGGTGCGTGCCTCCCAGCTGTGCTGCATGATTTCTGGTAGGTGGAGCTCAGAATGCAGCCCCTTTCCCTAAAAGTAATTAGCAAAGGACTTTTTCTCTGACCCAGGAGACAGGTGATAGAAGAAAATCAAACATTTGATGGCAAGGGCAGGAGTCGTGATGTACCTGGTGGTTATAATTTCCCCCGCCCTTATTTCTCAGTCCACCCAAGAGGTGTGGAAAGGGTGTGATTCTTGGGGAAGACTGTTTTCTTCTTTGGTGGCATAAATATCTCCTGAAGCAGGGGTGTGCTGGAGACACTCATATTGGCCTGGGACACTAGCTTATTACATTATCAGGTTTTAAAAAAAGTCTTTATTGAGATTCCTCTTAAATCACACATCTCAATCATTTAAAGTATATAATTCAATGGTTTTTAGGATTCAATTTCACTTCAAAAACAAACTGTGTGTACGTATTAGCTATCACTTTCTTTCCCCCTTCCCCCAGTCCTAGGCAACAACTAATCTACTTTCTGTTCTATAAATTCTCCTATTCTAGACTTCCATATGAATGGAGTCATACATGTAACATATAGTTGTTCAGAGCTGGCTTCTTTCATTTAGCCCAAGCTCTCTAAGATTCACACATATTGCGGCATGTATCAGTACTCCATTGTTTTTTATGTCAGAATAATATTCCATACTATAGATATATCATATTTTAGTTATCCATTCACCAAGCAATGGATATTTGGGTTTTTCTACCTTTTGGCTGTTATGTATAATGCTGCTATAAACATTTCTGTACACATTTTTGTGTGGGCATATGTTTTTATTTCCCTTAAGTGTATCCCTAAGAATAGAATTGCTGGTCTCATGGTAACTCCAGTCTCAATTAGAGTTGAGACACGTCCAGGCTCCCAGGAATGTACACCATTTTCCATTCCTAACAGGGATGCAGGAGACTTCCTCTTTCTTCATATTCTCAACAACACTTCTTGTGACCTGGCTTTTTTCACCCTCACCATTCTGGTGGGTATAAATTTATATCTCAGCATGGGTTTGGCTGAGATTTCCCTGATCATTAAGGATCTTGTGCACCTTTTCATGTTCTATTTGTATATTTTCCTGGAAGAAATATCTGTTGGATTCCTTCTCCATTTTTAAATAAGGATGCCCTTTTATTATTGAATTACAAAACTCCTTTTTGTTTATACCAGAAAAAGTTTCTTATCACCTACATCATTTGCAAATATACAATTTACAAAATACAATTTACAAAAATACGATTCTGTGGGCTGTCTTCATTTTCTTGATGATATTCTTTGAAATACACTATATTTTAATGAATTTTAATTTGTGTAGTTTTCTTTTATGCCTTCTGCTTTTGGTGTCTTATTTAAGAATTTGCTGAATTCCATGTCATGAAGATTTACTTCTATATTTACTTCTAAGAGTTTTTTTTTCTTTCAGTTTTAGTTCTTGCCTAGTCTTAGCTCTTAGGTCCATTTTGAGTAAATTTTTATGCTTTGTGATGCAGACAAAAACTCCAGCTTCATTCTCTTGCATATGTCTATCCAGGTTTTTAATTTCTATCCAATTTTCTCAGCACCATTTTTGAAGAGACTGCGACACTCACTGAATTGTTCTGGGGTTGTTGAAAACCCAACCAAGGTGTTCGAGTTTATTTCTGCACTCTCAGTTTTATTCCATTTCCCATACATTCCTGAGGCTTTGGAGTAAATCATGATATCGGAAAGTGTAAATCTTCTTGTCTTGATTTTTCTTCTCAAGATTGTTTTATCCACAATTTCATTTGAATTTTAGAATCAGCTTGTTGGTTTTTGTGAAGATCATCTCACCTGTGCAAAAACCATCTAGAGTAGATCTTCATGCTACTCTTGGTACTTCTTCAGCTCTGCACTGTTTATAGCTGATTTGGGAAGTAGTGACATAGTTCATTCAAACAGAAGGTCAGGTCCCAAACTCAGCAACCTCAGTCAGCACATCATGTTCCTGGTTAAAATTAAGTAAGGCACCCAATGTTTCTGTAGGAATCTGGTTCAGAATGGCTATGCAATCATTCATGTTTTCATTCTTGCCCCAGGAAAAAGCTTTGCCAGCTACTCCTCAGATAGAGGACTATTATCTAGAATATACAAAGAACTAAAAAAAAAAAAACCACCCTAGGAACCCCAAAATAAAAGACCCAATTAAAAACTGACCAACTGAAATGAATGGACACTTCTCAGAAGGAGACATACAAAGGACAATAAAAATACATGAAAAAATATTCATGTATCTGGCCATTAGTGATAGGCAAATTAAAACAGCACAGAGCTTCCATCTTATTCCAGAAAGAATGGCAGTCATCGGCTCCCAGCACAGAGGAGGCTTCCGGATTGGCTTGCCACAGCTGCCAGTGCAGAGTAGGAGGCTTCTGAGCCAAACTTCCCCCTCTTCCGGCACAGACAAGGCTTCTGGGTTGGCATGGCACAGCTCCCAGTGCAGAGTAGAAGGCTTCCAGGCCAACCTACCCCCACTCCCAGCACAGAGGAGGCTTCCGGGTTGATGTGCTACAGCTACAACCAACAACCTACCTACCACAGCTCCCAGCACAGAGGAAGTGAGCCACGTGGGCACCGGCAGCAAGCCCCCAACCCCTGTCAAAATGAGAAAACAGGTAAACAAGCCTCTGAACCAGACTTCCAGATCACTACAAAAACCCCAAAGGGAAATGAGATGGAAAACTCTGATACTCAACTACCTGAACTGCCTGAACTAGCAACAAAAGAGGATCTGGAAAAATGAAATCAGAAATAATTTCTCACATAACAGCAGAGATTGTGCCCATAGTGCAAGACATGATTAATAAATCTAGAGAGGACACAGATAAAAAAATAGAGTGGAGAAACATGATGGAATCCCAACATAGGAAACAAATGGAATCCATAAAACAGATGCAAACAGATTTCCAGGAGATTAAAAACTCCATTCAAAGTCTATGCAACAGAATGAGCCAGTGTGAGGGGAGAATTTCAGATACAGAAGATAAGATTAGAGTTAGTGACCAGGAAAAGAAAAACTGCTTTAAAATTGTAGGGGACCATGACAAATCAATCCAGCAACTCCTAGACGATGCAAAGAAGAATAGCATAAGACTGACTGGAGCCAATGAAGAAACAAGAAAGCATGCAGATGACATAAAAATACTGTTCACAGAAGTGATGGCAGAAAACTTCCCAAGCAGGTGAAAAGAACTTGACATACAGATAAATGAGGCATATAGGACTCCAAATAGCCTTGATAAAAAAAAAATCTATACATAGGTATATAATTTTTAAGATTCCAGAAACTCAACAGAAGAACAAAGTTCTGTAAGCAGTTAGAGAAAAGAAACAAAATCACATACAAAGGAAAGCCCATCAGAATCACATCAGACTTCTCAACACAAACCCTCAAGGCAAGAAGAGCTTGGAGTGATGTATTTCAAGCCCTAAAGGAAAACAGCCTCCAACTCAAATTGATGTACCCTGCAAAACTATCTTTCAAAATTGATGGAGAAATAAGATACTTTCATGACAAAGAGCACCTGAGGAACTTCATGAATACCAAACTGGCACTCCAAAAAATTTTAGACAAAATCCTAGAAAAAGGCAACGAGGATCACAACCCCAGGAAGCCCAGCAGAATGAATCCACCGGGCACAACAAGAAATTAAAAGCAAAGGGAGAGAATCTAACAAAAAGAAAAAGTCATGACAATGATAAGTCAATACGTATCAGTTATAACCATCAATGTTAATGGTCGTGACTCACCAATCAAAAGAAATAGACTGGCAGAATGGGTCAAGAAGCAAGATCCAACAGTATGCTACATACAAGAAACACACTTCATTCAAAAAGAAACTCATAGACTGAAAGTTAAAGGGTGGAAAACAATACTCCATGTGACAAGAACCTGAAAAAAAGCAGGAGTAGCTATCCTCTTGGTAGATCAAGTAGATTTCAAACCAACACTGATTAAGAGAGACAAAGAAGGACACTACATCCTTGTAAAGGGAACAACGAAGAGGAAGAGATGACAATCATAAATATCTATGCACCAAACGCTAGTGCACCCAACTATATAAAACAAATACTAATGGACATGAAAAATCATATAAGCACTAATACGATAGTAGTGGGGGAACCTCAATTCCCCACTGTCACAAATAAAAAGATCAACTAGACAAAAAACAAGCAATGAAATACTAGAACTCAATCAAACTCTTGAACAAATGGACTTAACCGATGTTTGCAGTGTTCCACCCCACAAAATCAGAATATACATTCTTTTCAGCTGCACATGGGTCATTCTTAAAAATAGACAACATGCTCACTCATAGAACATTTTTAGGTAAGTGCAAAGGAATTGAAGTTATCCCCTGTGTATTATCAGACCATAGTGTGATGAAATTGGAGATAAATAGCAAAAGAAACCACAAAAATTTTATAAACACGTGGAAATTTAACAACACACTTCTGAATAACCAGTGGGTCACAGATGAAATTAAAGAAGAATCAGACAGTTCCTTCAATTAAAATACAATGACAATACAACATATCAGAATCTATGCGACACAATGAAAGCAGTCTTACGAGAGAAATTCATAGCAGTTAATACACATATTAGGAAAAATTAGAGCAAGCCCAATTAAACACCCTGATGCTGAATCTCAGGCTTCTAGAAAACAAAGAGCAGGTCAAACCCAAAGCTCATACAAGGGAGGAAATTACAAAGATCAGAGCAGAAATCAATGCAATGGAGGGGCTGGGGATTTAGCTCAGTGGTTTCACCGCCTGCTGTGCAAGCACAAGGACCCTAGTTCAATACCCATTACCAAAAGAAAAAAAAAAAAGAAATGAATCCAATGGAGACTAAGAGAACAATACAAAAAATCAATGAAGCCAAGAGTTGGTTCTTCGAAAGAATAAACAAAATTGACCAACCCTTAGCCAACCTCATTAGAAAAAGGACAGAAATGGCCCAAGTCCATGCAATTAGGAATGAAAAGGATGAAATTACAACGGACCCAGAAGATATCCAGAGGATCATCAATACCTACTTCAAGAATCTATATGCCAATAAGATGGAAATCACAGAAGAAATGGACAGATTCCTAGATATGTATAAATTACCAAAGTTGAACAAACAAGACCTAAAATCTCTAAACAACCCAATATCAAACAATGAAATTGAAAATTTAAGGAAATCCCAGGTCCTGATGGCTTCACTGCTGAATTCTACAAGACATTTAGGGAGGAGCTACTGCCACTACTGTTGAAACTCTTCAATGAAATTGAAAGGGAAGCAATACTCCCAAATTCATTCCTGGAAGCAAGCATCACCTTGATCCCCAAAGCATAGAAAGACTCAACTGAAAAAGAGAACTATAGGTCAATCTCACTAATGAACATAGATGCAAAAATCCTTAATAAAATACTGGCAAATAGAATGCAGAAGATCAACAAGAAGATCATATACCCTGACTAAGTGGGATTTATCCCAGGGATGCAGGGATGGTTCAACATATGCAAATCAATCAATGTAATAAACTATATCAATAGAGCCAAGCACAAAAACCATATAATCATCTCAATAGATGCAGAAAAAGCATTTGACAAAATCCAACATGCATTTATGATTAAAAACCCTACAAAAAATTGGAATAGATGGTCCCTACCTCAATCTGATAAAAGCCCTCTCTGAAAAACCAACATCCAATATCATACTAAATGGTCAAAAACTGAAATCCTTCACACTCAAATCAGGAACAAGACAAGGATGTCCACTATCACCACTCCTGTTCAATATAGTTTTGAAAACATTAGCCATGGCAATTAGACAAGGGAAAGAAATAAAAGGAATAAAGGTAGGAAATGAAGAAGTCAAATTGTCATTATTTTGCAGATGACATGATACTCCATATAGAAGACCCCAAGAACTCCACCAAAAGTCTTCTAGACTTAATAACCAAATTCAGTAAAGTAGTTGGATACAAGGTCAACACACAAAAATCAATAGCTTTCCTCTACACACCCAACAGACTCACTGAGAGAGAAATAGGGCAAATAATTCCTTTCACAATAGCATCCAAAAAACTGAAATACCTAGGAATCAACCTAACAAAAGAAATCAAAGACCTCTTCTCTGAAAACTATAGCACTCTGAAAAGAGAGATTGGAGACAATATCAGAAAATAGAAAGACATCCCTTGCTCCTGGGTATGAAGGATCAGCTTAGTGAAAATGGCCATACTTCCAAAACTGCTATATAGATTCAATGCAATCCCAATTGAAATCCCTGTAGCATACATCACAAACCTTGAGAAAACAATCCAAAAATTCATTTGGAACAAGAAGATACCCAGAATAGCAAAAGCAACTCTAGATAACAGAGACATGGCAGGGGGTATCACAACCCCGAACTTGAAATGATACTACAAAGCTACTGTGATAAAAACAGCATGGTACTGGCAAAGAAACAGACCTGAGTGGTTCTGGCACCTGCCTCACAAGAGCAAGGACCTGAGTTCAATCCCCAGTACCAAAAAAAAAAAGAAAAAAGAAAAGAAACAGACCTGAGGACCAGTGGAAAAGATTAGAAGATGCAGAAACAACTCCAGACACACTCAGCCACCTCATCTTCAACACAGCAGCTAAACACCCTCACTGGAGGAAAGATAGCCTTTTTAATAAATGAGGCTGGAAAAATTGGGTTTCAACTTGCCATTGATGAAAATTAGACTTATATCTTTCACTATGCACTAAACTAAAATGTAAATGGATAAAAGATCTAAATATTAAAATAGAAACTCTAAACTGGCTGGAAGAGAGTTTAGGAAGAACTCTTGAAGACATTGGTGTAGGAAAAGATTTTAGGAACAAAACCTCAGTTGCCCGTGAACTAGCACAAATGATCAACAAATGGGATCTCTTCTTGCTAAAAAGATTCTGCCCAGCAAGAGAAACCACCAACAGTGTGAAGAGACAACCCACAATGTGGGAAAAAATTTTCACCAGCTGTCCCTCAGACAAAGGTGTACTATCTTGAATCTATAAAGAAGTTAAAAAAATCAGATCTCCCAAATTTAAAGACCCAATCCAAAAATGGGCATCTGAAATGAACAGACATTTCTCAGACAAAGAAGTAGAAATAGCAAATAAACATATGAAAAAATGTTCAACATCACTGGTCATTCGAGAGATGCAAATGAAAGCAACGCTAAGATTCCACCTCACCCCAGAAAGAATGGCTGCTATCATGAAATCAACCAATAACAAATGCTGTCGGGGCTGTGGGGAAAGAGGAACCCTGCTCCACTGCTGGTGGTAATGTAGACTGGTGCAAGCACTGTGGAAATCAGTATGGAGATACCTCAAAGAACTAGGACCAGAAGTCCTCTTTGACCCTGCTATTCCCCTGCTGGGTATCTTCCCCAAGGAATTAAAAGAATCATACCACAGTGATATATGTGCACCCATGTTCATAGCAGCACACTTTGTAATAGCTAAAACTTGGAAACAGCCCAAATACTTATCAACTGGAGACTGGATAAAGAAAATGTGGTTTTTTAATAAAAATGGAGTACTACTCAGCCATAAAAAATGAGAAATTAGAGACATTTATAACTAAGTGGATGCACATTGAGGCGATATGCTTAAGTGAAATAAATAGGACACACGCGTAAATACTGAATAGTTTCTCTAGTGTGAGAAACTGAAAGTGTAAACAAGGACTGGAAGGTATAATAGGTAATGTGAAATAGGAAGAAAAGGGGCAAAGGGGAAGGGGAAGTGGGGGGGAGAAGGAAAAAAGGGAATGGAATTAATATGAGAAAATGAAAAAATGGAAACAAAGTCTTTGTAAATAGGGAGGGATGGAGGGGTTGAAGGGAGGGCAGGGGAAGTGGGGAAAAAGAATGGCAATTATCAAGAAATCAATAAGAAATGCTGTCGCTGCTGCAGGGAAAAAACCCTCTACACTTGGTGGGAATGTAAACTCATACAACTGCTATGGAAATCAGTATGGAGATTTCTCAAAAAACTAAAAACAAAAATTATATTTGACCCCGCTTTTCTTCTACATAGCTTCCCAAAAGAGTTAAAGACATCATATTACAGTGAAACACATATACCCATGTTTATAGCAACACTACCCATAATAGCTAAATCTTGGATGTAGCCTATATGTTCATCAATTGACGAATGAATAAAGAAAATGTATTTGTTCACAATGGAGAAGTACTCTGCTATAAGGAAGGATAAATTTGAGTCATTTGTAGGAAACTGGATGTACCTTGAGATCATAATTTTAAGTGAAACTTAAATATCTCATGGTTTCTCTTACATGAGAAAACCATAATATAAGTAAGGTAAAGACCAAAAATAAATGATAGATAATGGTAAATAGGGAGATTGATCTTTCGCCAATAGAAAGGGGACTATGAGGTGTGGGGGGGAATGTAGAAAGAATTAAGCTGTGTTATGCACATGTAGCAACTCCCCATAGTGAGTGTAATCATTATGTACTGCAAACATGTACTAATAAAAATTAAATTAACAAAGTAGTTTTACAGGGATAAGTATAAGTATTAAATGATTTGGTTAAATGAGTGGATACATTTTATTGGGAAGGAATTGAAAATGTATTCAGATTCACAGCAAAACAATACATCAGGGTATGAAGAAAGGAGTCAATTACAAAATAAATTCTTCCACTTTTGATTATTTCTCTTCTTAGGCAGACTTTTCATTTTGAATAATGAATGAGATTAAACACAGGATTTTAGAGCAAGAATGAAACTTAGAAGCTGGCTGTTGTTAATCCCATCATTATAGAAATGTATCAGTCAGATAATTTATGTGAACCCTCTCTCTTATTTGTATTTCCTAACTTCTGGATCTGAAAACTCTCTTCTCAAGAAGTGAATACGAAGGCTTGCTTCCTATTTCATGCTCCTGTACAGTGAGCATCCATACAAATGCCACCTACCAATGTTTGTTTCCATAACAGAACATAGAAAAATTAGAACTCTCAAAATAACATTTTAGAAGTTAATTGAAATTTTTACTCAGATAACTGTAGATTTGCAAGAATTGCATGACATAATTGAGCTTGATGCACTGTATGCTTTGTCCACCTCCTGCAATGGTAATGTCTTGCAGAGCTGAGTGCAGTTGTGCAGTATTACAACCAGGATGTTGACACTGATGAGATCCAGGTACCCTACTCGGGTTTCCCTAGTTCTGCTCACACGCGCTGTTCTGTGTGCCGTGACTGTGCGAACGTTCCATCTCGTACAGTTTGGCCACCCGTGCGGGGCTAGATGACAGGCACCACAGTCGAGATACTGGACTGCCCCTCACAGGGTCCCTCGGGTTGACCTTTTAATAACCACCACCCTCCTGCGCCCTAGTCTTAGCTCCTGGCATCCTCTAATCTGTCCGTTATTTCTAAAACTTCCACTTGTACTAAATGTCATGGAACTATTTGGAATTGACATTTTTCACTTTTCCTATGAGAATGACCATTTGAAATTGTGATCACTCGGAATCAATGATTTAACACTCAGTGTAACTCTTTAGGGATTCATCCAAGCTATCGTGTGCATCAAATCCACTTCTCCTTCTCCTTCGTTCTTGGACCGCACACCTGCCACTGCCCTGCTAGCCAGGCCACTGAACTCTTTCCGCAAGGTTCCTTCTCCTCTCTACCAGGTGGAAACTCGGGAACAATCTGCTGAATGATGCTCTCAGTGGGATCTTTATGGCAAACTCCACGTAGTGTGTGTGATATTGATTCCATTTGGTATTTTTTTAAAAAGCTACTTATTATCTTCATGAAGCAATTATCTTATCTATTGTGGCTTGGTCTGTCGGGACCGTAGGCTGAGGCCCTGCCTGGCACATCTTGGCAGGACCTTCCTTTCTCTATCTCATTCCCTCCAAGCTGGTGAGGATTTCCTCTGGAGGCTTGGAGCCACACTTATCACCAGCACTCTTAGCTCAAAATTGAAAGCACCCAGTAACCAAGTGAACACCAATTAAGTGGCCCTGGTCCTCAGAAGAGCCCCACAGTAACCAGGGCAACCTTAATTTAGCCTCATAGAAATAGATAATAAATTACGGGAGGACACGGGCTCAGGTTGGGGCAGTCTGGCTTTGTAGAGGAAGGAGAACCTGGCTGACAGCACACAGGTCCTGCGGGCCATGCCTCCATCCTGGTCCCTATTGTTGCTGAAAGGTGTAGTATTGTACTAAGCAGGAATCAAGAGCAGTTGTGCCCTCTCTTGGTTTCATGAGAATTTTATTTTTATTTTGGGAAAAGATAAAACAGGCCAGGTGTGGTGGTGCCCGCCTGTAATCCTAGCACTAGGGAGGCTCAGGCAGGAGGATCAGTGTGAGTTCCAGCCAGCTTGAGGTACACAGCAAGACCCTGTCTCAGGTAATAAAGGAACAATACATATTATACTGTATATCATTATCTTTAAAATAGTTACTTAGAGTGTAAGACATAAGACATAAACCAAGAAGATTCTTACAAAAAAGAAACGTAATGCAACACAAAACTTTCTTTTCAATGAGCTAAGATAAACTAGTAGTATAAATAAAACCAATTTGCATACGTTTTAAATTATTTTTGAAACAGTGGAATATGTAATTTCGGAAAGTATGTGAACTTCTCCCTACTTCCTCTTTATTTCTCTTTTATTTTGCCCATATACATAATGGAGTACTACACTACCATAAAGAAAAAAATGGAGATAAATAGGTACAACTTGAGAACACAGTGTTAAGTGGAGTAAGTCAGACACTCAAGCTCAAATATTGCTTGGTTTCTTTTATGTGAGAAACACAATACACACACATAGGAATAAAGGGCTTCATGAGAACTTTAGCATTTGACTTCTATTTGTGCTTTGTCAATACGACACAGAATTTTTTCCTTTTAGGAGTATCATTCTGGTTTAATTTTATTGACATGTGAATTTGCCTTGTCATAGATAGATTTCATGGCAAAGTTTGCAATTTAAAAGTTGATTCCAAACCCAAAAGATTCCTTGCAGAGAAACTATTCCTGGCGAAATAAAACTTGATATGTTTAAAGTAAGCCAACAGTGGTTCCAGGTGAACAGTCACCTGTCCATCGTGTGCATCCTTCGTTCATTCTGATTCCTTGGAGCAGCGCATCCTGACAGGGGTGCAGCCCGCACCCACCATGCTGTCCGTGCCGGGGACACATGGTGTCAGGATAGAGAGTCCTGACTCAGTTTCCTCTCTGAGCATCTCCCCTC
Source organism: Heterocephalus glaber (assembly GCF_053883595.1). Lineage (NCBI taxonomy): Eukaryota > Metazoa > Chordata > Mammalia > Rodentia > Bathyergidae > Heterocephalus > Heterocephalus glaber. The sequence continues at coordinate 4,537,125 of NW_028258329.1, read as the reverse complement.
CTGATGGGCGACAGCACCAGACCAAAGGAGGTGAGCCGCCCAGCACTTGTGCCTTGGCCACTGCTCTGTGCCCCTTGTTTGGGGGCCTCCTTCCGGGAACGCAGGCCCTGACACTTCCTGTGCTGGACTTCACCGCTGTCCGCGAGGGAGGTTCATGTGCTGCCCTCTGGTGGCTTTCTTCCTCTGTGCTCTCATGGTTGAGATGACGCCGGAAGGTAGGGCGCGAGTAAGACTGCCGGGGAGAGAGAGCCCGAGGAAGTCCCTGGACACATGCGCAGAAGCATCCGCAAAGCCCTGCATGTGGCCTTCTCCAGGACAGGACCCAGCAGGCTTTGATAGGATGACTCGGATGTGAAACCGCCCTAGGAAATAGGAAAAAGGGACCGTCACCCTTCAGCGGTGGCTGTCCTGTCTCTCTGGGGCAGCCCACCCTACCACGCCATAGGGTGTATTTTTCTCTCCCTTTTTCCTACTTTTCCTTGGCCCAAACTTGCGCTTCAGAGCCTGTTTTTTCCTACCTTTAATAAACGTGAAGCGTTGCCACTGTTTATGGTAGTTTTGTTTGATTCTTTCTTTGGGACAGAAGAACCTAGAAATCCTCTCCGGAAGGAGACTCCAGCACCCCAGAGTCTGGTAACATACCTGGCTGAGCCAGCTAGTGAGCAGGTGAGACCCTTTGGGAACCTTGGTTGGTTTGTTTATTTTTCCTACAGCCCTGTGGGGTTTTGTTTTGTTTGGTTTTGCTTTTTTTCCCCCCAGCCACTAAGAGGCCTGCAGGCCCGCTACAAGTTTATCTCCCCTTTCCTTCCTTCACTTTGCCGTTTTCCATCTCAGAGCAGGTCCGAGTCAGTGAGCCTGCTGGAAGAGCAGCCTGCCCCAGTTTGTTCCTTTTTGTGCCTAATGTCCCATTGCACTTTCTCTCTAGGTGGTCTTTTCTTTCAGGGCCTTATTTCATCCTAGTTGCATTTTGGTTTGTCAGATTGCTACAGTTGAGTGGTTCAAAAATAGTCCAGGTCCTTGTATATGATGGGGAAAGAATTGCCAAGCGTGCACCTCATGCTATGCAGTAAGCTTACCGAAGATCACAGGATGGCAGTAGAACAGGCAGAAGGGCAAAGTAGGAAGAAGGGCAAAGTGGGCAGAAGGGGCCTTGGTATCTCAGCTTCCAGGATTTATAGGGTGAGACATCCAGGGGTCCTAGGTGCCTCCCACTGTCTCTCTACTGATGTCCATGCAAATGAACAGTGTCTTTAAGAAGGGAAGGAAACCGCCCTGCAGAGGCTATTCTCCCTTCAACAGAGTCAAACTGGGACTACAGATGTAGACCCATCTTCTAGGCAGAGAGGGCCACTCATGGGGCATCATTTCATTCATCAGCCAGCACCAGATGTTCAGCATAAATTACAAGAACTTCAGATGGGTCCACAGACACCTGTGACCCAATTGCTGGACAGGGCCTTTTCTGGGTCCAACAATTGGGATCCGGAGGAAGGTCAAAAGAGAAAGGCTAGAATTATAGCTGTCACAACGGGCAGTGCTTTAAACTCGATCTAAGGGAAATCCCAAGGAAAATCAAGCCCTGTTTTAATTGCAAGAAGACTGGACACAAAGCATGCCTGAGCCCTGCTCCAAGTGTGAGGGAGCCAATGTGCCTGACTCATGGCTCTGGAGGGTTTGACTGTCCCCTTCCCAGAGAGGGGCAAGGCCAGCCAAAACCCTCATTTCCCTCTCGGAGGAGGCCTGAGGTAACCCACAATGCCTCTGTCCATGGACGTCACCATTTCCTGCAAAGAACTCTGGGTAACCCTGAACATCATGGGCAAGCTAGTTCAATTACTTCATTCTGTTCTAACTTATTTCCCTGAAAAACCCTCCTCTAGATCTACAGCCATAGTTGAGGTGGAGGGGATCGACCCCTAGACAGAGCTTTTTTACTCTCACTCTGACGTGTCACTTTGAAGGCCAGCTGTTTAACCATGAGATTTTAATTGTCCCATGGAGTCCTGCTCCCTTGTTAGGAAGAGATTTATTTACTAGCACAACTGGGGACAATTCTCAAATCCTTATAAAAGTCAAAACAAATTTTACCTGCTGGGACTACACCAGGTCTCCCTGACCCTGTTAAGCCAACAGGTGGATCCTGCTGCATGGTACAGTGGAATACCTGGAAGGGAAAATTCTGCTATTCCAGTAACTATAAAGCTAAAAGACCCCAGCTCATTTCTTAACTCAAAGCAGTATCCAATGAAAGAAGAGGCCCATAAAGGCCTCCAGCTGTCATAGACAGGCTTCTCAAATATGGCCTTCTGCAGCCATGTCAGTTCCCTTGCAGTACTACCCTTCTCCTAATAATAAAGCCCTCAGGAGAACAAGATTGTACAAGACCTCTGCCTTATTAACAAACCTGTGACCCCAATCCACCCTATGGTAGCAGCTCCATATGTAATTCTCTCCCAAATTCCAGGGGACACAAATTGATTCTCAGTCTCAGATTTCAAAGATGCTTTCTTTTCTATTCCCCTCAATCCAGATTCCCAGTTTCTGTTTGCCTATGAATGGGAAAATCCCATTTCAAGAGAAAAACATCAGTATATTTGGACAGTTCTCCCATAGGGGTTTAGAGATAGCCCTCGCCTTTTTGGTCAGACACTAGAAAGAGTTAAGGAACCTAGAGTTAAACAGGGAACCATCCTATGGTGTGTAGATGATATTCTAATTTGTAGCCCAATGCAGGAGTTATCCAACCCTAATACAGTAAGTCCTCAACTTAAGCACGAGTTCCGTTACATCAGAATTGTTTGTAATTCTGCGTTTGTAAGCTGACAGAGTGAGTCTTGTACAGTATACCTATGAAAATTTGCAACTGGAGTATTTGTAAGTCAGGAACTTACTGTACTATACAAACGCTCAACTTTCTAGCTAAGAAAGGATATAAAGTCTTAAAGGAAAAGACCTAGGTATCCCCCCAGACAGTTCAGTATTTGGCATACAGTCTTATGCCCTGGGGAGTGATAGCTGTGTAGGGACCGGATCTTGAGGCTCCTGGCACCAAACAACGGCTTCATTCCCTCCTGGGAAGGGCCGGCTGCTGCTGGATATGGATATTTAACTTTGGACTAAAGGCAAAACCTTTCAATGAGGCTGTCAAAGACCCTGAGTCTGTGCCTGTAGAACGGGCAAAAGTGACTGACAATGCCATAGGGAATCAGACACGCCCTGACTCGCCCACTCTGTCCCTACAGTAAGTCTGGCAAGCCTAACCATGCCCTTTGTTAGAACCTATCCAGGGGAGAGGGACACACCCCGGGGAGATTAGACTTCACCCACATGCCGCCATGCGGGGATTTAAACAGGTATTGGTCTTGATTGACAGCTTTGCAGGCTGGATTGAGGCCTTCCCTGCCCATTCAGAGAAGGCCGTGGAGATAGCCAGGATGCTCCCCGAAGAGGTCGTTCCCCAGTTTGGATTACCCCCATCCCTTCAGAGTGACAATGGGTCTTTTACCTCTCAAATAACTCAGGGGCGGCAAAGACTGGAGGCCTCAGTCTTCTGGAAAAGTCGAGTTACCCAGCCTTACAGTAAGCTTTGGCAAAACTTTGCCAAGAGAGTCTGAGTCCTGGCTCCGATTACTGCCGAGCGCCCTCTTGAGGGTTTGTAACACCCCAAAACTGGGCTAAATAAGAGTCCATTTAATGTTACCTGGGCGGCCATGTCTGTCTTCTGACATGGTGGTAGACGCAGAGACCGCCAGACTCTTGCAGTAGCTTCTTAATGTAGACCGACAACACCCTATCCAAGCCTTTGAGAACGGAGTCCAACTGGCTCCTGGCCCAAGCACCAGCTAGTGTCCCCCCAGAGACCAAGGGCTCATAAAAACTCGGAAAGAAGGGACTTCCTCAGACCAATTAAAACCAAAGCACAAGGCCCCTTTTCAGTGGTCCTTGCCAGACGTGCTGCAGTAGAGCTGGCAGAGACAGACAACTGGATTCATCTTTCTAGGAAAAAGACTACCCGAAAGGGGAAAGCCATTTCTGTGAACCTCTGGAAGACCAGAGTTCTCTCCAAGAAGCAAGACTCCAGTGCAGCTTGAGTACAGGTTTTACCTTTTCAGCCCAGACCGGGAGCCACAGTACCCCACGGTAGTTGGAGAGCATATAATCCCCATAGATAGGGTCTACAGGACCTTGCAGGATGTGGATATGTGAAGACAGAGACCTCCACCCCCTTAGCACCCCGTAAAGAATTAATTATGAGAGGATGTGTCTCACAGGGGGAAATGCGGCAGGAAGATAGAGGCTGGCTAAAACTAGATGGGAAAGGAGGCAGGATGAAATCCTCAGGTACTGAGGGTCTGAATTGATGTTATTTTAAGAAGGGGGATGAGGCCAGGTGTGGTGACACTTGCCTGTAATCCCAGCACTCGGGAGGCTGAGGCAGGAGGATCGCTTCAAATTCCAGGCCAGCCTGGGCTACATAGTGAGTTCAAGCCATGGTGAGACCCTGTCTTAAAGAAAAAAAAAAAGGAGGAGGAGGAGCCCAAAGACATCAGTTCATCTTGCTTGGTTCTCTTCTTAGAGGCAGCACACACACATACACCCCCCCCCCAGAGAATTGCAAGCCAGAGAACCCACACATAGACAACCCCATTTAATCTTTTAAAAACATATTTTCCAAGTTAATTTGACCACGGAAACTCATTTCGGATCTTTCCTTTTTTTTTAAATTTGGTACCGGGGATTGAACTCGGGTCCTTGCACTTGCACAGCAGGCAGCAAAACCACTGAGCTAAATCCCCAGCCCTCTTTCCCATTTTTTAACACCCCTGTACAAACATTCTGGCTTGGGGATCTGTAGAAGAAAAACACGCAATGCTCCTTATTTTCCTGTTATTCAACCCATTCTGTATGTCTGCTCGCAGAGTCGATCTGTACTTTGATTACAGCACTGATGAGTGGAACTTCAGAATGGAGCTAAAGGTGCAAGTCTCCGTAATTAACAAAGGGGATCTGGGGGTGAAGGGGGCACTCCCGCCCCACAGTCCCTTGGGAGGCAGAATGTCCCTGTCAAACCCCTTGGCACCTCTCAGCAAGGCCAGTGTCTCAGGAACAGCAGCTGTCTTCCTGTTCAGGAGGGAGGTTTGTGTGAGGACTCATGGCTTATCCACTGTGCCTTCCTTGAAAATGTCCTTCCCATGGGACGGTCTTGGGAAAATTCCCAGGACAGCAGAGATCGGAGCCCCAGTACCTGGACCTAAGCCACCAGAGAGAACCTGTGACGTGGGCTTCATGTTCTCGCTTGACAGTTGCCTCCCTGGCAGAAGCTGCAGTTGGCATCCGCATGGTCCCACAGTTTGTAGATTTTCTTTCTTTTTCTCTCTCCCTCTCTCATCAGGATGGCACGTGTGTGATTCGAAAAGACTTTAAGCCTTGAAATAGATTCCCTGTTTCAAAAAGAAGCTGAGCATCTGTACCAAAGGCAATGGGTAAAGTAGCAAACACAATATGATGAGGGAAAAATTAAAATAAAGGTGAATCACTGATGATAGACACAAAAAGCAGGTAGTTTTTTTTTCCCCCAAAGCTCCAGGAAGGTTATAAGGCTTAATTATATGCTTTATATAATAAGAGATATAATTTTTAAAATCCTGCCTTCTGAAATTAGGTAAATTTTTCCTTAAATATTTTACACACAAACACACGCACGCACACACGCAAATACAAAACCCTAGTGCTATCATTTGGAACTGGAATGTCCCCCAGGGTGTGACTGGGAAAGGGTGGAACCTTTGAGAAGTGGGCACTTGTGAAACGGAGCTGGGTCACTGGGGGTGCCCTTGAAGGACACATTGAGACCCCGGGCCCCTCCTGTCTCTCATTCACTTCCTGCCTACCAAGAAGTGAGCTGCCCTTCTCTGCCTCACGCTGCTGCTTGAATATTCTGTGCCACCACAGGGCCAAAGCAGGGTGGCCAAGTGATGATCATGGACTGAGCCTCCAAACCATGAAGCAAAAGAAACCTTTCCTCCTCTGAAGTCAACCATCACAGATATTCTGTCCCAGGGACAGAAAGCTAACTAACATGCCTAGATTATCCTCAGCTAGGGGGTCATAAAGAAGAACTGTTTACGGATGTATGTTTCCTCCTACCCCCACAGTACATGCACCAAAACATGATTAGAAACAGAACACTGTGGCTCCCTGCCTTCATCAGCACCGTAAATGTGTTTCCTGTACCACGTGCGGGCCTGTGTTCTACCGCACTCTAATTACATGCAGAGTGAAGTGCACAAACACTTGATCAGCTGTAACGGGCAGGCCTCCTTGATGGCATAACATCATAATGCAAGTCATGTGGGCATAAAATAATCTGTCGGTTTAGAGGTGGAACTTTAGATTCTTAATGAGCTTGGAAGCAATGAGAAGAAAAGCCTAACAAGGGCATTTATGATGCTAGCTCTGAATTCACACATGCTGGATGAAAACTGGTCACACCTGATCCCCGGATGCCCTGAGCTAGGGGCTGAGCAGGGGGTGTCAGAGCGGGGCACCCACAGACCCCTAGGCTGGCCCAGTGGCGCTGGCCTTCCCACAGCTTCAAATAAGTGCTAGAAGAAAATATATCACCATTAACTGTAACTGCCTTGCTATATAACAGATCTCTTGACATTCATTCCAACTATCTGACTATAATTATGTATCCTTTTACCAGCGTCTTCCTAACTCGCTCCCCAGGCATCTGAGCCTCTACGATGCTTCTATGAGATTAGTTTCATTAGATCCTACATATGATGAGGTCATAGAGTACGGTATATTATATTCTTGAAAAATGCAGAGTGGATGTTAAGTGCTTTTACCACAAAACGAACAACTGTGCTAGGTAATGCTCCTTAGCTAGATCTAACCATCCCACAGTGTATACAGACTTCAAAACATCCTATTGTACAAGATAAAAGCATATAGTGCTGTTTGTGAATTGTTTAAAAAAAGCAAGTGCTGGAAGTTGGGGGTAACTGCCAGGTCATGGATGTAAAGTATAGCATCCCCTGGCCTAACAGCTCTCTTAGCTACTTAACCAAGGCTTTGTTTTCCCACTTCTGAGAATGGACTTGTGATAAGGAATCCCAAGGTAAAGGGAGGCATAGGTTTGAAGTCATTGGATGGACAGCCGGGCCATGTTGTGGAGAGTGTATGGACCAGCACCTCTGTCCAGGTCAGAGAGACACTCAGGTGGCAGCCGGTGCCATGCTGGATGGGCCTTCCTGCCATCTAGCAGCTCCCTGGGTGGGCTGCCTGTCCTTCGCCCTGCCACTGGTGTTTCCGGTGCACGGAGCGCAGCGAGGAAGTCAGAGTGTGGCCAGGACACTCTGCAGCCCACCACGACGGTCCTTGCCGTGCACACAGCTCCCCACTCACTCTGCTGTGGAGTGGCTGATGTGCTGGCTTTGTCACTGTATTATAGAATAATTGAGGATTCCCTCACTTAGAGAACACTCAGAGCAAAATGAAAAAAATCTTCTGAGGGAAAGGCTGAAGAAATGTGTTGGCCTTTACTCTGCGGATCATGGTGCAGCACTGTGAAGGACTGCGGATTTCACGAAGACCCTCTTCTGCACATAATCAGACCTCGGGTATAGAGTAACACTGGACCCTCACCCAGTCCACAGCCATGGGTTGCACGTTAGGACTAGATTGTGCATTTGAAGCACAAGTGTGTCAATCAGCTTCCTACTGCTGTAACAGAATTCCTGAGATAATCCACTCTAGAAAGAGCGAAGGTCCATTCTGGCTCACAGCTTTGAAGATTTCTGTCCATGATTAATTTGCATTGGCATTTCGGGCCTGTGAGGAGGCAGTCTTTCATGACAGAAGCACATGGCAGCACGAAACTGCTTACCTCATGGCCAGGGAGCAAAAGAGAGGAAGAGGAGGGATTTGGGATCCTGCTATCCTCATCAGGCCATGACGCAGAAGGAGCTAGGGCTCTCCCCCATCCCCTCCCCCAGAGTTTCCACCACCACCCAGTAGCATCGAGCTGCAGAACAAGCCTTAGCCTTCGGGGGACTTTGCAGATCCAAACTAAGCAACACCTTTCCTTTGAAGTTATACTTGTGGAAGCGATAAACTGGAGGATCAGATTGGTAGAGAGGGATTTATCATGCTTAGGGTTGCAAGCTGGTTACAGAGGTACCCAGGACTTGTACTCAGGTGCAGTAAGATAGCAGACCAGAGACAACTTCTTTGAAAGGATGGTTTATTATTCATCTTCCTAAGGGCAGAGGGCCCATCACACCATGTAAGGTCACATGGGAAAGCACTGGGGTAGTCAGGAGTCAGAGGGATCCAGAGCCAGAGCCTTTTATCGGAGCTTCTGTGGGAGGGAAAGGATTGTCAGGTTTGAGTAATGTGTTTAGATGTTGATGGCAGGTCCGCATTTCTGGCATTTGTCTGTCTGGCTCCCTGATGGCTCTGAACCACCACGATGCATGCTTGACCTTGGTGGTGGTACCCATGTACCACCAGTGGTTCACGGCAGGCTCTGGGCTATAGGGGTGGTCCCTAGCTGTTCAGGACCCCAGCCTGGGTGATATGGGGCAGGGAAATAATGGCTTGGCATGTGGGAGTTGGATACGGTAGGTGGCTGAGGCTGTAGACTCTGGACTGGTTGGTTTGCTACTGGAAGGGTGGCTGGCAGCTGTGTTATTTATTAACTGAGAATTAGCTGGCTCTGGGTGAGGCAGTCTCTCCGAGGTCAGGAAGGCTCCAAGACATCAAAGCATCCTAAAATACAGAAAAAAACCCTAATACAAAACCTTCTAGAATCCATGAAAATCCAACTGAATTGACCAAAATGACAGTTTTGGATCTAATCTTTTAGTATTAAAACTCTTCACTCATCCATATTCATTTTAGAGTCATTTGTGAACAGTTATCATGTAGCAGGCCCATGTCCCAGGGAGCGTGCCCTCGGATGGGACAATAGCCAGGTACAGAAACGTGTGGAGGGGAAATTTGTGTTTCAGGACTATCAGTCCCACTAGCAAATACTGAGGAGGATGCTTGTGCCGAGTCTTGGGAAAAAACCCAACTCGTTCTTTTCCCATGTTCTTTGCCTGAGGTATGGCAACAGTGTGATGCACACACGTTCTAGCTGGAGAAACCAGCCTGTGAGGAACAACAATCAAATACAACTTTCCTTTTTGTTTCCTGTCATTCTGCTTATGACCATGGTTTTCCTCTCCCCTGGGAGGAACTGAGGCAGTTCCTGAGCTCCATTCAATTTTAAGCAACAGTCTGTCCCATTAGCTATTTATGTGTTTTTTTCTTTTGGTAAATAATCTGTGTTGGCCAGAAGTGGTGGTGCATGCCTGGAATCACAGCACACAGGAGGTGGCAGGTTCAAGCCCAGCCTGGGTAATTCAGCGATTTAACAAGATCCTGTCTCAAAATTGTAACAAGGGCCTAGGAATGTAGCTCAGTGGGAAAGCCCTAGATTCCATCCTCAGTACCGAGACAGAAAAAATAAATCCATATTAGCTCAGGCATATGCCCCAAAATTATTGGGTTAGGCAGGAATCAGTGGTTTAATGAGGATATTTCAGGAAATGATTAGAATCCCAGCAGCGTTCAAACATAGAATCTACTTACAAACAGGAAAGGACACAATCAATAGAGTGAGATTTTTCCAGAGATACACAGATGACCAAGAAACACATGATAACATGCTCAACATCACCAATCATTAGGGAAATGCAAATCAAAACCACAGTGTGATACTGTACCACCTCACACACATTAGGATGGATACAATAAAAAAATTAAAACCAGGAAATAACAGGTATTAGCTGGAAGGCAGAATAATTGGAATCCTTGTGTACCGCTGGTGGGAGTGTCAAGTGGTACGGCCTTGTGGAAAACAAGATGGGATTTTTTTTCATGAAATTAATAGAATTACCATAATAATCCAGAAATTCCATTTCTGGGTATATACCCAAAGAGAGTGAAAGTAAGGATATTTGTGTTCTTTTATTGATAGCATTATTCACAATAGACAAAAGCAAACAATCCAAGAGTCCTTCAGTTGATAAATTGGTGAGAAATTTATGACATGTTGATATAATGAAGTGTTAGTCAGCCTTGCAAAGCAAAGGCATTTTTTTGTGTGTGGTACTGGAGATCGAACTCAGGACCTTGCGCTTGCACAACAGGCACTGGAACCACTGAGCTGAATCCCCAGCCCTCAAAGGCATTTTTGACACATACTACAGCACGGATGGGACAAACCCCCAGGGCAGGATGCTGAATGAAATAGGCCGGTTACAAAAGGATGGACACTGTAAGAGTCCACTGACAGAAGTCCCTGGAGGCAGTCAGGCTCGGAGACAGAAAACAGAAGGGGACCTCGACGGGAGAATCCACATTCAGAGGTCACAGAGTTTCAGTTTTACCAGTTGAAGCAGCTGTGGAGATGGAGAGCAGTGCTGGTTGCATGACAGCAAATGTACTTGAGACTCCCGACTGTGCTCTCACAAAGGGTTAGGTGGCCGTTTCTATGTTCTGTGTATTTTACCACAATTGAAAAGTAGTGTCTAGTTTTTACAAGCCTGTTCTTTAATTGAAACAATGACAACAGTAATAACACCAGCAAATGACAGCATCTGTACTTTGTGTTTTTACCTCCACAACCTCATCTGATCTTCCCCGGACCCCAGGAAACTGACCCTTAGAGAGGTTAAGTGGCTTGTCGTGGGTCACTTCCTGGCAGGTGACTTTGAGGACAACTGCTTCTTAACTCACAACAGAATTACATCTCAATAAATCCATCAGAAGTTAACAATGTCATTAAGTCCAAAATGTATTTCATACACCTAACCTGGTAAAAATCATACTTTAGCTTAGACTATCTCAAACATGCTCAAAACCCTTACATTAGCCTACACTTGGCAAAATCATCTAATGCCTATAATAAAGTGTTCATGTCCTGTGTAACTTAATGAAAAACAGGACAGTTGTTTTAGCACCATCACAGTTGAAAACTCTAAGTTGAAGGATCCTGAGCGGTGACCTTGTGTTCCACTGTGGATTCCCCAGCCCGCAGAGCAGTGGCTCTCCTCCCTCTGCCCTGTCCTGTCCTGCCCCCTTGGACTGTGTAACATTTCGGTCTCCAGGCTCAGCCTTCCACTGCTGCTGTCCTTGAGGATGTCTGAAGGTCACATACCTAGCTCATTTCTGCTTCTGTAAGAGAATGGTCGGGGCCTCACATCCCTTGCTTTCTGTTGCGTAAGCCCTTTCTACTCCCAGGCAGGCTGATGGATCATAAATAAGGGGGACAGGCTAGCTTTTTAAATGCTCCGAAGAGATTCATGAAAAATTACTGTGGCTTCATTTGCAAAGCTCTGCTGTGTCGTTCCCAATGACCCCTACACTAAGGGACAATCTTGAAATAAATCTGTCAGCTACCTACACACCCAGATGTTGAGGTCAGAGAACTAATCAGGAGGTTTCCAGAAATTTTCTTAGAATTAATCACAAACTCAGTGAAATAACTGATGAAAAAGATTTATTTGAATGTCTAATCCCTGAGCCCACTGAAGGGTTACTTTATGTGACAAACCCTGCTTTCCAGCCAAGCTATATCTTTTCCTTTTTCCTGCATGGTCCCACAACAGGAAAACTGTCTTGTCAGTTAAACATTAGCTACTTCAGACTCAGTGCCAAGCCTAGAGATGTGATTATATAATAATCCTTGCATGTTCATGAATTGGGGAAAAACAGACTGCAGCTCTCCCTTGCTGTCCACTGGGGTTTTATTTCATGACACACACCCCCACCTCACACAAGTATTAAAATCCAAGGATGCCCAAATCCCTTGTATAAAATGGTGTAGTATTTGCATATAACTTATGTGTATCCTCCTGCATGCTTTGAGTCATCAGTAGATTATTTATAATACTTAACACAATACTATGCAATTACTTGCCATACTGTAGTGTTTAGGAAATAATAATCAGAAAAAGACTTGTTTAGTACAGACATAATTTTCCCTTTGAGTATTTTTAATCCATGGATGCAGAACCTATAGATACAGAGGCTGACTGTGTATCAGGAAAGCTGGGCTTTTCTCCAATTGAGAACAGCAAAGAACACACATGAAACCAAAAACAGGTTCACAGGCCCAGGGGCCGTGATTCTGACCCAGGCCTGTCTGCTCCTCTGTTGGCACAATGCATATGTGACAGAGTCAAACTTGGCTTTTTGTGCTAGTGTAGCACCATGGAAAGAGTAAAAGAAATCCCCTCATTTGGTGCCTTTCTTGTGGTTTGTTCTCATGAGTTGGTTAGTTGGTTAGTTTCCAATCCAGAGATGCTTTGTGGAGGGCCATGTGGCCTATTTCTGGGGGCAGCGATCCCCCACTGCATGTGTTGCTGGTGCCCAGTGACTGCTTGGCCCAGAGCCAGGGTCACGAACCAAGCTGTCCCACCTGGATTTTCCCAGGGAATCTTCAGCAGACTGACTGGCGGGCAGCTATGAGGCTTCTCCCAGCTGTGCATCTAACAGGGATAGCAAGTTTTTCAGACCAACTCGATGTCTTTAGCTACAGTCTTATAAAACTTCTTCCACAGTGCTTAGTCTATTCCTGCTTTTTCAAACTTCTTTTTTTTGCGCACACCAATTTTGTTAATTGCTATTTTCACTGAAAGTTATCCTTTTGTTTAAGGGCACAAAGTTATTCTTAGCATTTTCTTTTCATTTTTAATTTCTTCTGCATTTGCATGCTTGTCCCCTTTCCTAATGAATGTTTACTAGTGGAATTACCTTTTCATCAGTCTCATGAAAACTCACACGGGAGCTCAGAGTCTATCATCCAGGGGCATAGCAGCTCCAAGGAGAAATGTGTCTGTTCCAGTTGCTCCAGCTTCAGGCTTGGGTAGCCACTCATCCCTGAGGCTTTGTCCTGGCTTTTATTTTGAAACTTTATAGCTTCTGAGATTTTGCTTTTCAAAAGACTGCACATATCATGTGAATGCAACCATTCTTATACATTTTCCTGAATCTTTATTGTTTTGATTTAGGCCCTTGGACCAAGATATTTTATTTTTATGATATGAGACAGTTATAGCACCTTTTTATTAAGTAAACTGTCATTTTCCTAGTGAACTGACAAGTTACTTTTTCATACATTATTGAAAAAATAGAGATAGGGGCCGAGGATTTAGCTCAGTGGTTTCGCCACCTGCTGCGCAAGTGCAAGGACCCGAGTTCGATCCCCGGTACCAAAAAAAAAAAAAAAAAAATAGAGATAGTTGGGAGATAGTCGGTCCTATTTCTGAAACTCTTTATTATTCTATTTATTTTAAACCATAAACTTAGTGTTTGATAATAAGATTAATATCCATTCCTCCCATTACTATCCTTTTTCAGAATTTTCTGGGTAATTCTTGGGTATGTACTATTATTCTATAAAGTCTTTAAATCAATACTGTCCAGTTCCATCTACTGCATTGGCATGCTGATTGGAATACCAGTGCGTGGGAAGAACCACTTTTTAGCATATTGCAGCTTTCCATTTAGGAGCACACTGTGGACCTCCCCTGATTCAGGCTGGATGTGTGTGTCACTTAGGATTCTAAATTGAGAAGAAAACAACTTATACTAGGATTCACCTAGAACAAATTATCCCCACTAGTTCACAGAGGCTCTAAGATGGCTAGAAACCAAATTTGGAGCCTAAACGTCTGCCTTTCCAACCCAAGCTCAGTCTAAAGTCTGATGCAGTCCTGTCTCATGGGTGGAACCCGTGCTTCCTCGCTGCAAGGCATGCTGGGAAAGCACTTCTAGAGAAGGCAGGAAACTCATAGGTGAGGATTCCCTAGGCCAAAGAGGGGAGCTCAGTGGTAGTAGATGGCCAAATAGAAGGACCTCCAACTCCCTGGTCTCACATCTTATACGTTACTCAACATAAATCACTTAGTTTTTATTTCTAAGTATTTTATATGAGTTGTTATTGTGAATAGAATTTTTGCCATTTTTATTTAAGTGGTTTTTACCTATATTATTTTTATTATAATCAATGTAACAGATACTCTCATTAATTCCATTAGTTTTAAAATATAATCTCTTAGGTTGTTTTAAATATCCAGTGATATCATCTGGAAAATGGAGGCAATTCTATCTTTTCTAATGTTTATGCAGCTTACAGTGTTTTCCCATTGCATTAGCTAGCGCCCCTAAAACAAAGGAGAAGTGTGGTGATGACTGTGGATAGTGTGACCACGTTGGGATTTTAGTGGAATTGCCTTCAGTATTTCTCTACTTGAAATGATGCTTGCTGTTCATCTGTGGTAAAGTATTATCAGGTTTAAATAGTTCTGTCCTATTCTTTTTTTTTTTAGTTTTCTTATTGGTACTATTCTTAATTGACTTGGAGTAAAGCTCACTCCTGACTGAAATTTTGTACCCTTTGATCCACATGTGCACTGTTGGTGGTGATATAAGTTAATACAGCCATTACAAGCAACAGTATGGTTGTTCCTCTGAGCACTGAAATCGAATTGCCATATGATCCAGCTATCCCCCTTCTGAGTATACCTTCAAGGGATATGAACGCAGTGTGGCAAAAATACATCTACATTCTCATGCTTATTGCTATTCACAATTGCTGGTATGGGAGGAAACTTCATTGGAGGAGTGGATAAAGAAAATATGGTACCTAGGTATAGTGGAATATTATTTAGCTTTTAAAAATCAAAACATTTATTATTTAAGACAACATAAATGAACCTGGAGGATCTTATGTAAGATAAATAAGTAAGGCACAGAAAGATAAGTACCGTATGATCTCACTTAAATTGGAACCTCAAGAAAGTTGAACTTGTAAAGGTGGCAAGTAGAATGATGATTGCTAGATTCTAAGAGAAGGAATGGATGGAGAAAAAGAAGATGTTGACCAAAGGAAACAAAGTTTCAGTTAGGTAGAAAGTATAAGCTTTAATAATTATTGCTCAGAATGATACATGTAATAAGTAATGATGCATTATATGGTTCAGCATTGCTAAGAATATATTTTAAATGTTTTCACTCCAAAGAATGATGTGTGTGAGGCGATAGACTTGTTAATTAGCTCGATTTAATCATTCTGCAATGTAAAATAAACATCGAGATATCTGTTTACCCAATATATATTAAAAAGAAAATAACATAAGCTAGATAAGGAAGAGCAAAATCAACCCAAAACAACAAGAAGGAAGGAAATCATCACGTTAAAAGCAGAAATCAATGAAATGGGAAACAAAACCAGTTGAAATGAAAAATTTAAAAAGAAGCTGCTACTTTGATAAGATCACCAAAACTCACACACACACAAAAAGAATAGAAGACACAAATTGCCACAATCTAGAATGAAACAGGGCTATAACTACAGAACCTATACACATCAAAAGGCTAATAAAGGAATAACATCAACAATACTACACAAGTAAATTTCACAACTTAAGTAAATTCATCAATTCCTTGAAAAACATATGCAGTATTAAACAGATATTTATATAAATATAAATAGATATGATTATAAATAGATATTTTGAATGCTCCTATAACTATTAAAGAAATTGAGCTCATAAGTTGAAAACTTCCCAAAACAAAATCTTCAAGGTCAGATAGTTTCACTGGAGAAGTCTACCACATTTAAAGAATTAACACACTAGATCTACACAATATTCCAGGAAATAGGAGATAAAGTAACGCTTCCCAATTGGTTTTATGAAAGTAGAATTATTATGCTACTAAAACCCTAAATAATATAGAAAAAGAAAATTATATATCCCTTATTGATAGATGCAAAAATCCTTAACAAAATAATACCAAATTGAATTAAAAATATATATATGAAGGATAATATTCATCATTACAAAGTGGAATTTATTGCAGGGATGCAAAGTTGGTTCAGTATTTAAAAACCAATTAACTTAATCCACCATATGTACAGACTGAGGAAGAACATGATTGTATCAGTTGTTGCATAAAAAACATTTGGCAAAATCAAGCATGTATTGAATGTTAAAAAATACACTCAGGAAAAGAGATATGGAGTACTTTCTCAACTGGCAAAAGTGACTACAAAAAACCTACAGATAACATACTGAGTGGTGAAAAACACAATGCTTTTCTCTTAAGGCCAAGCATTGTCACCCTCACCATTCCTGGTCAACATAGAACACAGTGCTAGAAATGCAAACCAGTGCAACAAAACAAGAAAAGTAAAAATGCAGTTTAGCAAGGATGAAATGAAACTAACTATGATGTAGAAAATCCCAATGAACCTTTAAAAAACAACATAAACACCAAAAACTAATACTAATCAGGGAATTCAGCAAGATCGCAGGACACATATAAACAGACACAATTCTAATATATTTCTCTATATTAACAATTAGAATATAGACACTGAAATTTAAATGTAATATCATTTATAATCACTCAAAAGTACACAGATATAAATGTAACAAAATATATACATGACATGTACACTGAAAAGCACGTAACAGTAAAGAAATAAATCAAAGAAATTTAACTAAATAGACATACAGTGCTCATGAATTGGAATCAACATCATAAAGATGTCATTTCTCCCCAAATTGATCCACAGGTAAATACAGTTCCTATCAAAATCCCAGCAAGGTTTTTTGGGGACATAGACAATATAATTCTAAAATGGGTGTGGAAAGGCAAAGAAATAATCTTGAAAAATAATAATAAAATGGGACAAATGAATTTATTCAATTCCCAAACTTAGTGTGTGCGTCGTGGAGAGACATATAGATCAGTGGAACTGAATGGAGAACCCAGAAGTAGACTGACACAGATATACTTAATTGATTTTTGACCAGGATCAATAGCAATTCAGTGACGAAAACATAACCTTTCCACAAATATTGGAGCAATTAAATACCGATAGGCAAAAAGAAACTAAACCTCAACAAGAGCTTCCTATATTATACAAAAATTAACTGAAAATGGATGTGAATTTAAATGTAAGAACTAAACTACAAATCCTTTAGAAAAAGGAGAGCATCTTTAGGATCTTCAGCAAAACAAAAAGTTCTGAGGTCAACAGCAAAAGTGCAAAAGCAAAAATTAGTAAGTTGGACTTTGTCAAAATTTAAAATCTTTGCTTTACGATTGATCCAGTTAAGATGATGAAAGTGGAAACTATAGAATGTAAGAAAATATTTTCAAGCCACATAGTCAACAAAATCATATGCAATATAGAATTGGTTTTTTGTTCTGAGGTTATAATTATTTTGTTTTGTTTTATTGTTTGTTTAGTATACCATGTCCCTGTTTCTGATTCATCTCAAACTCTCCAAGACAACTGAAAATCACCTCTCAATATAAATCTATCCATCAGGAGTTCTGTCAGCTTTATTTTCTCCTTAGAGCTAGTGCCACGGAGCCTCTGTCTCCTGGTTCAGTCTGGATGAATTGGTTTTACAGGCAGTCTACATATTTGTCATGAAAGGACATCCTTTTCTCATTATCTTAAAATTTCCCTTATCTCTTTTCTCTTTTATATCCCCTCTTTCTCTCTTCCCTTGGCTTCATCTCTTATTTTGATGAACTACCTCCTCCAATGCTTTCCTGGCTAGAAATTAAAAAGATTGAAACTCCCAGGTATAAGCCAGGTTGTAGAGCAAGGAGAACACTTGCACAGTGCTGGCAGGTGTGTAAATCGGTAAAATCACACTAGAAATTGCTCGTGCACTATCTACTAAAGTTGAAGGTCTCCAGAGATCCAATAGCTTCATTCAACAGACGTATTGTCCCCAAAGAAGTGTGCATGCATATGTACCAAGAGACAAGGGCTGCAACAGTCTTAGCTGCCAAAAACTGGCAAACTCACCAGCAAGAAAACGGGCATATAAATGGCAGCTCATTTATGCAGTGTAATATGACATAACAGTAAGCTACATCTACATGCAACAATGTGGCTGAACCTAATTTTTAATGAAAGAAACCAAATACTGTGCAAAATGATACTGTGCAATTGCTTTTATATCACATTAGGAAAACAGGTTGAGCTAAACGATAGTGTAAATGGTAGAAGTGTAAACATGGAAACATGGACATATTTACCATGATAGTGAGTGTGGTGCGGACAGGGGAGGGATGACGGGTATTGTTGGGAGCAATGCTACATAATTCTAGGGAAAAATCATTTGAGTAGGCCTAGTTCTCCTGCCTACAGGCCAGCAATAACACTCCAAGACATACTTCCATTTTGGCCTCAGGTCACAAGGGAGATCTCAATGATCCCATGATGCTGTAATCCTCCAGGACAAGACCACACCTGTGGGAGACGCCCTGGGAGGAACCAAATCTTCATCTGTGTAGTTCCTGGGAGGAACTAAATCTTCATCTGCATAGTTCCTCATTGTTCTTAGATTTCCACCGCTCCCACCCAGTCTTTTGTTACACCTTGTTCACCCCAATATGATACTGAAATCTACATTATTCATTTGTTACATTCGTTTCTTTGGATGGACTAAATAAAAGGTGCTGCAAGCTAGGGGGCTTTGTCTTTGCTGCCTAGAGCAGCACTGATCAGACCCAAAGCTCAGCTTCTTCTCAGTCTCATTCGTCTACCTTTCCTGTAATTCACCGTGTGCTGCTGTGGCTCGCAGGAGACTAGGACTTACTGCAGAGGTTCTGGTAATGTCCCCTTCCCCTGTTCCCTACAGGGTATAAGGCTTGAGAGTCCTTGGCAGGGGGAGGGTGTCGGCTGTGGTCATATGGGTGCTTGCTTCATGATTATTCATCAAACTGTCCGTGTTTGTTCTGTGTACTTTTTGTGCATGTTATGTCACACATAGGAATAGATAAGAAAAGGGGCAAAGATGAAAAGCCCAATGCCAAAAATTAGAGATGGTTTTATTACTCACTCTATAGACAAAATGAGGTACTGTTTTATTACCTACCCTACATGTGCGTCCAGCACAGCCAAACATTGGTGAGAATGAGGGACAGCTTGAGCTCTCATACCTGATGGTGGAAGTAAGATTTGTTTGAATATCTTGAAAACAATTTGGCCTTTCTTGGAAGTGTTGTATACCATAGGGCAAAACACAGGCTTGCTCCATGGTCTCCTTCCGGGGCCCAGGCTGGAGGACCACTGGTTCTCGGGGCCTGGTCTCGTCCTCTCTTGCTGAAGGACAGAACTCCTGGGAGGAGGACGCAGAAACGGGAAGGCTGTCGCGGTCTGGGCTCCCAGTCATCACCTCTGCCCGTCTTCTCCTGGTGAAAGCGTCACGAAGCCCGCTTGACATGGGCAGGGCAGGGGCCTGCGTCTTAAGCTCTTCTGTTTCAGAATAGATGCCGGAAAGCGGAAAGGCACAGCGTAGCACTCCTAGGAAAGTGAAAGAGAAAGAGTACTTAAAAAATTGCAAGTACAGATGAGGACTAGAATATAAGAGCCAGTAGGAGCGCGATGGAAAGGCTTTGTGGTGAGTGTTGTGCCAGCCAACAAAGTTCCAGTGAATGCAAAGCCAAATGGAAAATCCAGGAACCCGGTCTTGAGAGGTGATGGATGGGCTTCACCCAGGGTGCACACACCTCTGGGGCGACGGGCCCTCTCATGGACCTGCACTTCGCACCCCACACCTGGTGCTCAGGAATGGCAGGCACATTGGCACATGGAGGTTTCATAGCAGCACCTCCCTTTGCAATACTTGACACAATGAAAAATCATTTGTTACAGTTATAACTGATCAATATTTGTCTAAAAATGCTTGTAGTTTGAGTTAGCTGATATAAAACATTTATCATTATTCATTGAAAAGTAGGGCATCTCCTAGTCTCAGGTTCCATATATTGTGCTATTTTGAATAAAATCCTATACCTTACTGATTTTATTTTACAGCTAGGTCTTTGTTTTTGTTGAATCCCTTTTCCCCTCAGACGCTACTGGTAATTGATATTTTCCCAATCACTGAGACTCTGGTCCAACAATGTTAAAAAATATTCAGAGAGTATTTCTTTCCTTCCATGGCTCTTAATTTTCCAAGCTGTTTTTATTTATTCAGCATTCATTGAGCATTTATAATTCATCAGCCCTGTGAATACTGTAACAATAGCATATAAATATGGATAAAATAACTGTCCACTAGAAGCAGGAATGGAAAGCCAGACAAGGCCTCAAGGATGGAAGTGGAGTTAGGTTTTAGTGGATGAATAGGAATCTCATAATCCATGAAGTAAGACAGGAAATTTCTGACCATGAAAGAAAAATGAGCTAAGTCTTAGATACTACATCTCTGTGTATAAATCAGTAATCTGTATCAGTGATTTACAGTTTACTTTATCTCTCTCTGGAACTTACTACCTTAGGTTCCCTCAAATGTACTTTTTCTTTTTTATTCATTGCTTTTAAAAATAAGGAATTGGAGTAATTCCTGATGGTGTTTGCCTTGGTCAGTAGAAATAATTTTGGCCTTATCACTTAAGGATAACTGACATGAGATGTTTTCAGCTGAACCATCTTTACTTATGTATTTACTTTGCGGTCCTAAGGATTAGACCTAGGACCTCACACATGCTATGCAAATGTTCAGCCATGGACCTTGTGTCCTTAATTGTGCTGCTCGCTTGCTGCGTGTACCCTTGAGGGCCCAGTGCCTTGCTGACGGTGACTTGTCTGTGTCCTCTGCCTAGATCAAGTTTGACAGCGTGGAGGTGTGTGTCTGCTGTGAGCTGCAGCACCAGTCATCTGGCTGTAGCAACCTTGGGGAGACACTGAAGCTGAACCCGCTGCAGGAGAACTGCAATGCTGTGAGACTGACCTTGAAGGTGACTCCTGGGCGCCGCTGCCTGTGCATGCACTGCCCCCTGGGCCTTCCAGACACTTTAGGGAGATTTATTAACACATAGATTCCTATCAGCTCATCATTCACGCAGGTAGCTTCAACGCCAGAGGAAACAGCTTTCCAGAGAGCATGTTAAAGGATCATCGATCTTCGTTTCAAAGGTGTTGCTCTCAGGATCTCATTTTCCATTTCACCATTTCATTTTCCTTCCTCTGACACATGCAGAGCAGGATGTGAGTAGTTGTCAGACTTCTTTACAAACGATGATGCCAGACATCCTATTGATTTTCTGACATTTTTGCTGTGACATCATCAGATGAGTATTTATTTTGCTTTTTAAAAAATACTTGAAAAAAGAAATCTTATAATTATCCATGGCCTTCTATTCTCTTGGAAAGGCATCTGTCTTTTCAAAAAAAGGACACAGAAATAATGTTCATGTTATTCCCCTTTCTTTTCTTCCCACAAGTGTTTTTTATAATTCCTGAAACCAAAATTGGGTGCTTCAAAATACATATGACTAATGAACCCAATTCTTTTCTTTTCCCTGAATACAACAGTGCTGTATCTTTTTGAAAAGATGTGGTATGGTCAAAAGAACTCTTGGTTGGTAGTAAAATTGTATTTACAGTACAAAATGAGCCTTGGTGTATATACAGAAAACAGTATGTTAGGAATCGAGGCTCCAAAGAGAGCCACTTGGAATCTGGAGTAAAAGCAGTGTTGCTGTCTGGAATTGAGTGCTCGTGATTAATTTTCTGAGGGTGGTTAGTGGCTATGAAGCAAGCAGAGATGCATAGAGAGAGGGGATGCACCCAATCAACTTACAAGAGAAAAAGGTGGTGTTTTGGGGAGGGTTGGATTGATTGATTGATTGATTGATTGATTGATTGATATTTTGCTCACAGTTTGGGAGGTTCAGATCCATGAACCTCCTCCTAGTGGCCCTTTCTGCTCTGTGCCTATGGAAAGACAGCACATCATGGCAAGTTTACAGGGTGGAATAAAATCACTCACCTCACCACAAGGCAGAGAGTAAAAGAAGAGACAGGACTCACAGCCCCTCTGAAGACACCTCCACTATCATAAGGACCCCCACAAGGCCCTAACTACCTCCAAACAGCGTCTCCCTGGGAGCCAAGTCTTTAACACATGGATCTTTGGGGAACACTCATCCAAATTGTAAAAGACGGATGTAGTTTAGCCTGTAAGTCACCTCCTGCTCTTCAGCAAATGGATTATAGGGTTGTTTGGCCTGTTCCTTCAGAGGCTTAGAGTTCTCCTTGACACTATTACTCAGTGGGCTCCACAACCCATTTCCATGAATCTCCAATCCCTGAGGAGGGCACAGTGGCTTGAAGGTGTTGGAAAAATAATCCTATCTCTAAAATTGCAGGCTCAGGCCTAGGTTGAGCTGGTGGCCTTATTGTGTTACCCTTATTCATTATTCTAGTACCCTGATGAGAAAAGCTTGTTGGTATTATGTAGCCAAAATGGAAAAAAGTGAAGAATACTGAAGTTTAGAAGTTCAAGTCAAGGCTGACAAGCCCAGTTAACTAGTGAGACTAGTCAGTGGCTCTTCTCAATGGGTGTTCCAATTGCCCAGGACAGTGGTAAAAACTGAAGGCAAAATAGAGACTGTTCCAATTTTTATACTGAGTTTGTGGGAAAAAAATTAACTAGTTATAGGTATAGTTAGCTAGTTATAGCCAGTGGTATAAGGCTTAATGGGAGCAGAAATGATGATTGAGTTAGGAGGCCAATGGTCTAGAGGCAGAAATTTAGGGTTTGGGAAAAAGGACACCTGTTCCTATATTCCCAACCTGGTGCTTATGTAAGACACCATGGCCTTGGGGGCCAGCTCTGAGTTTTATCTGAGATCAAGAGGACAAGGAACTGTGGGAAATGAGCACCTGTACATTATCCTCCAGATTTGTTGTGTTTCAAAAATAGTTTGGCTATCCCAGGTCCTTTGCATTTCCATATAAATTTTAGATCGAGCTTTCTACAGAAATTCTGCTAGAATTTTGAGTGAGATTTCATGGAATACGTATATCACTTTAAAGAGAATTGACATTCACAATATAGCTGACCATTCATTTGGGTCTTTATTTCCTCAGTGTTTTTTTCTCTCATCAGCATTGTGTAGTTTTCAGTAAATGGGTCTGAACATATTTTGCAATATTTATGCTTAAAGCATTTCACATTTATTGCTGCTGTTTTTATGGAACTTTAAAGTCATTTCTTACTCATTGTCAGTATATTGAAATGGCTTTTTTTTTACTGATCTTACATCGTATGATCATGCTAAACTCTCTTATTAGTTCTCATAGTTCTCTTATTAGATTCTTTTGGATTTACTATATAGACAGTCATGTGATATGCAAAGAAAGACAATTTTATATCTTCCATTCTGTGTTAGGGTTCTCAGACAGAATCAACGGGATATGTGAGATATGGATATAGGAGAGGAGATTCATTAGGGAAATTAACTCACATGATTGTGGAGGCTGAGAAATCTGACAGTAATCTGTCTGCAGCCCTAGTCAGTCCTAGTCTTACAAGCCTCAGAACCAAGGAAGCCAATGGTGTAACTCTCCATTCAAGGCTGAAGGCCTGTGAACCTAAGGGTCATTGGTAGAAGTCTTGGCATCCAAAGACTAGGGTGTTTGATGGCCTGATGTCCCAGGGAAAGAGAAGAGCTTTTAGAGAGAGAGGAGAAGAAGGCACCTTTCCTCTGCATTTTGTTCTGTCTGAGCCCCCAGCCAATTGGATGGTATCCACCCACGTTCAGATTGGATTTTCCCATTCAGTCCACTCAGATTCACACACGAGTCTCCTCTGGAAACGCTCTCAGACACACTAAGAAATAATGTTTTACCAGTTCTCTAGGTACCCCTTAATCTAGTGTGATTGACACCAAAAATTAACCATGAGTTCTAAGCTTTTCATAGATACCCATTATTGGATTATGAAAGCTCACTCCTATTGCTGGTTTGTTGAGTATGCTTACCATGAGTAGATGCTGAATTTTGTCAGTGTTTCCTGCATCTGCTTAGTTGTCCATACTTTATCTTTTGTGCTCTGGTAACATGATCAGTAACACTGATTGACATCTGGATGGTGACTGATGGTCATTTTCCCATCAGCTAGGAATGACCCTGCCAATCAAAAGCATTTTTCATTTCTGTGACTATGTTTTTTATTTTTAGCATGTCTTCTTTATTGTTTCCATCTCTCTGCCAAATGACCTAAACGATCTTCCATATTGTCCACCTCATCCACTAAGGCTGGTATCTGACTGCATCTGCCCTGAAAAGTGCTCATGTCTTTCCTTGGAAGGTCCATCTTTTCCTTGGGATTTAGTTTAGTTGATTGCCCACAGACTCAGCTGTCTGATAGGTTCATCTTAAGTTGGGAATTGGCAGTGTCCAGGCTCCTTCTTGTACTCATGAGGCAGTGCTCTTTCCAGCTTTCTACACACTAAGCAGAATATGGAATCATGTTCCACACAATTTTTCCCTCACATACAAAATTCTTGAGGAATGCTTTTTCCATCTTAGGAGTTTATAGATAACATGTTATTCTCTTTTGACATTAAATATTTACAAAGAGGAAAATTTTAATGTATTTCTAGCACTCTTTCCCTCTTAGGTATTTTATGGTCATTAATGCTATTTTAAAATATTTCTATTTTTCCAACTTCCACCTACATTGTACAACTGTACTTCTTAGTCCCAGCATGGTTGCTGAGGACCATGAGAACAAAACTTATATTTATCTCTGCAAAGCCAGAGTTTTTAACCGTGGTATGGGGTCTCCAGAACTCTCTTTCCCTCTGGCACAGTAATTGCAAATTATGCATGGGCTGCACCCTCAGCCTGGGCTACTACAATGAGCAGAGGTCCTGTAGTTTACCCACAGTAGATATACACTATCACTGTGAGATGAATTTTGTTGCTTCAACCCACTGACATTTGGTGGATATTTGTTACTGCAGCATAACCTGCCCCATTTTGTCTAATACAGAGAAATGTTTCTGGGGTTTAGATTTCAATTGTACAGTTTTAGTTATCAAGCCCATCTTTACTGTGAAGTATCTTCATAATGATATACAAGCCATGAGCTTGCATCTTGATACATTTTAGAAAAGTTTTCTTGAACTTTATAATTTAACCTTTTCTGTTCTCTTTCAGGACAATGGTGCATTTTGGGGATCACTTTTATCTGTCATTCAAAACTGCCTTTTTTTCTAATTTTAAAGACTGCCCTTTCTATCTCATTGTGCTCAATTTTTTACAACCTGTCTTTCTAGCTATATTTTCTAGTGCCTATTGCCTTTTGCACTCACTATGATCTTGAGTTTTGACAGCTACCTTCTTAACTTTCTGTGTCCTCATCCTTTATTCCTTGAGGCCTTGTATCTCAGCCTCTAGCTTGTAGATTACAGCAGCTTTCTTCCTGTTTGGTCACAGTTTTCACCCGTGGATGTCTCTGGCTAGGTAATCACTTTGGGGCTTTCAAAGTGTTTTATATTTTAGATCTCCTCTTTGAGATATATGTAGACCTCAAAGCACTACAGCGGATTCCTAACCCTTAAATGCGAACTCCATCATCATGCTCTATTTGAATAGGCTTTGTCCGAGACAGATTTTGTACTTCCTTCTCACAGTTAGGTACTTCTTTCTCAGAGAGTCATGTAGATCTGTGTGCCTTGTTATTTGGTTTTCTCATAATTAGTAGTGTACATTTAACATTACTCTTGAATAGTTATTCAAGCTTCACTGTGATCCATGACTTTCCCTGTACGAAAGGGGTCTCCTGCATGGACTCGGTGTTGCTTTGCTGGTATTGAAATGCTTGGGCACCAGAACAAACATGGGTGGTAGAAAACAGAGTCACTCTGGCAAGAGGCTGCCCCACTTGTGCACACAGTTGTCCATGGGAGCCCCGGTATATCAATTGCAAAATTGACACTTAACAAAAGAAAAGGCTAAGGAAAATGTTCTCTTGATTAGGTTCCCCTGCTCTTGCCTTCTTGGTCAGCAATTAGAGCAGGTTCATTGATCTTTTCCATGGTCTCATTTGAGCCTCTATTTATCTGATTAGTAACACTCCATGTCTAAATTTCCATGTTAAATTATGGCTTATCCATCCTTGGCATCTAATGAACTCAATTTATGCTGGGGAAATCCCATGTAATTGGCTTGGGAGTCAGAGCACTTTGATTTTGGTAGTGTTTGAATTAACTCATACTGACTTAATGAAATTTGGCTAACAACTTAGTTATGTCTCCCTCTCCCTCCCTCCTGTCTCCCCCCCCCCCCCCCGCCACCTTCCAATACCTGGGAGGTTATGCAGACACAATCTGTCTTTAAGGGAAAGAGCAAAAACTGATCTTTGTGGCCAATGAAGAATCTATTTGGAATCCAAAATATGATGGCGACTTTGCTTCACTCATACCTCAGATTGTCTTTGGTGGTTTGGAGGCCCTGAAGTGCTTAGATGTCTCTTTTGCCCTTCCTACCCTCCCTATTCCTGGATCTCTGGATCTTTAGCAGAGAATCTCTGGCGGCAAACAAACCTCTCTCTTGAAAGTGCTGATAGTTCCTTAACATGACATCTTATGCTGTAATAAAGTTTTCTCCTCTACCCTTATGGGTGAGGGCATGGCAGAGCAAAGGCTAAGAGGAGACCTGGAACTCAACCACACCACGCAGGGATTTTCAGATTTGCTGTTACTGAGGAGCCTATTGTGTGGGTGAGGAGCCTGCAGGCCAGAGGGAGGTCAGGAAGCACCCCCTGGGTCCCCCTGCAAGTCAAGTCTGGGCAGTGGGTGGGGCTCCTCGGGGGGGGGGGACGCCCCAAAACCCAGGCTCTTGCTCCTGATGAGGAAGCTGAGCCATGGAGCTCTCATTATGGATAGTCAGCAAATAGAGTCTGCGATTTAGGATTTCAGTAGCTGCTTTCCCAAAGCCCTTGACCATGGTGGGCAAATGTCACTGAACCAGCAAGCCCTGTAGACCCCTTTCCTGATGAATAGTGTCTGGACTTTTGTGAAATAAGATGACAAAATAAATAAGATTCTTTAAGTTGTGATATTTTATTGTTCATCTCTGCCAAGTCAAACCCAGCACAAGATTATGACATATTTTTTGATCAGCATTAACAGACTTTTCTAAAGGTCAAAAAAATCAGAATTAACTGGAGGAATATGCTTCATCATATGCTGATACCATAAGTTTCCCAACTTGAATTCTTTGCTGTATTCAAGAATGTCATTATAGCTATATTATAGTGGCACAATTTCAATTCAAAACCAAGTGAAAGATCTTTTCCTTGTTTCATGTACCTGATTTAATTTATTGAGCCACACTAAAACAAATTACCCAAAGAAAACTTATCAATGGTTGAGAAGATAAAAGTTTCCTAAGAAATCGATCACTTATTGAGTGTGTGTGCTTTCTTCTCTTCTTATTTATCTCAAAGATGTTTTATCTTTGTCTGTAAGAAAGTTTTTAAAAAGTCAAGACAATTTTCTTAAAGACATACTTGGAAACCTAAAAAAATGACCATTTAATTTTGAGTACCTTAACCATGCTAAAGAAAATGATTTTTGTGAATAAATGAATCATCAACACTTTGGGATGAAACTAAATTGTAGCATTGACTGGGAGGATAAAACATCAAATGAACACACACACACACGCACACACTATACCTATATACCACATGCATATAGTACACCCTGCCACACACACCCCACATACACCCCACATGTGTACACACATGCTCATACTACACACATTCGTGCACACCCCCCACGCACCATGTACACACATACATATACACCATGCAGTGCATACATGTGCACACTCACACACGTTATACACACCACACAGTGCACTCACAAACACGCACACACTCGCAGCTGTACCCCTCCTGGAAATGATCTTGCCATTTTTTGAGAGTGGGCAGCTACACAGAGCAAGGCAGTTTACCACATCTTCATACTGGAGAAGATGTGGAGAAAGTTCACCCCTGGGCTACTGAGGAGAATCCTAATGAGTTCCTCTGGTCAAATGGGACATGGTCAGGGGTGAGAAAGGTGACAGGTGCCTGCTTTCCCACTTGCACTAGCAGCTTACACCAGGAGCATGTTGGGCTCTCTGGCCATTAAGTGCCACTCAGCCCAGGAAGCACTGCCCTTCCTGGAGGGGCCAGGGGTGCCCACAGTGTCCCTGAAGAGCTCCTCTGCCCCTGGCTCCCTCCGCCTTCCCTCTGATTCTTCTGCTGTCCACTTTCCTGGAGTGGAGATGCTGAGTTTATTCTGACATCTGCACTCACAGATCCATGTAGCATTGGTAGAGTTACCCACCCTCTGAAACAGTCACACGGAGTGGACTGTCCATGAGGGATGCCTGTGACTAGGCCTGTACCTGCAGGGTTAAACCCAGATCCATGATATTCAGATGTTGAGGTAAAAGTATTTTTAGTGACATATCTATAGCAGTGTTTTCCTCTTCAAGTCTGAGAAAGGCTGGTAGCAGAGCCTTAGGGAGTGGCCTGTGGAGTAGCCTCACCCAGTCATCTGTCCAGGTTTCTAGCCCCTTCTGGAACTGGTGGATGAGGGCAGCTGTACACTCACCTCCTCTTACAGATGGAACATGAGAGCCAGACACAGAATGAGCGGGTTGGGAGGGGCCTCTCTGCTTGGGATCAGGGTGTTTCCAGAGCTCAGGCCCTGTCCTTTGTCCCCTACCCCCACACATAACCATGGGAAGCAAAATCCCTAAATCCCCTTCTCTTCCCAGGGAAGATATACATCATTCCAGGGCTGTAAATTACTGTTGGACTGAGGGAGAGAAGGAGGTATGGAGAGGTAAATGTGCAATAAGAGAAAATGTCCGTCAAAGGAAACAAAAGATCTCTACACTGAAAACTATAGCACTCTGAAAAAGGAGATTGAGGAGGATATAAGAAAATGGAAAGACGTCCCTTGTTCCTGGGTAGGGAGAATCAATATAGTAAAAATGGCCATACCTCCAAAACTACTATATAGATTCAATGCAATGCTGATTGAAATTCCATCAATATATTTCACAGAATTAGAGAAAACAACCCAAAAATTCATTTGGAACAAGAAGAGACCTAGAATAGCAAAAGCAATTCTAGGCAACAGAGACATGGGTGGGGGCATCACAATCCCCAACTTGAAACCATACTACAAAGCTACCGTGATGAAAACAGCCTGATACTGGCAAAGAAATAGACCCGAAGATCAGTGCAAGAGATTAGAAGATGCAGAAACAACTCCAGACATACTCAGTCACTTCATCTTTGACAAAGGAGCCAACCACCCTCATTGGAGGAAAGATAGCCTATTTAATAAATGGTGTTGGAAAAACTGGATTTCAACCTGTCAGAAATTAAAACTAGACCCATACCTATCACCACGCACTAAACTAAGATTGAAGTGGATTAAAGATCTAAATATTAAGACAGAAACATTAAATTTGCTGGAAGATAAGTTAGGTAGAACTCTTGAAGACATGGGCATAGGAAAAGACTCTATGAACAAAACCTCAATAGCATGGGAACTAGCACAAAGAATCAACAACGGGGATCTCATCTTATTAAAAAGCTTCTGCACTGCAGAAGAAACCACGAACAGAACTAAAAGACAACCTACAATGTGGGAAAAAATTTTCAGCAGCTGCACCTTAGACAAAGGACTACTATTTAGAATATATAAAGGACTGAAAAAAATCAGACCCCCCAAATTCAATGACCCAATTCAAAAATGGGCATCTGAAATGAACAGACTTTTCTCAGATAAAGAAGTAAAAGCAGCAAATAAATATATGAAAAAAATGTTCAACATCACTGGTCATTTAAGAGATGCAGATGAAAACAACACTGAGATTCCACCTCACCCCAGAAAGAATGGCTGCTATCAAGAAATTGGCCAGTAACAAATGCTGGAGGGGGTGTGGGGAGAAAGAAACCCTTCTCCGTTGTTGGTTGGAATGCAGACTGGTGCAACCACTGTGGAAATCAGTTTGAAGATACCTCAAAGAACTAGCCTTAGAGGTCCCATTTGACCCAGCTATCCCCCTGCTGGGTATCTCCCCAAAAGAATTAAAAGAATCATACCACAGTGATATATGGGCACCCATGTTTATAGCGACACAGTTTGGAATAGCTAAAGCTTGGAAACAACCCAAGTCCCCATCAACTGGAGACTGGATAAAGATGTGGGGGTTTTTATAAAATGGAGTACTACTCAGCCATAAAGAATGAGAAACTAGAGACATTTATAGCTAAGTGGATGCACATTGAGGCCATCCTCTTTAAGTGAAATAAATAGGACACACGTGTAAATACCAAACAGTTTCTCTAGTGTGAGAAACTGAAAGTGTAATTAAGGATTAAAATGATTAAAACAAATAATGGATAATTTGAAATAAGAAAAGGTTCAAAGGGGGAGGGGTGGCAGGAGGGGAAGGGGAGAGATCAGAGTTACAGGCTGGAATCTGGAAAGAATCCATATATAGCTTGTGTTTAAAACTATAGGAAGAGGTGTAGGTAGAGACTAGGCTGGAGCTCATCAGTGGGTTGGGAAGGAAGAGTCACTCAGATCAAAGGAGAGATGGCTATGTTTCCAGAAGAAGCACATACAGCTATGTACAGTACACAGTACTCGATAGTGTGATAAACGACTGTTACTGTTTTAGGTACTTATCATAACATGCTGTGCTTTTCACCCTTTAGAGCATAATCCTGCTTATATGAAAGAGTTTACTGTAAAACAGTGTGCTGCTATGCCTGTGGTAGCCTCATGTATCTCATGTTTAACTGCTTATTTGGATAATATCAAGGGGCCGTCACAGATAATTGACGTATACCTTCTCAGTTTGCACTTAGAAGTTGGCACTCTGTGTGGTACTTTGCGATACACATGGATGAAATTGCCTAGAAACATATTTCTCAAATTATATTTCCATCACATGTCACATGACTGTATTGAAATTTAAATTTTAAAAAAATTTGGCCTATGTGGAGTCTACTAGCTAATTAGAATTTTTTCTCCAGACTATTTGTTTAATATTAGTTTTGAAAATGTTTCTAAAACAAATCACATCTTCTGATGTCTTGTTAGTGCTTGAGATGTTTTTTTAAAATTATATGGAAAAATGTTTAAGTACTTTTCAGTTTTGCTTTGCTTGAGTTCTATTATATTCGAATACTATTATAGTTTTTTTCCCTTGCATTGCTTTTCTTTGAATAATTTTAATTTTTGTATATGTGTGGGTTTAGTGAATGATAATAAAGTTATGCATTATTTTAAAAAAAAGAGAGCGAGAGAAAATGTCCAAGAATAAAGGCATCATGAGACCACAGGAAAGAATGCATAAAAATAGGGGAAATGAAAGCACAAAATGACTATGGTGTCAAAACACATCAAATAATATGCTCAAAATATGTGTACTTTGCTGTGTGTCAGTTGTACCTCAGTAAAGCTATGAAACGCTTTCATGAGAAATGAGTGAAAAAGAAAAGCATGAAATCAAACACAAAGATAGGGAAAGAATGATTCGGAAATTCATTTAGAGCATTAACATAATTCAGAAATCGGTAGGCAACCAGTTCTAGGAACTTGAAGAAGGAAGAATATGATCACAGAAGAGCTGACCAGGATCATTTTGAGTGGCTTGATACACCAAGGCCACAGGACAGACGGTCAAACCGAGAGGACTCAGAGGCAGCGCGTGGCACAGGGCAGAAGTATTGTGGAAGACACTACGTAGGGGAGAAACAGTGCCTAAAAGTGTATTTTGCAGAGGCCCCAGGCCTTCTTTACTGTGCTTCTGTTCAGTGCTCAGGTACCCAGCTGCTCCTCACTCTGCTCGCTCATGAAGTTTGCCTCCGAACTGTTTGGGATTCTATTTGGAAGGTGACAGTGTCTGGGAATAATGACAGTTTTGCTCCTTCTTTTCCAGTCTTTTCATTGATTAATGATTTTCATAATTATTCCCTGATTAGGACTTCCAGGACAATGTTGAATGGAATGGGAGCCAGTAATCATCTTTGTCTTATTTCTGATTTTAAAGGAAAATACTTAATAATTAAAAATGATGTATGTTAAAATTTTTTGATATTAAATATTATTTGACAGGTGAGAGAAATCCCATTTTGTTTCTAATCTTCTAATAGTTTACCTTGAAAGAGTTTTAAATTTTAGCAAATGCCGCATCTCTTGAGGTGACTATGTATGCATATGGATGTCTGTATGAGCTGCATACTCATTCACATGCATATATGTAACTTTATTTTGTTAATATGATGAATTACATGAGTAGATTTCTAATGTAGCACTTTTCTTGCATTTCTGGGATAAAATTTAGTCACAATATTTTCATATGATTATGAAAACCTACTTTGCCTATGTTTTATGAGGGATTTTAAATCAATATTCATGTCATATTAATCAAGCTTTTTGTTTTTGTACAGGGGCTTGGCTAGTTTTTGCTTTATTTTTGCAGTTCACACTAGCCTTAAAAGATGAGGGGGGAAGAATTTCCTTCTTTCTCTGTAAGCAAAATATTTATAACATTAAATTTATCTGTTTCTTGAGTTGAATGTTTGGTAAAAGTTGTTTTCATCTTTCAGTTTTTCCTATGCCAATGTCATTGAGAGTTCTCATCTTTCAATGTTTTATTTTCATTACCAGTAATACATATTTACTATACATAATGATCGCATTCATTGTGGGGAGTTGGTCCAGGTACATAATGCATCTTAATTCCTTTATGTCTCCTTCCCTGCTCCCCTGTTCTCCCTCCCTCCTATCTGGGTGTAAGAATTTCTTCTTGCAAGAAGTAGATAGTTAGGTGTTGGTTTGATGGATTATAGGTTATTTGGGTTTTCTCTTTCATCTTGAAACAATTTTAGTTTATTTTTTCTGGAAAATCTGTCCATTTTATTTAGGTTTTCAAATTCATCGATATGAAAAATTTAACTATGCCTCTTTTAATTTCTAATATTTTTCCATTTATTCCTTTACTGTTTTTTTGTTCCTCAGTCTTACCAGAGACTTGTCTATTTTGTCAGTTTATTATTTTTTTTGAAGAATGAGATTTAGGTTTATTGATCCTATCTATTGTTGCTTTGTTTCATGTTTCATTAATTTTTTCTTTCACTTCCATTTGTTCCCTTATTCCAAATTCCTGTTTTTATCTCCCTTTTTGGGTTGTGTGGTCTGCAACTAGCTTCAGCTTTTCGGTTTTTTTTTTTCTTTTCTTATACTCAGGTAAGATCTTACATGTCTCTGTAACTGCATATTGCAAGCTTTGATATCTAGTAATATTTTACTCAGTTCCAAGAATTCTCTAATTTCCATTAGGATTTGTTTTTCAATCCTTGAGTTATTAAGCAGGATCTTTCAAAGCTTGGAGATTTGGAGGAGGTTTCCTTGGTTAGCTTTTTGTTATTTATAGCAAATTTAATTACACTGTAGTCAGATAACCTGATTACAGTGTGTGTGGTATCAAATTGTCCGTGTTGGTTGAGTTTTGCTCTGTGCACGAGTCTGTAGCTCTTGTAAACGTCACATATATCTTGTTGATGTCCACCTAGGTAACAACCAGAGAGTGATTCTTCGAAGAATAGTGATATTTATTTGGGAGTAGCAGAGCGTGACAGTGTGAATACATGTGCCACAGTAAACTGTACATTCACTGAGGTTAAGCCAAGGGGAAAGCTGTACAGGCAAAATGAGGAGGATTACATAAGATGTTTTGAAACAGTAACCCTTGGCTACAAGGACCATAACAAGGGTGGCATCAGTCCAGAGTTAAGCAGGCAGTTGTTGTTCAGATGTCCTTGGAGAAGTATTCTTTGTACAAAGTTGTGGTTCTGGCCGAGTCTTTTGTGCATAGGCTTTGTCATAAGGCATATGTACATTAGATCCTATCTTTCAGAAATTTATTACACTTTTCTTTTATTGCTAGAGTTTGACAAAAGTGACTCCATTTTGATTGTGACAATTTTTACATTGAGTGCAGGCGTAAGTATGTATATACGCTATATGTCCATCAGATATGGCAAGTTGCCTGCATCTTACTATTTCCCAATAACTAGCTCCTTGTTAGAAACATTGAGATGTGCGTGTGAAAACCTCCACCACAAGGATAGATTTGTCCATTTATCCACCTACTGGTCACCTTTCTCCTTCTCTCTGGCTGTTTTCTTCTTGATCTTTTCTGTAGATTCATCTTCTTCCTTTTGATTCTGGGTCCTAATCCATACTCTGCTCCCTTCTAAGCATACCCTCCCTGCTGACCAGAAGCCAAAGCAGAGGAAGATATTCCTAAGACTCCCAGGCCTTGGCCTAGTGACTGGGTGCAAGGTGCTGCCATATCAAGTGTGGGCTCTGACCTGTGGGCTTTTTGAGGACCTGAACACCAATGTATGGATTGTGGGTTCCTGCCCTGTGTGTGCCACCCTTCCTGGCAAAGGGAGAGCCCACAGAGCTCAGCCTGCCAGACCCTCCTTGGTCCTGTGTCTTTCTCACATCTGTGCTCTGGCTGGTGAGAAAGAGAGATATAACCCTCCCGCTTGAGGAGGCCTTTGCTTTTCCACTATCTTCCCTCCATGGCCTCTTCTCCCTGTCAAAGATGCTTCTCTTCTCTCCCCGACCCCCGCTCTCTGAAAATTATCATCATGATCCAGAACAGCAAGCCCCTTGTGATCCCCTAGCTGAGTGTGTTGGAGGCCTGCCTCTGAGCTGCATTCAGCAGACTGGGCCTGGGCTGTGGGGGCGAAGGATTCTTGCTCCCTACAAGGCGAATGAGCAACTCCTCCCCACTTTTGCTGTCTACCATGACCTTCGAGGACATTTAAGGAAAGCCTTCTAGTCTGAAGTATGAGGAAAAGAGACATGCAGACATCTTTAAGAACATGTTAGAATACAAGTTAAATACATATTGGAAATATCACTTCTGATTGTAGACATTATCCAAGGACTTGGGAGGCAAAAGGCTAATAAGATGATTTAAATTACTTCTGTGTGTTCACCAGTATTTCCCACAAGTGTCTCTTCATTCATTTTAACTTCATCCTTAATCTGCCTGGGCTTTAATCAAACTACTTTCTCTAGCCCTTAACCTCGCCGGGCTGAAATGATAGCCATGGAAAAGAAGGTTCAAGAGACAGAAATGTAGCAGGATAATGAAAGATGGGCAAACATTAGCATCATTTTCTTGATCAGTTGGACAAAAGGAGCAATGTACAGCATTACCTTAGACAGCAGAAGGGCATTCTTGGATAAATGTTGTCTTAGCCAGTTTTCTGCTGCTGTAGCAGAGAACCTGATACTGAGTATTTGGTAAAGAACAGAACTTCATTGTTCTGGAGGCTTGGAAGTCAAAGAGCATGGAGCTAGCATTGGCTTGGCAACTGAGAGCACCTCGTGCTGGACTGTGACCTGGCAGCATGCCTCACAAGGAAAGCCAGAGACAAACTGGCTCTCACAACACACCTGCTCTGGGGATAGCCCATCAACTCATTAATCCTTCATGTCAATCCATTCGGGGGAGCTAATCACCACGCAAAGTCCCACCTGGTCCCACCACTTAATACCTCATGGGATGAATTTCAACGTGAGTTTTGGTGCAGATATTCAAACCATAACTGCATTAGTTAGGGTTCGCTAGAGGAGCAGGTTTAATATCAACTATCTATGTCATACATAAAAGATTGACAAAATAGACTCACAGTGGCCACCTGCAAAGTCAGATGTAAAAGAATGCAAAAGGACTGTCTGTGCTCTGGAGAGCTGGAGAGTCCAGTCCAAAGTCAAAAGCCTGGAGCTCACTGCAGAGCCCCTTCTGAGTCCATACCAGGAAGCTGCAGAGTGTGTGCTGGAGTCCTGGAGATGAACACCAAAGGCAGTGGTGAAAACTGGAGCTCCTCCAGTGAAGCACAAAACAAAACTTCTGGCTTCTTTCCCTTGTTATTCTGTCCAGGCTACAAGCCTATTGGTTGGTGCCAACCACACCGGGGTGGGTCTTCCCTCTTCAGTAAGTCCATCATCCAGACACACCCAGACTGTGCTAAACTAATCCCCTAGGCATTTCTTTCAAGTTGACACCACAGTGAACTGTCATAATAGCACATGTCTAATCATTTTTTGGTGTTATTTTACTTAAACATTCATGGATGAGACCTAAAACAACTCTACTGAATTCATCCACAGGTGCCCACGTTTTTAATTAGATTAACAAACTCAGATGATTTTTAACTTTGTATAATACTCACAGCTAATGTTTCCTGAAACTCTGTG
The DNA here is from genome assembly GCF_053883595.1 of Heterocephalus glaber. Classification (NCBI taxonomy): domain Eukaryota; kingdom Metazoa; phylum Chordata; class Mammalia; order Rodentia; family Bathyergidae; genus Heterocephalus; species Heterocephalus glaber. Next base: position 4,500,924 of record NW_028258329.1, on the reverse strand, counting down.
TGCTAGGCATTGATGGAAGCACTTCTATGAACTAATTTTACCTTTGCAACAACACTGTGAGGCATAGGTATCTTTTTTTTTTTTTTTTTGCATTTTACAGATGAGGACACTGAGCCACATGAAGTTAAATGGCTTCCCAAGTCCATACAGATTATACAGTTGGAGACAGGCTTCCTGGCCTGGCAATGGATATGCAGACGATGCTACCACCCAGGACCATGGCTGAGCTACAGAATAGTGGACATGAATGCTCAGAGCGAGACACAGCCCAGAGAGAAACTGATTACCTTCTGAATTAGCAAAAATTAAAACATGTTCACCCTCATGCCTTGCAGTTCCACTCTGCTGTCATGCAAGGATGAATTGTCACTTTGATTCATGGTTGGGGGGATGATAAGGCATCTTCTGTGAAATACACAGTGATGCCCAGCAATGCTGTGACTCGGGCCCCTCCTACCAGGGAAGACATCCCCCAAACAAGCAGCAAGACCTGTGAGTCTCATCTGCAGATGTCTTTTACTGAGGAACTTACCATCCGAAGTCCTCATTGGCAAATTGTTTTTCAGGGGTTATGATTACATTATTTTTATTTTTAAATAATGTTTAAAATAAGATCTATTATTTTCCTAAATCTTAAATAGTCTCCAATCATCTAAATAAAAGAAGGAGATGTTTTGTTCTTTTTTGGCTATCAAGAGATTAATTTTAACTGCAGAGCTTTTGACTTGTGAATAGTTATAATCAGTTGCTTATGTAATTGCTAACAAAAGAGACTAACATATATTTTAAAGGAACTAAAATGTAGTTACCCTTCAAAAGTAGCTCAAATAGTGATTATTACAATTGTTTTAATACCTGGAAATGCTTCATGTTTGCAGATGAATGACTGAGTCATTTCATCACTTTGTTGCTCTGGTTTCCAGGGGTGAATTTTGGATGGGTTTCTGCATTGACTGAAATCATTCTGAAGCAGTCACAGATGTGGGCACAGTGAATGGTCCGAGAGCTCCCTGGAGCTGGTGACTTCCTCCCCTATAACCCAGAGCCCCCGGGAGGAGCCAGCTTGACACAGGCAGCTCTAGACTGCTGGTCGCTTTCTCCTCAGGTGAGGCTCACCCACTCCAATGTGAAGTCTAGGCCACCCCAGCCTCACAGATAAGCAAGCCCAGACTCAGAGCAATGAGGAAACTGTCCAAGCCACACATCAGGAACAAGAGTGCAGGCCAAGGCTTCCTTTCCAGGCATCCTTTGTAGATTAGGAGCTGCAGTTGGCTGACACGACACGGGTCTTTTGCAGAGGGCAGCTTCAGTGTTGTTTTCTCTCTTATTCACTTAGAAGCAGAAGGATGGGCAGTGTCAGTCCCAAACATGAGCCCCCAAATCCCAGGTTTGCTTAGCACCCAGCATATACACCCTCCTGCTCAGGTGATGGTCCCAGGAGTGGAACCTCTTCTCTGGGCCAGGGACTGGAGACCAGAGAGTGAGGCCGTGTACAGAGCACAGATTTATCACCTGCTGTTGGGAGCCCTTTGCAGGCCTGGAAGGAATGAGAGCCAGCCTCTACTGAAGCGGGTACCAGAGCCGCCCTGGGAGTCTGCATTACTCACAGGCAGGAGTAGATCTGGTGTTGAGTTCCAGGCAGAGGATGGAGGCTCAGCTGGGGGGGCAGTGAGCTGGCGGCCAGGGCAGACGGACAGTGAACTGGGCATCCCCCGTGGAAGATGAAGCATCAAAAGCCGAGACCTTCCCAAGTGGGGTCAGGAGATCCGGAGAGAACTGCTCACACCTGCTGAAGAGTAATCCACAGGATGTTCCACCTGACTCAGCTCAACAGCTCAAGTCCGTGGTCTTCAGCATCTCTCCGCAGGAAAGACCCCAGTTAACCAGCCAGTCACAAGGGGTTTGCAATGTAGGATTTCTGCCCAGCCAGTGAGCTGCCTCCAAAGGCAACTGCTGTCCAAATACCCTAGAAGAAACCTTTCCTGCATTCACCTTATGGGACCCTGACTCGGTTTACCCAAATTGCAGTTCTCTAAATAAATGCCATTTCCTTTGACCTCTGTGTCAGTCTTTTTTAGTTAACTCAAGGTTGAACCCTCTACAGAAGATTTGTGTATGGGGCATATGGGATGATTAAGGATGATGTGAAGATTCTGGCTCCGTCAACTGCACTGATGCTACTGCCTTGAGAGTAAAGGGTGTTATAGAAGAGCGAGGGACCTGGTGTTCTTATTATCCTCTGCTCCCCTCCTTCTTTCTTTTTGCCCCCACCAGGCCTTCCTAAGTGGCCCACAGTGGGTGTCCTGCTGGTGTTTTCTTTTCTCTGCTGGCCAGCTCCAGTGAGCATCACCCCTCTGGGGAGTGTGGAGCCTGTATTATTCCCGGGAAGGAGATAGCTCTGCCACCCGGGTCTTATTTTCCTGTAGTTTCCACGCCTGCCTGACCTCTCTCTGTGCAAATGGGATTCCTCCAGGTACCCTTGGAGCCACTCTCTGCCCTCCAGACCCAGCCCAAATGCTGGCTCTCCACCCTCCCCGTGGCTCTCCTCACCGAGCCGTGCTCCCCTGTTCTATTGCTGGGCCCAGAGGTATCACAGTGGCTGACACATTTATCTCCTGCAGCTCTCCTATCAGATGCTGGAGGACAGCACCCTGCTCTACCCAGCTGTCTGGGGCTACAGAGGAGCCAAGTGGACACTGGGTTAATATGGCTTTACCCAGATAAATTACTCAGGGAATTCCTGCCCTGCATGATCAAAGCTAAGGCAGTAAATAATGATTGGGGCAGGAATCAGCTGTTTTGATCCAGTTCCTAAAGTCTGGATTGGCCCCTGGCCCTAAGCTTGTGTGGATTTAGATGGTCAACTAATTGGCTCCTTCAGCCCTGAGGTTTTCTTTCCAGCAAGCTTGCCTCTAATTAGCCTTCCATTCCTAAGCAAAAGAGGAACATTAAGGGTAGCTTCGCAAGTGAAAACATAGCATTGCATTCCTCTTTGGGTCTTTGGGGAATTATATGACAGTGGGCGATGAGACCATAATTGAAGTCAATGAAGGTTGAAACAAATGTGCTCACTAGCATTGCACAGGGGCCGTTGGAACACCTTGGTCAATATTGGTTTCTAAACTTAAATGCTCAGGGTTATAGATGACAACAGCCTTTTAACACACAAAGATTCTAAATGGCCTTTCCAAATGTGCATCTCATGGTGTCTACAGCTGCAAAGCAGCTGGCCATTTTCTTTTCTTTCTTTCTTTTTAAAAATATCCTTGCAAATCATTTCACATGAAAACTGAGAAAAGACCTCATGGAACCGTGTTATTTTAACCAGTAACTTACTAAATTGGAATACTGGACTTGAGACATTTTATAAGTACCTAATTGCCTTTACATGAAAAGGGATTGCTAATGAAAATATTTTCCTTATACCAAAAGTTAAAACATGGAGGTAGTAAAACAGTACCTTGTCTCGGGTATCTTCCTTGAGTGTTCTTGCTGATGGGGAAGAGGGAGACAGGAGGCTGCAGCTTACTGAGTTTCCCACAGCCCATGAAGGTCTGGCATGTCGCATTCTGGAATGCTGCAGCCCAAGCTGGCAAGGACTCTCAGGGTGAGAGAGGAGGTCATGGTGGGAGCGTGTGTGCACCTAGAAACATGCAGAATGCCCCAGGGCCCAGGACAGCAAGCCCTGCAATTAGAGAGTGCATTTCCGTTTTGGCTGGTGTTGATAGTCAGAGCTAGAGAAGCCCACAGCCTTGGTTTGGGCAGCTGTGACACTGGGCAGCTTGCACAGTAGACATTGACTTCTCATTGTTCTGAGGCCGGAAGTCCGAGACGACAGTCCCAGCAGGGCCTAATCCGGTGAGGGTCCTCTTCCGGGTTTGCAGGGAGCCCTCTTCTCATTGTGTCCATGAGAGGCAGGGAAAGAGCAAGGGAGGGAGGGAGGTGCCACCTCTCTCTTCTCAGGGCACCCAGCCCATTCGTGAGGGCCCACCCTCACAGCCCAGTGCCTCCCAGAGGCCCCTCCTGATGCCATCTCCTTGAGCAGCATTAGGGTTTCAAAATATGGATTGTGGGGAGGCATACATATTTACACCACAGCACCCCCAACACTGCACCGGATTTAAATAAGTTGAGTTAAATTTCTTTTGTTTATATTATGTTTCAAAACATCTTTATTATTGATGTGTAAGTTATAATTTATTAAATATGATCTTTTCATGTACTGTTTTTGTATGGAACAAACTATTTGGCAGATGCAATATTAATACAGAAAATCATATCATTTTCTGCTAATATACATATTTCTTTCTAAAATTTGAAAATGAAGAAAAATTAATAATGCATCACAATTTCTCTGCTGATATCATCACAACCCACCCTCACATTTCTGCACTCTAACTCTTGCTCCTCGCTCTTAGGTCTTTTCTTCACCCATCTCTGCTCATAGGTCACAGGTCACCACTCAGAGCTCAAAGCTCAGCCACCGGTCACAGATCATACCCACCACTCAGAAATCACAGGTCATGGGTGACCTTGGAGGGCTGTGGTATCTCCCTGGTGTGGAGGGCCAGGCTTTGCCTGCCTGCACTACTCAGGCTGGCTCCTCTGCTCCTGTGGTTGGCTTCCTTCCTTGGAGTGGTGTCATGATGGGGTCAGCTTGACCCTGTCCCCTGCCTTTCTTATTCATAGGGACAGCCAGCGCCCCCGGCCCATCCTGACAGTAGTTGAACCCCTAACACCTTCTGTGTCCTCATGGTGGCTTTGCAGAGTCCATGAGGTGCCCAGTCCTCCCCTCTCAGAGTCATGGAGGCTGCACTGGGAAGTGTCCTTCGCTTGCTACCAGGAAGACATTGCACATCCCTCAACTTCCCCTCCTGGTTCCCTAAAACAGAGCAGGACTCCCATCTCATGTTTCACAGCACCTTACACACACACACACACACACACACACACACACACACACACACACACATGCTTCAGGGATACACACGCAGGAACACCATGATCAGCTGTGCTACAAGGATGGCAGCCACGTGACCTTTCTTATCCTCAGCTGCAAATCTCCTGCTGGTATCCAGGTATGGCCACCAGCTCTCAGCTGTCTTAGTTACTTTTCTCTTTGCTGAGAAAAAATACTCGATGCCCAAAGTTAAGGGAGGAAAAGTTTTCTTGGCTCACAGTCTGTAGAGGTTTCAGTCCATAAATGGCTGTCTCCAAGGCACGGTGGCATGGCAGAGGGGCATCACAGAGGAGAAACAGTTCATGGTGGGCAGAAGGTAACAAAGCAAGAGAGGGACCTTAGCAGGTTTTTCCGCCCTTTTTATATTCCATCTAGGCTACCAGGATTAGAGTGGTGTCAAACCCAACAGTGGGCTCATTTAATAATCACACATCCTTAATCCCAGCACTGCACCATGAATCAATCACACACTCTCAATTCAGCCACCTCTGAAAAAGCCCCATCTATGACTGAGTGAGGCTTTGGGGGGACGTCTAGGCACAGCCATCACCAGGGGCACTTTGGGTCTCTGGGCACATAGCCTGCTGTCCTCAGCATGTTGCCAGTACTCCCAGCCCAGTGCCTCTCTGAAAAGTCTGCCCAGCATGGGCACTGTGATGAATGACAAATGACCCCAGAGTGGCTGCACTCTTGTCCCCAGGGTGAAGAACCTGCCTGCCACCGAGCACTGCCTCAGCATGCTGGTGTTGCTGATGGAATCTTTTCAGAGCGTGTCTGTGATGTCAGGGAGAGGCCAAGCTTCCAACACCATGATGGACTTGACAGACATTTGTTCTGTCATTTTGGCTTGGTGTGACGTGCTGTATCTGCAGAAGCAGCTCTGTGTTTGCTTGACTCCTTTGCCCCAGCCAAAGTCTCAAGTGCCAAACCATCCGCCTTCTAAGTTTCCATTTTTTTATCAAAGCATTAGTTTTAAAGTTGTTGTATTGGTAAATAAACCACTTAAAACTGCTTGTTGCCAGTAAAACTTGTTATGCTTGGCAGAATGGCTTTACAAATTTGTCATCTATTGTTTTTAACTTTTTTCTGTGATCAGTTTTTATGTTACCTTGGTATTTATTCATAAAAGCTTGTAGTATTAAGATGGATTGAATGTAGAGTTCTGAATCTAGACAGCTATGATGGATTCCTGCAATTATTCTGAGAAGAATTTTGCACAGTAAAATTTAAGGGTTTTCCTCAGCACTCATTGATTAAAAAAAGAACCTGGGCTCAGTGGTGAAGGGCTTGCCTAGCATGTGTGAGGCCTTGAGTTCAATCCTAGCACCACAAAGAGGCAAACAAAAACAAAAACTGACTGAAGTTTATTTTAATTATAAAAGTAATACATGAACATTGTAAAAATTTAAAAACTAGGTACATGATTAATAGATGAATGGATAATAGAGTGGAAATCCTACAATGGATACATTTTCTTCCAGTTGTTTTTTCTATACAAAATGCATTTTATATGCAAAAATTTTAACACAAAGTTGGAGCCATAGTAATACTCTACAGTAGTCCCCTCTTATGCACGGTGGAATGGACGCTGCATACAGTAGTAATCCCTATTTATACCATGACCTTCCTTGACATACACACCCAAAGTAAAGTTTAATTTATAAACTGGGCATAGTAAGAGACTACCAACAATGACTAGTAGTGAGAATAATTATAACAACATACTGTATAAAAATTATTTGAAATTTATGAATTGTTTATTTCTGGAATTTTCTAGTTAATATTTTTGGACCATGGATAATTGAAACCATGGAAAGTGAAACTGTAGAGAGGAGGGAGTACTGAGTTAGCAACTTTGCCTTTTCCAATTGATACATGATAGGGATAGATAAATAGATGGTAGATAGATAAATGATAGATAGACAGACAGACAGACAGACAGATCCAGGGCTAGCTACTGCCTCATTACCTCTCCTCTGGGCCTTGCCATGTCCCTCAGGTCTGATCCCTGCATTCTGCTCTACCAAGATTCCCCTCCCTTTGATCTCTGGATGGGTTTGCTGCATGTGAAGTGCTACTAAGGCAGGGCATGAGAAGAACCAGCAGCACAATTTTCTCCAGCCAACATCTTCTCACAGTGTCTTGCCCACAGCCATGGCTCTGTGCAGGAGCCCCTCTCTCTGGGCTAACCTTTGATACCTTTCCTTTTATCTCCAGGGATGGGTGTGTTATGGCTGTGTCTAGCTGACCCCCAAAGCCTCATGCAGTCATAGGTGAGGCTTTTCAGAGTTGGCTGGATCTAGGGTGTGTGATACTGGGATTAAGTGTGTGATGCTGAGATCAAAGGTGTGTGGTCATTAAATTAATCCACTGATTAGTTTGGCATAGTGCTGGGTGTGGATAATGGGAAGGCACACCCTAGGTGTGAGTGCTACCTGCCCTAAGGGTTGGTAGCCTGGATAGAATATAAGGGACAGAAAGAGGACTGCTATAGTCACTGATTGTCTCTTGCTGCTTGCTGCTTTTGCTGCCTTCTACCTGCCATGAACTATTTCTCCTCTGCGAGGCCCCTCTGCCATGCCACCCTGTCCTGTAGCCAGCCGATTAGGGACTGAAACTTCTACAAACTGAGCCACAATAAACTTTTTTCCCTTCAACTTTTGTCTCAGAAACAAGAAAAGTAACCAAGACAGGATGCTGACAGCTCTTGGCTCTGACTAGTTTGGGGGCTGCTATTTGGGGTTGCCATGTTGTTTGCTTGACTCTGCCCAGAGATGAATCCGTTTGTATATGTTAAGGGCTATCCAGTGGCCTGATTCATGAATTATCTGTTCACACCTTTTCCTACTTTAATAGCGGGTTGTCTGTTTATTTTTTCATTTATAGAAGTCTCATACTTTCTGAATACCAACTGTTTCTGATATAGTCCATTCTCACTACTCACAGGAATTATGTCCTATAAAGTTAGAAATAGTGAATACTGAATAATTGCTTCTTGGGAAATACCAAGTTGACTTCCTTCAAGCCTCTGGTCAGTCACAACGTTTTTATCAGTGAATCAACATAGAACCTTGTCTTCACACTGTTCCTGTTTAAAGATACCTTATTTAATATATAGAGTCTGTCAAAAAAATATATATATATACACTTCAGCAATTCACCATACTAATGTGGGACTATAAAACCTTGTAATCTTAGAATTCTTGTAATTCTGCAATTAAATGTGAGCTAATGATTAAGAAGCTTGTTAGTTCTGGGAAGCTAGATAAAATTTGTAACAGATATAGAGTTTTAAAGGTAAATTACTCAACTCCTTGTTTGCCCGGAGATTGGACGTTCCCGGACCCACTATCAGTAAGTGACAGTCATGACCATTAGTGTGTGTGTGTCTGCCGACCATCAGTACGTGACAGTCGACCACTAACCCTTGTTTCTTTTCTCTTAAAATCTACATGTTAACCTCCCCCTCAACCCCCTGAATATTCCCCTTGTGGGGAAATGAGTAGAAACTGGAAGGCAGAGCCCCACCTTGCTCAGCTCACCTGAGGACATGGACATCAGGCGAATCGAGCATTTTGCTGCTTTTGCACAGATCTGACAATGCCTGCAAAAGCACTACAAGTAAGAACTTTGGGTCACAGGTAAACTTTAGTGAGGAGTAGAATTTGCAAGTATGCAATTTATAAGTACGTAATGAGGATCAGCTGTACTTCTTCTCCCATTATAAGATGGTCTTTTTTCATTGTATACTTTTCTATCTAGATGTAGAGTTGTGTATTGCAGACTTAGAATTTTTAAATTCCCATTTGTGAATGGTGAAAAATTACTGATGATTCTATAGGAACAGTTATCCAATTAGCTTTCATTATGACTGTATTCTTTTCCTACTCATGGGGCATAGTCACATTTCCCTGGTTCTGGTGATCTCTCCTTTTGCCCTCTTAGTCTAATTTTCTACTTTTTATCAATTCCACCCTGTTTTATTCAGTCTGCTGTTTAGCAGGTCTTGGTGTCTAGTGGGGAAGATCCCTGCACCTCATTCTTCTTCCAGATTATCTTGTCTATTCTTTTATTCCTTTTTGGTTCTTGTGATACAGTAATGGAAATAGCAATAAAGCATATGTAAGTGATAAAGCATCATAATAAAATTAGCCCTTGGGACCCATGACACCCATAGCACAATGCTTACCTATGTCTGTGCCCAGCAGAGGGAGCTCCCATTTTGAATTTTGTATTTTCCCCATTTTTAATAGCTTAATTACCTAGGTACATATACTTAAACACAACCCCGCTTAGTTTTTCATTTTTTTCTTTAGTTTTATAAAAATGACATCAGGTCCCATGTAAGCCATTAAACTTTTCTGAAATTCACCCATGTTGTTGTGGGTAGCTATAATTTATGGATTCTCACTGCCCTGGAATATTCCACCTGTGCATATGGCTCAGTGCATTCACCCCTCCCCTGTTGAAGTTGTTTGCTCTTAGTAACAATTCTGTTGGAATCAACAATATTTATGTGTCCATTTCGTGGCTCACATGGCAAGTGCTTCCCAAGAAGATGGCTGAAAATATTCAACTTTAGAAGATGATGCCAAATTACTTTCTTCATTGATTGTATCAATTTTACCCCCATTAGAAATGTCTCAGACTCCTCACTGATCTGTCTCCAATACATAGTAGTAATAGTATTATAGATGGTCTAGCAGGTATACAAAATGTATCTTATGGTCTCAACATTCACTTCTTAGGTATTATAGAAATTGATCCTTTTTTAGATATTTATTCACCATTCGTGTTTATTCTTTGGAGAACTGCTGTTCCTGTCTCTCATTTTTCTATTGGTTATTGGTTTACTGATTTGTCTGAGATTTGTCTTTTGTTTAAGAAATCCATTCCTATTTTGAGGGCATAAAGATACTCTCATATATTTATTTTTCCTTGATTTTTCCTTTCACATTCTGCTTTTAATCTATCTGATTTTTATACATGCTGTATAAATAGCTATTTATTTTAGTATTGTTTATTCACTAGTCCATTCTTTCCACAAAAGTCAACTTCATCTTCTATGTTATAGATCAAGTTCCAATATTTATTTGCATCTTTTCCTGTTAAATTAATCTTTTATTCTCTTTCTCTCTCCATCTGCCAGTACAGTTCATTGGTATCTGCAGTATGCATTCAAAGATACTCAAACCCCTTATATAAGATGATGTAGTATTTGTGCAGATCTTATCACATACTCCATATACTTTAAATCATCTTTAGTTTGTATATAATACCTAACACAATGCAAATGCTGAGTAAATGGTTACTCTGCTGTATTGTTTAGGGAATAATGACAAAGAAAAAAAAGCCTGTATATGTCCACTACAGACACAATTTTTCCCTGAATATTTTTTATCCACAATTAGTAGAATCTATGGTTCAGTTAGTTGAATCTGTGGGTATGAAGGGCCAACTGTACCACACTATCTTAATGGTTATAGTTTTATGGTAAGTCGTGCTGGCTGATAAGAATTTAAATCTGTAAACTTCCCTTTAAGACAAGTTGGTGCTGCCTCCCCAAGTGCTAATATGTAATCCTTGCCCTGGGTAACTGTTCAGTACCCCTCTGCCCAGACTTCCCCTAGAGCCAGGGCCCAGCCCACTGTGCCTGGCATCAACCTCCAGGGTCAGCACTGGGCTCTGTCTGACTTTATAGTGCCCAACTGTACCAGCTGCTAACTCTTTGCATTCTTACCTCTTCCTGACCTATCTAAACAGAGAGTGTGTTGAAACTTTTAAAAATCCTTTCTAAGAATACCTATGTATTTCAGGTCACCTCTCCCTGTTGCTCATCTTTGTAATTCTGTTTTTAAAACTTCCTTTGACCATTGTGCACATAGCTATTCTATAATTCACGACAATCCCAATACCTGTAGTCTTTGAGAATCCAAGTCAGCTGTTTATTACTGTTGCTTCCTGCTGATGGGTTAGTGCATGGCCTCATATGCAGGATTTTTTTTTAAATTTTGCAGTTACTTGTATTTCTTTGAAGTGTAAACATGTTTTATATACTTTTTTATAATGAAATAGTTATGATACCATTGTCTCACACAATGACCTTTTCTGTGGCAGGAACCCTTAAAAATCTACTCTGCAAAAATCTAGAAGACAACACAGTATTATTAAACATAGTCCTCATGTTGTGCATTAGAATTGCAGTTTTTTTCATCTTATGTATTCACAACTTTGTATCCTTTGACCTACATCTCCCTATTTTTTCTTGCCCCAATTTTGGATTTATGGGATAATTTCTGGTTGAGAATGAATATTTGCTTGACGTTAATGTATAGGAATCTTGTGAATCAACTGAGGATTTTGTCTAAAAGCCATGCATTCCTCCCACTGCGGGCATCTAGAAAATGCTGAGACCTAAGACCAAGATAGTCACTTTTGAGGGGCTCGGCTGAATTTGGGTTTCTGTCCAGCTCCCCCTCCTCCTGCTGGACCAGGGAACCAAGTCCTAGCGTTGCCCTCAGGATAACCCAGCACCTCCACTTGCCCACTGGTGCACAAGTTAGTCCTTTAATTTGGGAGAAGGGAGGAGATGAGGAAGTCTTTGGAAAGCTCTACTTTTTGCAGGGCCAACAACGTGACAAGAACCATGCATGATTAAGACTCTAACTGCTTTGTAACAAGAAGGCCCCGTCATATAAAGTCTGCTCTGCTGCCTGTATGAGTCCGTTTTCTGCTGCTATAGCAACATTCTTGAGCCTTTATAAAGGAAAGTGTTTGTTTAGCCCACAATTTTGTAGGCTGAGAGGCCCAGACCAGGCAGCCCATCTGTTCATCTCTGGTGAGGATTTCATGATGGACAGCATCACACTGGCGGGAGCATACGCAGGAAGGGGAGATCGCATGGTGAGACAGAGGCAGAGAACAGGGAGCTCCTGTCTTGCGCTTTTTGTAACCATCTACTCTTTCAGGGACTAACTCACTCCTAGAGACCAATGCTGATCCCTTCCAGCGGTGATGTGCCCAGGGACCCCATTTCCTCTCCCTGGACCTACATCTTAAAAGTTCTGCCACCGTTAGCCAGACATGGTGCCACGTTCTTACTTATAATCCCAACAGTCTGGGAGCTGAGGCAGGACGACTGCAAGTTCAAGCCCAGCCTGGGTAACTTAGTGGCTTAGGGAGACCTTGTCTCAAAATAAAAACATTTTAAAAGGCGTTAGGGATGTAGCTCAGTGTGAAAGCCCTAAGTTCAATCACCAGGACTGGGAAAGAAAAGTTCTAGTACTTCCATACTGCCTACCTGGGGACCAGTCTTCCAGCACAGGAACTTTTTGGGGTCAAACCACATCTAAACTATGACACGACTTGAAAATGGAAGTCTGCCTTGGCCAATTTTTTTGTCTTACCCTTCTTATCCTCTGCCATCTGCAATTTAGGGTACGTAAGTCACAGTGCATGCACATATACACGTGCCATATGCACACACAGCCACACCCATGTACACATACCTGAGTACACACTCATGTACCACACACATGAGGCATTGATGTGATCTTTACTAGAATACCATTGGCTTTATAAATTAATTTAAAGAGAATTGACGTCTTTATAGTACTGACTGCTTGTTCATGATTGCAGCTTCTCTATTCACAATACATTTTTCTATATTTTTCTGTATTCTTGAGTACTTTACATTTTCATTGCTAATGTAAATAATCTTTTTAAAAATTATCCTTTCTATTCATTGCTAGTGTGTGAGGATACAATAATTTTGTCTTTTATTTTATATCCAGCAACACTGCTTAGTCATCTAACTTAATTCCAAATATTTAAAAATACCATTGGATTTTCTGTGTAAATAATCCTATCATCTTGGACAGTTTTCTCCTTTTCTAACTCAAATAATATTTACTTGTTTTGATTAGCTCATTGAATGGCTGGGACCTGCTGTAAAATGTAGATTTTAGTTTGTCAGTATGTTGGTTAGGATCTTTGCCTCTGGTTCACAAAGAGAATTTTTGTCTGTTGTTCTTTCCATATCTAGATCTATCATATTTGTCAAAGATAGCTAATTATCCCAGCAAAAGCTGCACGATATGCCACTGTAATCATGTAAGGATCTCTCTCTTTCTCTCCCCTCAGTTCTCTCTTCTGTCTCTCTATTCTATTATTACTTCCTCTGTTCGCCTATTCTATTAATGACTTACAGTACATTTTGATGTATATGTGAGACCTTTCTTTTCCAAAAATTTATTAACAATGCTTACTTATTGTTTTCTTTTACAATTTCATAAATTTAAGGTAAAGTAATTTTTAAAAACAATGTTTAAACCTAGAAGCTAATTAGAATTAGAATGATTTTAGAAATCTGCAATTTATTAAAAATTATATATATATATGCACACAAAAATACATAGATACATACATGTGTGTAAACACATACACAATTTTTAACCTGGTTACCCTTCCTTGAATATCAGAAAAGTCACAGACTTCTTAAAATTTGATAGAATTATATGAAAATGGTCTTTGAGTCACAGTTATTTATACATACTATAATTTAGGCAATTTATAGCTATTGAATGAAGGCTAAAAAGTGTGGCTTCAGGAGACAAAGGACAGGTTTTCAATTACCAAATAAGGTGGCGTTTTACACCATTGTGAAAAGAATGTAAGTTTCCTCATGATCCTTGGTTAAGATTACAAGTGCCACTGAGCAAAGAAAACATTCCATGGGAGGAGCGGTCCTGTCCTCTTGCAGTATTTGCATAATTGACAAAGGTCAAAGCAAAGCGAAATTCACTTGGGTTAATAGCGCCTTCTGTAGGATCCATAGGAAAACAAGGCACAAAGACTTCTGTATCGAGCAATGGCTTTTTTATCTGAATGTTCTGGGGATTGAACTGTAAGATCTTCATACTGAGCTGCCTCCCCAGCTCTTCTTGAATTTTATTTTCAGACGAGTCTTGCTAAGTTGCTACGTTACCCAGGCTGGTCTCAAACTTTTGATTCTTTTGCCTCAGCCTCCCAGGGTACTGGGATTACAGGTGTGCCCCACCACCTCCGGCCCCATAACTACTTCCTACAGAAACAATTAAATAGCCCAGGGGCTGGTCCAAGATGTATCTCATGACTTGAACAGTTTATTGAAAATAAGTCACCAGGCCGGGGATTTAGCTCAGTGGTTCAGGCACCTGCCTTGCAAGCACAAGGTCTGGAGTTCGATCCCCGGTACAAAAATAAATAAATAAGTCACCAATTTTACACACACATGCACACACGCACACACAGTAACACACACTATTCTTGGTGTCAACAAAAGCTTTTTTTTTTTTTAACTGAGTCTTGTTTCTGCCTTCTCATTTAAAGGTGAAGATGAATTTGATCACTTCCTTCTAGCAAGAAGTTGAAATTCAGAAGAGATATCCCATAAATTTTCAGACAGCTATTTAGCAATCACAGTTTTGAATGAGCTATTTCACTATACAGAGCAGTAGAAAAGATGGACTCTGCTCTTGATATTCTCCCATGATGGAGGTGGAAATGTACTGTTTATTCCTACTTCAGGGTCAGGCTTTTCACTCCTTTCAAGCTAACAAACCAGCCCATTACCATTTGCTGTTCCCTCTCTGGCAGAAGACATGAGACTCTTGGTTCAGATACAAAGAAATCCGTGACTCATGAGGACACCAGTAGCCAGAGTGCACGTGGGTCATGTCAGTTCCCTCTTCCCTGCCTGTCTCAAAGTCCCCATCATGGATTCCTGCACACACAGTAAACTAGGGTACAGAGAAAGACACTGAACTGGGGAATCTGCCTCTGTAGTGATCCTATACTTTGCCAAGTGGGAGCGGTTACCTGCTTTGCTTGTTGCAAACACACCCAGAGGAAATGAGCTGGATAAAGAGTAGTCAAGGGTCTCCATTCTTGACACACTTACCAGGAAAGGAAGGCTCAGGGCCCACAGCAGAGTGCCTCTTCTAACGCAGACCGGCAGTAAGTGTCAGGTAAGCATCACAGCGCAACAAATACAAATGGGGCAGACATTTAAGAGGATAATTCAGGTAGAGCCCAAACATCCAACCCACATAGAGTTATGGTCCAGAATTATCACTTCTGCTTTAAGCTATGAGACTCTCCCTGTCTCTATACCTTCCATCATTATATCTTGGCTGACAATGGCTTCCTATCAAGTCCTCTTTTGCTATTCAAAGAAAGACAACATGTAGGAAAAAACTAATGCATGAGCTAATAGAAATGAATATGTATTTGTCCTCTGTACATCAATATTTCCAGCAAGCAAGGGACTCAAAGTCCTGAATTCTAAATATTTCTTAACATACCACAGGCATCTGTAAATTCTCACGCTGTCTCCTTTCTCTGTTAATTGTGTTGTAAATATCCAGAATTTACCTGGGCTGGAGAGATTTTAAAGAATACATCATTTTTAGATCTGCCAAAGTATCTAAAACTTTTTTTTCTGTTTCTGTTCTATACATGATTTGTTCTGCACTTGATTTTCTTAATTTTATTAGGGTTAATAATTTCAAACGTAAGTATGAAGATGTCCAGCAGCAAAACTCAATTTCAGCAGTGAAAGATTTACTTTATTCTTACACTCGTTGAATGACCTTGGAAATGGATTTTATAGAACATGGATTTCAGTGCTTATAGAAGACTCTGATAAAGCTATCAAAGGGTAAAAGCATTATTTAAACCAGAAAAGAATTCTAAGAAAACACATCAACAGAATTCTAAGTGGTGTGGAATTATTTAAAAAACAGCCAAGCATTTAAACAACTGGGGAGGGGCATGTCTTTTTGGCATGAGTTACAAATAAATACCCTTCATGAGATATAAAGTGGTATTTCCCCAGGATGCACATTCCTGTAAAAGATTATGATTTGTGTTTCTTTTTATGAGTAGTTTTATCGGGCTGCAAAGATTTGGCTGCAAAGGGGAGTATATGCAAAATTAATGTTGTTTTCAGAAGGACAGGGCATTCATTTCAATGCCAATAGAACGTGTGGTCAATAAAGTTGAAATGTCTAGATTTGAGGACAAAGGACTGGTATAGCTATATTCTCAGCTACAAGTATTACACTGACAGATGCCATTATTTCCATTATCATTTTGAATAACTCCCGGGGAGATGACATTTAAGAGTTTTAGATACTGTTTCAGCTTACTCTCCAGTGAATCTTTAAGCTGAGAATGATAATTTCATCCAAGAAATGCCCTCTTCTGCAGGGAGTCGATGAGGGTCCCTGATCCCCTGAAGTCGGATGGATCTGAGGATGGGAATGAGTAAACAGAGGCCCGAGCTGCATTGGGAACGCCCACAAGCTCAAGGCCATAGGGCAGCTTCCCATCCACCCCTCCAACTCTGATCACCACCTTGAGCTCCAGGCCCGAATTTCTGAACACTGATTAATATATCTGTGGAACAGGTCCCCAGCCACTCAGCCTCTCCACATCCCAAACCACACTGCTTATTCTGCTTTTAGGGCCCCTTCTCTCCCATGATCTCCAGGCCTAGCTGCTGGCATCTTGGCTCGCACTCACCAGAACCGTCTCCTGCTAGGTCTTCCTCATCTCATCTTCTCCCTGCACCGCCAGCGCACGGTCAGTGGCCACACCCTGCTGGTTTGGGCTTTGAAGTCACTCTCAGACTATCTTCATGCTTCCTGGCTTAATCCCCCTCCGGTGGCATCTGCCTGGTCACCTCCGTGTTTTCAGTCTGTCATTCCACAGATACCAATAAACTCAGCAGCCTGGGTGAACCTTGAGGGATTATGCTGAGTGTAAAAAGCCAATTCTAAAAGTTTACATACTATGTGATTGTGCTGAAGTAATGTTCTTTTCTTAATGTTATCTCTCTCTCTCTGTTTTGTTTTGTTTTCCGGCAGTGCTGGGGATTGAACCCAGGACCTTGTGCATGGTAAACAAGTGCTATATCACTGAGCTACATCTCCAGCCCTCCATTTATGTAACTTTCTTGAAATGAAAACATAAAAATGGAGATCAAACTAGTGATAACAGGGATTAGGAAGAGGGGATTCTTGCAACTGCATTCACAGTTATCCTAAGATAAAGAGTTTCATTTAAAATCTTGGCGTTGTCTTAATCACCCATCAAAGTTTTAAGTTACGTGTTGCGATTGTTAAAAATTGTGCACCTCCTTACATGTTGACCATACCAAGATTTTCTTAGACATTTTACTGACTACCTAATCATTATCAAACTTTTAAAAGCCATCATTTTATATTAAGAATAATTTGATCAGCTACATAAAAGAATAAACAAATGTATGCATATAAAGGCCAATTTTGATCCAGAAATAAAACCACATACACAAAACAAAACCTCTACAAAGCGGGTGACAATCAATCACCCACTCTTATCCCGGACCCCGAGAGGGGCGAAGGATTCTGCTGCCCTCTGGGCTGCCGAGAGGAGCTGACCTTCTCCCGCCTCTTTTCCCGCAGGATCTGCTCTTCAGTGTGTGCGCCCTCAATGTCCTCTCCACCATTGTGTGTGCGCTGGCCACAGCCATGTGCTGCATGCAGATGGTCTCCGCCGACATCCTGCAGACGGTGAGTGGCCCCTTCGTGCCCGAGCCCACCACAGCGGCACGCTGGTCCCTCCTCCTCCTCTAGCCAGTTGGAAGCCTGTGAGGATGAGGCCCTGTGAGACCCGGAGCTGCGTTCTGGAGGCTCAGCCTCCGTGTGGCGCTGTTGATACACTGACCTGAGAGGTCACTGGGGCTCCACGGCGACAGAGTCCAACCCCTGTCCTGTCTTCCTGGAGGCCCGTGGGTAATCTCAGTGAAAGTCCCCCGTTCTAAACGTCCTCCGGGCCCAGCTCCTCCAGAGCAAGGCTCTTTCCTCACGCTTAGTTTTCCCCTTCGGTAAAGGAAGTTTAGGGCTGTTGGAAGATGAATTCTCAAATTGAAAAACTGCTGGCCTTTGCTGTTGAATTTGCTAATTAACCCTGAGCTCATAATCCAGTGGCGGGCAGTGACATCGTTTGTCATCCTGGCCAGTGTCTCCCACAAGAAGAACTGCTGCTCCTGGGGGAGCAGGGAGGCCTGCACCGGGGTCACAAACTTACTGGCTCACATGTATAAACACACTTCACGAGCCATGAAGGCACTTCCTCTTTTTTGCACTAAGTCAAGTACACTTTTATTTTTATTTTTTTCCTTAAATTCTTTCATTGGTACATTTCGGGGTGAATGGAATATGGCCCAGTGCTCAGTACCTCACCACCGAACTCAGTGCTGTAAGCAGAAACTGGTCGGAAGGTGTTCTTTGATGCTCAGGCTAGGAATTGCTCTTTTGCTCTCTTTTTGTCTTTCCCTCCCTCCCTTTCAGTGTCTCTGTCTTCATCTTTTTTTTCTGTCACCCTAATAACAAAATACCTGAGACTGGTTATTTGTAAAGAAAGAGGGTTTGCTTAGCTCACAGTTCTGGAGGCTGGAGAGCCCAAGATTGAGGGGCTGCATCTCCCTGGCTGTTGCAAAAGGAGGAAGGGAAATGGGCATGTGCAGAGGAGACCAGGCTTGCCCTGCAAGAGTCTGCTCAGGTGGTAGCTGACCAAGTGCCAAGCGAGTAAGAGCTCACTCCAGCTCAGTGGCATTAATCTATGTATGAGGGCTCCATTCCCACGCCCCAAACACTTCCTAATAGGTTGCACCTCCCATTTGTATTGGGGAATTAAGCCTCAATATGAGTTTTGGTGGAGACCAAGCATAGTCAAGCCATTCTCTCTGTCTCTGTCTCTGCCTCTCTCTGTGTCTGTCTGTCTCTCTCTCTCCCTCACTGAGAACGTACCCTGCCTTTTCCACCCAATATTTTATCCATCTCATAAAGAAAAGGTGAGGTGTTCCTATAGTAAGCTTGTTATTTTATTTTACTTCTCATCCACTGCCTGGCAATACATCAGTTCATCAGGATAGAGGGCCACGGAGCATCATTACCAAGACGTTAAAAATTCGTTGCTCTTAATCATGTGCCAGCGTGGCCTCCTCATCCTGGTATATATCTACACAGCTGTCACAACCACGCCAACCTTTGCAAGAGGTCGCAGTGCTCTGAAAGGTGTCTAATTAAGCATTTATTCAGCAGGGTGAACTTCTGGCCTTCTTCGTTGCAGCCTCGTGTTGGCAATTTTCTCCAGCATGTTGTGTGAAGGAAAGGTTAAGTACCATGGGGTTCTACTCACCTCGGCAGATTTTACTATTGATCTGTAAATACCACACCAATTTCACTGAAGTAAGGGCTATGAATGCTAAAAGTTTGCATTCCCCTAGATTTAAGCACTAAAATGAAAAATTTTCCACAAAATAACAATGACGTATAGTCTAGCTATGAAAGCATGTGCAGTCATAACAGCAGTGTGCAGGGCTATCATGTGGTCACACTGTGGAACAGGAGGAGGCCTGGAGTTCTGGCTCCAAAGTCGGTCGCATCTGGCTTGAGTCCCAGCCCTTCTGTGTATGACTCTGCACTTCTCATTAAGCTTACTTGTGTCCGTTTCCTCACCTACAAAATGAACCCAATGGGACACTTGTGATTGTTCAATAAAGGTGATCTATGTGGGTTTTTATTTTATTTATTTTTTACTTGCAGTTCTGGGGATTGAACCTAGGGCATCACACGTGCTAAGCAAGCTCTGAGTCACTGAGCTACACCCCCAACCCTATGTTGAGTATTTTAAATGTGAAAGGAGTATCAGCTTGTTGTTGGGACACCATCGCATGACGCAAATGCAGCCGCACCTTGATGTACTTTATCAACCATAAAGCACTTAGAAAAGTAAAATAGTAATGACAGCAGCTGTGTTTTAGTCTCCTGTTTCTGTAATAAAATATCTGAGGCCGGTACTTCACAAAAAGAGGCTTATTTAGCTCACAGTCTTGGAGGCTGAGAGTTGAAGCAGCACAGCGCCTCATCTTTTCCTCACAAATGGGGAGGCTGCATTACATCCTCACAAGAGGGGACTGTGTGACAGCATGGCGGGTGCCATCACAACAGAAGTAGCAAGAGGGAGAGAGAGGCCAGCCTTGCTCTGAATATCAACATGCTCTCCCAGGAACCGACTCTTTCCAAGAAACCAGGAGTAAGGCCACCCAAGGGTAAGTCCGGGTGATATATCCACTTTCCACTAGGCCCCACCTCTGAAAGGTTCCAGCTCCCAACACTGCCACACTGAAGGCCAAGCCTCCAACACAGGAAGCCTTTGGAGGCCAAACCACATCCACACCTCAGCAATCTGCTGTGAGAAGCTCCGGTTGTTTTCAACGCTAAGTGTGTTGTCAATTGGTTTGCTTCAAATCCCTGGCTTGAAATTAGAAATAATTGACTTTCCTGCTAGAGAGTCTTCCCTGTTTGACCATGCACTGTGGGACCTAGAAAACCTGGGCCGCCTCTGAGCTCCAGAGTCACAGGGCAGACAGAAGGGGGATGGTGGTGTGTGACCATGGTGCCTGTGGGATCAGGGCACAGTCACAGGCACATCGCCATTGGTCTCCATTTCCTCAGCTCTATGTGCAAGGAAGTGATTGTGCTCTTCTAACCCCACAGAGCTGCTGAGAGGACAAGTCATGTGATACATGGGATGGGCTAGGAAAAGCATGGTGGTCACAGGGAAGCTGGCTTTTGGCATACAGTGGAAGGCTGGCTTTACAGCTGCCCTCTGAGAAACAATGAAGCTTGTGGTTACCCCTAGAAGGGTGGAACAAGAAACTGCTTTGCTTGCCTGCCATTCCATTGGTGAGTGTGTGCAGATCCTGGGGAGCAGATCAGCGCGGCTGCAGGCGGATCCCATTTGGGGGTCTGCCCTGACACTAGGGTCTCCTGCACACCTGCCCAGGCCAGGGTCCTACCTGGAAAGGAGCTGCACGGAAGTTTAGGCTTTGGCTGGAAGCCCGCCATTCCACTGGTGAGTGCATGCAGATCCCAGGGAGCAGCTGTGTGGCCCAGACCTGTGTGGCTGGAGGCAGATCCCAGCTGGGCCTCCACCCCAATCCAGGAGCCTTGGGCACACCTGTGAAAGCCAAGGGGCCACCCAGAAAAGGGCTACATGGGCACACGGGCTTCAGCCAGAGGCTCACCATACAACTGGCCACAGCCAGGGACCTTCCTGGAGAAGAGCTGTACAGGCACTTAAGCAACACCAGAGACTTGCCCAATACCATTGATAAGTGCATGGCAACCCTAGCCAAAGCCTGTGGAGACAACAGGACTGGGGTGCACAGCCCCCAACCAAAGGCCCTCCTAGACAATAGCTACATAGGGGTCTCAGCAAGAGGCACACCTAGATACCATCCCAAGTGCATACAGGCCCCAGCCAGAAGCCCACCCAGACAACATGTCAGCTCAGGGATCCAGAAGGCCACTAGTCTGAACCCAGGAATTGGTGTACTGGTGAGCAGCAGAATAAAGGCCGCTCGGTGGCTTGCTGAGAACTCAAGACTACTGGGTGAAAAAAAAGTCACCTCAAAAAAGACAGCAGGCTGAATCTTTTGAAATGAGAAGACACGTAAATAAATGTCAAAACCAGACTTCCAGATCACCTAAGACAACCCCAAAGGGCAACGAGATGGAGCAATCTGATACGTAACCACCTGGACTCTCCCAACTGGCAATGAAAGAGGACCTGGAAAACATGAAATCAGAAATAACTTCTCAGATAACAGCAGAGATTGTGCCCATAGTGCAAGGCATGATTAATAAGTCTAGAGAGGACACAGATAACAAAAAACCCCAAAAAACAGAGGAGCTGAGGAACATGATGGAATCCCAACATAGGAAACAAATGGAATCCATAAAACAGATACAAACAGATTTCCAGGAGATTAAAAACCCCATTGAAAGTTTATGCAGCAGAATAAGCCAATGTGAGGATAGAATGTCAGATATAGAAGATAGGATTGCAACTAGTGACCAGGAAAAGAAAAATTTCTTAAAACTAGTAAGGGATCATGAGAAATCAATCCAGCAACTGCTAGATGATGCAAAGAAGAATAACATCAGACTGATTGGAGTCAATGAAGAAACAGGAGAGAGTGCAGATGACATAAAAAAACTGTTCACAGAAGTGATGGCAGAAAACTTCCCAAGCAGGGGGAAAGAACTTGACATACGTATAAGTGAGGCATATAGGCACTACTAGCTGTGATTTAAAAAAAAATCTACATATAGGCATATAATACTTAAGATTCCAGAAACTCAACAGAAGAACAAAATTCTACAAGCAGTGAGAGAAAAGAAACAAATCACATACAAAGGCAAGCCCATCAGAATCACAGCAGACTTCTCAGCACAAACCCACAAGGCAAGAAGAGTGTGGAGTGACATAGTTCAAGCCCTAAAGGAAAATAGCCTCCAACCCAGATTGATGTACCCTGCAAAACTATCTTTCTTTCAAAAGTGATGGAGAAATAAGATACTTTCATGACAAAGAGCACCTTAGGAACTTCATGAATACCAAACCAGCACTCCAAAAAATTTTAGACAATATGCTAGGAAAAGACAATGAGGATCACAACCCCAGGAAGCCCAGCAGAATGAATCCATCAGGCATGACAAGAAATTAAACACAAAGGGGGAGAATCCAAAAAAGGAAAGAGTCATGACAATGATAAGTCAATATGTATCAGTTATAACAATCAATGTTAATGGCTCCAATTCACCAATCAAAAGAAATAGACTGGCAGAACGGGTCAAGAAACAAGATCCACCAATATGCTGCATACAAGAAACACACTTCATTCAAAAAGAAACTCATAGACTAAAAGTTAAAGGGTGGAAAACAATACTCCATGGGACAGGAACCCCCAAAAAAGCAGGAGTAGTTATCCTGTTTGAAGATCAAGTGGATTTCAAACCAACACTGATTAAGAGAGACAAAGAAGGACACTACATCCTTGTAAAGGGAACAATCCAAGAGGAAGAGATTACAATCATTAATATATATGCACCAAATGCTAGTGCAAACAACTATATAAAACAAATATTAATGGACATGAAAAATCATATAAACACTAATACAATAGTAGTGGGGGACCTCAGTATCCCACTATCACAAACACATAGATCAACTAGACAAAAAATAAACAAAGAAATACTAGAACTCAATCAAACCCTTGATCAAAAGAACTTAACAGATGTTTACAGAATCAGAATACACATTCTTTTCAGCTGCACATGGGATGTTCTCAAAAATAGTCCACATACTCGCTCATAGAACATATTTAAGTAAGTGGAAAGCAATTCAAGTTATCTCCTGTATATTATCAGACCATAGTGCAATGACATTGGAGATCAGTAGCAAAAGAAACCACAAGAATTTCATAAGCACATGGAAACTGCACAAAACACTTCTGAATAACCAATGGGTCACAGAGGAAATTAAAGAAGAAATCAGACAGTTCCTACAATTAAATGACCATGACAATACAACATATTGGAATCTATGGGACACAATGAAAGCAATCTTACAAGGGAAATTCATAGCAGTGAATACTCACATTAGGAAAACAGAGCAATCTCAATTACACAACCTGATGCTGCACCTCAAGCTTCTAGAAAAAGAAGAGCAGGACAAACCCAAAGCTCATACAAGGGAGGAAATTATAAAGATCAGGGAAGAAATCAATGCAGTGGACACTAAAAGAGGGACATAAAAAAAAAAATCAATGAAGCCAAGAGTTGGTTCTTCGAAAGAATAAAAAACTGACAAACCCTTAGCCAACCTTATCAAAAAAAGGAAAGAAGGGCCAGAGATTTAGCTCAGTGGTTCTGGCACCTGCCTCACAAGCGCAAGGTCCGGAGTTCAATCCCCTGTACCAAAAATAAATAAATAAATAAATAGGAAAGAAAAGGCTCAAATTCATTGAATTAGGAATGAAAAGAGTGAAATTACAATGGACCCAGAAGAAATCCAGAGGATCATCAATACCTACTTGGAGAACCTATATGCCAATAAGATGGAAAATACAGATGAAATAGATTCCTAGACATGTGTGAATTACCAAAGTTGAACGAAGATGACCTAAAAATTCTAAATAACCCAATATCAACCAATGAAATTGAAAACATAATTAAAAACTTAACAACTAAGAAAAGCCCGGGTCCTGATGGCTTCACTGCTGAATAATACAAGACATTTAGAGAGGAACTAGTGCCACTACTGTTTAAACTCTTCAATGAAATTGAAAAGGAAGCAATACTCCTGAATTCATTCCTGGAAGCAAGCATCACCTTGGTCCCTTTGAAAGCATAGAAAGACCCAACCAAAAAAGAGAACTATAGGCCAATCGCACTAATGAACATAGATGCAAAAATCCTTAATAAGATACTGGCAAATAGAGTGCAGAAGATCATCAAGAAGATCGTACACCCTGACCAAGTGGGATTCATCCCAGGGATGCAGGGATGGTTCAACATATGCAAATCAATAAATGTAATACACTATATTGATAGAGCCAAGGACAAAAACCATATGATCATCTCAATAGATGCAGAAAAAGCATTTGACAAAATCCAACATGCATTTATGATAAAAACCCTACAAAAAATTGGAATAGATGATCTCTACCTCAATCTGATAAAAGCCATTTCTGAAAAACCAACAGCCAATATCATACTAAATGGTCAAACACTGAAATCCTTCACACTAAAATCAGGAACAAGACAAGGATGTTCACTATCACCACTCCTGTTCAATATAGTTTTGCAACCATTAGCCACAGCAATTAGACAAGACAAAGAAATAAAAGGAATAAAGATAGGATATGAAGAAGTCAAATTGTCATTATTTGCAGATGACATGATACTCTATATAGAAGACCCCAAGAACTCCACCAAAAGCCTTCTAGACTTAATAACCAAATTCAGTAAAGTAGCTGGATACAAGATCAACACACAAAAATCAATAGCTTTCCTCTACACAAACAACAGACTCACTGAGAGAGAAATAGGGCAAACAATTTCTTTCATAATAGCATCCAAAAAACTGAAATACCTAGGAATCAACCTAACAAAAGAAACCAAAGACCTCTTCTCTGAAAACTACAGCACTCTGAAAAGAGAGATTCAAGATGATATCAGAAAATGGAAAGACATCCCCTGCTCCTGGGTAGGAAGAATCAACATAATGAAAATGGCCATACTTCCAAAACTGCTATATTGATTCAATGCAATCCCAATTGAAATTCCAGCAGCATATTTCATGGACCTTGAGAAAACAATCCAAAAATTCATTTGGAACAAGAAGAGACCCAGAAGAGCAAAAGCAATTCTAGGCAACAGAGACATGGCAGGGGGTATCACAACCCCCAACTTGAAACGATACTACAAAGCTACTGTGATAAAAACAGCATGGTACTGTCAAAGAAACAGACCTGAGGACCAGTGGAACAGATTAGAAGATACAGAAACACCTCCAGACACACTCAGCCACCTCATTTTCAACAAAGGAGCCAAACACCCTCACTGGCTGGAGGAAAGATAGCCTCTTTAATAAATGGTGCTGGAAAAATTGGGTTTTAACTTGCCAAAGATTAAAACTAGACCTGTATCTGTCACCATGCACTCAACTAAAATTGAAATGGATTAAAGATCTAAATATTAAAATAGAAACGCTGAACCAGTTGGAACAGAGGTGAGGTAGAACTCTTGAAGACATCTGTGTAGGAAAAGATTTTAGGAACAAAACCTCAGTTGCCCATGAACTAGAACAAACTATCAGCAAGTGGGATCTCTTCTTATTAAAAAAAACTGCTCAGCAAGAGAAACCACCAACAGTGTGAAGAGACAACCCACAATGTGGGAAAAAATTTTCACCTCCTCTTCCCCTGACAGAGGTCTACTATCTCAAATCTATAAAGAACTTTAAAAAATCAGACTTCCCAGATTTAAAGACCCAATCCAAAAATGGGTATCGGAAATGAACAGACATTTCTCAGACAAAGAAGTAGAAATAGCAAATACACATATGAAAAAATGTTCAACATCACTGGTCATTCGAGAGATTCAAATGAAAACAACGCTGAGATTCCACCTCACCCCAGAAAGAATGGCTGCTATCATGAAATCAACCAATAACAAATTCTGGCTGGGCTGTGGGGAAAGAGGAACCCTCCTCCACTGCTGGTAGGAGTGTAGACTGGTGCAACCACTATGGAAATTAGTACGGAGATACCTCAAAGAACTAGGACTGGAAGTCCCATTTGACCCAGCTATTCCCCTGCTGCGTATCTTCCCCAAAGAATTAAAAAAATCATACTACAGTGATATATGTGCACCCATGTTCATAGTAGCACAATTCATGATAGCTAAAACTTAGAAACAACCCAATAGCCCAGCAACTGGTGACTGGATAAAGAAAATGTGGTTTTTTTAATAAAATGGAGTATTACTCAGCCATAAAGAATGACAAACTAGAGACATTTATAGGTAAGTGGATGCACATTGAGGCAATACTCTTAAGTGAAATAAATAGGACACACATGTGTAAATACAGAATAGTTTCTCTAGCATGAGAAATGGAAAGTGTAAATAAGGACTAAAATGTGTAATAGATAATGTGAAACAGGAAGAAAAGGGGCAAAGGGGAAGGGAAAGAGGGAGGAATAGGAGAAAGGAAAGAAGGGAATGGAATTAATATGAGAAAATTTGAAAAATGGAAACAAAGTCTTTGTAAATAGGGAGGGATGGAGGGGTTGAAGGGAGGGCAGGGGAAAGGGGAAAATATAAGAACCAAGATGGATTGTATAAAGGTGCAAATTTCCAGTGATGAATGTCATTATATTGTTTACCTTAAATGTACCAATAAAATTAATTTTTAAAAAACTGCCTTCTTAGGGTGACTCAGAATTTCTCTCTCTTATTTTACTTCATTAGAGTCTTTAAAAAATAATATTGGATAATTGAAACAATTCAGCTTATATAGTAGTAACATGTTTATAAAGCTAATAATCTCTCTCTAGTTACATGGAAGACACCAATGCTAAAACTTTGCTGGAAATCCTTCTGTTGCTTCATTTCTTAAATTCTTAGATAAACTTATATAAATGTGTTACCTTCCACTTTCCTTGCTCTCTTCCTCCTTCTCTCTACTCTTCCCTCCATCTTTTCCACCATTGTATCAATACACCACATGTTTACGCATTCCTCAGTTCATAGTCGTATGGACTGTTTCCCTTTCTTGGTTATTATAGATAAAGTGCTGTATGGACATCCTTCCTTATACAAGTTTTTGTTTGTTTGTTTGTTTGTTTGTTTTTAGGTACCAGGGATCAAGCTCAGGTCCTTGCGCTTGTGGGACAGGCGGTAGAACCACTGAGCTAAATCCCCGGCCCTCCTCTTATACAAGTTTTGGTGTGGACATTTGTGTTATTTTTCTCTTAGATGTATATCCAGGAGTAGGATCATAATCATGACTCTATTTTGAGGAACTACCAGACTTTCCAAAGCAGCTGCACCATTTTACATTCCCACCAGCAGACTGTGAAGGTTCCAGTTTCTCCACATTGCTGCCAACACTTATTATCTATCTTCCAATTATAACCATCCTAGTGTTTGTGGAGTTGTACTTTATTGTGAACTTGATTTGCAGTTCCCCGGTGTTCAATGACTGTACATTTGGCAGAAATGGTTTTCAGATCTTTTGGCCATTTAAATAATTGGGTTGTCTTTTTGTTACTGAGATGTAAAAATTCTTCATATATTATTGATGCAAATATCACACTAGATATATAATTTGCAAAAAATTTTTCCTCTTGTATGTTATCTTTTCTTTTTATGAAGCACAGAAATTTTAAGTTGGGTGAAGTCCAATTTGTCTAACTTTTTTCTTTAGTTGGTTGTATTTTGAGTGTCTTATCTGAGAAACCATTGCCTAATTGAAGGTGATGAAGATTTTCTCTTATGTTATCTTCTGGAAGTTCTATAGTGTGAGCTCTTACATTTAGCTCTTCAGACCATTTTGAGTAGATTGTTGTACGTATTTTGAAGTAGGGGTCCAGGTTTGTTCTGCTGCCAATACCATTTGTTGAAAAGAAATCATTCCTCAACAAACTGTCTTGGTAACTTAGTGAAAATCAATTAACCATAGGTGTATACATTTATTTTTGGACTCTCAGTTCTACCTCACTGATCTCTATCTGCCCTTGTGGCAGTACCACTCAGCCTTGATTATTGTAGTGTGATAATTTTTAAATTGGGACGTGTGAGTCCTCCAACTTTATTCTTTTGCCAGACTATTTTGGAGATCCTGTGTCTCGCTTTCCATATGAATTTTGGGATCAGTGTCAGTTTCTGCAAAACAAAAAAGTGTAGCTGGGATTTTGATTGAGATTGTATTAAATCTGTGGATTTATTTAAATCTGTGGTAAGGAGCATTGTCATCTTAACAATAGTAAGTCTTCCAGTCCATGAATATAGGATGTCTTTTCATTTAGATAGTCTTTCGTTTCTTTCAGTTGTACTTTGTAGTTTTTGGTGTACAGCTTCTTTTCTTAAATTTATTTCTAAGTATCATAATACTTTGATGCTTTCATAAATGGAATTGTTTTCTTAATTTTATTTGAAGTTGCTCATTGGTAGTACATAGAAATAAAAATAATTTTTATAATGATCTTATATCCTGAAACCATGCTGAACTTGTTCATTAAGTTTATTATTATGGTTTTTTTTATATACAAGATCATATCATCAACAAATAGAAGTAGGTTTGCTTCTTCTCTTTCACTCTGGATACCTTTTATTTCATTTTATCTACTAATAGCTGTGTCTGAAATCACTAACACAATGTTGAATAGAAGTGGTAAGATTGATCACATTTGCCTGCATCTAATGTTAGTGGAAAAGCACACTGGCTTTTACCATTAATATGTTAGTGTGATTTTTCAAAGACACTGTTTGTTAGGTCCAGCAAATTCTGTTCCTCACTTGTTGAGTTAATATAAAGGGTGTTAGATTTTGTCGATGCTTTTTCTGCATCCATTGAGATGATCATGTGGTTTTAACTGCCTTCCTTCTATTGATACAATGTCTTTCATAGATTGATTTTATTATGTTAAAACAACTTATATTCATGAGGTAAATCCTACCTGGTGTGATATAAAATTATTTTTATGTCATTGGTTTTTCATATTAGAGTAATATTGGCTTTATAGATAAGTTTTGAAGTGTTCCCTCTGTTTCTATTTTTTGAAAAATTTTTGAAGTACTGATATTACTTCTTCTCTAAGTGTTTAGTAGAACTCATCAGTGCAGCCATCTAGGCCTAGACTTTTCCCAGTCTCTATTTGTCTCACTTTCTGTTTCCTTTTTAGTTTGTTTTGGTAGTTTGTGTCTTTCTAGAAATTTTTCAGTGTACAACTGGATGTGAGTTAAAATGTGTCGGGACTGTGCTAGTGGGGGAAAGGGGGCTGCAGTAATTTCTTTCGTTCATTTACCAATAAAACTAGCAATCCTCAGAAGGAAAGTGTTCATTGGCATCCGTAAGTGGTGGTGCTTCTGTACTTCCCAGGCATGAGTTTTTCTTGTTCAGGGCATCTTCATTGGCTTCCTTCACCCACACCATGGCCAATTCCTGGTTTCTATGAAGTGACTCAAATATTCAGTTCTCCTTTTTAAGTTCTTCCCTTTGGTGTGTCCATTCTGTCTCACTTATCTTTTTTACTTCTATTTATTTATTTTCTTATTTTGAGACAGGCTCCTTCCTATCTCAATGTCAATTTTATTTCTCCTTTTGATTTTGAGACAGGGTCTTGCTAAGCCACTCAGTTGCCCTGGCCGGATTTGAATGTGCCATCCTCTTTGACCCTCCACCTCCCAGACTGCTGGGATTACTGGCACAAACCACCAGCACCCAGCCTCAAGTATCTTTCATCTTGAAATCGCAGCTTCCCATCCCATTTCCATTTATTCCCACTTTAAATTTAACTTTATCTTACATCCACTGCTTACCATTAGTCTTTGTTCTTTATCTTACCTTGTTTTGACATTTTCATGCTGACTGAATTTTTCTCTTGCGGACTCCATTGTGACTCTTGTTTATTAACTCATCGTGCGAATGTTATTTTTATCTGAGACCTTCACAGCGAGAAGTACCAACTCCTGACAAGCACGTTCCTGGGGGAAGACACGTGAGCAATGTGTGGAAGGCCTCTCCCGCCCCCTTTCTGATGAGCCAGTGCTCATTTCTGTTCTCAGAAAGAACCTAAGGTACACCGCTGATCTGTGGCCCCAGCTCCCACTCCCCTACTTGGACACTTTGCTGAGCAGCTCAGTCATGATTTCTGCTGTGCTTCATCTGCTAACAGCTTGTACACCTCGACACATCCTATCTGTAACCTTTGTTTTCAGGACAACCCAGATATGTGTCATTGACTGATATTTTCACTTCACTGTTATTCTCTGGTTTGCTCACTCATTGATTGTTCATTCATTCATCTGATTAGAAATGGCATTTCTGGGCAGACATCCCATGTGTTTTGTTACACATTCGGTGCTGGCAGGAATTTAGGGTCATGGAATGAAGCTCCCCAAAGAGCCCACAACTCCTTCTTTATTTCTGGGGGTCAGCATTTTAGGACAGTGAACCGTCATCGGCACTTAACACAATGGGCGCATGTATACATGAGACGCAAAGCATTATGCCTGTGGTCAGAAGTGATAAAGCTGAGTTACTCCAGTATGCATGGAAATAATGGTAAGAAACCATCTGATGCTACAATTCCTTTTACTGGCATAGTTTAGTGGAGACTGCTTTTTACCTCCTAAGTGTCTATAATATTGTTTTAGTTTTGTTTTACAGTGTAAACTTATTTTTCCATTACATTCTTTTTTTCCTCCCTGATTCCTTTGTCGTCAGACAGTTTAGCCTCAGGAGCATCATCTGCTATTAAATACATCTCTGTCAGAGCCTTGCTGGTTAAGTTCATCTCTTGTTACTGTCATTTATATTCTCACCTCTGCATATGCCTCACAAAATAGAGCTTCCTTAGAAGGTGGCCATGGCATGTGCCTTCCACAGGTAAGGCCTCTGTGGGCATGAAAGCTGTGTGGAATGCAGGCCACTCAGGGACATAAGCCTGTCCTCTGGGAGCACAGGATCTTTGCACTGGGTGCTGCTCACCTGGACAGCACCTGCAGAAGATGGTCTCTGTGGACCCACAGTGACTGTCTTTGAAACCTGGGCTCAACAGAACCATTTCTAGGCAGCAAGTGCTACTGATCTTCCAGGCCATGACTAATGGACAGCTTACTAATCTAAACAGCTACTTAAAGCAGATGACCAGCAAAATGATGCATGCTTTCCATAAATATCTTATTTTGATTTTAAATATGCTATGAGCACCTGTTCACCAGACTTGTGATCTGGAGCTACGATCTTCCCTTTGGTTATGGATCTGTTTGGTGTATTTTTTGCATCCACTTCATAGAAACTGCACCCTTTGTGACTCCCAGTTTCAGTTCCTTTATAGAAGAGAGAACCATGGGAAGCAACTGAGTGTAAAGTACTCCTAGACTTTTATGATTTTTATGATTCCCCTCACTATCTTAGAACTGCTTTGCCTGCACCTAATTTGGCAGCAGTTTGTGCCTAGCTGCTCCTCTTTATTGAGCCTTTCCAAAGCATTCAAGTTGGTTTTCATAGAACAAGCAGCTCTTCCTGTCTACAGCCACATGTCACTATGCAATTGAAATAGTGGCTAAGGTATTGTTTAGCCTGACTGGTGTGCAGCTCCCCTGGGGGACGTGGTAATCAGTGGCAGGCCCAGAAAGCCACAGATATAAACCTGGGAGTCCAGAGGAAGAGTGCCTACTCTTCTAGTGGGTTGGAGATGAGGGAGTCAGTTAAGAAATGGAAGGGACAAGCAGGAGGGGGAGGAAAGGGAAAGGGAGAAGGGGGTTGACATCGATTAAGTTATGTTAAATCCATGCACCACTTCCAAAAATAAGCCCAGCATCACGTGATATTAACATGCACTAGTAAAATATGTTTATTTATAAAAAGAAAACTTCTACTATAGCAACAATCCTGCTGTTCTACCAAGTCCAAGGAAGGGTAGAGGAAGAGGGCTTTGACCCTGTATTTCTTCGTCTTTCTGGAAAATCATCGAGGTGCACATGCTCTCTTAGGAGCCATGGTGTGGCAGGAAAGCTGGTAGAGGGGCTGTGTCCCTCATGAAGCAGGGTGGGGGTAACGAAAAGGAAGTGGCAACCTGGCCTGGGGGCCTGGAGGGTTCCTGAAATCTCCCCAGGCCTGTCTGCAGATCCCTGCTGGCCTACCCTGCCTCAGCCTCCACCCCCAGGCAGACATGGAGGCAGGGAGCAGAAGAGCCAAGAATGACCTTTGTAGGCCCCAGGCGGCAGGGGGATGCCAGGGAAGGGGCCCGAGACTCATGGGGTCAGGAATGTGCTCACGGTCACGAGGGCCCTCAGGTGAGGCAGGATCTGCCGACGAGGCCACCTCTGCCTTCCCTTTGCTGGCCCTTGACCTCTTCACACTCTCTCTCAGACCCCAGCGGCTGGGCTGTGTGGATGGAACCAAATTTTAGGGGCTCTGTGTTTAGGAAGCCCCACTTCTCGTGCACTTTGAAGACAGCATATATATGTGGATGCCAGAGTCACCTCTCCCCAGAGCAGCCCGGAGGCAGGGCCTCCACTGCACTCCTGCATGTGAGTGACAGCCCTGGGAACGAGCCATGCTCACCCTGGGTCAGTGAACCAGGCACAGGTGTGTCTTCTGACCACACAGGGAGGACGGCCTAGGCCAGGCAGAACCACTGGGGCAGAAGAGACAATGCAGAGCCCATTTTCTGCCCCTCTCATCCACGGGCAGAATGGTGCTTTACAGCTGGCAATGACCAGGTCGATCTGAGGCCTGGGAGCCCACAGCCTGGGCGGTGTGCAGAGGAGAAGGGTTCTCAGGGTCTCAGGCATTTCTGCTTGGTCCTGAAGGATGACAGGCACCGTACCAGGTGGCCAGGAGCCGGGGAGCCCAGAGGAGGAAAAAATCCTGTTTGCCGCTTAGGGCAGGGAGCGAGTGGGTTTGTTCAGAGTATATAGGGCTTTTCGACACTGGTTGGTTAGGAAGCTGGACACTGTGGGATTCAGTGAGCAGTGGTCCCTCTTGTAAGAGAGTTCTCAGTGGCAGTGACCTCATCGGATTGGGTTAAAAATAGCTCTGCGGGCAAGAAGGAGACTGGATTCCAGAGGCAGGCAGTCAAGGCTGAGAGGCGCATCGGCTGTTGCTGTGGTGAGCAGACCTAGCTAAGCAGGGGAACTGCGCAGGGAGCTGGGGGCCCATCCCCGCATGCAAGGGCCCCCAGCACCTGTGGGGCACCAAGTGAGAATGCACAGGTGTGAAACCCAGAAGGCCGACAGGAAGGAAGCTGCCCCTGGCGTTTCCACAGTTAATGCAGGGAGCTGGTGACCTGGGCGTGGAGGGCCGAGGGAACAAAAGGGTTCTGAGGTTGCACAGGCCAAGAACCATAGGAAGCTCTGCAACCAGCGCCTGGAGCTGGAGGAAGAGAAGGGAAGGGGGAAGGGACAGGAGCTCAGCTACTCCCTTAGCGCTCTCCCTCCAGCGCCCCCTACTGGCAGAGTCTCGAAGGGAGCGGGGACCATGTGATCTCCAGGCTTCCAGCCCTGCATCTCAGAGCGAGGTCAGAGTGGTGACCCTGGGCCGTGCGGCAGGCCCTGCCCTCATTAAACCGACCCTGGTGGCCGGAAGAGAGGGAGAGGTCAAGCGTGACTTGCAGGGCCATTTGCTAGGGAGGTTGCAGAGCCAAGGGAAAAGACGTCTTTTGAAAGGAGCTGAGTCTGGACGGCTCGGTGGAGATGGGAAGGGAGATAACGTGGAGTCTGAAGAAGCCGCACAGCCTGTCCTTTAACCTTTGTGCCTGGCAGCATCTGCTCTTTAATCCAGCTAATGGGATCTGCTGGGGCGCCCTGCCTCTCCTTTTCAAAAATGCTTCTTGTTCCCGTGCCTGGTAGAATTGCACCTTTAATAGGAAAGTGTTTTGGCTCTTGCATTTTATTAGTTTTGCTTGAGTATGTTATTGACTTTTCTAATTGCTGACAGAGACTAATTCAGGAGATTTGTTTATTAGAACTAAGGACATTTGCCCTCCCCTTAGGCGCTTGGTCTTGTGCTGTAGCATACGGATTCACAGCTTCCCCGGGCAGAGGACAAGAGGCGCACATTCAGCCTGCACACAACCACCGATTCACTTCTGTTTCAGACACTGAACAAACATAGCTGAGCGGCGGACCAAGCTGGCCAGGCAGGGAATCTGCTCTGTGTGTTAGGAAGACCCACGAGGGCTATGTGAGAATCAGATTGAAAATGCTACATGTTCATACACGGCCACCGTTCTTTTTCCTTCAGCCTGGAGCACATTAATGTCACAGCATTTGACCATATTCACCCACACGAGTGCAGAAAATTCTAACATCCTGGCCTCTGCCAGCGCCAGCCCACTCTACCACTGCTCCCAGAGGGCATTTCCTGTCATAGCTTCCATCACGCTGCACCTCAGCTCCAGCACCCTCCCTGGCTCCCTAGGATCTCCAGAATTAAGAGTTGGCTTTTGGACTAGAGCCTTACCTGTTTGCTTTCCTGAAACATATTGTTCGCAGACTCACCTGTTCTTGAGCCTGCATGCTGACCTACAAGCCCAGCCCTTGAAAGTTACCAGTCTTCCAAGACCCATTCAGGTGTTATCTTCTTCACAGTGCTTTGTGACCCCGGGTTCCCACACTGCTTGGAGACTAACGGAGTGTGATGCTTGACGGCGTTCAGGTGACCCCGCAGAGTTCTTGTCCCCCACCGCCCTGGCCCCTCTCCCTGCTTCGCCTGCCTGCAGTGAGAGGTCCCAGAGCCTGGAGCCTACACAGTGCAGGTCTCCTTGCACCTGCACACTCCGCCTTACATCAGTGGAGCAAGGTTCCCGGTGTCACCACGCGACAGGTGGCCTTGGGCAGAAGAGAGCTGAGGGTGCAGGGAGAAGCAGTTACTGAGAGTGAGCCAGGAGACACCCACTCTGTTAAAATGTGTTTCCCTCAGTTTGTTTAAGCAGCATCTCAGCATCCAGGTTGCCCCATAGAATATTCCGAAACTTTTGCAATGTATATGGATTCCCCAGAACTGTATAATATAGTAATAGTCCATATCCAGTGGGACCCAGGGTGACATATTGAGAAATGTAGGGTCAAAGAAGTAAACGAATCCTTCAACACAGGCCTTCTCAGGACCTGTGACACATCACGCACATTGCAGGGGACCAAGAAGAGGGCATACATGGGTGTTTCCCAGGTTTGTCTTTAGGCTCGGAACTTGGGGGGGCGTGTGTCTTGGGGGCCCAGTGTTTCCTTATGAGCATACCTCGGGAAGTGCTATCTTGGACTGTGGATGGCAGGCATCCTGTTGCCTGTCGTCTTTGAGGAGTGTAATTGCTGTAACCGGGTTTAGCAGGAGAGGTAGTATTAAAGACTTCCTAGATGCTATTTTTTTCTCAAAATAAAATAGAAATACAAGTCCTGTGCAGAACAGCATGGGAAACGAAGCGTAATGAGGCTTCTGAGGCAAGGCGTTCCTGGCGGAGCCATCCTTTCAAAATGTGTGTTTAGCAGTCCCGGCTTGACAGATTAAATTACAGGCGTTCCACACTGATCATTAAAGCTGGTGTGGAATTAGCTTAATTAGACACGAGCCACACAAGATGTCCCTAGTAACTCCGGTTCTATGTGTTTTCCAGTTCTTCCCCCAAAGAGCGCATTCCACCAACCCTGCCTGTGTGACTCCCCACGGCACCGTTCTCCACCAGACCCTGGATTTCGATGAGTTCATCCCTCCACTTCCCCCGCCACCCTATTACCCTCCGGAGTACACCTGTACGCCCTCAGCCGAGGCCCCCAGGTTGGTCCGCCCGCGATGCCCCGCCATGTTCCGGGTCCCAGGCGCCAGGAGAAGCAGCGCGGTTGGGGGGGGAAGTGGAAATGACCCACTCGCTTTCAGGGGCAGGTTCCACAGAACCACGAGCGAGCACGGGAAAGCATACTCGATGGGTGAGTATGCAGTGAGGGAGAAAGGACAGGTGGCTTCAAAATGGAGCACTTCTTCAAGTACCATTGCAGTGTCACCAGAAAGGAAGCACAGGCAGACGACAGCGGCCCGATCATGTTCCCGTGACGTGCAGAGCAGCTACTGAATGCCAGTCATTTATACGACATGTCAAATCTAGTTGAGGATCCCATCAGCTATATGATGATTTCAATTGTAATGGACAGCCCCATAGATTTCTTTGAAAATGTGGACATCTTTCCAGAAGAAAACCAAAAGCTAAAGTTGCCCAGCAAGTCAGGCTTTTATTTCTCAAACACGATAGGTTTTGGATGCGGGGAAAGCCTGACAATTGATGTTCTGATTGCTTTGAGAGAAATGTCAGTATTCAGGCTCCTTCTTCAGGCAGTGACAGTGTGACAGACGGTTCTGCCTTTGCAGGGGCCTCCACCTGGACTTTGCTTCCTCGCCGTTCAGCACTTTGTATGATGTTGCCATCAACAGCCCCGGCATGCTGTATCCTGCTGAGCTTCCTCCACCATATGAGGCCGTGGTGGGCCAGACCCCCACCAGCCAGGTGAGGTCGGGGCCCAGACAGCCCAGTGCCTGTGACCGCCTTGTCTGGAGACCTTCTGTGCACACCTGTGTGGGTGTAAGCCTTCCGGCAGACCCATGGGATCCCAGTTGTCTTAGTCACTTTCTCATCACTGGGACATAATGCCAGACACCCACACCTTAGGGGAAGAGAGGTTTACTTTGGCTCATACTCAGCTGGCTCCAAGGCAGAAACAGTACGCGGCAGAGGGGTGTAGTGGAGGAAGGCTGCTCAGGTTGTGGTGCCCAGGAAGCAGAGAGAGGAGGGAGATATATCCTTCGGGGTCACACCCCCAGTGACCTGCCTCTCCGGTCAGCTGTGGCAGCCCCTTGACCCAGTCACCTCCCACCTCCCAAGCTCCGCCTCTGACTGCATGAGAGTTTGGGGGTGTTGTTGATTGATCTTTTAGCCGAGCTGTGGAAGAAGCGACAGTCTCAGAGAGCAGTACCTTCGGATTCCAACCCAGGGCTGGGGACCCTACCACCGGAGCTTTCGCCTTAGCTACCCAGCTCCGTTACTGTGGCCACACATCACAACTCAGATGTGTCTGAGCTCAGTGTGGGCCATTGTGTCTAAACACTGGGCAGGACCCTCACCCCTGTGGACCCAGCACTCAGGCCACATGCCACTGTCTGTCATAGTCCACTACAGCGGTACCCAAACAGTTCCAGACCTCTGGTCCATGGCCAGGAGGCCACAGGCTGGGGAAATACCTCCACCACCAGGTATTTAGGACCTCCTCTGAGGTGGGCATGCCAGGAGATTCCACTGCCTCACAGTGCCCGATGAATACCAAGTACTCGGAGTATGTTCGAGAAACCTCAGTTTCTCCATCTGAAAAATGGGGATCATAACAGTGCCAGAGTCATAGGATGAAGTGAGATGTTTTCTGTAATGGACTCCACCTGGGACTTGGAACACAGTAAGTACTGAATCCAGAGCAACACTAATCCTTTGGGTGGGCGGGGAAGCGCTTCCGTCTTTGTAGTCATCACTATTGTTGTCCTTACTGAGCTGGACCACCCCTGGCCAGGGCAGAGAGCTGAGGATGCCTGCAGAGATCCCATAGCCCCCTGAATATAGGTCAGCAGCCTGTAGGAGGCCACAGGGAGAGATATGGGTGGGGGCATTGCTGAAAGCTGCCCCCAAGCACAAGCAGAGCGGGTGGGAAAAGCATGAGCAGGCGCATCCAAGAGGCAGTACGGAGCACATCCCGACCTCACTGCCCCGTGGGCTTCTCTGCAGCCATGGAGCGCTGGACTGGTGCCCCTCTTCTCCTTGCCGGTGTCAGGTCAGGCCAGCAGCCCAGCATACCTGCAGACTCCTGGACCACTGCCTTTCTGACGTCACCTGGAGCTCTCATCTCTGCCCCTTGGACATCCCGAGGGCCCATGTGCCCATAGGACGGGAGGCAGTGCTTTATCCCAGCCCCTGACCAGGGCTCCAGCCCTGAGGAACCTCTGGCTTCCTGTTGGCCGTGCCACCTCAGCCTCACACACCTCAAGGACAGGCACGTCTGTGAGGACAGATCCCATCTGCAGGCCAGGTGGTGCGGGACAGCGGGAGAAAGCAAGCTGTGTCCACTCTGTGCCCAGCAGAAGTGCGGGCAGTGCATTGGACCCCGTCAGGCTCAGCATGTCTCCAGAGGAAATGCTTGTCATGGGGGTGTCCTTCAGGGGGGCTTGTGCAGGCCAGCTCAGCACCAGGCCAACCTCAGGAGCACGACCCCACCCTGATCCAAGCTGACAATGCCCAAGCAGTTCCAGCTCTGAAAATCCTGGAGGAGGCTTTGACCTTTTCTGTGTGCACAGTAGAACCGGCTGTCTGGGAGATCCTGTACTGAGGAGGCAAAGGGTGACCCTGTGAGCTTGTTTCTAAATTTCAGTAAGAGAGATTCTCTTGGATTTCTTTAAAAAGCTGAACTGACCTTTGCTTTCCTGATGTGGCTTATCTTTCTTTTATAATAAAAACTAATTCAAATTCATATTCTGCAAAGACTGTGGGCTGTGATACACCTTCAGTGCTCTGCGGAGCACTTGTTTGGGGCACCCCTCCCGTACCTGTAGAGGAGTATGTAGGTATAGCCCTTGGGGTCCTGGGAGGACCCAGAGGACCAGGTGACAGAGCCAGGGCAGGTGGACTTGGGAACCCAGAAAGCCACAGGGTGTGTGATCCTCCTCCTTGCCTGCCTTGGAGAGAGGATGGTGCCACTGCCACCTCCCTACTCTGCTGAGAGCCTGCTTGTGCCACTGCAGAATTCCAGCCCATGCTGGGGACTGACTTCATCGTGCTTCCCTTCCCCATCCTGCCTTTAGTGAGGGGTCGCTTCTGTTTCCAGAAGAGACGACTGGGTGGAAGGACCCATGACTCACCGTGCTCCTCCATGGAGAGAGAAGGATAGGCGGGGTGCCGCCCCCCAGACCCTTTGTTTCCA
This sequence comes from Heterocephalus glaber, assembly GCF_053883595.1. NCBI lineage: Eukaryota > Metazoa > Chordata > Mammalia > Rodentia > Bathyergidae > Heterocephalus > Heterocephalus glaber. The sequence continues at coordinate 4,461,846 of NW_028258329.1, read as the reverse complement.
GTGAGAACCTCTATCCAGGGTCCCCACTTCCAGCTTTTCAAGGCCATGGAATACTGGAAGCAGTTTCTGGATTTGAGGGTGACATTCAGTGCACCCCTAGACTGTGTGTGGGGAGGACACCCATTCCTGTTGTATCACAATTTTACTCTTCCTCTGAAGAATAGAATTTACTGGAGGACAAAAATACTTTTAAGACCATCAGGACACTGTTCTCTAACTGCGGGAATGCAATGCGCTATGCTGAGATTTCTTTCATGGACCTTTGGTGCGAAGAGCTTTACAGTCGAAGCCTTGTCTCTCTCGGCAGCGCTTGTGTTAGCTCCAAACCCTCCAGCTCAGGAGTGTGCGCACAAACACCATCCACTCCGGAGCAGCCCAGGCCAGCGTGTCTGTCTGAGTGGCCTCTCCCCTGGGGAGCAGGACAGCATCTGGTGATTAAGGGGCTGCTGTAGCCCGCAGACCAATTCTCTTTGACCCAGGGTTGGGGGCACTTTTTAATTCCACAAACATCTCCAGGAGTCTGGAAGTCAATGAAACCCATTACCATCCACAGAGGGATGCCAGCTGCCCCCTCCTCTGCAGTGGCCGGTTCCCCCTGACTAGACAGTGAGGAGCTGCCCCCCTTCCCAGCAGGAGCCATCTCCCTGAGTGAGACGGAGGTTAATTGCTTCCCCTTGTTAGGACAAATGCCACATAAATTACCTATCACCACTCATTTAGATAAAGAGAGGAAGGGAGAGTGAGGGACTGGAGCGAAACAGCACTGTGGGCTCTGTGGAGGGCCAGGAGATGGGCATTACTGGGAAAATTTTTATTTTCGAGACAGTGTCTCTCTATGTGGACCAGGTTGGCCCTGAATTCCCTGGGCTCAGGCAATCCCCTTGGCTCGGCATCCCAAGGAGCTGGGTCTACAGGCACACGCCTCGACTCCCCCTGGGGAGGGAATTTTAATCTGGGAAGGAAAGCAGTCCTTGAGTAAAGATATTCTCTTTCCCTCTGGGTGGGTCACACATGTTCCCTTCCGGCTTAGGTGGCAATGTCATTGTCTTTCCCATGGCTCTGGACTCAGCAAGATCCCAAGGAGTAGATTCCTTTCTGCGGGAAGAGAATCTACCAACTTGCTATTCCTGTTGAGGCGACAAGGGACCACTTCTGACAGTGCAGTGGTCCAGGGGTTATAGAGCCATGAACTGGGCAGAATCCTCTCTCTCCAGCAGTCTAGGTGGTGACGGGACAGGGACAAATAAATTTCTCTGGGGCTTCAGGGGAAGAACTGAGCCCAGCAATCTGGGTAGAGCTGGGGTGCTTGTGAACAAGGGGGTCACCAAGGTGCCAGGGCACAGCATGATCAGCAGCACTGAGGGGGCATCAGTGCCTGGCAGAGGAGCTCCAGGTGCAGGAAGGGAGTCACCAGAGTCACCTGAGCACACATCTTATGACTTTGGATGCCAAATCTTTGAGGAGTTTGGCATCGGGGTTGAGTGACCCAGTGGTGCTCGACGAATTCCATTTGGTGGCACTATGGTGAGCACGGGGAAATCTGAACACAACGCTAGAAGTCATGAGAAAGGAAATGGGCATGGTACAGTGCCACCAACCCTAGGCCCTGAAAGTTATTATTCACACGTTCAAAGGAAATGACCTGCACACATTTAAGTAAGTGACGGAAGTGTCTTCAAAGATGGCCTTGAGCATGTAACTCACATTTTCTGTGATGGCTGATAATTGCTCCTAAATGACAGCTCTTCCTAATTCTGGTACTAGATAGGTAACCTCACCAGGAGTGAGAAACTTATTACAGAAATGGGGCAGAATTTCCATCCAGGGTTAGCCAGGAAGCTTTCTAATAGAAGATAAGAAGAGATCTGGCTGATTTGCCTAATTACCATTGATCTTTCAGTTACAATGAGTGGTCAAAATAGCCTCTCTGAGATTAGGAAGTCCCAGGTTAAGTTGCTGGTGTAGCCTCTTTTCAAAATCCCCCTGACTCCCCCGCTCTGCAAGGTGCTGTTTCTGAGCCTTTGTCGCTGAACTCGAATTTCAGCTTAAATTCCATGCCACACATGTATTTCCTCTCCACCCTCCTCTGCGGCCTTTGTGGCTCACGGCAGTGCTGCATGAACAGAGCAGCTGTCTGCCCTGCCACTTTTAACGTGGCAAGGTGGCTTCTGACATCGAGAGAGGCTCAGTTTGAATGAAAGCCTTGGCGCTCTGCTAGTGAGATGTGGTAGATGCGCTCCCAGGAGCTGTCTGCTCTCAAAACCAAATGTTCTGGCTCTTGAATCCAGGGTACCAGAGGGAAGTGAGTGATGCCTCCACAAAACACGAGACAAATCCAATTTCCTCCTGACCTTGTCCTACTGTGTATTTTATTTCTCTTGTCTTATTTATATTCCTTTATTACAGAAGCTTTACCCCCAAGCAGCAGGTTTGTAAATTACCACTCATCCCCCCACCCCCCAATCAAGAAAAAGATGAGCTATTGGAAGAGAGCTATGAAATGCAACAGACCTTCAGGGCGTTGCGATTTAGTGGAAGATTCTTGGCAGGGATTTCCAAAATTGGTTATTGGCACATAGTGATTACAGCAAAAAGAAAAACAAAAGGTGAATGCCGATGGTGGTGTGAATTCTTCCCCTCCCGATTCCCTCCCTGGCAGGATGAGAGGCTAAGGAAGGAAGATAGCAAACACTGTGTTTTTCTAAAGAGCATGAGTGGGAACCCCCACCCCTGGCACGGGAGCAGCGCACACCCTTTGTGTTGGCTCAGCGGCTGCAGCTGGAGCCACCTGCCTGAGTGCCAGCCTGGTCGGCGGAGGCGAGATGAAGAACATCAGCTATCTGATTGAAGTGGCGGGAGCCCAGGGAGGCGGAAATGTAATTACCTGAGCTGGAATCGGACCAAGCCGCAGGGGCCAGCCTCACCTCCTCCAGCCTCCTCCGGAACTCATTATTTGCAAGCGTGTCCCCAAAGCCATTCTGAAATAACTCAAGGAATCAGAAATTGTTTTCTGAGCTAGCACAGGGGCGCGTGGCCGCGCTCGTGTGATGTGTGAATGGTACTCTGCACATTCAAGCACAGGGCCCAGGGTGCCCTGACACAGGGATGGGACAGGTGGGAACCGTGGGCACAAGACAGGCAAGGTGAGGACAGTGCAGGAGCAGGGCCCAGCCTTTGCCCGTCGTGTTCCGGAGGCCTCCCTGGGTAGAACAGGAATCACTCCAAGAGGAAAGCTGCAGGCGCTGGATGCCTGTTGAACTGGAAGTGGGCTCATAGCTTCTCCTTCCACAATTCAGGGTGGCACTTGAGCTGCCATGACTGTTGAGTTTCTGGGCCTGCACTCAGACCAACACCCCCCACTGTATGGACCTGGGCCCTGACCCCAAGCTCGAGCAAGCACCCCCTTCCCCGTGAAAGAGACCAAAGAGCAGTGGCACGAGTATGCCTGCGAGGGACTGGGAGCTCACTCAGGCTGTGCCTGTTTATCAGTTGCCCCTTTCATATCCAAAGCATGCTTCGTGACGCTCACGGGTCTCGTGACCATTTGTCCAGTGTCTTTATTCTTCCAGGAGTGGAAACCACGCTGAAAGAGTGGATGGGAGAAGCGGGTGGAAGTGAACGCAGGGCCTGTGCTATGCTCCACAGCAACTCTGGGCAATTCTGTGTGGCCTTCCTTGGTCCCAAACAGTGCTCATAAGAGCACAGGCTGGTGTGTGCTAGGCCCCTGGAAGGTGCTCCGATTGCAAAAGGCCAGAGAAATGCCTTTGCCCTTGGCAAGGGTGACTTCAACTCTTATTCCTCCACTCAGATGTAATGGAAAATAGTGGAAATGTCTATATGTGTCTCTTAAAACTTCGTCCTCAAAGATGAGCTTTAAAACCAGCCTGTGGGGTCGTCTCTTTGATCCTCACGAGATCAGTTTCAGGACTCCCTCAGATACCGAAATCCACAGCAGCTTAGGTCCCTATATAACACAGTGTAGGATTTTATGTAACCTACACACATCCTACCCTGTACTTTCAGTCGCCTCTAGATTACCTACAGCACCCTTCATTTGCATGGACTCAGCATAGTACTTGTTCATGGAAATTTAAGTTACGTTTTTTGGAACTTTCTGGAATTTTGTTCCAAACACTTTCAATCTACAGTTGGCTGATGCCATGGAATGTGAGAAATTCCACCTTCCCGGGGCTGACAGCACTCTGGAAGCTGCTAGGATGTTCCTGAGCCCCCTGGTGACTGCTTTGATGCCTTCTGTTGCTTCTGCAGGTTAGCAGTGTGGACCACCAGGTGGCCGAGCCCAGCCCTGGGGACCCGAACACCACCGCGGGGTTCAGCACACCAGGTAACGGTCCCTCACTCAGGATTTGAGGTACCAAGTTTATATTTTTAAGGATGTCTCTTGTCTCCCTGTTTTCTGCCCTTTGCTGTTTCCCCTCTACATTCCTTACTCTTAATGAGGGTGCAGTTTGTAATCCTTCCCCAGTAAGTGCCACAGTTCTCCATGCCTCTTCTCTGACCTGCTCCCATGCAGCAATGCCAGGAGACCTCGTGCTTGCTCTGGGGGAGGGGGCTTCCCCCAGCCCCTCAGTACCTTTCTCTCTCACTTGAAGGATATGGATTTGAATAAAAACCCTACTCAATTTGTAGCCCACCCTATCAGGAGCAAACATTGTATATATGATGGTCCCTGACTTACAATGGCTTGACGTGTGTTTTTCCAACATCATAATGATGAAAAAGCACATCCCAAGTACACATTCAATACAGGCTGTGCTTCCAATTTTGAATTTAGATCTTTTTAGGAAATTACATGAGATGGTCCATACTTTTATTATAAAAGAGGCTTTGGATTGAACTGTCGGCTAATGGACAAGTGTTCTGAGCACATTTAAGGTAGGCTAGCCTAAGCTGTTATGATCAACACGTTTGGCGTAGTAAATGTATTCGTGACTTAACCTTACTTACAACTTAGGATGAGTTTACCAGGATGCTACCCCATTGTAAGTTGAGGAGCACTGCACCAGGCTCATGTCTACTAGCTCTCCCTCAGAAGGATGTGGGCTGGGTTGGGGCCTTCTGAGGGAGAAGCTGGGTGGAGGGCAAGGCTGGAAGTCATGTACTTGGAAGTAGGGAAGGGCAAACATGCAATGTCACAGTCCTATAATGGGAGCTGCAGTGGAACTGGGTGTGGGGAGGTGGTCTGAGGCATTGGGAAAACAGAGGACCTCAGTAGCAGAGGGAGCAAATGGGCAGGGGCTGGCATTTCCAGAGAGTTGCACTCTTGGGGACCCCAGACGGGATCATGGGGGCAGGTCTTTTGAACTGAGGTCAGATGACTCATGACAGCCCACAAAGAACCAGGAGTTCAGTCCCAGGCTCTCTACCCTTCCCCTCAATTTGTAGCTAAATCGAAGAGAAACAGGAGGAGGCCACCCTCTTGGGAGGTCACCTGTGGGCTGCAGGGAGCGCTGGTCCCTGCAGTTATGGGATTCACAAGTGACCTTGCCCTTCCCATGGTCACTCCAAGAAGCCATCGTAAGCTGCCCTAGAGGTGGTATTCCATGCCTTTCCGGGGGCTTCTCTGGGGCCCAGTGTGTCCCAGTCCCCTGCCACAGTGTGACCACACCATCCTGCTGCATTTTAGGTTTTGCACCCCCCTTTTCTGGCCATGAGGCACCTGATCATGGCTCATTCTTAGGGGAAACATGATTGGAAAGACAGACCAGGGGTAGCCCCAGCACCCAGACTCCTGGAGGAGGTGCCCAGCCCCTAGGGGTCAAGAATCTACCGGGGACTGCTCACCCGGGCTCATAGGAGAGCAAGCCCAGCAGAAAAGGTACTTCCCAGGCAGGTGATTATAGCATCCCAGGGCAGGTGGTGAGAGTTCTGGGTGTCTTTGTTTGTGGGGTACTGTGAGTATCCCATTGCTCCAGGCCATTCCTTGCTTTTGTCCTTTAGTCAAAAGCCAGCGATCTTAACTGTATCTATTTATCTCTGGGTTCTCTGTCCTGTTCTGTGGATCCATCTGTGTGTCTGTCCCTCTGTCAACACCACACTGACTGTAACCACAGCTCCAAATTTAGCCATAACATCTGGAAGAATAATGTCCCCCAATTTATTCTTCACGATTGTTCTGGCTATTCCAGGGTCTGTGCTTTTGCATATACATTTTAGAACCAGATTATCTGCATCTTCAAAAATCCTTGCAGAGATTTCTGCAAGAAATGCAGAACTGCATTAAACCTACATAGAGCAATTCAGAGAGAATCGATGTCTTTCCTATGCTGAGCTTTCAAGTGCATGAACAAGTATTTCTCTGCATTCAGTGGAGTCTGTTCATCCTCACTATAATTTGCAGCATACCGTCCTGTCCATGTTTGGTTAAATATACGGTCATCCCTCAGTATCTGTGGGGATTAGCTTCAGGGCCTTCTTAGATACCAGATTCTAAGGATGGATGAGTCCCTTAAATAAAATGGCCCAGTACTTACATATAATCTGTGTGCATCCTCTCATGTACTTTAAATCATCTCTAGTCACTTATCAAATACAAGTAAATGCTATGTAAATATTGTACTGTATTGTTCAAGGACAAGAGAAAAGGGTCTGTATATGTTCTGTGTAGATATAATTTTTTTATTATTTTCAGTCTGTTGTTGATTGAGTTCCTGTTATGTGGAACCTGTGGATACAGAGGGACAATCACATACTCAAGTATCTAGGTTCCTTCAAAGCAGTTGTCAGTGGTATTGCCTAAAATTTCTCTTTTTGCATATTCATTGTTAGTCTGTGACTTGACTGTGCAAAAGAGGAGACATATGTTGATCACGTGTCCTGCTACCTTGCGGAACTTAATTTTAGTCCTATGCATTTTCGGAGTAGATTCTGGTTCTTCATCTATTAAAACAACAAAAGAGAGATCAGGATTGGATGCTGGCAAAGCCACAGGGAAGCCACTGCCTGTAGTCCCAACTAGCATTGTATAAATAGTGTGGATTTTAGGGCTCTTTACCCAAAATACTTGGCCAAGCAGATTTATCCAGGGGTGGTGAACCTAAGGCACACATGGTGCAGCAGGCTGTTTGTATCACTGAAAGCCCTAAAAGGTTCACCATCACCGGCAAACAAAACTCTACAAATGAAGATGATTCTTTACATTTTCATGCAGTGAGAGAGACCCTGCGGAACCATGAGGTCTATTAATAAGAGTTTAAAAAAATATGTTGTATATGCTAAATACATTATTATACATCAATTTTTTTAAAGTGCTTGTGAAAAATTGGGAGCTCATTAGGATTATGACTGTCATAAAAACATAAGCACACAGCACAACCCCAAAGACAGTGGGCAAAAATCAGTCACTAGTTTTCAGCTGGGTGCCGTTCCTGTATCATTATGATAATTTGAGGAGTTTCTAATAATTTCTGTATCTATATTCAGCACCAGGCCACCTTTGTCTCTCTGTGACTCCATTTCCCTGGGGAACTCAGTCATTGGATAATCCCTGATGTTAAGAGTACTGGGACCAAGAGGAATCAACAGGCATGAAAATTATTCAAAGAATTTTGATACACTGCTGTGTGATACGCTAGGGAGTAACTGATAGGATTTGGGTAGGGTTAATAAATGCAATTCTGAGTTTGATTTCTCTGTTTGGTACTGGAGATTGAATTTGGGGCCTTCACACTGAATTACATCCCCAGCATTTTTTTTTTAATTTTTATTTTGAGACAGGGTCTCACTAAGTCATTAAGTTGCCCAGGCTGGGCTGGCACCTTCAGTCCCCCTGCTTCAGCCTCCCAGAGAGCCAGGATTACACATGTGCGTCACCATGCCCAGCTGCAATTTTCTGATGATCTGATAAAGGTTGCTTCTTTTCTACGTGATCTGTTCATCTTTGAGCACTTGCCCAGTTGTGTCCTGGAATAAACTCCTAGAGGTGAAATTTCTGAGACCAAAGGAGTATTTTGGTTTTAACGTCTTAGCCACGGTGCATTCTGGGAAGGTTGTATTACTGGTCCACTTTCGCACCAACAGCACGAGAGGCCCCAGGACACTGACCTTTCTGATGACCTTCATCGTTCTTCTAGGTGAATGACTCGCACACAGTGCTGGGCTGGAGCAACATGTTCCACGTTTCTTGGCTATGCTGATCTGGTTTTGAGTCATTTTTGTAAAATCTTACATTGTTTGGGGATTTTGGTGTTTCTCGTAGATTTAACAGAAAAACATTTGTTAAGAGACAGGAGAAAATGTGTAAGGCTAACTCCTTTCCTATTTATGGCAACTATATGTTCTCTGTTTCTCCTGTACTTTCCCTCCTGTTAATGATGCCTTATTTCATACACACCTTTACAATGTGGTGTTGTCAACTTTCAAACTTTTCCTTTACAGTTTCTATCATGTTTACAAAGCCAACACTATAGGCTTATTTTCATATATTTTCTCCCACTATTTTTGGAGTATCTTTACTAAGAGAAGGATTAATCTTCCTAAAATTGTTCTGTGCTTGTTTCTGCTTTTGCTTTTTGCATACAGTGTGTGAGGTGCTGTTCATCCTGCTCTGTTTTTCCAGATGGACCACTAATTGCCCCCAACTACTTATTGAGGAGGGGGCGGTGGTTAAGTGAGAGTACTCTAGATTCTTCCAACCAGCTCCACCTCTTGGTGGCTGTGTGACCCTCTTCCCTTTTCTAAGCCCATGGATTGGGCTGTGGAAGGGGAGAAACTGGTGCCACCTTAGAGGTGGCCCAGCATCACTGGTCAAGAGCACTGGGGGTCACAGCTCAGTGGGCGTCTGAATCCCACAGAGGAGCCAGTGGGCCAGGCCCACCACAGGTTCTGATTCTGTGGGTCTGGGGTCTGGCTATTAGTTTCCTTCTCTCTCTCCCTGCCTCCCTCCCTCCCTCCCTTCCCTCTCCGTCATTCCTTCCTTGAGATGCTAGGGATGTCACCCAGGGTCTCATGCATGCTAGGCAAGTGCTGTACCACAGAGCTTCAACCCCAGCAAACCCCTAGTTTGCATTTCTGACTTGTTCCCAGGTAAGGTTCATGTTGCTGGCCCTGGAACTCACTTTGAGAACCAAGGCAGGCATCATGTAGACTGGATTTATCCTACCTGCCTGGCGTAGGGGCTGTCCTCCAGACCCTGGTTTGTACCCCCTGCCTGGACCTAAGTGGGATACCAGATGTTCCCCAGAGTCTCGCCCCTCCCTGCACAAGCCCTGATCATCAGGCATCCATGGGACCAGAGCATCCAGTCTCTGGTTTCCAGTCTCCTGGGGCAGGAAGTGCCTCCATACCTCCCACCCCCTTCCTGGCATGACTTTTGGGAGATCATCTGGTGCCCCAGTCTTTCAACACCATACAGCCGCATCTGTCACCTGCTTCAGTGTTCCCATGCTCCTGAGACTTCAGAGCTTATTTAAGTTCAGAGTTTAAAGGACAGGCGCTGTCCCTGTGTCGGGTTGGCCCTGCGGTCACATGCCCTAATGCTTAGCCCATTCTCTTGCAGCTCCAGCCAGTAGCCTGAGCCTCGCAACATCAGACGGCGCAAGCTCACCAGGCCTGAGGCACTCGTCCCCTGCTGGCACTGCAGTCACGCCACTGCCCCTGCCACCTGCCCCAAGCCTCCATGTGTCCCCGGAGGCTACAGATATAAGGGTACAAGCACAGCCCAGTCCTGGCCGTGTGGCCCGCTCCGCCAGTGACCCCATCTCCTGTGCATCCAGCGAAGCAGGTATGGCAGGAAGCCCACCTGTGTCCCCAGGGTACCTGGCCTGCCCTGGACAGCACAGATCTCACTGACCTCTGAGAGCCGATGCCCAGAACTGGGAGCCTGGGGAAGGGGGTCTGGATGTCTGAGGCCTCGAAGGGGAGGTGGGAGGTGAGGGCCAGGAGCCCCTGCTGTGGCCCCACTGGGGTTCACTCTCTCAGAAGAAGAATGCGAGAGCTTAGGGAGACGAGAGCCCACAGGTGGCCAGCCAGCCCTGGGCACCAGCTGTGAGTGCCGCACACACGCTGCAGGGGCCAGAAAGAGCCACGTGTCAGGCCAGGGCTGTCTGAGAGGTGGGGCGAGTCTGGGCCAGACGAGTGTGCTCTCAGCAGCACTCTCGGCCCTGTGCCAGTCTCCTCGTTCGGCCTGCAGTGTGTGGGGAGTCTCCCTGTGCGACGGCAACAGTGGGCAGCAGGTCCTGGCACCAGAGTCCCGAGGCCAGCAGCCCCAGGAGTCTCTGGCGCCCTGGGGGTGCAGAAACCGTATCCCACCCTTCTCGCTACTGGGGAAGTTGCGTAATTTCTGCCTTACTGGTGGGCCTATCACTGCACTCCCGTTGCAGTAGGAACTTTTTCATAAAGTAGGGGGGAAAGAGTCCTGCAGAAGGCCCAGGAGGGCCATGCACCAGTCATGCCTCAGTGGTCTTGTCCGGCTGAGCCTGAGAGAGAGCCCAGGGTCCAGCCATGCCAGGGGAGAATGGAAACCCTGAAAGGAACCAGGATTCGGCAACAGTCGAAGCCTGGAAGCATCCTCCTGGTTCAAAGAGCACGTTGTCCACCTGCATGCGTTGGCTGAACTCCCATCATCTCTCTTTATTCTCCCCCAACCCCCAGGTGCAGCTGTCAGCTCATGTGGCCCTCCAGGGGCCTTCTTTGGCCTGTTCCCCTCGAGAAACTATGCTCTATGAACCACAGGGCCCTAGGGATGAGAATGAGGGATGAGGACAAGGCCACCATTCCTCTTCTGCATCCTGACCCCAGCCTGTTGCTTCTGTCTCCTCTGGGCCAGATCAGGCTGTTAATATCCTGCATGGAAAGCCCTGCGCCTTCGGGGTCCCCAGGAGCCCTCTGATGAGGAGGGCATTCTGATGCCAGACCTTGGGCCTGTGAGAGGCACGGGCCTGCATAGGCCCCGGGAAGGGACCGGTGCTGAGCCACGGTGAGCCTGGCAAGCTGCAGAGCGGTTCCCTTTCATCTGCAGGCAGGTTTACCTCTGCTTGTCTGGCATCTGAAATGTACATCTTAGCCACAGGCAGGCGGGGAGAGTTTCACCACTAATTCCTGTCCCTTTCATGTGTTAACTGAATTCTCTTCTGGTTCAGGCGATGCCTCTTCACATCCTGCTTCTTGCAGCCAGGACTTTGGAATGAGACTGTCTCAGGCTGCTCTAGGGACAGGTGAGGCTTCCACTTCACCCTGCTGTGAAGTGGGGCTGTGACCCCGGGTCCTTGCTGCACTGCCTCTAAGGCCAACTCCTCCCCCTGTCACCCAAATGCCAGCTCCAGGCTCGCGCTCTGTGCAGTTGTATCAGAGGCCACAATGCTTTCTCCATATGTAAGGCTGCTTGTTTCAGTTTGTTGATGAGATTTTATTAGGAGGTTGACTGGCCCAGCATGGGAGTTTTTTACACTTTCTTACGTTTACTTCTGGGCTTGTCATTGCCATCCAAGTGTCCAGAACAGACCACCTAGCAGGTGTCTGCCATGGGACTTAAAACAGGTTTGGGGCAAGCTGGGTCTTGGTGTGGTCCTTGGCGAGGGACTGCCTGGGGCTGGCTGCCTCCAAGGCGCCATCTGACCAGTGCTTGTTCTACGGATGACACACGCAGAGCCATGTCCCCTGCCCCTGGCTGCTGTCCACACCTCGGGTGCTGGAGGAAGTTCTGGTCTTAAGGCAGATCCTGATTCTGCCCAACCCACAAACACACCCAGAGGGACAAAGGTCATGGAGCTGGGGAAGGCTGAGAAGGACGCTAGCTCAGAAATTCTAGCAGGAGGCGAAGGGAAAGCAGGTCCCAGCGCTGTGCCAGCCCTAACTCTAGCCTGCCTGGCCTCTAACTCCCCACCACCATCTTCAGTCCTTCAGCTCCCAGAGGCTACAGCCCCTCCAGGTTAAAACCGGCTTAATTCTGGGCTGAGATGGGACATGGGAAACAGGGGCAGAAACCCAGCAGAAAGCCTGTCTTCCCCAGGCTTTTGTTTGCTTCCTGAAGAGCCTCAGAGCTGCCTTTGGTTTGGTTTGGTTTCCGGTTGTTCTGAAACTGCGTCTTTCCCCTTGACTTACAGTGTCTGTGTCTCACTCTGCCATGGCTGCTTGTCAGCACCAGCTCCCACCCCCCAGGGTCCCTGAAACTTGGAAAATCAACCACGAGACAAAGCCAGAGGCCTTACAGACGGTCTCCAAAGAGTGGCCCCGTTCACTCATGGACAGCAAGGCCTATGCAGACACCAGGGTTCTGGTGGCTAAATTCTTGGAACACTCGCACTGTGCCCTCCCGTCTGAGGTGCGGCATGTGGTGGGGACCATCCGCTCCGTGGTCACCTCTGAGGACCGCCCAGTGGAGGAGCCCAGCTTTGGTGCTGGCATCGTGGACCAGCTGTGAAGCAACCACAGATGTGAACGTGGATGCTGACAGGCCTGGTGTCATGCGTGGCCTGTTCCTGCCAGAAGCCACTGTGTGTGCCCGGGAGGGGCCTTCGCCTGGAGTGGCAGAGGACAAGTGGGGAACACCCGGGAGTATCTTGGGATGGCTCAGGAGCAGAACTGTCAGTCTGTCTCAGTGGATCCAGTCGGTTGTCTTCTTGGGGATTGCATTCGCTCCCTGCTCCAGTGATCCGAAGATGACCCTCTGCTGTCCTTAGAGAGCTTTGGTTCAGGCAGGCATCTGGAACTGACCAGCGTGACCTGAACAGCAGTGCAGCAACAGGTGACCCTCGTGTAACTTAAAGACACTGCATAGCTTCCAGGTCAGGGCCGTGCAAGGAGGCGTCTCCTCCATCTTCAATTTAGTTTAATGTTAAGTAGATAGAGGACGACAGCAAATAACGGGGCCATTTTCCCACATGACTTGTACCACTCTATAATGAAACCTTTATCATGTTCTGACCTCTTATTTCCTTTAAAAGGAAACAGATAATTTTAGCACAGGGGCCTGGGCCCAGCTTTTTAGCTCTAGGGCTACAGGGCTGTCGTGCAAACAGGTACACAGCGGGGAGCCCCTGTGGCCCAGTCTCCTCTGGGAGGCAGGGAGGTATCACGAGGGCTCTGAGGGACCCACCAGAGTTCCTGGGTCCCAGGGCTCCCCAACGAGGCCTCTATCTATGGGCCTCTTTCTCCCCAGGCTCCCCTCCCTCTAACAGGAGCAGACACTTGAGCTGTTATTCACCTCATAACCATAAGCACCTGGCCAGCGCCCCTTTGGGAGCATCCCCTGGGTATCCACCTTGCCTGATTGACCTCGATCAAATTCCAGGGGAAAGGGACCTTTTCCTCCGGGACTGAGAACCTCCTGCTGAAACAGGCAGATCCTCATGACTCAGAGCTGTCCCTCCCCCAGCCAGGTGGCAGCGGACACACTAGCATTGGAGGGCACGAATCCTGAGTTGCTTATTTCCATGAGAACATCCACTGCATTGGTTGTGCAGAAGCGAGCGAGCCCAGCTTGGGTGCCTTTGACTTTCTTGGCCTCCCCGCCCCTCATTTTCTGGCAGCTCCCTCACACTAAGCATGTCCTGCCGTGCTAGAAACACTTGTATCTGGACCCTGCTAAACAGCAGCCTTTAGCACGTGGACTATGGGGCCCTTGAACTGTGGCCAGTGTCACCTACTTTGGACAAAGCAGCCCAGAGCTTATGGCCGGACGTAAGAGGGCTTGGCGGTGGACCAGAGGGTGCCCACTATTGCTCAGTGCCCAGCTTGGGGCTCATGCAGCTCTTTCCTATATGCATGGCCTGTGCCTGCCCTTGAGTCCTCCCCTCATTGCTTGTCTTCAGCCCGCTCTCCTTTGGAGCCAACGTGGGGGGGGGCACTTCTGTGTGTAAAAGCCGAGAGGGGGGTGGCTTCTAACCCAGCTATGGCATAGGAATTCCCCAGTGATGTGCAGTTGCCAATGCACTGCTTTCCTGTTGTCATTGGTTACTGTCTCCCGGAAGTTAGAGAGCTGAAAAAATATCAATCAGGCTTTTTGATGGCAATCTTGCCTTTTCCACGAGAGACATACTAGAGATGCATTTATGAGCACTTTATTCAGACTATAAAAATGGGAAATCTGTTCTCTAATTTTTCTCAAGTGATGGCTTTTGAAGTCCCCAAAACAAGTCCCTCTGATGGTTTTTCAGGATGGCCTCCCCTGAGCCCACAAACTGGAGAATTTACATTCCGGTGCCTTGCCCTTGGAACCAGAGCATTGATATCATCTTCATCGGAGCTGGGTGGGACCACAGCCAGCTGCAGGGTGCTTGCTGAGGGGCCCCTGTTGGCAGTGTCTCAGAGTCAAGCCCTCTGCTGGGCGAAACGTACAAATCTCAGACCTGGCTGCAATCCAAGGGAAGGCCAGTCCCACCCCACTACTTCAGTTCCCGGAGGGTTTTTGTAGTGCAGGAGGAGAAGTGGCCATGGGCAGGCCAGTCTGGTGTGTGTCTTCCACTTCTTCGCCTCCTGCAGCAGGGCCTTGTCATCTGCTATTTGGGGCTCTTGGGCCAGGCCGTGTCTCCCTACACATGCAGGCTGATACTGTGGCCTGGAAGCCTCCTTGGTACCCAAAATCTTAAGAAAGCTGTCTATGCACCCACTTATGCTCAGTTCTGCGTCTGCTCCCATAAGAACTCTGTCTTATGGATAAAGAAACTGCCCAGCTTTAGACCTGGGCTGGAACCTTTTGCCTCCTAGAAAGAAACAAGGCTGTCAGGGATGATGGGCTCTATTTGGCCCACCTTCTAGGGCCTTGGGTACCCATGTGGGCAATAAGGTTTGAACTCCAGACTTGCAGGTACCCAGGGGACACAAGTGCCGGTAACAGCCACCGGGATGCTGGCAACTTGACCCTTCACCTCTGATTCCCAACTCTGACTGGCAGCCTCCTGGGACTCGAATCCCCAGCAGCAGCCCCAGACTCCAAGCAGCATTGGGCCCCCAGACATCGGAGAGCTGGCTTCCTCCCCAGCACGCCTGTATCCTTCCCTTCCAGAAGCCTGTCCTCGGCTTCCTGTTTTGGTTGGTGAAAGGGCTGACGATGGCCGTTTTTGAGGCAGTTCTTCCCCTCAGCTTGCCCCGGTCCTGCTACAACAATGCTCTTTGACTCAGGAGAGGGGCCGAGGGTGGGATGAGGGTGCTGAGGTTGATGAACTCTGGACCCTGACTCCCAGGCAGACGAGGGGCACATCATTCACAAGGACTTACGGTCTCCTTTGGCGGGAGACCGACAATACAATGAAATGCTTGTAAAACACCATGAAAGCTTATTTTGAATGTTCTTTTCCTCCCCACTCTGAACTCACAGATGCTGCTGAGGCAGAATGTATAGGAAATTGTTTTCAAGCCACCAGAGACCTGTTTGTACAACTGGAAAGGTTGTATTTATTTAATGTACCTCAAGGTGTTTTAATAATGATCGGTGTTTTAATAAAAAGTATTTCTGGTCTGTGTCTCTGAGGTCTAATTGGGACAGAGATAAGCACTGCGGGCCAATAGTAGGGTTCTGGAGGGCTCGGGCTGCTCTCCCTGTCTGTGGCTGCTCAGCAGGGGCCTCCTACAGCTGCCCAGCTGTGCTCCAGGGGTTGCTGGGGAGGCAGCCCAAGGCTCAAGGTCCTGCCCATGCCAACCCCCACTGCACCTCCATGGACGTCCCCCGTAGGCTTCTGGGAGCAAGCTCAGAGTTGAACTGTTTTTAATGTGTATCTTGGGCGTTGTGCCCCCATGTCACCTGCTGGACTTCCTGGAGCCTGTGCATGCCACCTCAGCTGGCACACAGGAGTACCATGACCCTTGTCTTCCTGAGCTGAGACCCCTCCAGCCTGCCGGCCCACCCAGGGGATGGTCCTTTCCATTCCCAAGGGGAGGGCCACGCTGCCTGAAATTTGTTTTTTCTCAGCAAAGTGACAAATTTTATTTTGCTCTTGATTCTTCAGTATATGCTGTGTTATGAGGGGGTTCCTGCTGCCCTTCCTAATGGAGTTTCTTACTGAGCATTTCTCCTTGACATTCCCATGCATCCTTTCTGGAGGAACCCTGAGAGCAGGAGTTCACCCTGTAAGACTTTCTTACATGCCCCTGATGGCTAAGGTCCTGATTATCCTTCAGGTGGCCATGCAGGGACAAGTCAGCACGCTTTGCAGTTCCCCCCTAGGCCATGAAGGCAGCTGCTCAGTAGTTCAGATTGGTGAAGTGTGCACAGCCATGACTGGGCTGGAGAGGGGGGATCCTGCTGGCTGATAGGGCCAGAACCTTCCTCTCTGGCCTTGGGACAGATGCTCAGGTTTATCTCATGGCCTCCCTAAGCCATGAGGTGACATCAGGACCATGCCATGAGGACCATGCCATGGAGAAATGAAGTGATGGGCATGCTGAGTCCCATTATTACTCTACACAGGCTAGGAAGGACCCACAGGTATGAAGACGGGGGGGTGAAGGTGGCCCAGCTTTCTGCTATACACACACACACACACACACACCACATGCACACATAACTCTCTTGGAGCTAACTTAAATTTAAATCTGGAGGAACCCAAGTTTTCACATCTCCTTTATTAATTAGCCAGTAGCCTGAAGCCATGGGCCAGGGGAGTACAGAACTCGAAGCTGGTCTGGTGAACTCACATCCACCCTCTGACCTCATGAGTGCAAGCTCCCAGAAGGCCAGAATAGGGGAGGGCAGAGCAACACCTGGAGGGTGTGGATTATAGGCTGGTCGGGCACACGCACTCGGTTAACAGAGCACCCACAAGGAGAGCATTGTTTCTCCATGACTTCAGGTTTATTAGTGGATATGCACAAAGTCGTCCTAAGGTCAGCAGCATGCAACACACAGGTTACTCCTCGAGTACAGTAATCCTAAAGCTTTAGTTACTGCGTGGTAAGGCTTCTTAAGTCACAGTGTATTCTTCAAGGCCTGGGCCAAAAAAAGAGACTTCCAGACGAAAGGATGTCAGTTAACATTGATCTCTGATGAACTGAACCAGACGATGTGTCCCATGATCCACACACACGCTACACTGCTCATCGCAGGGGCACCTGGCTTGCCAAGGAGTTTGCGCTTACAGCTGGTGGCCTCAGAAAGGGCAGAGGTCAAGTTTTTAGGCCATGTGTGTGTGTGTGTGTGTGTGTGTGCAGACTTCAGAGAGGGAGAGACGCCCATGCCACTGTCCACATCCTGGCAGCAGCGGCAACATGTCCCACCCAGCGGGGAGCCCTGCGGTGCAGCAGCAGTGGGGAGGGCAGGTGCCAAGAAAGCTCACAGAGACTCAGGTGATGCAGAGAACAGGTGGGGACAGGAGAAGCAGGTGTTGGTCACTGGTCACTGGAAAACCCAGAAGATCTGAAGAACAGCTTGCCAAAATAAAAGTCCGAGTGGTAATATTCTCTAAATAAATATGGAGTTTTGCTGTTGTGACCATGAACCTTTATTTAACTCAGGAACATCTCCTTTCTAGGAAAATACAATCAGTCACATGTGCCCACACACAAGTCACAGCCTGGGAGCTGGACTTGCCTGCGCTCCTGGGGAAGCAGTGGCAGAGTCAGTCAGCTGTGGGGGTCCTTTGGGGACCGCAGAACTCCAGGTGTCCCACCCATGGGGGTGGAAGGGCACTACCCACTGCCACCGCCTGCAGCTGTGTCCCCAGTGCTCCCTTCACGGCCGCACGAGTGGGCACCCACGCTCACACTCTGCAGCTTCGGGGAGGAGCGACACACGCTACACCACACAGGGACCCACGAACGCCCTTTGTCAGTCACAGTGAATGAGAAAAGTTCCGAAGGTGGCAAAATACTTCCATGTTCTACAAAGCTTTGTTCCTGCGACTCTCCGTTGATAAAGACGTACCCCTTTTTTGGCAGTCCCCCCCCAACAAAAAACAAAAAAAAAACCCCAAATGGGTGGCGAGGGCATGTCCTTTGGGGAGCCAGTGTCCTTGGCTGGGCTGTGGGTCAGGGATTGGGGCTCTGTCCTGGCATCCAGCTCTGGGCAGGCAGGCCTGCCTCGCGTCCCTGGCTCCGTGGCAGAGGCTGGGTGGGCCTAGATGTACAGCGGGGTCTCCTGGCCCGTGAGGAGCCTGAACATGGCGGCAGGCATGGTCTTCATGTGAATCTGTCAACAGAGACAGGAGGCTGAGCTGGTCAGCCCCTACTGCCCACCTCCCCCCTTCCCTTTGGTGCCTTCGGTGAAAACGAGCAATAGATGCCCAAACCCCCGAGAGCCATTTGTTCCCAACGCCAGTCTCGAAGACAGAAAGAATGAGTCCTGGCAGACAGACTCGGTTCCCCAACCTTGTCTTTAAAGGGTTCTGCACACCACCAGGTGCTAATTTTCCTTTCTGCTCATTCTTACACGGCAGGGGTGCAGGGTCAGAACTTGGACTCACTGGTGACAGCAGCTTGGCCACTCGGCTGGGGACAGGCATCTTCCAGGAATCACGACGTGTGCACTGTGTCCCCAAGAGAGAAGGACACACACCCCTTCCCACGAAACCGAAGCTGGCTAAGGCGAGGGTTCTGGCGCTGGGATCTGGCTTGCTGAGGGGCAGGGAGCCTAGGCACCCCCCTCCGGAATCACTTAGCACACGACCCTCAGTGGCCTGGCCCTCCTCTCTGCTCCAAACAGGCTGGGTCTACAGCGAGCAGGGCATGAGATTGTCCCCCAGGGAGACCAGCCCCATAGCCCCTCTTCAGGAGGAAGGCATGTCCCGGCTGGAAGCCATGGAAGCAAACTGAAGGGAGAGCTGCTGGTGCCCTTTCCCTCCGTCAGGTTTCTACTGAGGCACTGTCCACCAGGACTGTGCTGTGTTCAGGCGCTGGGCTTGGCCCTTCCGCTGGGCCGTGGCTCAAGGAGATCTGGCTAGCGCTGGCCTTTGACCTGTTCCTGCTTCCCATGCCCATTGGCCCCTCGGCCTGTCCATCCCCAGACAAGGGGGCCTTGGTTCCAGTCTGACCAACCCAGACAGGTCAACACTGCAGTGTAGTCCTGCCCTGTCAGGATTCGTTCCATCCATTCAGACATGTGCACCTCTGTCACCTGGGACAGCCTTTTCCATCAAAAGATTTCTCCGTCATTCCTCAGTCTGAAACCCATTCCCAAGGCTCATCTCAACTTAGGACTTGTGTATCAGTGACTCATTTTCCAAATGCGCTCGGGGTGATGGAAAATGCAGGCTGACACTAATCTCCCCGCTGCCGGCAGGTCTGTGGCCCGGCGCTGACAGGATTCTAACACCCTCACGGCCTGCAGGCCTGCCTCCTCGGGGATCAATTCATCTCAGGTCTGAGGAGCTGGAGTCACTGCCAGGGCTCCCAGCCCGGCCTCCCACCAGACTGATTTCTCTGGAGGTGTGAACCTGATCGCTCCTGTGGGGGCCGCCATTTCCGAGCTTCCACTTAGGAAAATTGGATTTTCCTTTCTTGGAAGCCATTTGTCAGAGGAAGCTAATAGCACCTCCCCGGACACTTCCTCCTGAGAGTCAGCCGTTGCCACCACCAGTCCCGGGCAAGATGGGCCTTCTCCCCGATCCCTGGCAGTTTTCCAAAATGCCAGCATCGCAATGCGGTCCGGTCCGAGACCTGGAGCCTCTCTTCGGAAGCCGCACCCGCCCACCCCACGGACAGGGCAGATGGAGGCCGGGTCTTCTTCCCCACATGGCCACCAGGGGGCGTGCTGCACACAGACCCTCACCGCCCCACCCCCCGCCACTCACAGAGCCGCACGATTCCCACACTCCTACACTCAGACCCACGGCGCTGTCCACACACGCACCCACATTCACACCCACTCACATACACACACACATTCACACCCTCATACCCTGCATGCGCCTGCCAGTCTTACCGCCCCCGCCGAGTCGGACAGAGCCTCATACACCTCATCCGCACTCACCCCCATGCTCACCCACATTCACTCCCTTCACCTGACCTCCCACGCACACGCACACACACACCACTCACACGAGGGAGGCCTCCTTCCCGTGCACTGCCTCACTGCCCCCGCGGGCCGCCCGCTCCTCACCCTGTCGCTATGCATTTGTCCTTGTGGACAGCCGCGCTCCCCCAGACCCTCAGCCACCTTCCTCCTGTCAGGAAAGCAACACCAGAAAGAGCTAGAGGAGGGGAGGCTACGAGATCCCAAAGCCTTGCCCTGGGCTGGGAGGCAGCAGGCAGGGCACAACCCCAGTGTGGGTGGCAGAGCCCCATTCCCGGGAGTAACCGGTTAGGCCTGCAGACAGTGGCCCCTGTTGGGATGCAAGGCTCCTGAAACAGCAGCCTGTAACCTCCTGTCTGCCAAGAGACGTCCACTTCCGCAGGGGCAGCCAATCACTGCCTGCCACTGTTCATTACCATAGGCTGGCCAGCTCAGCTGATGCCCAGTGGCTCCCGGAGAGGGGGTAAATGCAGAAGTCCAGGTGGGGAAAATATGAACCAGTAAATAGAGGTGGGTCTGAGGCCTGGCAGGGGCAGGATATCCTAAGAAGGGGGCGTTTCCCTGGCTGGGCCCAGGGGCCTCCCCAAGCCTGTCAGATTCCAGACCAGGTCTGATGCTAGTCATGGAGAAAGTGTGGGTTCTGGCCCCAAACATGTGAAAGGTGTGCACGGAAGCCTGGCAGGCTTACCTCTCCGACCGAGTTGGACAGAGCCTGGACGATCTTCTCGTGAGCCGTAGCCACCACACTCTGTCCGTTGATCTCGATGATGCGATGGCCAACACGGACGCCGCCCCGCTCAGCAATGCCCCCTCTCATGAGGCTGCAGATCTGAGCAGACACAGCTAGGTCAGCACACTCCCGTCACACCCACGGGCACCGCTCTGGGTCCCCAAGGACAGGAGCAGGGAAATGACGTGCAGAGGAAGAGCCCAACAGCGCAAATCCTTCTCCACGCAGTTCCTGAGCTCATGAACACACAGGCTTGTGGTTCAGACGATGATTTTTTAAAAAGCCAGGGCCATGGCATGTTGCGGGAACCATCCCAGCACCCAGACCGCCCAAGGTGGAATCCGAGTGTCCCCTGCCCAGCCATCCGCGAGTTGAGGTTCCTGGTGTGGGCAGCGTGTGGGTGGCCAGTGGTGTCACAAGGGCACACAGTCCGGACGGTTCTCCACCAGCTGCACCGCACTGAGAAGAGACCTCTTCAAGGACAGACAGTCCCGGGTCCCAGCTCCTGAGGAGGAGCGTGGTGAAAGCCTCATGAACTGACAAGCAGAGCTAGTTTGGGAGAGTGGCCGTGAAGCCTGTTAATCTGTCTCCTCTGGCTTGCAAAATTTTAAAACCAGGCATTAGAAAGGTGAGCATCCACCGGGACACCCGGGAGGGGAGAGCAGCCTGAGGGGGAGGGCTGTGGGCTCCTGGAGAAGAGGTGAGGGCCCCCAAAGATCCTGGTAAAGCCCCCCTGGCCCTGCAGAACCTGCGAAAGGCGCGGGAATGAGGGTGCCTTTCCCTGGTGGGAAAGAGGTGAAGACCCGGGCCCCTGCTGCTGTTCATGGTGCCACCTCCTCCTCTGCTTCCAAGGGCCTGGGCTGGGTGCACTGGCTGAGCCAGGCAGAGTCCAGAAGATAGGCTGCAGCCTCCCTGGAGTGGAGGTGTCCTGACAGCAGCCAGGCTCACACCCAGAGGTCTCTGTCCCTGCTGCCCTGCCCAAGCTCAGACACCTCAGCCCGAAGGGTGAGCCCCAGAGCCCCTGCCACTCCAGGCAGCCCAGGGTAGGTGCCCACCCTGTGCCCAGCACTCTCTCACCACCACTGCCTAGGGCTGCACCCCGTCGGCTGTGTCTGAAGATGAAGAAGGTTGAGCCCAGGAACAGTGCTAGGGACACAGCCAGTAGCCTAGAGACCCTGCTCCCAGATGCTTTTCACACAGTCATCTAAAAGCCCAGGCTTTTGTCCTTGGGATCTCCTCAGTGCGAAGACACTAACAGTCCACTACCATCTCACTGATGTTCTAAGGCATTTTTATCGGTCCTCACATTTGATGGCCTGGGGCTGAGCAAATGATTCTGGTTAGCACCCTAGAAGGTCAAAGGTCAGCTTGTGCTCATCCCTGAACTCTCCGTCGGTACCTGGCATGGCGTCTCTTTAGGGCTGACATAGGCTTAAAAGTGCACTGCCCACAGGCAGGCCCTGGTAGCTCCCATATGACTCCTGCCTGCCATTTATTCCGAGTTTCACCTGTTCCCAAATACACACAGGGATCCTGGAGTCGTTTATGTACCCCATACCTCCCAGCACTCAGGATCCCTCCCTCTCTGGAAGGAGACATTCTACCCTGGGCGGGGACACCGGTACAGGTTGATGTCACAGCACAAGATTTCTCCCACCTGGCCATCTGGACTCCTGAGGCAGGGTCTACCTATCATCCCAGAGCCCAGGCTCTTGGGCCAGATGGGGAATCCTCCTGGGGCTTGAACTGATGGGCAAGGAAAGGGAGCAGGAGGTGCTGGGGGCGGGGGGCACACATGCGTACAAGACAGCAGCCTTGAAAAGCAAGCCATGCCCTGCAGGGACCAGGACCCTGGCACGTCTAAACTTCACAATGTGCACTTTTGGGGAGGAGGCTTGGTGTCCCCAAGATGGAGAGTTATTGATTTCTTGGAAGATATTGTGAGAAGAGAGAGGTGGGATCCATTTGGAAACAGCATTCATTAAGTCCTCCCAGGCCTGTCTGCAAACGAATGCAGTGCACTTTAAATGTAATGAAGCTGAAAATGAGAAAGGCACTTACACAAAACTGGCTCCAATGTGGGCCCAGTTCTGCAGGAGACTCGGGGGACCCGCTCTGTGGTGCAGAGCAGTGTGTGGGTACCGTGGTCCTGCAGGCTCAGTGGGAGGAGAGACTGGCTGGCTGGCTGGCCAGGACCAAAGCTGGAACCAGTGATCTTCTATGCACTTCTGGGGCTCGGTTACTGAAATCCCAGGCACTAGAGACGAAACACTGGTCCACACGTGTGCCCACCAGTGTCACCCTAACACCATGCCAAGGGCCAGGAGGGCTGTCCTTTTCATCCTCACTCTGCCACTCTTCGGCTGGGAGACCTGGGACAAGTCACTTCACCTGTCTGTCCCTAGGTCCTCATCTGTGAAGCGTGACGGTTAATGCCACTCTCGAACTGAACCGCCCTCCCAGACGCCTCACAGGGACCCTGTGACCTGTGGGCAGAGCTTGCTGGGGTGTGGTGGATTTCCGGAACCAAGCCCAGAGAGAGCCAGAGGAGAGGGACTGTGAGCACTGTGACAGGCTGGAAAACAGACGCCTCAGCATCTGTGTGTGAGGCAGTACTGCTCCTGAAGGGATGGGCGGATGGAGAGAGGGAGGGCCAGGGAGGAGGGAGGGATGGATGGGCAGATAAAGCCATCATCCATGCAGTGGAATTTTATCCAGTCTACAAAGAAAGGAAGGGAACCCTGACACGTGCTACAGTGTGGATGAACCCTGAGGACATTATGCCGAGTAGAACAAGCCAGTTGCAAAAGGACAGATGCTATTTGATTCCACTTATATGAGGCACCCAGAGTTAGCCAAATTCATAGAAAAAAGTAGCTGGCTTCCGGAGCTACTGCTTTATGGAGGGCGCCAGGGCTAGGGCGGGGAATGGCAGGCACATTCCCAGCATTTAGTGGGGACAGTCTCAGTTTTGCCAGATGAAGGCGTTCTAGAGACTGGCTGCACTTACTACCTCTCTGCTGTACACGCAAAATGGTTAAGATGGCGGATTTCAGGGTGTGTGTATTTTACCACAATTACGAAGAAAACAGAAACACAAGAAACAGGTGTTCTGGGAGAGCTGGGGACAAAAGAAAAGCGTGGATGGGGAGAGGCAGATTCTGCAGCTCAGACACATCCGGCCCAGTGTTCTGGAGCTGGGACAGCTAAGCCAGGGCCGGGGAGCCAAGGAGGTGGAAGTGTGCCCGCCCCGCACACCCGTGCACGCACACAGGCCCCTATGCGGATGCCCCCTCAGCCCCCTCATCCACACCCAGGCTTAACCTGGCCTAGCGCTGAGCACGTCGCTCACCTGCATGTTACGACCACCACCTGCCATAGGAAACATCTCTGCACCAATCGGCAGGAACCTGCAGCCGCTCTGGGCAGCAACTGGCAAATGCCATTTCCGAGCTGCGGCCCTCCACAGTCACACACGGTCAGTGTGTGCAGGCTGACGGGCCGGACCCTGCTCACTGCCAGCCGCTCCCAGAACACAGTCCCCCTGGGCTGGCCCAGGCCAGCTGGAGGACGCATTCAGGCTGGGGACCTGGCCGGGGTAGGAGGGGACCTGCGGGAGTGTGACAGGATGGGTGCAGGGCCAGTGAGCCCAGGGGTGCATGGTGCCAGGCCAGGCCCCGCCAACGGGGCTGGGAGGGGTGGGAAGTGAGGCCACAGCCCTCGTGACCCTGCCCCCATCCTGCCAATGCCGAGGGGCGAGGGACTTGGACTCGAGTAGCAGCAGCCCCAGGTCTCCTTCATGTTTCCTTCAACTCCCTCTTCCCTTGAGGCCCCAGTAAGTGGCAGAGCCCAGGGTGGCATCAGACCTGGCAAACGACAGGACATGCCTGGGGCAGGGGACAGGCCTGGGCTGCGGGGGCAGGGGCAGCACGGCGTCTCTGAGGGCCCAGAGTGCTGAGCCTGGACATCCAAGGACTGAGCAGAGGACAGGTTCAGCACGTGGTGACCCGGACACCCTGGCGCTGAGGCCAGACCCCCTCCCCTGGCTGCCCCCCGAACCTGCTCCCTGCACCCGGGATTGTCACAGGATCACCTGCCTCTCGTTGGCTCACCCTCATTTGGTCCCTACGAGGCACAGAGCAGAGCTCCCATTCCCTGTCTGCTCCCCTCCTCCCTTGCTGTGCTGCTACAATACCCTGGCTCTGTGCACCCTAAACCTGGCTTGTGAATAACCTCTCACGTGCTGTCTTTCCAGAATGATCCAGAATGGTCTCCCAGTGCCTTTTCCCCACACTGTTGGCAGCACACGCCCTCTCTCCTCTCCCCTGGACACCGTGTCCTCATTACAATCTCTCTCCTCCTCAGCTCTTCACTACTCAGGGCAGGTTTGACCAAGCAGGCATAACTGACCCCTTCTGTGCTCATTCAGTGGCCCCATTCTGTCTTCTGAGATCTTTGCTGGAGCAAACACCAAGGAAGGGAACTCACTCCAGCCAAACTGAATGGAGAATCAGGGCCGGAGATTTAGCTCAGTGGTTTTGCTGCCTGCTACGCAAGCGCAAGGACCCGAGCTTGATCCCCGGTACCAAAAAAAAAAAAAAAAGGATTTAGCTCAGTGGTTCCAGCGCTTGCCTTGCAAGCACGCAAGGTCCCAAGTTCGATCCCCAGTACAAAAAAAAAAAAAACCAGAGAATGGAGAATCAGGCACAGATTCAGGGGCTAGACCAACACTTACTAGAACCCAGCCCCACCTCCCCCAGGACCCCTCCTGCCCCTTGGTGTCTCGCCCAGAGCCTGACATAGGACAATATTTCACAAATGGTTGCTGAATAGGTGAATGAATGAGTGAGTGAACAAGAATCTGTACAGCACAGTGAGTCTAATGCCACCACTGGCTGTGTGTATCCAAGCCACCATAATTCAAAGCCTGCTTTCCTCCCTTCCAAAGCAGGCATTTGCCAAAGACAGCCTTCACTGGGACATGGGTCCTAGGGGGACTGGAGGGCCCCTTCTGCGGCCACACCTAGGCCTCCTTTTCTACCTGGCCAGCACCAGGACCTGTCCTCGGAGCTGCAGAAAGCTCCTGCTCGCATGGCCTAGCTGCTGGCACTGCTGCCTCATGAGACAGGCGCTCCTACTGCCCCACTCCCCTCCAGTACCCAGACCTGACACGCGCTACAGCCAGCCTAGGGGAGGGAGGGTGGACTCACGATTCCGTTCTGCACACTGAAGCCCAGCTGGTACTTGAGGTCGGGTCGCTTGATGAGGACTGTGGTGACAGGGGGACAGCTGACGATGTTGAGCTTCACCTGAGTCTGGTTCTTCAGGCCCTGCAGAGCACAGAGCAGGAGTCACGGCCGGGCGTGGACACCATCTGTGCGCACCTGACGAGCATCACCCTGGCCCCTGTGAGGGTGGCTGGGGACAGTGCTCTGTGGCCCACCGTGCTTGGATACACTTTGTTATCTGGGCAGAAATGAGCCACTCGGGAACCAGAAGCCAGGTTCTGAGAGCCACTGAGTGGAACCAACGGGCTGAGCACCAGGGTCATGCTCAGGGGTCATGGGTGGGACGGGACTGTCGCCATGACCAAGGAAAAGACTGTGGGGAGACCTTGGTCAAAACCAGATGCACTGAGGATGCTGGAGGCTCTGGGGCTGCATCAAGGCTGAAGCCCAGGGTCACCTCAGGCCCCAGAGAGGACGCAGCCATCAGTGAGTACCCAGGCTGCAATTCTGGGGCCAAGAATGTCCCAGGGCAGGGGAAGGGGCCAAATCCTTGCTAGGTTGCAGCTCCAGCTTGCCTGGAGCTTGCCACACACAGAGCCCAGAGAGCTGCAGCCCCCAAGGCCACCCAGGGCCTTTCTATGCTACCCCCATCCAACAGAGAGTCTACTGGGCCTACCCAAAAGCCTGTTCTTGGGATGTTCTGGCCCTGGGATCACCCTTCATCTCTTGGATAAAAGAGGGAAGTGGAGGGGCCTCCTCCAGCACCACAACCCCAGTAAGATGGGGACAGCCATGGAGTGAGATCATGGATGTGTCACAGGGGCTGCTGCCAACAGGCAATGGTCTGCAGAACCCTGACCCCAGCTGCTCGCATCCTCTCTGCCGCTCAGCGCTGCCTCAAGCTGCAAGCTCACAACTAGTGGATCAGAATATCCTTCTTTCCCTGTGGCTGCCAACTCCTAGCACTCAGCTGTGTAGGGCGACCCCTGGCCCAGGCTGCCATGACAAGGGCTTCCTAAAAGTGGGACTTTCAGTGTCATCTGTGGCAAACTGGGTCATCCTACACGCACATCCTCAGCCCCTTGCCCGGGGTGGATGTGGCCCAGTGCTTGGCTAAGAGAGATGCAACCTCCCCTTACGTCCTTCCCAGGCAGCCTGGGATTTCAGGCACGGTATATATAGTCTTGGCTTCAAGTTTTGACTGTCCCTGGGCTTCAGTGTCCGCATAGGTCAGGTGAGACCACTGGGCGGGGGGTCCCGGGCACCCACCTTGATGACACCCTGGCAGGTGGCCAGGGGCAGCCCCACGAGGCTGGTGCCGTTGATGGACATGATCTGGTCCCCGATGCTCAGCTTCCCCGAGCGGGCTGCTGGCCCACCGTTCATCATGTTTGCCAGAATCACGGTGGGCAGGATGGAGCCCCAGCCGGACTCCACGACCACCACGCCCAGAATCTCACCCTTGTGCTTCTCCAGCTGCAGCTGCAAGGGAATTTATAGTGGGCGAGGATGAGCCGACCCCAGCCTGCCACATGGCTCTACCCTGGGACTCAGGGCCAGTTCATCTCAGCCAGGAGGGGCCGTGGCTGGAGGGGCCGGCCTACTCTGGTTCCAGGGCCCCCAGGGGCCCACCGGAAGTCCAGTAAACCTGGCAGCAGTGTCCCTCTCCTCCCATGCCCAGCAAGGAATCCCCCAGCCCCAAGTATGGCTCCGGGATCCTGGCTCCCGCTCCTTACCTACCAAACCCGGAGGCCAGAAAGACATGCACAGACTCCAGTGCCCAGCCCGACTTAGCCTTTGCTCCCATCTGGAAGACCCTATATGCTCTCTGTCTCAAGGATGGCTCTCAGAAACTGCCTGTGGTGCACTCGGGATTACTCATTCAATAAGCAGCCAGGGGCATTCATTCAAGAAATATTCAGCACCATTCATTCAACAAGCATCCAGGATCATTCATTCACTCACTGACAGGTAGACAGGCTCATTTATTCAAGGTATGGGCCACATCCAGGAAGAAGTTGCTACTGGTATCTTCACAACTGCCCTGCCTGAGGACCCAAGTGTCCTGTCTTAAAGATGCCACCCACACGCTTTTCACAAATATCTCCTGGATGCTGTGTACCAGCTGATGGTAATAGCAGCCTTAAAAAGCACATTTTCAAGGTCATTAAGACTGATTGTAATCAGCTTCTTTGTTAGAATCGTCTCATTTCACACACAAGTGCTCAGCTCCGAGGCAGGAGCCAGACCTCCCCCGCAGGCAGCCGGAGTCTGATGCAAAGGCAGCAGGGCATGTGAGGACCAGGAAAGTCGTGCCCTCCTCCCAGCCCTGCGAGCTGACCCGGGACTCACGGGCACTGCCAGGACCAGCCCACTCTGAGGCAGCCTGGCTGCACTCTGCAGCTCAGCTCGGGGAGCCGGATCCAGCAGAAGGGCCTTCCCGGGCCCTGCCAGCCTTGCCTCACCTCCTTGCAGTTCTCCGAGTTGGAGAAGTGGATGAGGTCGTCGTTGTACATCTCCTGGGTGTTGATGATGTCGCTGTACTCCTTCTGGCTCAGGTCTTCGGGGTTGATGCCGTTGGCCCTCAGAAACTCCTGGTAGGCCACACTGAAGGCCTGCCCGATGGACTGGGCGATGAGCTGGGCCTGGGGGCGAGAGCGGGTGCAGATACAGGCCCCGAGGCCCAGCCCCACACAAGGGGCCCAGAAGCCCCCAGCGAGCCCTGCTTGGGCTTAAAGGAATGAGACGGTAACTCTGGCCCTGGCCAGTGAAAGGCATCTTTGGCCAATGTCCTGCCCAGGGCCACGGGTGACCCTTCCTGCCACCTGCCCATGACCCAGTCTTGACTATGCCTCTCTGGGCTGTTTTATGTCCCAGACATTCCAGGGCAAAGAATGGCTTCAAATAGAGTCAAGGAAGATGATGAATTTTTTGCTAAATGTCATATTTTATTGCTTTAAATGGGAGGTGTACTGTATTTTCATTTTCTCCATCTTATTCCAAAAGCTAGATTTAAGGTGTTTCCCGGGCCTGTCACAGCAGCTGTCTGTTCCACATCTGTTTCTCTTGAGCTACAGGAGGCCACGCCGACTGGATCCCTCTCCAGGGAGGGGTGTGCCTGAGCCCTGGGACCAGCACAGACCCTGTGGAGCAGATCACTTCTTTCCGTTTCATCTGGCCCGCTCCTCCGGATGCAGACACTCACGTGGCATAGGCCTGGACACCGAGACATCAAGCAGGGCCTTGCCTGCCACCGTGGGGCGCAACGGGGGACACTGAGAGGCCAAGGCTGAAGGCCGGAGCTCCTGGTCCACACTGAGCATGCTCGCTGTGTGGACGAGCCCTAGGGCTTTTGGTGGCACCTCAGGGCGCAGCAGTGCTTCTCCCCAGCCCAAACCCGGGCAAGCCCCAGCTCAGTCTGCCCTGTGCTCCCCGGAGCCCCACCTGCCCTCCAGGGGCCACGGCACAGCAAGCTTTGGCACAACAGGACCCAAAAGAGGTAAAAAGGGAGGTTTGGCCTGTGATCCCTTCTCATGCTGCATAACATATGCTTTAAGTGCAAGAAGTAAGCTGCACAGGTAAAAGAGCTTCCCGCCAGACCACAGGACACGAAGGCTTTCCTTAAACAGGTGCCAATTCTAGGTCAAACTGCCCGCCAACACTAGGCCCTCAGTGTCCACCGGAAGGGCGCAGCACCTGGATGGCTGTTCCAGGCCAGCACGCAGACGGCGGGCGAGCTGGCTGCCTGGGTACCACCAGGTGGCGCCACAGGCCTGGACAGGAGCAGAGCCAGCACCAGGAGCAGGTGGGGGTCTGTGCTGAGATGGGAGGTGGGGGTGGCTCAGGGAGGGAGGGGCCCTCGGAGTGGCCCAGGGCTGCCCTGCCCCAGCTGGGATCTCAGTGCACAGAGCTCCCCACTCCTCCCCATTCTGTCCCCACCCGAAGGAGTGACCTGGATGGGAAGGGGAGCCTGACAAGATCACATCCCTTCGTTATTAGCTGCTCCGAATGGCCACTGCTCTGGCACCCACACTTCTAGCCCCTCTCCTTGGGCCACATGGTCCCCTCTGCCCACCCGGTGGGTGCTCTGGAGGAGATCCCCTGGGGATGTGCACCACCGCCCTCGGGCACAAGCCAGGGGAAGCCCCATGTCTTGAGGGCTGTCCTGTCTCCTGTCTCCCTCACCCTGTGTTGGGCTTCCTCCTACCTGGGCAGAGGCCGGTGCTGAGGGCCCCTCTGTGCCCCCGCTCCAGCCCAGGCTCACAGCCAGGCCTCTGTGTCACTGCTTCGAGGCTGGGAGCCACTCAGGGCGGGGCTGGGCACCAGCATGCTGGCCCCGAGGCCAGGGCATCTTCTAGAGGACGGGAGGGGAAGCCATCATGCCTGCACTGCTGTGCCCCGGCACATTCACCAATGCAGCCTCCTCCACCCTGGCCCAGCCCTAGGGTGGCTGAGCTCCATTTTAAAGAGCAGAAATGGGACTCGGTGGCCATCCTGGCTGGTGCCCCTCCACAGCCTCCCCCTGGGCCCTCACAGTGTATCCAGGCAGACCCTCCTCTCTTTCCTTCAAGAGCCACTTGGAGGCCACTCCCACACCCATCACTGGGCCATGGGCCTTGTCACCTGCTGAGCTGAGACAATCATGGCCGAGGTGGACAGTGGCAGCTGCGGGCTGTAACTCCCCAGAGCTACCCACACGGGCTGTGCCCCACAGGCTGTCCCTGGTCCCTGCTCCTTCTCAGCCCTGCTATTGGCCAGCTTCTCCCTCCCACTGCCCATCACCTGAGCACCTCAGACTCAGAGGCATCCCGAGGCCCCCAGTCATTTGAAAACATCCGTCAGGTGTGCACATGTCTGTGGGTCATGATGGGAGGTACAGGTCGATGCGTTAGAGGGTCTGCATGTAAATAATGTCCTCTCCTATAAATCTGCTATTGCTTCAAAGCATCTCCAGGTGACAGTTTCTTAGGAAAAAGATGATTGCCCCCACCTACAAGTTTGAAACCTGTCTTCAAACATAGTTTCTACACCTTATTTCATAACCACGAAAATAATGGGGCCCTTCTCTGTGATCCAGGTCCTGGCGACACTAGGACAGCAGTCCTCATGTGAACAAGAATGCTCCAGCCTCCTGGGCAGTTGCTGTGGCTACCAGGGTGGCTTCTGACAAAAGCTAGACTTGAGCTGTCTTCACCGGAGAGTGGAGGAAGCTTTCAAAGCCCACACTGCCAACAGCCACGAGACTGGCTCAGCACGGCCTCCCTGCCGGGATGAGCCTGCAGGAGAACCCATCAGGGGTCTGGGATCCACCTTCTGCATTCACTCTTTATCTTTTAAAAGGTGGACCCTGCTATGCTGACCACGTGGCTCCAAACTGCACAAGGCACAAGCAATGACCCTTCTGCCTCAGCCTCCAGAGTAGCTGGAAAACAGGCATGTGCCACTCCGTGGTCTCTCAGTGAATCTATAGCACTTCAAACCTCAACTTTTTTGGCAGTACTGGGGGTTAAAGCCAAAGCCTTTGTATTGAGCTACGTCCCCACACCCCTAGCCCTTTTATATTCTGAGACAGGGTCTCAATAAGTCACTCATTTGCCCAGGCTGTGCTGGAACGTGAGATCCTCTTGCTTCAGCTTCCCAGAGTTCTGGGATTATACCTGTGTGCCACCATGCCTGGCTGCAAAAGTATTTTTTGAAGTGACACCAAAATTGGTCATGAAGTGAAATGACATGTGCAAAGGCAGGGCTCAACTCAGAGGTTTCTGTGTCTCTCTTCATGCAACCCTGGCAGGTGAAAAGATGCATTTTAACAACAGAAAAGTAAGGCCAAAATTAGGTTTATTTTAAAGAGGGAAAAGTTTTATAAAATGATTTCTGCTAACAGATAGCTCCCCTTGTATATTTATCTATTGCTCAACTTATAAGCAGCTCCTGCGGTGAGGAACCTATCCCATGAAGTGAAATAAAACTATGTTCGCTATCTTCAGAAACCCAAAGAGAGTGCGACAAATCTCTGGTGCCCCTGGAAACACAAGGCCTCCGCTGCCAGGAGATGTGCCTGGCACTGTGCCCGCCAGCGTTACTTACGTCCTCCGACTCGAACACATGGCAGATCATCTTGTACTGCTTCTTCCCCTCCTGGGCCCCGGGTGTGGTCTCGATGCAGTCTTGGGAGGCCGACCGGGGCATGCGGCGTCTGGCCATCAGCACCACGATGTTCCCGATATCCGCGATGTAAGAAATGGTACGCAAGGCGTGGTCCATCATGGTTTCCTGTTGGGAGAGGGAGATCAGGCCACTCAGGGAACATTATAAGGCCATGCCGTGAAGTCACGCCAAGTTGGCCCTACTGACATCTGGAATGAGGTCGATGCTTACTGCAGAGGGCGGTTCTGACCCGGGACAAGGTCAGCAGCATGCCTGGCCTCTACCCTTAGATGCCAGTGGCAACTTCCCTCCCAAGGGAGGAAACCAGAAATATCTCCAGCTATTGCCAAGTGTCCCAGAGGTAGGGGGCAAGGCTGTCCTGGCTGAGAACCAAAGCTTGGTTAACAGAGCATTTTAAGGTGGTAATTCATGGTCAAAGGGGTCAACTTTTGGCTCTGCCTACACTTGGGGAGGCTGAGGCTGGTGTGTGGCTCTCCATGTCTGCTGGAGGAGAGCAGGGAGCCTGCCCTGTGGCAATGCCTGTCCCCTCCCCGATTAGAGGCCATTGATGGCTCTGGAGAAGGGGCCTTTCCTGCAAGGTCTGTGTTCTCCTGTAGGCTCAATGGTGCCTGGTCAAATTCCTGTTCTGCAGAGAAGGAAGGCATCTAGGTCAACATTTGCCACCAGATGAATTCTTCCCGGGCCCGATCCAGGAGACACTGAAAGAGTAAATCTGCTTCTGAGCAATGGGTCTCCCCAGGCAACTTCAATTCCCTGGCTCCCAGCAGGTCCATTACTCTTGAAAGTTTTTGTTGTCTGACAGAAATCTTCACCGAACATCTCGCCCATTACCCCTTTCTAACAAGGCTGCACACAAAGGCTCCACAAAACTAATCAGTTGGTGTTTTGTGCCTTTGTTCTCCTGTCACAAAAGGAAATCAGTTGTTTCTGTGACCTCTGGCGTCCTCTTTTTTCTTCATAGAATCCGTGCCTTGCAGCAGATATCGCACATATTTGTCTAGGAGGGCGACTTGTTTACTGGCCAAAGCTATGAGAGTAGTTCACAACCACAAGACTCAAAGGAGGAGCACTGGAAAAGGGAAGAGTGCAGGTAGCTCTTCAGCTCCTGATTTCTAGCCCAGTCCAGTTCGTAGGTCCCAATTTATGTCAATGGCAGAGTCCTTCTCATTGGCAGAGGCCAGCTTCCAACATGGCGGCCATCATTTCTCCTGCCCAGCTGGCCACCTCAGCCTCCACAGTCTCTCTCTCCTATTCCCACCTCTCCAGCTCCACTGCCAACATTTTTATTTTTCAGTCAAACTAATTTCCTGTTGTAACCTTTCTTCCAGTTCATTCTAAATGGCGATGTGGAGCAAGCTCACAAACTACTGATGGTCCATCCACCCACACCTGGGTGGTGGCACCCTCACAGGAAAATCAGCAAGAAGATGGGTTGCAGGGAACGGTTACTGTCCCAGGCCAGGCAGCCATCCTGAGGAAGCTCTGCCTTTGAAGTCTTCTCTCAGCTGGTGACTGGGAAGCTGGATTTCAGGAGGGCTGCCACCGTCTAACTGGTAAGTGTGGCTCACTCTGTCTGAATTGTCTGTACCAATGACATGGCCCAAGATGATCATTTCTTTCTTCCTGGGAGCCTGGAACTGTGCTACATGCCAGGCAGAAGGTACCTGGGTAACAGATCCCTGGTAAAGACCTTTGGTGCTGAGTCTCCATGTGGCTCCTGATGAAGAACTCTTCACACATGTTGTCACACTTGTTGGTAAGAGAATTCAGCACATCCCACGTGACTTCACAGACAGAGGACTCTGAAAACTATCAGCTTTGTCTTTAACTTTGCCCATGCACCTTCCCTTTGCTGACTCTTACACTTTGGATCTGGAGTCTTTCCCAAATGCCCACGTGTTGAAAGGTTGGTCTCCAGCCCATGGCACTATTGGGAGGTAACTTTAAGAACTGGGGCCTGGTGGAAGGCAATTAGGTCATTGGGGCTCGCTCTTGAAGGGGATATCGAGAACCCCAGCCCTTTCCTCTTTCTCCCTGACCCCTGACTATCATGAGGTGAACAGCTTCTTCTCCCTTGTGCTCCCATGAAGCAACAGGGCCAAATGACCATGAACTAAAACCTCTGAAATTGTGAGCCAAAATAAATCCTTCATCCCTGTAAATTAACTTCAAGTATTTTGTTACAGTGACGGAAAGCTGGTTAATATGCTGATATTGCTCTGTAGTCACAGGATGGAATACACCTTAGCTATGAGGAAAGCAACATGCTAAGTCCTTGAGATCTCCTAGGGAATCACTGAATGTGGGTAGAAGAAGGATGTAGAACAGAAGGGTAGCAGGGAGTACCAGCCAAGACAGTTTCCCAAGACAAGATGAGAAAACTAAGTCCAAGTCAGAAGCATCACAAGTTGGATGCTGAACCCCTGTTAGAAGTCGAAGGTGCTCCCCAAGTTTTCACCAAGGGCAAGGCTCCAGGAGAGGTGGCTGGGGCCACACAAAGACCAGTGGAACAAGGCTCAGGCTCAAACATGGAGAACAGACATGTGACATGGACAAGGAGTCACAGTGTCGGCCTCAGGAAGTACTGAGGGCCTTGGTAGGTGGGCAGGCAACAAGGCACTGGGGTGGGAAGTGGGCCATGGCATAACCACACTATGGAGTTGGCCCCGTTGCATCCTCTGCCCTCGAAGGTTAGGCTTCTTCATGAATAGGGAAGCAAGGGAGGAGCTCAGTACTCCCAGCAGTTCTCATCCACTCCAGGCCCACTGAGCCTGGAGGAGGTGACACCCAGCTCACCTGCCATCTGCTGAGCTTTCCCTTGCTTGCCCCACGGCCTGGTAACATGGGCCGTGTGTAGACAGCAGGAGAGTACTATAGTTTGGATCCAAAATGTGGATTGCAGGCTTGGTCCCTATCCCATGGCACTATTGGACTGAATCTGGAAGAAGTGAGGCCTAGCAAAGGGGAGATCAGCATCTGGCCTATCCCTCCCCCTCTCTTTGCTTCTCAGCCCTGAGGCGAGCATCATCCTCCACCCTAATGTGCTGTGACAGGCCTTCTGACAAGTGGGCCAACTTACCATGGACTCAAACCTCCAGAACCGAGCTGACATAAACCTTTCCTCTTTTCAAGTTGATGATCTCAATTTAAGAGTTATTTTATTGCAGTAATGGAAAGCTGACTAACACAGACAGTGACAGAGAAAGATACCTTAAGCTTGGGAACCTGGACTATTTGGTGGAATGAGGCTGTGTGTGGAATTGGGATGGTGAAGAGAACTCTCCGGTGCGAGTAGGAGGCACAAGTGTGAATGCATGGCCTTTGATACCGCCTCCCTCTGTCAGCTGTCAGGGCCCAGGAGCAAAGACACCCCCAGAACCATGAGCCCATCCAGCACCCAGCTCTCTGTTTCTTCATCACTGCCCCCTCAGAGGGACCCATGGTCCCTTGAAGAAATGGCTGATTCCACATCTCAGGCAGGGAACATACCTTATCTTCTCAGGAGGTTACCAAAATGATAACATAAGTTTGGAGAGAGACAGGGAGAGACAGAGACACGGGGGGTGGGGGTGGGGATTCCAAAGTCCACAGTGAAGAAGAGGGAGGGGAACAAAAGCAGAAAGCACTTTCACAGAAGAATGTCACATACTAAAAATACTAAGTGTGGTATCCTTAGAAAATCAACACCTGGCACTTGAAAAATTGTAAGCAGTCAGGGCAAGACCATCAGTGGCTGGTAAAAGCATTGAGTTGTGAGGATCTGGGTATCCATCAGGTCCAGAGTGTCACTGGCAGATTCCGTGTCAAAGAAAAGAAGGTGCCTTTACCCTGGGCGTCAGGCCACTCTTACCTGGGTCAAGCTGAGCGAGCCCCTTCCCTCTTTCTTCCTGAGTCCTTGCATACCAAATCCCCGCCAGGAAGCACAGCCTCGGGCCTTTCCCCACCCTGGCATCTACTCGGCAACCCCAGCCTCCCACCTTCTCACGGCTCATCTCAGCTCGGCAGTCCTTTATATTTCACGCAGCACGGTCACTTTTTGCTCATTCATTTGTTTCACTGTTTTGCCTACCAAAGGTAAGTTCTGTGGGGTGACTGAGGCCCAGGAAAAAAAGCAGAATCTCCATCAGGCACAGGCTGCCACCACAGGAGGCAAATGCATCACAGAGGAAAGTCTGCAGAGCCCCTGCATGCGCCAAGCCACAGGCCATCCTGAGTCCTGCCTCCAGCTGGCTTTGCAGGCTGAGCATGAGGGCCCTTCAGGAAGGCCCTTCCAGAATCCTGATTGGCAGAGCACACGCTTTCCAACTGGCCTCTCACTACCCCCCCCCCCCCCGCACCGCGCCATCCCTCTGTAATCCCAGCTAAACTGTATCAGAATGGCCCGGCTGGCTTTAAGCCTTCCGCTTGGCCCCCTGCAGCTTGCTCTACTTTCCACAGCCACAATTCACTTA
Source organism: Heterocephalus glaber (assembly GCF_053883595.1). Classification (NCBI taxonomy): domain Eukaryota; kingdom Metazoa; phylum Chordata; class Mammalia; order Rodentia; family Bathyergidae; genus Heterocephalus; species Heterocephalus glaber. Next base: position 4,425,369 of record NW_028258329.1, on the reverse strand, counting down.
AGGAAGGCCCAGGCTGCAGAATCGCTGCCCTTGGAGACACGGTTCCCTCCCGGACTTGGGAAAACACTTCTGCAGCTAGACTGTGTTCTCCAGGGTTCCAAGGTGCAACCCCAGACAGCTGTCCTTTGGGCACTCACCTGTGTGTCTGCATTTAAAACTTTGATCCTCTGCGTGGAGATGAAGAGGTCCACTTCTGTCAGGGTCTGGGTGTCCCCCTCGGAGTTCTAAGGAAGGACAGGAGATGCAGTTACAAATCGAAATATGCACTCCAACCAAAGCCTGGCGGTTTTCCCAATTACCCTGAGGCGGTGTGGAAGGAAATGCTACTTCCGAGTGGAGCAGCCGCTGGAAATCTACAAGCCTGGCTTAGAATCCAGAGCTGCATGTGCGTCCCCAGGACAGAGTGTAAAAGGCACAGAGGAGAGGGAAGCGAGGTGTTTCTGGGAGGCGTGAACAGCAAGGGAGCAGCTGCCGGGGGTCTTGTGCTGGAGCCCCTCCTCTCTGTAGCAAGCTGGGCCCCTCTGCCAGCCCCTGTGGAATTCAGTGAAGGCGCAGCACCATTAGATTAAAAGCTCTGTTTCGTAGATAGGGAATTCCAAGTATCCCCGGGGAAAACTTTTTCGTGGAAGCTGAATTAAAACGTCAGCCCTTCCGTTCAGGTCTGAACAGTCACAACGGTGTGGATCCCCTTGGTCTTGCCATCCATAAGGACAGTGAGACTCAGGGTGGGCGCAGGTGCACCCTACAGTGACACCGAGAGGTGGACAGAAGCTGGCACACAAATGCCTCTGATTTGTTGCCTCCACCGGAGGAAGCTCCGTGTACAGCTGTGAGTTATGTTTTCATGCACTGTTTTGGAAGCTGAGCAAACTACTCAAGATCTGCCCCAAAGCAGGGCAGCCTTTAATTGGTTTTTACACCTGTGAGAATCCTAATTACTGCTGCCCAGTGGTGATGGGAAGCGGGCTCCACCGGCCTGCCCAGCGGGGTGGATAGTTCAGTGCGGTCATTTGGGAGCCTGCGGGGGTGCATCCTCCACTTCAAAACAGCAGAAACTGTGATTTAATTAACTCACTAGAAAATCTCAAATCCAACATCTCCCTGCTGACTATTTCTCAAGAATTCTGAGTCACAGAGAGGCCCTGTATTATAATGATAAATTTGTATTTTAGCTCAGTTTTCAAAGGAAAAGATCTTGTGGGCTTTTGGTGTTTCCCAGGACAATACTGCTTTTAACTAATCCGAAGAAGAATAGAGTCCTAAACAATCCATCTGAAAAATAGTGTTGAGGACTGTGGAGGAGATTTTTCTCTGTTTTAAAAAATCAGGTCAAAAGAACCACTAATAGACTTTTAAAAGTTTTGTTCTGGGGATTGTAGATCTAAACCCCCTTGCTCCAAAGTGGGTCAAAGCCAGAAGCAAGTCAGGAAAGTGGTGGGCGGATTCGGGTGTCAGTGATGAGATGGGGAGACGTGTCTTGCTTGTACAGGGAAGAGGCCAGGTTCGGGGTGGGGGTGGGAGTCAACGGATGGTGCCAAAACCTGGACAATAACAGGGAAGGGGAGGGCACCCACACTGCACCCTGGTGGATGGAGGGAGGGGACCAACCTCCCAGATCCTACAGAAGGACGCCAGAGAGTAAGGGTGGCCTTGCTGTGTCAGTGGTGGGGCTCAGCCATCAGCATTTGCCTGGCCAGCTCTGGGCAAGTGGTCCTGAACACGTCACTGCTCGGGAGGAAGAACCACTTGTCACCAAATGGCTCCTGGCCACTGAGGCCTTTCTCAGCTAGGTCTGCCTGTGCCCTGCCCCTCCACAGGACCTCTGATCCTGCAGCTTGCAGGAGCAAGCTAGGGCTCCCCTGCTCCAGCTGGGCTTGGGCCTGGACAGCCCAGGCAGGCACTGAGAGGCTGCGGGGGACAGCACACTGCAGCTGCAGGTCTGCAACTGCGGGCCATCCTGCTTTATCCAGAGGCTCCCAGAGGAACGGCAGGCAACAAACCAGTACCAAGTCTCCATGGACTCTCCCTGGTCTTTCCCACAACAAGCATTTTGACAACTTTTGTATGAGGAGGGCAGCTAAAAAATCACCAGTCGTCACCAAATGACCAGCTTGACAAAGGACTACACTTCCACCTAGTTGTTCTTCTTTTAAAGTCTGCTCAGGCTTCAAAAATTGCTGTCAACACAGGAAGCATCTCAGGGGCAAACTGAGCTACTTCCATCCCGATTTGGTAAATGAAACAATATATCTCAATGCCAGAACAGTGTCATTCACGCTGTACAGGAGGCCCTATGTACACTGGATAGATCACGTTGCCATCTAAAAATGTCCACATAAAACAGGAACCTTGCAGCATTAGCCATGCTTTGGAACATAGGAGAATCTAAAACAGAAAAATAAAAAAGAGCAACTATTAAACTCTTCTGTGAGTGGGCGGTCAAAAAAAGTGGTATCTGCAGTTTCATTCAAGTCTGGTATTCAGCTACCGAAGGAAGGGGGAAAGGGTTCTGTGGTAAATTATCTGGATCCCCGGGAAGCCCCCCACTGAACAGGGGAGACCACAGACACACAAGTGGACACCACCATTCCGGGACAATGGTCCTACACACCGCTTTTTTCTTGATTTTAGCAGCCTTTTGCATCCTCTGAGCAGCATGTAAGAGAAGAGAAAAGCAGGTGGGTGTGGGAAGAAAGGTGCAGCAGGGTTATTTCAGGCTTGGGCTCAACATCCCAGCACTCAGCCCTGGTGTCCAGCAGAAGTCCTCGGAGACAGGCGGACACCACTTCCTGTGTCCAGCACACGCACTGCTCCGACGCTGGGAATGACCGTCAGGCCTCCGTTCACAGGGCCGTGCTGGGCAGAGCACAGCAAGGAGCAGAGCAAGCCGCTCCGGCTCAGGGGCCAGAGGACCAGGTCTTTTGCTAAGGGGCACTGGCTGCAGGGCTCAGTAACCCTCCTCACTCAGTTTGCTTTCTCCTGGCCACCATGGATGGCCTCGTGCTGCTTCCCAGGCTCCATTAGAGGTCAGCATGGGGTGGGCAGAGGAGAGCCAGGATGAGGGCTGACTGCTCCCCCTACAGGCAGGCAGCATGTGCAGGCCCCACTCTTCCCAGAGGGGCACCGCCTCAGACTTTCCCATCCCTCCTGACCCCATCTGGTTTTCTGATGTGGCCTCCTCATTCCCAGTCCACCCTCACCTGCTGTTCCAAAGCTGACACTCCAACATGCACCTCGAGCTGCAAGCCTGTCTGAGGTTTCCTTGAGGTCATGCATTTAAATAAAACATGATTATTTTCCCTCTTTCTGGAAGTACTTTGAATGGTGCTAAAAATACACACATTGTTGAAATGGGATTTGTGGTGTCAAACAAACATGTTTTATAACTAGCATGGTTCAGAACAATTATCTGTGAAAAGCTGTGTTTCTGAGAGCCTGGGGGGACTGTCCCTTATTAGGCAGCTGGTGGTCTCTGAACCCAGCCTAGCATTTGCCCAGCTGGGGTGGAAATCTCCCTAGGCCTGGCTGGGCACCTTGACTATTCCCACTCCACACCAGGGCAGCACAGTCAGAGCTGGACAGGATGCCTCTGCCCCACTGCCGTGCTCCCCAAAGAAGACCACCCAAGCGGGCATCCCTGGGAGGCCCAGGAGCACCCCTACCTTGACCCTGCTGACGGCCTCCTGTGCCTGCATCATGCGGATGTTTTTGGAGGGGTTGCGTTCAGAGAGCAGCTGGGTGGACCCCAGGTAGTTGGCAGCAAAGATGATCCCATCGATGAGGTCTTCTGGCTCACAGGGCCCTGGAACTGAGGGGGCACAGAGTGAGGGTCTCCCCAGAGAGAACACCGTGGGCAAAGCACTCAAAAGCCTGGTCTTGGCATCAGGACCATGGCAGCCAGGACAGGCAAGTGAGAAGGGAGCCCCTGGAATCTGGGCCAACCAGGTGGCTGTTTCCTTCCTTACCCCATCGTGCCTGGTGAAGGTAACTGCACAGAACCAGCACAGGGGCCAGGAGACTCTGTGCAAAGTGTCAGGAGGCCCATTCCGGTGTCCCACAGCTGTCACACAAGCTAGGTTCACTCCAAGGTGACAAGCATGTGCTGTAACATGCATAGAATGTGCTGCTTTCCGAACTCGAAGGCACTTTCCGCACCTCCCGTGGAGCCTGCTGGACTGAGGGCAGTCAGCTGACAGGGCCTCTCCCCCTCCAGCCTGGCCTTCCTCTCCTGTCCCATGGCCCTGCCATCTGTAGCCTCTCATCTACCACACCTCAGGCCCGGGCTGGGCGGTATAGTACTCATTCCGTCTGCTACCGCTAGACCGTGGTGCCCCAGCGAAACTGCCAGGCTGTTCCATCCCTGTGTTGTTCCATACAGGAGCCACTGGGCACTGGGACTGGGACTACTGCAAGTGGAGGCCGAATCTTTTTCCGTAGGTACAGTTACCACTCTGCATTTGTGGATTCGACCAACCTCGGATCGTGTGCTGTGCAGTGACCCATGATGGGTGAGTCTGTTCTAAACACACAGGGGCCTTTTCTCAGGAGTCCCTACACACAGTACGAAGACGCCTCGCACAGTGTTCACGTTGCATTAGGTATTAGAAGTCATCTGGAAATGCCTGAAAGCACACATCAGATGTGCAGACACTATATGCAAACACCATGGGTTGTGTACTGGAGACAGCACAGCAGTCTCGTGGGCAACAGTCCAGGCCTGAGGGACAGGTGCCCCTTGCTGCCTGGGTGGAGCCCACATACCCAAGAGAAGCCCAGTGTGTGCGGTGCCATGGATTTGGGAATGCACAGGCGCTGGGAACCTATCCCCAGGGCCACTGAGGTGGTTGTGATTTTCATTAACTGCCAGGAGTTAGCTGCTAAGGGTTCCTTATGGGACGGCACAGGGCAAGCTTTCCAGGAAAGGGCCAGATGCTGACTGCTGTAGGCTTTGTGGTCAGCTGCAAGGACTCACTTTGGGTCTGAGGGGAAAACCAGTCACAGATGATATGCAAATGAGTGGGTGGGGCCGTGTCCCAGTCAAACCTTATGCAGAAAATAGGGCAGGCGGCCAGGAGGATTTGGCCCTGGGGTGTAGTCGCTGCACCCAGGCCACCACTCAGCCTTCCTCTCAGGCCCAGGATGGCTGCCTTAATCCCTTCACATTGCACACCTCCAGCCCAGAGCCCTCTTTCTGGGGGACCTTACCCTGGCTCCTAGTTTCCTTCTGCTGCCCCAACTGCCCCTCCCCATGCCCCCAGCCACTCCAGTGTCCAGGGTGAACTATCCTGCACTTCCCTGGCCCTGCTGCCAGTGCCCTCCTGACCTTCCACTTTCTGCCAGCTGTCCCGGGGTCTCACTGGTGACCCCCTGTTGCTGAGACCATCCAGCTAGTTCACAGTCATCCCCTCCTGGGACCTCATGCCCTTGCCTCTCTGCCCTGTCTGCCTGCCCCAGGGTTCTGTCTGTTTCCTGTGGGTCTGCCCTGCAGGACAATCAGTGCCATCGGAAATTCACACTCAGTCGTGGTCCCAACACATCCCAGACTCCTTGACAACACAGACTCTTCCTTGGACAGGAGCTCCTTCATCATACTGCTCTGCATCTTCTTTTGGGTACTGAGGATCAAACCCAGGGCCTCTGTACTGAGCTGCATACCCAGACCTCTTTGTTTATTTAGAGGCAGAGTCCTGTTAAGTCACTCAGTGGACTACGTTGCCCAGCCTGGGCTCCAACTTGCAATTCTCTTGTCTCAGCCTCCCAGAGTACTCAGATCACAGGTGTGCGCCACCACACCCGGCTCCTCTTTCCATCTTTTCAACTTCTGCAGCCCTTGCCTCTCCTGCACACTCTGGTCTGCATGGCCGGAGCTGATCTGCCATCCTTGCCACTTCTCTGGGAAGCAGCAGAGTCCCTTCTGGAGTCTGAGAATCCTGCATCCCACCCCGCCCTCCCTATGGGACCCTTTTGTCCTTCCCCCTGCACTTAGCCATGTCCTATCAACTGGGTCCTCTCCGGGCTTTAAATGTGCTCTGGCCTCCCCAAGGGGGCTTAAACACCCTTCGCCGCATCCCTGAATCCAGTGGACCCTTCTCCTCCCTCTGGTAAGAACTGCATAGTAAGAGTTCAGTAATAAATATATTAATATCTTTTCTCAAAGAATGAACATAGTGTCCTTATAAATAGGACCCCAGCAAGCTCACTGGCTCTGCCATGTGAGGACACAACAAAAAGTGACACCTGCACCTGTGACTGGTGCCCGACCACACTGTCACCAGGACCCATTTCCGGCCTCTGGAACAGAGGCCTGTTCAGAAGCCACCCGGGCTATGGCACTTGCCTGAGGCAGCCTGGACTAAAACATGACTCTCCAGCCCCAGAATACTCCTCACACTACCCCAAGAGGGCCAGAAACCTGGTCCTTTGTGCCTGCTTGAAGCCTCCTCTGCATCTCAGGACAGAAGCTGGCATCCCTGGGCCTCCAGACCGGTGTCCCGTCTCTGGAGGGAACACCACGTAGGGCAGCAGGAGGTGGGCGTGATGACAGGGGAGGTGAGTGGGCCTTGGGCCACAGTGTGCGGCCACTAGTGGGGGAATGGAGACGCTGAGCCCCCAGGGCAGCCAGGCCTCCGGACACAAGGTGGCGCTCTCTGGGCACAGAGCAGGAAGTTCAGCTTTGGGGTGGGCAGTGCTCTAGGTTATTAAAGTAATCGAGTGTCTGTCATCACTACAAACCCACACTCAGACTAGAAAGCATGAGGTCACCGTCAGGTCTGACGACAGCACCGACCTCAGGCGGAGGCAATCCTGGCATCTGGCGGCCTGGAGGCCAGGTGCAGGGAGGTGGCCCTGTTCTAGGAGCCAGCTTCTCCGTCCCCCACTAGGGAGTGAGAGGCAGCACCCCGCTGCGGTCACACTTCACGGAGAAGCTCCTGAGGAAAGAGCCACCCTGGAGAGGGGCCTCGGCTTCCGAGCCTGCGACTCTGCAGGACCCCGCCTCCGGGACCTACTCATCCTGGGCCAGGGCGTCTGCTCTCGGGCTGCATCAGGAACTAAGAGGCTGAGACATGGGTCCTGCTGAGCACCAGGCCAACCTCAGAGCAGGTCTCCCCAAGTCATGCAATTGTCACGGACATCTTCCCAGCGACAGTGGCCAGGGGGGACGGCACCAGGTGGGCGGGACAGGACCGGAGGCCTCTGCCTCCTAGGAGCAAAGCCATCGGGAATCTCCAAGGCCACGCCCTCCGAAAGGCACGGACTACCTGCTTTCTCCTGGAGGGCCAGGAGCTGTCACCCCGGGACACTGTGGCTTGTGGAAGGGCACGAAAGCCTGGGCTGCCCTATAGGACTCCACTGCAGGGTAGGTTTGGCTCCTCCTGTCCCGTGGGCACGGCCCTTATTCTGATGCTGACAAAGTCCTTGGCCAGCTGGGCAGCGCTGGCTGTGCCCAGTGGGTGAGGGGCTCATGGGGACGGCGCCCATCTGTCCACAGGCAGTCGTGGTTTGCACTGCTGGTGCACCAGCTGGGGGACACAGAGGCCACCCCAACAGAGGCCACAGGGACATCACAGGCAGCAGCCTCCACCATGCCCCCTGCCCCCGGGGCTTCAGACTGAAGCACCCCAGTTTTCACTGCCTCGTGCACGCTTACCCTCGGGTCTTGTGCTGCCCACTAAGCATCGTTCAGCTGCAACCATCATTTGCCAATGTCACCCCAGAGTGAGGCCAGACGGTGACCATTACTGGCCAGGAGATGGCGCCACTGTGTTCTGCAGGAAGGTGATGGGGTGCCAGTGTCCTCACGGGCTGCACAGCACCCCATGGGCCAGGTTCCTACGGTGTGGGATGCAGCAAGCCTTGCCTTTTGAACTCAACTTCCGCTTGGGAGGCTGCTGCCTTCCAAGCTCTCGCTTGCCAGTTCCTTAGGCGACCTTGGTCAGTTCTCCACGCCTTGCTAAAGTTCACACTTCTAGCTCAACCCATGTCTCCGAGGAGATTTATGGAACACAGGCCTCACGTCCACTGGAGAGCGCTGCACCCCACCAGGGCCAGCCTGGGGGCCCAGACGCCCGTGTGTAAGCGGCGTCCACCTGCAGCAGTGCCCACTCCCTGGGACGAGGCCCCGGAGCAGACGAGGTCTTTGCTGCAACTCCGACAGATGCCTCAACTCTGCCGGGAGTCGGTGTGCCTGCCTTCCCCCTCTGCCAACAAGAAACAGGGCAGGAGGCAGTGAGAGGACCTCCTGCCTGCCAGCCTGGCCCCTGCTTGTGTGGGAAGGAAACCAGCAGAGGACAGCAGGGCTGTCACCACAGGGGCGAGGCCATTTTTCAGACCCCAGCCGCACTTCTCAACTGCAGTCCTGAACTGCAAAGCCAAAGCCAAGCATTTCCTTTCCACAGAGAAGCTGGGCCTGCACATTTTGGTGCAAACTGCTCTTACTTTGCTCAACTCCTGCACTGCCCGTGCACCTGAGACCACCAGAGGGAGACGAATGACAAAAGAATCAAGACTTGGAGGAGTCCTGCCTCCCCAGAGGGGATTTCTCCTCCTCGGGAAACATCTCTGAGGGCCTTTCTCACAGTGTCAGGCACCGACTGCCTGGAGCGCAGGGCTAAGAGGGACCAGTTCCTCCCCGGCCTGAAGAAGCTGCAGCCTAAACGGCCCCTTAGGAAGCCCGGGTCCTGGTGGCCCCTCGTCAGCAACCCGGACAGGGAAGTGGCAGGGTCTCACGGAGCTACCCCCGAGAAGGGTGATCTGGCATCGCACAGAGGGTTCCCACCCGCCAGCCCGGCCCCAGGCGGTCTCGTTCACTCGGAGACACGGCCTGGTTCTCCCCTCTCCATGGGGGCTGGATGACTCCGGGGCAGAACTGCGCATGACCACACGGGGGCGCTCCCACGAGGCGCGGCACTGTGAGACAGGAAGTCCCGGGGTAGCCCGGTGCTCCGTGCCTCAGCCCTCTGTGTGGCAGCACGGAGTCCCATCCACGAACCAGACGTCACTGTCCCAGTTTTACAAATAAGCAACATCCGAGTGGGGCTGAAAGTCTTGCCTAAGATCAGTGTCAGAAATGCAGGTATTCAGCATTTCAGAGCCCACAAGTAAGGACCTGTGAGCTCCGTGACTGAAAACGTGGCAATCACAGGCTGAAAGGAAAGGCACATGCCAGTCCCGCACTGACAAGAAATGCATCAGGAAGGCCTGGGGATGCTAGGTCACCCTAGAAAAGAAGCAACAAGTTGGGGGTGGGGGGGCTGGCTTCATGAAGAATCTGAGGGTAGCTGCTCTTTGAGCTGTGGTCTGAAGGATGAGAAAAAACCAGCAAGCCATAAAGCAGAAGAAGGGAGACTGTTTGCTTTCCAGACAGCTGCAAGAGCAGGTGCAAAGGTCCTGGGGTGGCAAGGAGCATGATACTTCAGAAGGATGAGATGTCTAGGTTTCCTGGTACTGGAGATGGGCCAGCAGGAGGAACAAGGAAGGGCTGTAGAGAAAGTGTTGGCCACATGCAAGGATGTGGAGCCATATCAAAGACTGTCAGTCTAGAATCTCAACCAGGGAAGTGGCCTAAACACTGTCCTTTAGGACTTAGGGGTGGGTGCCCAGAGGCAAACAGCAGAGAAGAACAGAGAGCCACTGAGGGCTACTGCAGTGGTCCAAGCAAGAGTGAGGATGGCAGCCTGAACCAAGGTGGGGATGGAGGGGAGAAATGGGGCCAGGCTGGGATGCACTCAGGAGGCCTGGGAGTCGGACCAGGTAGGACGTGAGAATGAGGAGGTCTGGACGGAAGGCACTGCTGCTCCCTGAAGGGGCCGGGTAGGCACACAAACCTGGGGTGGTGATTCCAGGCGAATTTCATGTGGAGCCAGGGCATCTTCCAAGGGGAGCTCCAGGCAGCTGCCTGAGGGGTCAGTAGACACACAGAGGTGCCAAGGGAAGCAGCGGACATGGTTGAGGCATCAAGGGGAGGGCCCAGGAGCCAGCTCCACAGATGCCAAGAAGGGAAGGGGCAGGAGCATCCCATCTGGACCCATGCTGGTGCCAGCCACCGGCAAGGAGCCCTCATGTATTGGGGATTGTGACAGGGAAGCCAGCAGTGACTTTGAGCAGATCCCAAGGACAGCAGGCCAGGAGCCAGCCAATGCACAGAGGAGGCAGGAGACGCGGGCCATGGGCAGCCCATCCCCAAGCCTGGCTCGGAAGAGACGGTAGATTGGCAATGTGCCCAAGTGCAGGGCCACAGAAGGGCTCGGCAGCCAGTGGAGGGAGCGTGGCAGACCCAGGAGAGAAGACATCAGATGGAGTGAGGGTCACAGTGCAGCTCGGATGCCACAAATGGGGGGCACTGAGCCCACACACTGGGCAGACAGCCCAGTCAGCAGAGGACCCCAGCCTCTGGGAAGAGGGTCTCACACGGGGAGAGGAGGCAGGAGGTGGTGATTATTAGTCGCGTAACTGGGTCCCACACTGGACCTTCCACCGCAGAGCCAGGGTGTGGACTCAAGCCCTGGGAAGGCTCCATTGCCTCCAGTGCCTCCTCCTCCAAGCCAGCTGGATGCTGCTTTACTGCAGTGGCCTGTGCCTTTGAGAAGCCCCTCCCAAAGTGATCCTGTGAGGTTGGTAGGAAAGACAGGCTGTCTGTAAAATCAGGCCTGTGGGACATTCGCCACATGGCTGGGCTGCCACTGAAGGAAAGGGCCCGGAGTGCCACAGTTTAGCACGGCAGGACCCAGTGAAGAGCACCGGGTCATGGCTGCTGAGAGGAAGAGAACCCAAGACAGAGTGGGAAGGAAGGTCAAAGCCAAGTTCAGAGTCGCCTGGATTTGCTGGAGACAGATGTTAAACATAAACTTGCATGTGGGAGAATGACGTCCCAGAAGAAGCATAATGAATTTAAAAATTAGCAAAAATGGGAAAAGGCCTAGGCTGTTGCTGTAGCACTATTTGTAAAAACAAAAACCTGGAGACCACCCAGCTATTCCTGAAGAGGAAACATCCACTGAACAGTGGAGTTCTACAGAACAGCCTCTGTATACCACCGGGCGCAGCACTGCGTTTAGGTACAATCTCCCCAATTTAGGGTTAAGTAAGCAAAGCAAGATGGCGCAAAGGTCAAAATTCAACACCTTTGACCTAAGAAAGGGGTAGATATGCTGACGATAATAATACACAGACTGTTAAACATTACACATTGCATATGTGTACCAAAACATCATATGGCATCCCTTTGATATACGCAGCCTTGTTTTTATGTATCAGTTAAGAACATTTTTTTAAAGCTTATACAAAAATTTAAAAATCAGAAAAAAATATGTCAAATGTAAAAATGGTTATCTATGGAGAGAAGCAATAAATGAGGCAAGAAGGAAACAAGTAGGGGAAGAAACTGGATACCATTGCATATAGCCTGTGTTGTATATATGACTTTGGAACCCTGCAAGTATTTTATATAATTACAGAATAGAATTCAACAACAAAGCAAATTCTAAAACTTGAAAGAAAAAGTGAAACAAGTGAATCTGTGCATCCATGGATGACATAATCACAAAAGGGAAAAAATTCCACAATATTGTAAGGCACAGCCATTTGATCATACATCCCTTGCGGGCTCCACTCTAAAGACAAAAGTAAATCCAAATAAATAGCCATGTGTCCTTGGCGGTGTTGACGCTGTTGTTGTTTGGAGGCTGCAGTGATTAGCAGAATAAAACAAGTGCATAATCATGGTGGTGTCCTTGAGAATGAGGATCTGGGGCACAGGAGGAAAAAAGTATAAATGTAAGGAGTCTATCGTCGGTCCGGACGTATCAGTATGAATCACGATGTAGTTTATCTTTTAAAAAGAGTACATTGTTGCTTATAACAAATGACCCCAAAATTTAGCAGCTTAAAACAACGAACACTTATTAGCTCACAGTTTCTGTGGATCAGGGATCTGTGTGCAGCTCAGCTGGGTGTCTCCGGCTCAGGGTGTCACAAGCCTGCAACCAGGGTGGCCGAGGCCGGAGCCACCGCAAGGCCTGACTCAGGAAGGGCCCACTTCCAAGTGCACTCAAGAGGCTGCTGTCCAGAGACACGTGTCCCGTGCCACTTAGTCCTCTCAACCAAGCAACTCAACCATGAGGGTCCTTAGAGAGAACACCAAGAGAGAGGAAGAAAAGGAGAGCCAGATGGAAGCCCTCGTCTTTCTGTAACCTAACTCTGAGATTTATATCCTATCCCTTCTGCCAGGTTCTACTCACTAGAGAGGAGCCAACAGGTCCAGCCCACTCTCAAGGGAAGGGAATTAAGTCACGACACAAATACCAGGAGATGGGGATCACAGGGCACCATTTTAGACACTGCCTACCACACATAGCTATGTAGTGACCTCTGACCAAATCATCAGAAATGAGCACTCACAGTGCCAAGATTACAATCTCTAAATATTATTTCAAAGGACTCCTGGGAAGAAGAACTGACTGCTTCTAGTCCTGGGGCAAGAAATATTTAAGATGATCCCAGAGTATCTAGTAAAACCAGAAAGCAAAACTAACACTACTGGGGCCAGGTTAATAGAACTCAGCAACCAACCTATGAAGCCTTGCACAGGACAATGATGACACAGCAAAGAAGCAGGAAGCATGGCGATGCAACACACTAAAACACACTAGTGCATTTCAACCTGAGAGCTCCTGGGGACAGCGTATAAAACCCTTACTGGTTGTCTTTAGGGGTTGTTAGAGAAATTAATGATTTAAAAATTAACTGAAACTGCTTTTTTATGTGAACTATATTCAGGATAACCAAATACTTGATGAATTTCTCTCTACAGAAGTCCAGCTCATCAATGAAGGGAAAATGGAGTTAGTGGATCTACACAATGAACATTAATTGCCACTAATATCACCAAAAGAAAGACAATCAGAAATCATGTACCTCCTGATGAAAAATCACTTATCTAGGACATGTTCTTCCAATCAAACTGAATATGCTATACTTTAAACAATCACTATATATATATATATATATATATATATATATTTAAATGCCATTTTGATAGACACAAAAGAGAGAGGAACATGTTAAACAATACCATGAGGATGCAATGAGCAAAATCCAGATTACAGGGAACTATAGAATAAATGATGTAGATTCTTCCACAATAATATCAACAAAACAGTTGTTAAAAAGGAAAACAGAGAGATGGGTGGAGTATCTATAAAATAAGAGCCATAAGAGAATGACAAGATGTATTAACCAATCTCAGTGTATGGACTTGATTTGGATCTCCACTGGAACAAGCACACTGTAAACTGGGGAAATGGAAGCACTAAACAAGTATTTAATAATATAAGGAAATGATGGATAATTTTATTTTATTTGTGATAATGGTATTGGCTTTTTTTTGAAAAAAATTCTTATATTTTGGAGATACATAATTAAAATATTTAAAAAGGATATGATATGAGGTCTGAGGCTTGCTTTAGAAAAATCTGGAGAGAGTGGGAAGGTAGGTTAAACACCATTGGCCATGAGTGGGTTAATACTGGCGACTTTGATTGGTGGAGGGTATACTACTTTCTACTTTTGTATATGATTTAAAAATTTTTAACAAAAAATAAAATGATAGATATTTCAAAATGATGCTATATTTCAGTAGTGGGCATATCTCATGGTTATATAACATTGCTGCTTCTGTTCTCCCTAATTAGACAAGAGGAAAAAGTAACAGAAAATAAGACAAGAAATAGCAAGACTCATTCTAATTTGCAGATGGTATGGTGTACACCAGGAAAAAAAAATAAGAAAACAGCTAAATATCTAGTTTGAAAAGAAATGAGAGAATTCATTAAGTCAATGCTTTCAAATTTAATAACATAAAAATAGGTTTCTTTGTACCTACAGATGCAACAAGTTAGAAAAAATAAGCAATAACATTTTTAATAACAGTAAAAAAGATAAAACATCAAGGAATTGATGAAAAAAGATATGTGTGGGATTTCTGTGAATAAAGTTTATGGATGAAGGAAATAGACTTGAACAAATGGAAAGATAAACCCTTTTTGGCTAGGAAGATTCTATACTATCAAGGTGACATTTTCCCTCTAACTAGATAAATTTAATTCATGCTAAATAAAGATGCCCATGGGAATTTTTAGTGTGTAACTAAACAAGCTGATCTGAAAGATTCTAGGAAAAACAGACCTGCAGAATTATCCAGGGGAAATGTGAAAAGCAATGGTGATGACAAAGGCAGAGACAAGTTCTACCAGGTAATAAAATGCACCATAAATCCCCAGTAAATAAAGCAGCCAGGGTCTGGAGCCTGAAGAGACAATCCCCACAATCCATCTAGAAACGATCTAGACAAAGATGAAAAAGGCAGCCTCCCAAACCAGACAGGGCAAGGTGCACCACATAGTTTTGGAAATGCTCAAAACGCAACTCTTTCCGCATCCATACACCAAAATGTAAATCAAACATTTAATTTTAAAATGACACCATAAAATTTCTGGAAGAAAACTTTATTTAAAAAGAAATCTTAAGAGTGCCAAGGTCATGCTAATGTCAAAAGTTCAGTAACCTCAAAGGAAGAAGACTGATATAAAAAATACTCCATAAATGCTCAGCAAAGTAAAAAAATGTATGATACAAGATAAAGACAACAGTAACCTGGAAAGAACTTTTGCAATATAAATCGAAGAGCTTATTTCCTTTACACATAAAAATAATGCGTAAGAAATACCACCACCAGTTGCCAGAGTCTGAGTGTGGGTGAAGGAAGTGGGGAAATGTTGGTCAAAATGTACAAATTGTCAATTATTACATGAATAAGTTCTGTGGCGCTAATATACAGCGTGGTGACTACTGTTTACTGCTCTCCATATTCCTGGGTTCCATGATTTCAGATTCAACCAACTTGGACTGAAATATTTTTTCAAAAATTGCATCTGTACTGAATGAGTACAGACCTTTTTCATGCCCTTATTTCCTAAACAATACAGTATAACAAGTTCTTACCCAGCATCAACATTGTGTAAGGTGTTATAAGTCATCTAGAGGTGATTTAATGTATATGAGAGGGTGTGTGTAGGTTATATGTAAATACTACATCATTTTCTAAAAAGTTACACAATGTTTAGTTACCAGTTATATCCCAATAAAGCCAAGTGAAAATTCAGTAGAAGAATGGGCAAAGGACATGTTATAGTTTGAATGTGAAGTTTTCCCCAAAGGCTCATGAATTAAAGACTTGGTCCCTGCTGTTGGCATTGTTGAAGGTGGTGGAACCTTGAGGAGGCAGGGCCTAGTGGGAGGAAGTTCAGTCATTGGGGGCAGGCCCTGAAGGAGATACTGGGGTCCTGGTCCCTTCCCATGTCTCTCTTTGCTTCCAGGCCTCAGTGAGGTGAGCAGCTCTACTCCACCACATGCTTCCTGCTATGATATACTGCCTTGCCACAGGCCCAAAGAGATGGGGCCAATATACCATGGACTGAAACTTCTGAAACCATGAACCAAAATAAACCTTTTCCTCCTTAGAAGTAGATTATCTCTAGCATTCTGTCACAGCAACAGAAAGCTAACCTGGGATTCATAAGGGAAGGCTCAAGAAAGAAACACAGACGGTTTATATCACCTCACTCCTCATGGAAGATATGAACAAGAAGCCAACAACATACCCCTTTATATCCATCAGCCTAGGGCTAAGACCAGACAGCAGAACAGCACAGTGTAGTGACTACGGATCCTAGCTCTGCGAGGCACAACCAGGAGCAGCATTCTCTGTCCCCTCTTGGAAAGGCACTCTGACCATGTCCATCAAAGCTAGCACGTTACTCCTCTGCAACTCTGCTCTGTCCAGGAACTCCTTCTATAAAGAACACAGCTGAAAACAAAGGTATATCTGAAAGGCTGCTCCTTGTTGTGCTGACTGGCAACCACTCAACAGCGGATCACACTGGCTGATTCACACACTATTTCACAGATCTTGTGCTGCCACTTAAATACTCAGGCAAACCTACTGCTGCCTCCAAAATCCACCAAGAAATGAAAGAGCAAAGTGCAGACTCACGTAGCCAGTACAATATCAATTTTAAGAAAGGAGTCTCGTAGGCTGGTACATGTCCAGGAAATTTCAAGAAGGATTCACAAGCAATTTCACAGTGGCTTCCACTGCAGCAAAAAACTAGAGTCTGAAGTGAGAATTTTCTGTCATGTGCTGGCCGAAAAGGGGTACGCTCCATGGGGATTTCCAGGGTGGAGCTCATTTTTACCTCTGTGTTCTTGGCCCAATCCAAACACTATTTTTAAAAGTATTTTCAAACCTCTACTAATGAATAAAAGTTTGTATTTTTTTTTAAAGTTTGTATTTTATGACACATTTAATCCTTACCCATGATGACTGCAAAGAGTACCAGAGGAAAAATATTCTGTTTGTAAAAAAAGGAAAGTCATTTTGCTTTTCATTATCCCCCCGCGGAAACTTTATGCCCCTCTGGTCCTCCTGCCAACAGCATCTGAGACCCAGGCCAGCTCAGGAGCCCTGACCCCTCACAGCTGAAGAGGAGGAGGTGCAACATGCCTTCAACTTGGCATCTTGCCTGAACACACCTGCCCCAGTAGCTCAGTTTAACAGCAAACTATGTCTCCAGCCCTGAGTGTCCACTGCACAAAATCAACAAGATGGCTTCATCCCTGTGAGGACCCTGAGAGAAGGAAGGGGTGAGGAGCAAGCTCAGCCCCAGGCCCAGAAGTCCCAGGGACTGGGGTCCCTATTCTTCCACGTGGCGGCATACAGCATGGGAAGTCAACACACTACAGATTGAGGACCCCAGGGCCCGATGCTTGAGGCCAGCACCCTGCTGACACAAGCCTAGAGGTGTGAACAGGGTGGTGGGACCAGAATATCTCCCATGAATTTTGGATGTTAGATTGGGAGGAGCACAAAGTGGGAAAAACAGAATATGAGCTATTGGTCTTTGCTATTTTGTACTAAAGCTGCCACTGTTGGGTCCCATTAGGAACAAAGTCGGACCAGTACTGGCTTCTTTCTTTTTATAACCAGGACTTTTGACAAGCAGGAGTCTAACTTCAGAGACTTTCACATATACTTATTCAGGGCGGCAGCTCTCTGCCTCCTTAGACCGATGCTGCCCCAGCCACAATCGCTCACAGCAGGGATGTGCTAAAGCTGCTGTCATCCCTCCCTTCTTCAGGATTCCTCCTCATGGTGAGGCTGTAACTCCCATGTGCAATGAGCACTTTCACAAGGAGGCTTCCTCTGCAGCATGAGCCTTCCTGGTCTTGGAAGGCTGCCAGGCACCGAGCGTATCCCACAAACAGCGATTGTGGAGAGCTCTTGCTGCAGATGCCTCTGGTAAGAGAAGGCTGTGCCTCTGGGCAGGAGGGACCAGGACTCTGACGCATGACGGCTCTCCTCCAACTCTGGGAACTGAGGGGGGTTATCTCCCCTGTGGCTCACTGCAGGCTGGGGTGCTCAGGCCATGCAGTGTCGGGTGAGGAGCTGAGACTCCAGCTGGGGTTCCAATCCTGCTCTGCCACTCACCACCTGGTGATCACAAGCCAACAACTCACCGTTGCTGAGCCTCAGTTTCCTCATCTGTAACAGTGCCTGGCTCTTACTGTCACTAGAGTAATCAATGAGTTAAAATAGATAAAACACTGAAATCATGCCTGGCCCCCAACATTTGATAGGATTTACCTATCATTCTTATTATTGTTGTTGGAGATTGAACCCGGGCCTCACACATGCTAACCACGTGCTCTACCAGCAGATGTCTTCACTGCTGGGAGGCTCGGTCACCTCAGCGAAAGGCTAATGTCAAGTACCCAGACCCAGGTCCAATTCTAGGCCCTCACCTTCATCTGCTATGGGACATCAGATAAGTTACTTTACCACACTGTGCCACAATATCAGAGTTCGGATCTAGAGTGTTCCCCAAAGCTCCTGTGTTCAGAGGTGGGGCTTCTGGGAGGTGACTGAATCTCGAGGGCTCTGCCTTTATCAGTGGATTCATCCATTGCTGGGTTCATAATTTGATGGACAGTTAGGACATGGGGCCTGGATGAGGGGACTGGGTCACGGGGAAGGGACCCTTGGGACTGTATCTAGTCCCTGGCCCCCTCTCTCTTCCTCCCCCTCCCCCTCCATCTCCCCTTTCCCTCCCCCTCTCCCTTTTCCTCTCTCTGCTTCCTGGCTGCCTTGAGGTGAGCAGATTTCCTCGGCCACAACCTTCCACCATGATGTTTCTACCTAGCTACAGGCAAGAGCCAGCTGACCATGCACTGAAACCTTTGAAACCATGAGCTAAGATAAGTCTTTCCTCCTTTCGGTTGTTTTTCTCAGGTATTTTATCAAAGCATGGGAACCTGACTAACAGTTTCTACCCTATAAAATGGACAGAAAGCACCCTGTCCTCAAGTGGTGGTTGATCAGTGACTAGATCTAGACACACAGTAGACAGTACAGGGTCCAGCACACACTAAGCCCTGATACATGGCAAGACAGAGATGCTATCATTTTAATTGTTGCTGTGGCTTTTCTTATCCTAACTGATCTGAAATGAGGCAGGAGCTTGAGGGCATAGGCCGTCCCTCCCTAATACCCCAGGAAAGCTGCCCTCCAGGGTGACTGCTCAGACACGGATGAGGTGGAAAGTCTCTTCTCCGCTACGGCCTCCTGGGCTTTTCTCAGTTCTTCTGATGCTCAGACACAGCGCTGAGCGGCTCCTGGAAGGTAACATGCCCCCTGCTAGCTGGGTGCTGCAGTGCACACCGAGGGCTCAGTCCTCCATACTCAATCTCGACCTTCTTCCTGCCTCCACAGAAAGGCAAATACTCAATTCTCCAGTCAACACTGCAGTTCAGGGGTGGTCATGTGACGCAGCTTGGGCCCATAAGGGGAAAGGAGAAGTGTGTGGGAGAGGTCGCCAAGGTCTTTTAGTACCCAACCAAATTCCTTAGGACTGCTAGATATGGGGCCATTTAGTCAGCAGGAATGAGGCTGAAGCCAGTTGGCCACTGGTCTTTTCCATGGGAACCCATGCAGAAGCCCGTGAAGTGTCCACTCAGCTAGTCTCCCTGGATCCCTGGATGGCTCAGCTGTGAGCGTACAAAACACTCACTACAAATAGTTTCAGAGCTTTGTGTTCCCAGGAACCAATGCATCTCTTATGGGCTCTCTCTGGGTGTAGCTTTCAGGCCCCCTCCAAGGGACACGCCCTAAGTTACCCAAAGCTCTGTCACACCCAAGGGTTATGATTTTCTCATCCAGTCACAGTCCACCAGTCAAAGTCGTCTGCATCCTAAACGGTGCTGGGTGGTGACATAGTTGACATACTACCTCTCAGCTTACCTGGGGACAGGACAGAACAGTTAGCGGAAGGGCTCGTGCAAATGATTCACTTAGTCCATTTACAGAAAAGCTTCACTTTCTTGGTATAAATGGAGAGACAACACATCTGGCTTAGACCTTTAACATCCTCTCCTCTTCCTACGTGGAACAGGAAGTGATGGATGGAGCTATTCAGATATTATTTGACAATGAGGTGACAAGCCTGAGAATGAGGTCAATAGAAGCAAACATGGTGACCCTGACATCACAGAGCCATTGAATGAGTAGCCACTCACCTCTAGACCTCTTTATGTTAGGCATGTACTACCATATGGATACATGCTAATAATGTTAGGAGGCTATTTAGATGCTTGTACCCAAATGCATACCTCACTGATAAACGTATGGTTCTTTCATATTCGTTATACTCTAGGGATTTTTGTGATCCTTATGGTGATCTCTTCCTATTGCTGAATAGGATTTTGGTCAATGGAGGCTTCACTGAATATAAATTATCTAATATAAAGGGATGTGCTTTTGCTGAAGGCCTCTGTATTTCAGAACAGTCAAAGGATTTCTCTTCTATAGGAACAACTCTGAATTGGTTTCAGGCTCCCAGTCTTGTCTCCATCTGGTTTGGAACAGTCTAAAGTGGTTCAGAGAAGTGGATCTTCTGGGATGTTAGAAGGAAGAGACAGAAGCATTTCAGAGACTGGTGCTGTTTTCATATTCCTCTCTACCTCCTCTCTTGCAGATATGAGATTTGCTTAAGAGCCTGGAGAGTTTTATGTCCAAATCACTCCCTCCCCACACAGTATGAAGGGTTCTTTCTATATGATTCCATGATTCCATGACAAGTGACCTTCTTAGGTTCACGAGACCTTGTCTCACTGGAGCAGTGTGACTGTTACAAACCACCCTGGCTCCGGACCTCTGCAGAAAAAGGTGGGAGGTGCACTGCTTAGGAAATGCTCTCCTATGGATCAGGAACCCAACCATACCCTGCCGTAAGCAACATGGGAGTATGTGGTTTCTTCCTGCCAGTCATGAGGTCCTGGGAAACTACGAGTCAGTTGAGCTAGAGTCATCATAATCTGATGTCTGAACCAGCAAAAATATACCTCAAACCCACATGTAAACTGCCAGGTAAAACCCAATGACCCTATCTGCATTGTCAAAATGGAATCAAGTTTGTTTGGATTGTAAGTATTCATTCTGAGAATCCAAAACCAATTTTTACCTGATTTGAGCAACATCGGACCAGTTAGAACAGTAAAAATTGGTTTGAACCAGTTGCTTCATTTTGAACCAATTGGAACTGGTTGAGCCTGGTTGAAAACTAATCCCTTACAAGGGAATTTGGAAGTTATAGTTTCCCTGGCTTGCATTCTTCACTAAAAATGAAAAGCAGAGTGGGAAAGGTTTAAAGTCATTTATTTTTGAAGGCCGACTTACTTTGTTCCCATAAATATTCATAAGAATTAATTACCAGCTTATTGAAAGAATTAATATAATTCACATTGTTTATTATAACACATTAGCAGGGCCAGGAAGAGGCATCCTCCTGGCACAGAGAAAGAGCTCACTTAACAGGCTCTTTGCTGTGATGTTGGACCGCTGGAAGCAACCCACAGGGGCACCTACAGCGGCCCTGCAGACCACACAATGTCAGCTCTGTGAGCATCCAAGCAGGTGAGCCCCACACACCCAAAAGTAACACAGCACAGAGCAGTCTGTTTTATGCAGTGTTAACCTCCTCCAAAAAGATGGGAGGGTAAAGGGTCTAAAAAAAAAAAACAGCGACAGCCTGAATTCGGATGCCATTATACCCACCCTGATCAAAAGCATTAGATCATAATTAGCTGCTTATGCAGACACATTTCAATCTATTAATGCAGGCATCAGTGTCATCTGTGAAGCAATTAGCAAGGGTGTAATTAAATGAATGGTCTTCTACTCCTTGCATCAGAGCAGGCAAATAGGCTGGACCTTCCCTCCCCTCTCAGTGGGCTTATGCACCACTTAGAAAACCAAATGCCCAAGCACCTTGCTGGAAAGCATGCTTCTGAACAAGCTCTTTAGGAGAAAATCACTAATAAAGGCACCATTTGGCTTGGCATACAACGCAACTGCCCCTAAGAGAGAAAATTCAGTCACTTACCAGCCACAAAACTTGGAAATGATGCCACCTTCTTTGTCTGTTAGGAAATAGGAAAAAGTGAAACACTAGTTGCAACAGGTGGCCCATAAGAACTACGCTAAGATGTGGACCATCATGGTAAAAGCCTAAATCTATGACTGGCTGGTGTTCCCAAGAACATATACCTAGCCAGTCTCACGCAGGCAGCAAGATGCTTCGGAAGGGCCCAAAAGCCCACCGACTACACCTCAGTCACCCTCAGGTTATTAAAGTCATGGCTAGAAAGGTACCCAGAGACCATTCGACCAAATGGTTCTCCAACTTGAGAACTTCCTGGGCTTGTCTTTTAAAGCCATAGTTATTTCATTAAAGCTGGACTATGTTATCTAAAACATGTTACCCAGAAAGAGGATATTTACACTCCTATTTTAGAGGTGAGAATGCATGCTTCCATCTTCACTTTAATAATCTCCATCACAGCAGTGCTAATTTATATGGAATTGTTTGTTAAAACCATGTTGTTGGTTTAGGACAGTAGTTATCAACTGGGATGATTTTTGTCCCAAAGGGGACATTTGTCAATGTCTGGAGACATTTCTGGTTGTTATAACTAAGGGTAGACTCTAGGGGCCAAAGGGCAAGGATGATAATAAAATATTCCACAGTCCCCAGGATAGCCCTCCAAACAATTATCTAACCCTAAACATTAATGGTGCCATTGTTGAGAAATTCAGGTTACAACACCGTTACGGAACAGTGGTGCAGAGAATTTTCTGCCCAATCAAAGAGACCGATGACCCCTCCCACACATGTGCACCATCAATAGCACACAAACACACCACAGTGTGGCTGTGAATCACAAGGATAGGCCTGTACCTCCTTCCTCCCAGGCCAGGGAACCTTCCCCTCCTCCAACAGTGATGCCCAAGTCCACCTGCCCTGGACTCCATCTCTCCAGGTACTGGGTGGGATATGAACTTTGTGGAGAGTGGTCTGACCACACAGGAGCAGGCAACTCCCTCAAGAGGGACCTGGCCTAGAACTTGCATCCTTGGAAAAAATTACCTCGGAGATGTTGTTATTGTCAATGGGTCCATTAAGATCTGAACGCTGCTGCTTCCTGGGCTGCTCCAAGCCATTGCAAACCTGGAAAACAAGAAGTTAAAGATTGTGTTTTTGTATATTAGAGAAGTGAGTCAAGGATACAAAACCTAAACATTTGATGGGATTCAATTTATAACATGCATGCAATGCATGTGTGTCTGTATTCGTGCATATATATTTAATCAAATTGTTATGCAGTTAATATTGTACTCCAAGACTGTTTCTAAATCACTTTTAAATTTTATTATTTATTATTATCTTTAGTTATAATAAAGTACATGTACATGTAACATAAAATTCACTACTTGAACCATTTTCAAGGGCACCGTCAAATGGCATAACGCGCATTACCATTGCTGTGTGACTATCACCACCACGCCTTTTGCCTTACAAAGTTGAGACTCTGTACCCATGAAACAATGCCACACTTCCCTCTTCACCCATCTCTAGCAACCACCACTCTCTGGCTCTATGATTTGACTACTCTGAGTACGTAGAAGTAGAATCACATAGGATTTATCCTTTTGGGACTGGCCTATTTCATTTTGCATAATGTCTCCAAGACTCATCCTTGTTATAACAAGCACCAGAATTTTCTTCCTTGTTAAGGCTGAATAGTGTTTCACCACATGTATGCACCACATTTTGTTTATCCATTCATCCACTGATGGACACCTCTTGGATATCACAAATAATATTGCTATGAACACTGGTGTACAAAAATATTTTTTGAGATGTTGCTTTCAATTCTTTTGGATACATACTCACAAGCAGAATCACCAAATCATGTCATAAATGTATTTTTAATTTTCTGAGGATACTCCATGCAATTTCCCACTGTACATTCCTAGCAACAGTTCCAAGGGTTCAAATAATATTTTTTAAACCCCTAATGTTTTGGATGAGAATAAATGCAAATTAGTCAGTCGACTATTACAGAAATAAAATGTCCCAGGTAACATGTTATAAGTCTTCTCTTCAAAAAAGATATCAAACCATAATTTGTGTGTGTGTGTGTGTGTGTGTGTGTGTGTGTGTGTATGTGAGCGTACCAGGGATCGAACTCAGGACCTTGCACTTTCAAGAGAGGAGGGGTGCCACTGAGCTAAATCCCCAGCCTAAACCATAATTTTCTTTCCTTCAATTAACAAAATCTAAGGCCTGAGTACATTTTCACTCTGTAATTCCTTATACCACCCAGAGGATAGAAGCAAGATCCATACCACTGCCCCAGTCCCAGGATGTCTGGAAATAAACTAGCAAGCAGTCTTAATACGATGACAGCAACAGTGACACAGTGATACTAAGTTACATGGTGCTTTAGGGTGTATAAGAGCCTTTCACCTAGGAGATGGCTATTTCCACTCTTGCTCTGGAGGCGAGAAAACTGAGCCTTCCAGCATTGTAGCTATCTGCCAGCTTCTCACAGTGCTGACAGGACACAGCAAAATGCACCCCATCCTAGACTGCTGTCATGTTCCTTGATGGAATTCCATCCCTCTTGTGGTTTAGAGAAAAGTTAAAGAACTGAGCCCACCTTTCTGGTACCGATGGGAACAGACATGTCACATACCAAGCAGGCAGAAGGATTCCGAACTAAGTGTCCCCTCCATGACCACAGGCACCACTGGGTTTCAGAGGGAGTGGAGTGGAAGAGGGTGGCTCAGAAAGGGAAGTGGGGCCGGCCTTTAAGGACAGGGGAGCAGAAGGGGGTGACCCTCCCACATCCTACCCTTCCTGAAACTGAAGGGTATCAGGGACACAGCTGACCCAAGGAGGTCGGTTGTCTGCTTCCTCCTGCCTCCTCCATCCCTCTGCTAGGAACCTGTAGGAGTCTCTTCCTGTTGCTGACAGCACACTATCACAGACTGGGAAGTTTTAAAGACAAGAGGTTTACTTTGGATCAAAGATCTGCAGGTGAAAGAGCCTGCATGGGGCCATAGCCTTCTTGCTGGCAGTTTTAAGACAGTGCAGGGCATCGCAAAGAGCAGGCTTGTGTGTCTCTTTGGGCACTCTGCCTCTTCTTCTAAAGCCACTGGTATCCATTTGTGGAGGCTCCACCCTGATGAGTTTATTTAATCTGAGACACTTGTGAACACTATGGTTAGATTAAGTTTCCACCCTCTTAATATCACACAGAGAGGGTTAAATTTCAACACAAACTCATGGGGGATGGCCCAGCCGGACCACACAGGTGGGCGCTGCCCTTGCCGTGCTGTCCTGGTATAGCCTAAGGCTGGGCTCCAGCTTGTCTGGGGCTGCTGGGAACCTCCTGTGCCCTTCAAAGCCCCCGTCCCAGGAAGAGAACCCACCATCATCTGTAGGAGGGCTGTGTGCAAGTGGAACCTCCACTGAAACACACATCGTGTTAGCCAGGCCAGATGGACAGAGCCCCTTCCTTTGGGGATGACCTGCCTGAGGACCACTCTCTCCAAGGGTTCCCCCCACCTCAAAGTACCCCAGGCCAAAGCTCCCAAAGGATGCCACTGGGCAGCTTCACCCCAAGGAGCTTCACACCTCCTTCAGCAGAAGTCTAACTGGGGGCATGGCCCAGCTAGCTCTGTGGTACACTCTTGCTTTTCTCAGGGTACTCAGAGGATGTCGGTATTTACCCTCTTATCTGGAACTTTCCAACAGAGCGAGTTGCCCACATGGACTTCATCTCCTGAAGCCTTGCTCTGCCTTACTGGGAGCACTGCTCATCTCCAAGAAAACCCCCAAATCTACCAACCAACCAGTGAAACCAAAGTTATCAACACCCATTCTGCAAATGTTACAGCTGGGGGTGGGGTCTAATACTTTAGGCAGAGGGAGGGCCACAGACTTTGCACCAGATAAAGGCGTGGGAAGGCAACAGGAAGCTGGGCTCCCATGGAGTTAGGGCCAGTGGAGTCAATAGTGCCTTTGTGCAACTTCAGATCAGGGCTCCTGGCTCAACCAAGGGTCACTGGCTGGACATCAGCACCCCCATGCCCAGCCCACGAGACTCCTGGGTGTGGGACCACACTATAGGGTGTCTGTGAGTGACACAAGGTTGCCTTAGGTATGACTCTATCCTCCAACCTTGACTCCCTCCCCAGGGGGCTCTGCTTATCACCATGACAACTGCATCTCATGATAAACAGCCAGGATGGATTTCAAGAGGCAGGAGGGTGGGCTTGTGAGGTTTCTCCTCCGGAGAGCCCATCTGGTGCTCTGATTTTCATTTCGGGGGATGGGAACGGGGGGCTGGTAGCATCTGAAATTCACACAGATTGAGGCCCACGTGGGCTAGGGACTCCCCAAATCTTAAACGAAGATGTTATTTAAATCTTCTTGTGCCCTCCCCCAGATACAGTAACCAGCCACATCTCAAAATTAGATGCTGGCCAGGGTCCCTCCCCCCCCAGTAAGTACCCACCATGGGGATTGCCAATGCCAGCAGCTGAAACCTGCCTTAGCCACCCACCCAAAGCACAGCAGGTGAATGAGTGAAATAAAATATACTCCTGGGGAGGGGAACCTCCACTGTGGAGCTCTCAGGACAGAAAATTCATGTGCAGCCTGGCATGGACTAGTCATAAAAAGCTGGGGACCTGGGGACAGCTGTTGGGGCAGAGATAAATGCCTTTAATAAAAAATACTAATGTGAATAAATCGTTCTAATAAATATCTTGACTCCAGTTGGTGTAAACAAATGCTTGGAATTTTTAATGTGTCAATTCTGATTTGTCTGCCTTATTAAACTGAAAACAGCAATATAACCTACATTGCATTAGATGAACTAGCAGCAAACCACTGCACACCCACTCAGCCTGCGCCATCTGTAAGAAAAGCAGAAGGTTTCTGAGCATTCTCCTGAATGACAAGCACATTCAGAGCTCAAGTTAGGGACAGAGAACATCAGCTCGAAGTCAGGCAAGTGAGTCTCCCCATGGGACTGCCACACCTTCTCCTTAAACAGAGATATCTCAGGGTCTGTGAGTGGCCCAGTTCCGTGACAGGCTTCTCCGAGAATCACTTCCTAGTTTCTGTTTTCAAAAGAGGTGGTCATCCCTACCATCAGGGTTTATATCTTGATGTCCCCCCAAAGCCTCCTGTGCTCATAGCTGATTGAATTCTGGGGTGTGATGCTCAGCAGTGGATTAGCCCACTGGCGAGTTTATAGCTAAGTGTGACTTGAGAGGCAGAGCCTGGTCAGAGGAGGTGGTCACCGGGGCAGGGCCTGGAAGGGTGCACATACCTCCTGCTCCTCCCTCCATCTCTCTGCTTCCCACCACCATGCCACGAGGTATTCTCCTGTGCCTGCCACCCTGCCATGGAGCCAACTGACTATGGACTGAAACCTCCACAAACTGTGAGCCACAGTAACATCCCCCTCCTTACAGTTGTGGGTGTTGAGTACTGTGTCTCAGCAACGAGAAAGTAACTAAGATACCTATTCATTTGATATTTCAACAAAGACTTCTTGGGAGGGGATGCTGGGACCCACTGCCCCATGATAGCTTGGAGTGAAGAAAAATCCAGACCGGAACCCACCAGTGTCACGCTGAAGATCCATCTCAGAGTGTAGGGGTCTTTCTCAAAAGTCCTTGAATCTGCCTCCTGACACATACATGGCTCAGAAAAAGTGCGATATTGTTCTTTTTCTTTCATTCCTCTTACAATTCAGGTCACTGCTGTGATATTTATCTGGAGGAAAAGCGGAGCTTGGGTAAAGTATTTATTCTTAGACTAGTTACTCCCATGGGGGTGCTCATCATTTCAAAGCAGATCTGTAGCTTAAGAGTCTTGTGACAGGACACATGAGGGACACCAGCCGGTCAGCCGGTCTGTCCTCTGAAATCTTTAGGCAGACATGTGAACAGGATGGGGGTCCCCCATACCCCATATCAGGTCTTTCATCGAGCACACGTATACGAAAAACTATTCTATCTGAAATACAAATTTATTATACATAGCATAAATTTTACCCTTTTAACAACAACAATTTCTTCTTCTTCTATTTATTTTTATTTATTTATTTATTTATTTATTTATTTATTTATTTATTTATTTATTTTGCAGTGCTGGGGATCCACCCTAGGGCCTTGCACATGCCAGGCAAGCACTCTACCTCTGAGCTACACCCCAGGCCCTTTTAACTATTTTTTTTCCATTTTTTTCTTTTCTCATAGTTTTTCCTTTCCCTCTTTTCTTTTCCCCTTCCCCTCCCTTTACCCCTACCTCTTTGGACATTTTTTGCCTATTTCAAATGATCAATTATTCATTTTAATCATTTTAACCCTTATTTACACTTTCAGTTTCTCACACTAGAGAAATTTTTATAAAATGGAGTACTACTCAGCCGTAAAGAACGAGAAACTAGAGTCATTTATAGCTAAAGGGATGCATATCGAGGCCATCCTCTTAAGTGAAATAAATAGGACATGCATGTGTCAATACCTTCTTAACTATTTTTAAGTGTACATTTCAGTAGTATTAAATAGATTTGCAATGTTTGCAACTATCATCTCTATGCAGCTGTAGAATTCTTTTAGTATTGTAAAGCCCAAACTCTAAACCCATCTGAAATCTTCATTTAACGAGGCATCCTATATCATTATTTGCTAAATCCAGCAGCTGTCAGGGGGACTGATAGGCTGCTGACTCCACTTAGGTGGGTTTTGTTTCCTGTGCCTGGCTGCTGAAATCTCCCCTCCACTACTGACCACCAGGCCACCTGGACATGTTTGCCACTTTCTATTTCACTGTCTGCTCACATAACCTCATGAAGGACAGATGGTGGATGGGTATGCCGAGCCCAGCATTTTGGAGCAGAATCCCATTTTTCTAAACTTGTCTGCATTTTGACCCTTCATCAAGCACCTCTCCGAGGCAGCCTGTTCCAAACTCACACATGTTGTATGTCCTGCACCATGCAGGGCATATATTCTGGAGAACAGGGAGGTGCCTGCAACAGGGCCCTGACCAAATGTGGACAGAATTCAGTGCTGCTCCCAGCCTTAAGCCCTCCATGGCACAAGACAGTGTATAAGCAACTATGCATATGAACAAATGCCACCCTTGCAAGGTCAGGCACGAGGAGCCGAGGTAGAGCCAGCTCATCAAGATATCAGGGTTACTAAATATATTTCTTTTTCAATTTAGACTAACCAGCTTCTTCAAGCATTGTTTGTGGGAATGGAAATGTAAAACAGTAAACACTGACTGATTATACGACCCAGCCATTCCACTGCTAGCTATATACCCAAATAAGCTAAAAACAAGTGTCTGCACAAAAACTGGCACGTGTGTGCTCCCAGCACTACCGGCCACATTAGTCAAAGGTAGCAAGAACCCAAATATCCGTCAATGGATATTGTTTATATCTAGCTGTCACCCGAGAGCTCAGGCACTCTCTAGGCAGGGTTTGGAAGGTGATTAAACCATGAGGGCACTAAAACTACCTTACTGTTGGGAGGCGGGGAATGGTGGGAAGAGATGAGTCACTGGGCGTGACCTGGAAATATGCATCTCCCTCGCAGCTCTTCTCTTCTCCCTCTGCTTTCTGACCACCATGAAGTCAGCTGCTTTTCCTTTACTGCATCCTTTCCTCCTGCCTTCCTGCCTGGAACCAGCCAACTATGTACTAAAAATGTGAGGCAAAATAAATGTCTCCTCCTTTAAGGTGCACGAGTCAGGTATTTTGTCCAAGCAATGAACATGACGAAGATGACGATGAGTGGATGAACACAGCATAGTATATCCATCCCATGGGATAGTATTCAGCCCTCCTAGAAAGGAATAAAGTGCCGACACATGCTGCAACATGGATCAACCCTGGAATCCCCTGGAAGCGTTATGCTAAGCAGTAAAGCCAGACACAAAACATTATGTGTGATATGATTCCGTTTATATGAAATAGCTGGAATTTCTCTGCAAATCCATTGGCAGAGAAAATAGATCTGTCACTGCCAGGGCCCTGAGGGGAGGGAAGAATGGGGAGTGACTGCTTAGTAGATAAGGTTCTCTTCTGGGGAAGATGAGAAAGTTATGGACATAGATAGTGGCAGTAGTTGTACAACACTGTATTAAACGCTTCTGAACTGTTCACTTTAAAATAGTCATATTGGCAAATGTTATGCTGCATGTGTATTACTACAACTTTAAGAGAGGCTGGGAGTAGAGCCCCAAGAGTGCTGCAGAACAAAGGAATTTCCTGTTTGGTTCTGATAAATCCCCAAGTAAGAAATGTCCCCAACTCTTTTTGAAATGGTTTGGTGGCCAGCATGGCTGCTTCTGCCCTTGCTTCTAATCATTGCTCCAAACACCCACAATCTTTCCAGCCTGCTGCTCAAATGGTAAGAAACTCTGTGTGCTCAGAGTTTTGTGACAGCATCCTGTGGGGCAGAGAAGCAATTGCTTGGCTTTACAGGCAGCTCGAGCCTGTGTCCTCCGGGGGGCCTGACCTGGGACATCTCCTGAATTCCTCAGGTGCCCCACATTTAGCCTTGAGCCCTGTACACATTCTGAGAAAACTCGCCTGCCATCTGAAAAAGGAATGAAGCAAAGGTGCCCAAGTCAAAAGGAAAGTAAACGCCCAATACTAGGTCAATATTAGACTTCAATTTCCATGGGGCATTTTCGCATTTAACTTCTACTTGTCGATGCAGGCCGTCATGCCTAGCATGGACTTGCAATACCAGATCTGTGTCCTCCTAATAGGAAAAGGAGCCCTTGGTTTCAGTCAGCAGGATTAGTCCTAAATAATAAATGAGTTTAGGTTCTGAGGAACTGCCTAAGGCTGCACACAGTAAAAATCCTGTGATTCAGAATTTGAGAAACAAATTTCACCAGATAATATATATATATATATATATATATATATAGAGAGAGAGAGAGAGAGAGAGAGAGAGAGAGAGAGAGAGGGAATGATCCTGTTAGCTTCTACTAAACCTCTCTGTTCAACTTTTATGAATATATAAAGCACAATATCTTCTTCTCTCAAACGTCAGAAAATGGAGAAAAGAGTAGAGCTAGCTGTTACTCTAATGGTAGATTTAACAATACAGAGGGTCCTCAGTTAACAATGGTTGGAGTTTTGATTTTTTTTTTTTTTTTTTACTTATGATGGTGCAAAAGTCATAGGCATTCAGTAGAAACTGTACTTTGAATTTTGAATTTGGATCTTTTCCTGGGCTGCAGGGTAGGTGATCCAATCATCTCTTGTGGTGCTTGTGGTGCTGGACCACAAGTCCCAATCTGCAACAAGAAGGGAAAAACCAATATTCTGCACTAGACCATATTGCTAAGCTGTAATGTTCAGTATTTTAGGAGTATGAAATGCATTTTTGACTTATAATACTTTCAGTTTATGATTGTGAGTTCAACCCCATCGTAACCCCATCGTAACTCAAGGAGCATCTGTGTATGTTTATTTTAATGACATTATCAAGGTCTGACTCCACCACTTTACCAGAAGCCAGTTTCCTATGAGATTTATACAAAAAGCTCCAAGAGTTTTAATAATCTTTTGTCCCTTACGTGCTTGCCTAGGTGGAATCATGTCCCGTGCTGAAAAAGACCTAGAAGCAGTGAAAATAAGGCTCTTCCCTCCCACCCTACCAGGACACAGCTACGCTTCTCATGACTCATCTTAGCCCTAAATATTTTCTGGAAACTTCCCAGGTTTGGGGTCCCACTGTCGCAGAACTGCACACACTGGTGTCCAGGGGCCCAAGTGGCTATGGTTGGCTCATCCCCACCCTGTGGCTCCATCAAAGTATTTTAGGTTGGCCCAGAGTGGTTTTGTTTGTGTGATATTGCTCACACTTGTTCAGACTGGCCCAACCTAGTTTTAGATGATCCAAATTGGCTCAAGTCAGTTAAGGACTAAAAGTCTTTTATGTATTTATTTTATGGTAGTAAATAAACATAACCTAAAGTTTACCATCTTAATCATTCTTAAGTGAACAGCTGAGTGGTACTGAGTATGTCATGTGACCATCACCCCCATTCATTTCCAGAACTCTTTTCACTCTGCAAAACTGAAACTCTCTTCCCCTTCAACATGAAAACCCCACATTCCTCCCCAGCCCCAGCAACTGTCATTCTATTTCCCATCTCTGTGAATTTGACAACTCTAAGCTGAGCCTGAGTGGATTCAAATTTATTTGTCCTGTGTCTGACTTATTTCATTCAACATAATGTTCAAGGTTCATGCTTTTTGTTGCAAGTGTCAGGATTTCTTTCCCTTTAAGCCTGAATATTTTTGTTGTATGGGAAAAAAAGCCTTTTCTTGTGTACTGTATCACCTACTCTGACTGTGGCACAAATCTCTGAAAAAACTACCAGTTCATGATCTCAGCAGATGGGCCAAACTGCCCATACTTTAGGTGATCAAATCTCTCCAGTTGATTCTTTCTATTTCATTCTTCTTGGAGCTTGACTGAAATAATGACTAAATATTAATGAGATATTAAGCAAGAGAACCCTTGGGGAGGAATTTCTCCTTACATCTCCCATAATTTGCAAACACAATGCTGTAGCAAGAAGAGCCAGATCTGCCTTTGTTCTTGTTTCTGGAGTGGGTTTTGAGCACTTGCAAATGGCCAATCTCTCTTTTCTTGAAAATTAACACTGAAAATTCTGGACAAGGTAAGCATGCTGTCTTTTCCATGCTTGAGGCCCAATGAATAAACGAATGGGTGAACAGCTGAATGAATGAATAAAGAAATAAATAAAGGCAACAGTAACCAAACACAGCAAGGAAGAGCTTCTATTTTTCAAGCACTAGAAAAGAAAGAAAGGATGACCCAAGGAATCCTGAGGCAGCTAAAAGACCTGGTCTAGACCAGGGTCCCAGTCCAAGCCCACCTGCAGAAGAGGCTGGGTGTGCACGTCTGCACAGGACTACACACTGGGCAAACTCAACAGACTTCACTCAGCACAAAGGTCCCAAACAGATGTCTCTCAGCTGGTTCCAAAGGCTGCTTCGCCAAAGGAGAGGAAGGCTAACCCAGGGGAGAGGAGGGTGAATGGCTAACGACACCCCAGACAGCAACGCCTGCCCAAGGAGACCTCTTGCCTTGAGCTACTCCCATGGAACCGTGGCCTCACAGTGCACATCCAGGCTCCCTGACCTGCACAGCGCACTGCAGCCAGAGCCAACCACCTTGACACAGATGCTGCAGTGTGTCAGCACCAAGGACAGCGCACGTCTAGGCTCTGTGAATGTTTCTTAAAGGCAGCAGGACCAGAAGCATCCCTGAACTGATAGCTACTGAAACAAGAGGAGCTGGACAATGAACTTCTGCAATCCTAGTTCTGAACATCCTTAAGCTCCAACTGTTCAGGCTTTGGCTTGGTCTCAGAAAAAGACCAGTTTCTCTTCTGTGAAAGTAGATGGTGGAATCAGCTGGATTTGGCAGGTTTTGGAAGCCATTCTCTTCTCCAGTGGGCACCATTCCACCTCACACAACGTCTTTTCTCGATGTGTCTGAGTTGCGTACTTTCCCGGCACTGTCCATGACATTATCTGACACAGGACTGGTAGGTATTCGTGTTCAGCCCCTATTACCATAGCCCCATGTCTTTTTTAGTAACTGATTAGCACTGGCTGTGACCGGAATGCCATGGGGTGAAACCTCCACGAGTGCCATGCCATGCTGTCACATCTTTGGCAAATATACCATGTGTGACATTATGCATTTCTGCATCTTGCGTTCAGCCATGTGGGCTTTCTTCCCAAACAGACGGTATTTCTAAAAATTCCTGCACAGAGCCCTGTACTTCCTAGAAAATGTCATTGGCTAATGGATTTTGTCAGCTGGATTTTGCCAGTCTCTGCTACATGTGAGGTATTAGGTGAGGTACCACGGAGGCTCAATAATGGGAGGCCTGGGGTTATCAGGGTCCAGGAGAGTAGACACACAGGCCACCTCCCTGCCTTGGGTTCTGTCCCCACCCTGTCCCTTCCCACAATCTACCCTAGAGATGGACCACTGACAAATTAGTGGGACTTGAGCCAATACACACACACACACACACACACACACACACACACACACACACACACACACCATCCTCTGCCTCTTGGTACCTGCGCAGGTCATGCCCTGTGTGTCCCCCAGACAGATACTCCCCATCTCCCTGTTCCACTCCCAGTGGCGACTCTGCTCTCCCTCCCATTCCATCCACCAAGCCTGCTCAAGCTGCTACTGGGGACACAGTGGCCTCAGCCAGTAAGTGGTTTCTTCCAAGCAAGGTCCCCCAGTCTCTCCACTGCCCCACTGCGCCTGGCCTTCCTGACGTCCCTGCCCCTGGATGCTATGCCCCAGCTCTCTCTAGCTCTCCACCGTCTCTGTCCCCCTCTCAGTACCTCCACCAGACCCTCTGCCTTCCTTCTGTCCTCTTTCGGGGCTCACAGCCCCATCACAGTTCTAGTCCAAACACCTCCATGTTCAGTCTCACTGGTCAGCTCCTCAAAGCCCCTCTTGAAGTCCCAGAGCCTCTTGGATTCTTACCTGGCACCCAAGTCGGCCTGGAACATGTGGTCTGGCAGGGCACCTGTCCCGAGTTCTACCTGAGCAGGGAAGTGAAGGGCACAGTTTTTAATTGTCTGGCTTCCCCCATCATGAGTTTTGGAATTCAGGATTTTGTCACTTTTGCCTGTGCACCCACAGTACCTGGCATATCACAGGTGGTGTTGTGTATGGCCAGATTGGAGGGAATACAGCGCCACCTACCCCAGGACACCAGGAGAAGCCGGGGTGGGGTGGGCGGACTGGCTTTGAAAGAGAGTAGGCTTTATAACAAGAAATCAGGAGACGGCCCCCAAGCTTAAGAGACTCTGTGGGCAGGGATGTGGGAGAGAAGTGGCCAGCTGCACTCCTCCTAGGCTCTGAGGGCGGTGGAGGTCCTTCCTCTAACTGGGTCAAAGCCCTGTCCTCGGCATCACATCACCAAAGCTCTTTGAGCTCCATCCTCCCAGGTTTGAACAGCGGGCTCCCTCTGGGCACAAAGTCCCTCTTTACATAGCCACTCCCATCTGTACACCCCAGCCCCTCTGCACTCTGACGGACAGAAGCCTCCAACCCGCCCACAGCACTTCTCTCAGACCTTTCCTCAAGGACAGGGGCCAACGCTTGCTTCACATGCCACCAAATGGGGCACTTGGATGAGCCGCCTGCCTCCAGCATTCCTGATGCGATGTTGAGAACTCCTTTGGAAGACAAGCCCCAGTCAAACACCAAGTCACAGCCAAAGCATCTCCGCGATGGACAGTGCTCGACGTTCGTGTGTCTGATGTGGCCTTGGGGCCCTGTATCACGCTTCACTTCACTGCTTTATTAAGTTGGCTATGAGGTATTGATTTTCATTTTTTCTATGATCAGAGGGCTCTTTCTGGAAACCACTGGCCAGGAGGGTGCTGAGTAGAGATCATGGAAAGCCTAAATAATCAAAGTGTGCATTTGTTCTGCAGACCCAAGTGGAGAAGCTGCCTGCACACAGCTCCTGGGTAAATCAAATGCTGGCTGAATGATCACTGAGGTCCCAGACTGGGAACACCTGCAGCCCTAGAGCTCTCCAAGGTCCAAAGGAACAAGGCTCTGAAGGAAGAATTTCAGGTGCAGAGCCAGTTGTTTCAGGTCCCCTGTCCCACGATAGCCATCAGAAGGTAGCAGGCGAAGCGGGCAGGGGCTCCAAAGCAATCAGCCCAGCCCTGGCCAAGCCAAGAGCCTCTGTAGATCACCCAGAGGAACCCAAAGAACGT
Source organism: Heterocephalus glaber (assembly GCF_053883595.1). Taxonomy (NCBI): domain Eukaryota; kingdom Metazoa; phylum Chordata; class Mammalia; order Rodentia; family Bathyergidae; genus Heterocephalus; species Heterocephalus glaber. The sequence continues at coordinate 4,390,059 of NW_028258329.1, read as the reverse complement.
GCCATCCCAGGCCTGCAGACTCACAGAACCAGCTCCCTTGGCTGCAGCAGGACAGGTGAACAGCTCCTGGGGAAAGCTCAGAGCAGCACACTGCTCTCTTCCAGTGAGGTGTACTGGTGAATTTCCAGGTCCACAAAACCCATTCCTGGGCCCATGAGACCAGAGCCAGGAAACAGGTGCCTAGCCAAGGCCCTTCCTTCACTTACAGCTCATGCCACATGGCAGCAGATCACACGGTAGCTAATGAAATCCCAGTTCCGTCAGGACACTCAATACGAGTCTGGCTAGACCTAATTCATGTATTCTTTAATTGCTGCATGTAAAAAAGACCATATTTCATATCAGTACAGCTCAATAAAACGGAGAAAACACCAAATGAATCATCTCGACTTGGCTTGTTCACCCTTTGCCCCGAGCGCTTGTGAAGTCAGGATGTGTCAGCACCTGAGGCAGGGACAGTCACACAGATTGGAGCCTCTGACTCTAATGGTCACCTCACTCCTGCCATGACCAGCAGAGCAGGCCAGGCCTTACGGAACCAAGCAAATGGACAGGAGAGTAGAAGCACCCATCCCTAGGTGGAAGGAACACTACACAGCTCCCCAACCCATCACGGTGGGGAGACTCGGGTATGCACTGCACAGAACTTGGCATTCCGTTTCCTGGGGGCGGTCAAGGGCTGTGCAGTGCAGTGGTTACAGGCGTGAGTTTGTGTGTAATGCAGTCTGCTTAGCCCTTGGAAGCTGTGAAACCAAGGATGAGGTATTCATCCCATGTAGGGCTCACTTGCTTCCCGTGTACCATGGGATGAATCCTTGCTCCCGTCTGTCTAGGTTGTTGTAGGAGTTACTGAGGTGAAGCTTAAAGCCCTTTACATGGAGCTGTAGTCACTACCACCACTGCCACCACCCTCATTGACACCTGGGGACTTTCTACAATTTTTTTTTAAAGAAACATTAAGTCTACAGAAGCAAAGCGTTCCAGTGGTGACAGACGTGACAACCTTCCCATCACCACCATTTTGCGTTGGTGTTGGTTCTTCCTGGAACTGAGCCACATAAAGGGAAGCCCTAGGAGGCAGGCATTCCAGCCCTCATGCCCTAGGGTGTGAGGTTTGGGTTGGGGTTTCCCCCTTAGGTCCTGCGTGCAGAGGAAAGGGCTTGATGCACAGCATGTTGAAAATGCTGGCTGGGCAGCACTCACATCCCTGCCACAGTGCGTTTGGGACTTCATGCAGCTCAGCAGCAAGCAGCGAGTGAACCTCCAAGAAGAGGAGAGCTTTGCAGCAAGATTTCTCAAACTCATTCGCCAAACAATACAGCTGAGGCTCTGTACCTGTGGGTGCTATATTAGGGATTCAACTCAACTGTGGATGGGAAAAAATTTCGGAAAAAAATTGCATTTGTTTTGAATATGCACTGCCCTTTTTATTGTTATCATTCTACCAACCAATACAGTATAGCATTGCGTTGCACAACATTTATGTCACTTTAGGTATTATAAGTCACCTAGCTGTGATTTAAAGTGTCTGAGAGGATGTGTGCAGGTTATTTGCAAACCCTACATGCAATACCTATGCAAAGGACTGCAGCCTAAATGGATTCTGGTATCTGTAGGAGGTACCAGAACCAATCTCCTCTAATACTGGGGAATGGCTTACAGTCAGTTCACGTTCATGGTAAATGATTGCTCCTAGAGGAGATACAGAGCTAGGTTCCTGTCAATCAACTACCCTCGAACCTTGTTTTATATATGTTCATTTTTAAAATGCCTACTTGGCTACATATTTCTTACAATTAGATATACGAACTATTTATCTATAATAAAACACCTGCTGAGAAGAGTTCAATGTTTCCCTGATCCTGATGTATCACAAGACCGTGAATTTACTGGGCTTCCAGCCTATCCAGTATAATTTTCTTTAATTGGTCATCTCACCAATCTGTAAACTGAGCCACATTTCTGTTTCTTCTACGACTTCACACATGACAGATGTCACTTCAGCGCTTTCCACAGTGGCCACACACACAGATGCCTGTGTTTTCTCTTCCTTTGTCTGGTTATACTATACAGTTGACCCATTAGCACTGAACTTATGGCTGGCAGTGCTACACATCATGCCTGAGCAAAGATTATCTAACACATGCGTTTTCTTCATAGCACACTGCACAGCCTTCTTGCACTTAGGAACCCTGGTCAGCACTTCAGCACTACACTTGGGAGTCATTTTTATCACCAAGACTTAAAAAGTCATCAACAAGAAGCACAAAAACCAAGGCACTAGATGGATCATGAAAAGTTCACCGAATGAGAGCTGAAAGAAGACAGTAAAGCCTAGTTCAGCCTCAGCCTTTCATGGAAACATGGAAGCTGCCCATATCTGACTGCAAAAGGGTCACTGAGTAATGACTTTAGGGTTACAAATAAATTTTAGCAAGCAGGTAAATTCACAAATACAGACTCCATGGATAAGGATCAAAATGTGTTCTGTTTATGGAACACCTCTAACAGTATGCTTTGTGAAATCCTGAATAAGGTTTCCCAAGACAGGTAGTTTATCTCTTTGATTTGAAAACATTCCACAGTGAAATTCCACGTTCTCTCGTAACAGTATTTTTTGACTTTATTTTCCAAATTTTCCTCAATTAACATGTATATCTGAAAGAAACTTTTTACTTAAAAATCACTCACATATAGATCTCTGTTCCCTACCATGCCTTCCACAGTTTTAGGAATTCCCTCTCCTTTGTGTCTCACATCACCCCTCCCTCCCCACGCAGACCTCTTGCTCTCATGGGACATGCACAGGTGGACAGGCTGCCTGCAAAATGGAGCCTTTTCAATAGACACAGCACCCCACAGCCATGAGGGTTGTAGCGGTCAGGTTCCCACTTCCTGTCACACAGAACAACTCATTTTCCATATGAGCCAGACTAAAGCAGTGCCCTCTGACAGTTCATCCACCCTGTTTGGGAAAAAGGAATTACCCCAGTGAATCTTTCTGTAAGCAAAGTGGTGGAAAGGTGACAGATGAATCAGTCATTCATGTTTGAAAGAGCTGCAAAGATGATGAAAATCACTGGAATTCAAAAGAAAACAGGCTAAAGAAAATATCTGCGACAAAAATATATAAAGGGCTTCTATGAAATGGAAAAGCATCAAAACACCAAAAGATAAAAGACACGAATCAAACATTCATAGGAGACAAAAGGCAATTAGATAAGACAATCATGGGGAAAACTGTCAATGTAGCTGCATAGCCTGGGAATTTACCCTCAGGCAATATGCCAAAAAAAAAAAAAAAGATGCATGATTTGAACAGACCTGTCTCCAACAGAAGGGGAAATGCTGTCTTCAGCCTGCATGCCCCATGGCAGGGTATGCAGATATACATGGTACATCACCCAAGTGGAACATTAAAAGGCAAGTAAAAATAATCAAGAAAATCATATGGCAACATGGAAAAGTGTTTATGATATGTCCAAACATTTTTTTTGTTTTTTTTTGTTTTGGGGGGGGGGGTTGGTACCAGGGATCGAACTTGGGTCCTTGCATTTGCACAGCAGGTGGCGGAACCACTGAGCTAAATCCCCGGCCCAATATGTCCAATCTTAAAGGCTAGGTGACAAAATTACTTCTTGGATGTAACAACAGCTGTGTTACTAATGATCAGTTCTACAGTCTGTGAAGGAACACAGAAAAGTGAAAAGAGCTCATATGCTGGAGAGGTGGGTACCATGGAGAACACATTTCATCTCCCCATTTCTAATTCTATTGCACTTATTTGTCATCGATGCAATGACTTAATAAACACTTTCAGTACAGGTTGAATATCCCTTTTCCAAAAATCTTGGCATCTAAAGTGTTTGAGATTTGAGATTTCTTGTTTCAGATTTTGCAATATTTGCTTGGGGCAGGGAACTGAGTCTAAATACAAAATTCACTTGCTTCATATACACTTACACATATAGCCTGAGGGTAATGTATAGAATAGGTTTTGTGCACCTGCCTTTTGACTGAGACCTGTCTCAAGAGGTCAGGTGTGGACTTTTCCACTTGTAGCATCAGGTAGATGCTCAAAATGTGTCAGATTCTGGATTTTCACATTAGATACACTCAACCTATTCTCTCAAAAATACCCAATTTTTCAAGCTTTAGGGTGAAAAGGGAAGTGAGGGTGCTATGCAAGTGTTCCTCCAGCTGAGGTCTCCCATAGCATCACTCCTCCAGCTTGAATGTGGCATCTCATTGAAATGCACATTAAGGTACAGAGTTCTGGGCTGGGGCTCCCCACTACTTTAAAAGTGACAGTCTAAAGTATGGAAGCGGCCAGTATGGGCCATCTCTCCCTTCAGATTGCTTTTTGCCACAGCCTTAACCCCAGGCAGCACTACACTGTCTGTACACTGTACAGACAGCTCTGGGACCTCAGAAGTGGGCTCGGCCCTCAGAAGTATCCAGAGCACTTGTCTTCACCAGCTCCTGGCAGGGCCTAGCCGTGTCCAGGGCAGTAAGGGATTCATGTGGGGAAAGCAGGCTGTGATTTCAAGCAACACACCACCAAATCACTCAGGGCACACCCTTCATTTGGAATCCTACTTTCAGGACCATTTCTACTACCAGGGGCTCTTCTTGGTCCAATTTCAGAGTTATTCATGTGAAATGAGCTACTCAGGTCTACAGGATGCGAGGCCCCTCTCCTGTGTACCAGGTCTATAGGTCCTCAGGTGTGCACAGGGCCCATTTGTTAGGCTCTACTCAACCCTGACTTGGGAGCTGTGAGGCTTTCCCCAGGTGGAACTAGTTTGTGAATGAATGAATGAATGCATGCATGCATGCCTGCATGTTATACAATCATCCCCTAGCTTAAATGAGCTTTTCCAGAATCTAGGATAAAAGAACTTGCTTCAAGGATGCACATTCTAATTAGGGGCTGAAGTTATCTGTTTTTCCATTCAAGTCTGAAGGACAGACTTCCTCCTGGTCCTGCACAATGGCCAGGGACTTCCTCCACCTCCACAAACCCTTCTGACAGGAAACCCCACCCATTCATTCCCTCACTGGTCCCAGAACCTTCAACCCGGAGGTCTGCGGAGTTTCACTCAAATTAGCATGTGGTGAGGAAGAACCACAAAAAGCAAACGTCCGGTCTTGTTCACTCCTCACCAGGCTCCAAAGATAATTTTCACTTGACAGAACCTTTGACTTGGATGCCATTTGTTACAACAGAATGCAGTACGGCACAGGCTCTGTGCGACCTACATCAATCCCTGTGGTGCCATCACCATTGCTGGGGAGGAGTCTGGGCTCCCCCAGAGACTGAGGAAAGATGACAGCCCACTGGCCTAAAGCCCAGAGCCAGGGCCCAGAGCTACTTGCCCTTTCTTTACACTCAGAACACCCCCCTGAAAGCAGAACTGCTGTGAGTGACAGGGACACCTCCACAGTAAAGTCAATTTCTATTGAACCCTTAGAAAGAACATAAGGTGTCAGAATTGCAAGTGCTGGAAATCTAACACTGAGTCAATATGATTTATAGTTCACATATAAGCCTTTTCTGTGTACTATATATATTTTATATATCATATATTGTACACATTCAAACTCATGAACTCTTCTGGGAAAAAATAATTAAGGCTTTTCAAGCAGTCCACAGAGGGGCCAATACAAGTTCCTTTATACACAAGTACAATAATCACATCTTCATATAATCATGATGGGTTTTTCTGTTTCTGAATGTTGTCAGCTTTTTAGATGTGTTTATTAGAATATGTTTACTGGAGTAACACCACCCCGTTCTGGGCCTCTCAGCCAGGCGCAGACCGGTGAGGAGTGGAGCTGCACAGGTTTCTGCAGCACCCCCCCAGCACCCCCCACACTGCCTCTGGCCTCCTGGTTGCACCTGTACCTGGATCCACACCCCAGAGGCACAGGGGGTCATAAAGGCCATTGTCCTGAGCTCCAGAGGATAGAGCAGAAGTGAACAACAGAGACAGGGCCTCTCTCAGGCTCCCTGATGAAAACTGAAGCCCACTGGAAAAGTGAAGAGAAACTCTGCAATAAAGTCACACCAGACCACCGTTACTTGGTAAGTTGGAGGGATCATCACCTCCCATCAGAACCTGGACTATCTTCAGGGGAAAGGCAGCTGGAACCTGCAGTAGGACCTTGCAGAGTTCAAACCTGCAGGAGGACAGGGAGCTCAACTTGGGCCTTGCAGCCAAAAATCTGCCTGAATCTCAAGGGTCTGCTGCTGGCTTACTGAGACTAATTGACTTAGACCTGTACATTGCGACCCACATTGTCTATTGTGACAGCAGAGACATACCCTGAAGGAGGGAGGCCCTTCATTTTTATTTTTTATTTTCAATTTTTTTCTCTCATTTTTAATTTTTAATTTTTGTTTTTCTACTCTTCTCAAATTTTTTTCTTTCTTCTTTTCCTTTTTTCTTTTCTTTCTCTCTTTCACTCTCTCACTCTCTTGTTCTCCCATATTGTTCTTCATCTCCCTTTTTGTTCCTGTTCCTGCCCTAATTTGGATTTCTTCTTTCTTTTTATTTTCTTCTTGTTTTTTCCTTCTCTTGATTGTCATTAGTTTCAAAGGAAAGTGAATACAGTTTCTAACTTCCCTATTGCTGATAGATTGTTCTGTTCTTGTCTTTGTTCTTTCACTCTGTCTTTTCCTCTTGTCTTCAACAGTTCATTAGAGTTTGCGAGATCTTCCTGTGTCCTCTGGCCTCACTTCCAACCTTTCCTTTTCCTTCTACCTATCTCTCCTTCCCCAACTCCTTCTAAGTTCCCATCCTGAAGGATAAAGTTGCTATATTCAAGAGTCTATTCACTATAAACATATTTTGGATCGGTCCTCGATTTTGATTTAATTCACACAGTTAAAGGTGATAGATTAATAACTACCACAAACTGTTATTTTTTAAGCTGTACTTTATATTATTGTTATTGCTGATTGTATCACTTGGGCTAAGGTGTTGCGAATGATCTAATCAGTTATCCTTCTGGTATAATGAAAATGAGATTACCCCAGAGTCATTAGAGACTGAAAACCTTAAGACTACCTATATCTGAAAGACACCTCTGAGAAGCAATCGTTCTATAAGGGTTCTAAATATGAGCAACAAAGATAACTCAATAACCAATATCAAAGTATCGACCCAGGAACTAAACCAAGGACAGTACCAACAACAAAAATAGAAATGAGAAGACATTTAAGCAAGGCTCAATCCCAGACTTCCAGCTCACCAAAAGCAAATTCTGGGGGAAACGAGGTGGAAAAGTCTGATAATCAACAACTTGGACACCCTGAACTGATAGCACAGGAAGTAACAAAACAGATGAATAAGGCTCTAGAAAAATTCAAAACAGAAATAATTTCCCAGATAACTACGGAGATGGTGAGCAGAATGAAAGACATGATTAGGGACTCTAGAACAGAAACAGACAAAAAAAAATAGATGAGTTCAGGACCATGATGGAAGGCATGAATGCTCAGCATGGAAAGAAATGGAAATCATGAACACCCAACATAGGAAAGAAATGGAATCCATGAAACAGATTCAAACAGATATCCAGGAGATTAAAAACTTTATTGAAAATATACACAGCAGACTGAGCCAATCTGAAGACAGAATATCAGATATAGAAGACAGGATGGCAGTCAGTGACCATGAAAAGAAAGATCTCTTAAAACTAGTAAGGGACCATGAGAAATCAATCCAACAACTCCTAGATGATGCAAAGAAGAATAATATAAGACTGATAGAAGTCCACAAAAAAGCAAGAGAAATTACAGACAACATTAAAAAACTGTTCACAGAATTAATGACAGAAAACTTCCCAAACAGAGCAAAAGAATTTGACATACAGATAAGTGAGGCATATAGAACTCCAACTAGCCTTGATCAAAAAAACAATCTACACCTAGACATATAATAATCAAGATCCTGGAAACCCAACAGAAGAACAGAATACTATAAGCAGTTAGAGAAAAGAAACAAATCACATACAAAGGAAAGCCCATCAGAATCACAGCAGACTTCTCAACACAAACTCTCAAATCAAGGAGAGCCTGGGGTGGGGTTTTTCAAGCTCTAAAAGAAAACATCCTCCATCCTACAGTGATGTATCCTGAAAAACTATCTTTCAAAATTGATGGGGAAATAAGATTCTTGCATGACAACACCTGAGAAACTTCAAGAATACCAAACCAGCACTCCAAACAATTCTAAAAATTATCCTAGAAAAAGACAATGAAGGTCACAACTCCATGAGGCCCAAAAGAGCAAATCCATCAGTCAAGGCAAGAAATTAAAAGGAGAAGGGGGAAAATAAAAAAGAGCCAACAACAGGAAAATACCATGACAATCATAAGTCAATACATATCAGTTAAACCCATCAATGTTTATGGCCTCAACTCACCACTCAAAAGAAACAGACTGGCAAAATGGATTAAGAAGCAAAATCCAGCAATATGTTATATACAAGAAACACACCTAGTTCAAAAAGAACCTCATAGACTGAAAGTAAAAGGACAGAAAACAGTTTTCCATGTGACAGGAACCCGGAAAAAAGTAGGGGTACCTATCTTATTGACAGACAAAGTAAATTTCAAACCAAAACTAATTAAGAGAACAAAGAAGGTCAAATACATCCTTGTAAAGGGAACAATCCAAAAGCAAGAGATGATAATCATAAAAATATATGCACCAAATACTAATGCCCCCAACTATACAAAACAAATATTAGGGGACATGAAAAACCAAATAGACACTAATACAATTGTAATGGGGGACCTCAACACCCCATTGTCACAAATAGACAGATCATCTAGGCAAAAAATCAACAACAAAATTCTAGAACTGAACCAAGCTTTTGAACAAATGGGCTTAATACATGTCTACACACTGTTCGACCCCACAAAATCAGAATATACATTCTTTTTAGCTGCACATGGGTCATTCTCCAAAATAGAACACATACTAGTTCATAGAACATGTTTAAGTAAACGTGAAGGAAGTGAAGTTATCCCATGTATATTTTCAGACCATAGTGCAGTTAAACTGGAGTTCCATAGCGTAAGAAACCACAAGAACTTCACAAACACATGGAAATTGAAAAATACTCTCTGGAACAACCAATGGGTCACAGAGGAAATTAAAGAAGAAATCAGACAGTTTCTGCAATTAAATGATCATGCCAGTGCAACACACAGGAATCTATGGGACACATGAAAGCAGTTCTATGATGGAAATTCATAGCAGTGAATGCCCACACTAGGAAAACAGAGCGAGCTCAAATAAACAACCTAATGCTGAATCTTAAGCTCCTAGAAAAAGAAGAGTAAGACAAATCCAAAGCTCATACAAGGGAGGATATTATAAAGATCAGAGCAGAAATCAATGCAATGGAGACTGAGACAATGATACAAACAATGAATTGAAGAGTTGGTTTTTTGAAAGAATAAAGAAAATTGATAAATCCTTAGCCAACCTTATCAAAAAAGGAAAGAAAAGGCTCAATTTCATGCAATTAGGAATGAAAAAGGTGAAGTCACAACAGATCCAAAAGAAATCCAGAGGATCATCAGTACCTACTTCGAGAACCTGTACTGCAATAAAATGGAAAATGCAGAAGAAATGGACAGATTTCTACATACATATGAATTACCAAAATTGAACGAAGAAGATATAAAAATCCTAAACACCCCAATTACAATCAGTGAAATTGAAAATGTAATAAAAATTTACCAACAAAGAGAAGCACAGGTCCTGAGGGCTTCACTGCTGAATTCTACAAGACATTTAGAGAAGAACTATTGCCACTACTCTTTAAACTCTTCAATGAAATTGAAAGGGAAGCAATACTCCCAAATTCATTCCTGGAAGCAAGTCTTACTTTGATTCCAAAACCAGGGAATGACCCAACCAAAAAAGAGAACTACAGGCCAACCTCCCTAATGAACGTAGATCCAAAAATCCTCAATAAGATCCTTGCAAACAGAATACAAAGGGTCATTAAGAAGATTATACACCCTGACCGAGTTGGATTTATTCCAGGGATGCAAGGATGGTTCAACATACATAAATCAAAAAATGTAATACACTGTATTAACAGAGACAAGGACAAAAACCATATGATCATCTCAATAGATGCAGAAAAAGCATTTGATCAAATTCGGTACCCATTCATGATAAAAACCCTGCAGAAAATTGGAATGGAGGGTCTTTATCTCAACTTGATAAAGGCTATCTATGAAAAACCAACAGCCAACATCATACTAAATGGTCAAAAACTGAAAACTTTCATGCTAAAATCAGGAACAAGACAAGGATGTCCACTATCACCACTCCTATTCAATATAGTTCTGGAAACATTAGCTGCAGCAATTAGAGAAGAGAAAGAAATAAAAGAAATAAAGATAGGAAAGGAAGAAGTTAAACTGTCATTATTTGCTGATGATATGGTACTCTACATTGAAGACCCAAAAAACTTCACCAAAAGACTTCTAGACATAATTGACAAATACAGTAGAGTAACTGGATACAAAGTAAACACTCAAAATTCAATAGCTTTCTTGTACACAAATAACAGACTCACTGAGGAAGAAATTAGGGAAACAATCCCTTTCACGATAGCATCCAAAAAAATGAAATATCTAGGAATCAATCTAATGAAGGAAGCAAAAGACCTCTACACTGAGAACTTCAACCATCTAAAAAAGAGATTGAAGAGGATATAAGAAAATGCAAAGGGCCAGGGATTTAGCTCAGTGGTGCTGCTGCCTGCCTTGCAAGTGCAAGGTCCTGAGTTCGATCCCCTGTACCAAAAGAAAAAAAAAAAAAGAAAGAAAGAAAAAGAAAAGGGAAAGCCATCCCTTGTTCCTGGGTAGGAAGAACCAATATAGTGACAATGGCCATACTTCCAAAACTGCTATACAGATTCAATGCAATCCCGATCGAAATCCCAACCATATATTTCACAGAGCTAGAGAAAACAATCCAAAAATTCATTTGGAACCAAAAAAGGCCTTGAATAGCAAAAGCAATTCTAGGCAACAGAGACATGGCTAGGAGTATCACAATTCCCAACTTGAAACTATACTACAAAACCACTGTGATAAAAACAGCATGGTACTGGCAAAGAAACACACCCAAGGATCAGTGCAATAGACTAGAAGATACAGAAAAACTCCAGACCTACTCAGCTACCTCATCTTTGGCAAAGGAGCCAACCATCCTCACTGGAGGAAACATAGCTTCTTTAATAAATAGTGTTTGAAAAATTGGGTTTCAACTTGCAAAAGATTAAAACTAGACCTCTATCTTTCACCATGCACTAAACTAAGATCGAAGTGGGTTAAAGATCTAAATATTAAAACAGAAACTCTAAAGTTTCTGGAAGATAAATTAGGTAGAACTCTTGAAGACATTGGCATAGGAAAACACTTTATGAACAAATCCTCAGTAGCACAGGAACTAGCATAAAGAATCAACAACTGGGGTCTCATCTTATTAAAAAGCTTCTGCACTGCAAGAGAAACCACCAACAGAGCTAAGAGACAACCTACAATGTGGGAATAAAATTTTCCCAGCTGTTCCTCAGACAAAGTTCTACTATCTAGAATATATAAAAAACTCAAGAAAATCAGACCCCCCAAATATAAAGACCCAGTTCAAAATGGGCATCTGAAATGAACAGACATTTCTCAGATAAAAAAGTAAAAGCAGCAAATAAACATATGAGAAAATGTTCGACATCACTGGTCATTTGAGAGATGCAGATGAAAACAATGGTGAGATTCCACCTCACCCCAGTAAGAATGGTTGCTATCAAGAAATCAACCAATAACAAATGCTGGCAGGGTTGTGGGGAGAAACGAACCCTTCTTCATTGTTTGTGGGAGTGCAGACTGGTGCAACCACTGTGGAAATCAATGTGGAGATACCTCAAACAGCTAGGATTGGGAGTCCCATTTGACCCAGCTATTCCCCTGCTGGGTACCTTCCCAAAAGAATTAAAAGAATCATACCACAGTAATATATGCTCACCCATGTTTATTGTGGCACAGTTTGTAATAGCTAAAACTTGGAAACAGGCCAATTGCCCATTAGCTGGAGAATGGATAAAGAAGGTGTGGGTTTTTTTAATAAAACGGAGTACTACTCAGCCATAAAGAACGAGAAACTAGAGGCATTTATAGCTAAGTGGATGCACACTGAGGCCATACTCTTATGTGAAATAAATAGAACACACATGTGTAAACATCAAATAGTTTCTCTAGTGTGAAAAACTAAAAGTGTAAATAAGGATCAAAATGTATAATTAATATTGTGAAATAGGAAGAAAATGTCTAAAGGAGTAAGGGAAGTGGGAGGGGTAGGGGAAAGAACAGAATGGAAGAGAAAAAATACGAGAAAAGAAAAAAAAGGAAACAAAGTCTTTGTAAATAGGAAGTGGAGGGGGTGAAGGGAGGGCAGGGGAATGGGGAAAAAATAAGAACCAAGAGACTCGTGTAATGGTACAAGATCCCAATGATGAATGTAACTGTACTGTATACCTAAAATGTACCAATAAACTTAATGGACAAAAAAAAGAATACATGTTTACTTTGCTTTAGTTAAAAAAATATATAATTATTTTTACAACCATTGCCCACATTAGCATTCATTTCTTTTCCAAGACTTTATCAAACTTTTAAATAATTATTTTCAAAACAGTTGCTTTTCATAGTTATCTGCCCACTGGGGCAGGGCCTGGGGCTTTCAGAGACAGGGAAGCCAGATGCAGGGCCCACTGTGAGACACACTCAGGCCTCCGCCCCTCACCCTGGCTGGGGCAGCGCATAAAGGCCAGCAGCCCCACCTCACCAACGCCATGCTGGCAGAGGCAGCCACCTTGAGAAGCCGAGGGTCATCACTCAATGCTCTCCTGCCATGAGCAGATTCAGGGCAGCGGGCCGGAAACTGAACCTTCTGCAGGGTGGGGAGACACTAGCTGCCAATCAGCTCACTATGGGACTTTCCTGTGTCCCTTGAATCTCAGGGGGGACCTTAAGAGTGGCCAGAACATTCAGAAAAGTCCACGTAACTGAGCCAATGAAGAGCAACTTGCGCACTGTGAACTGGACGGCACCCCACTCCTCCCCACTAACACTACACCACCTCACGGCCCAGCTCCAGCACCGGTGGGGCCACAGGTGCTGCCACAGCTCATGAAAGCCCTCTGCTCCCTCCCTGGGGACAGCTACCACCTACCTGCTCCTGGGCCCACTTTGGTCTCTCTTCTGGCGTCCTGATCTTGGCCTTGAAGCCTCTCTGGGGGTCTCCGGGGTGCTTGGCCTCGGGAAGGAGGTTCAGCGACTTGGGCCTGGCCTCGTGCAGGCTGGGCCCCCGGCTGGCCTCGCTGGTGGTGCAGGCCTCTGTGGAGTCCCCGGGCCCCAGGTCGGGCATGTGCTCGGGGCTGGCCTCACTGGCGCTGGTGATACTGGTCATGCTCAAGCTCATCTTGATCTCGGCTACGATCTGGTCGATGTCCTCCTCTTGGTCCTCCAGGTCCCCGTCCCCATGCCTTGGGTGGTAGGGGGAGGCACTGCCCGCGTTCCCATTGGCCTCTGAGGGGTAGTAGTCCTGGTAGCCCTCTTTGCTGGAGCAGTAGTGGCCACCTTCTTCCGGGTCCTGGACCTCCAGGATGGAAGGCTCGTCCTCCGGGATGGGCACGTGGCCGTCAGGGTAGTCTTGGCTGCCTTCAGCCCCATGGCCGTGGGGGTGCAAGCCTGCCGAGTCTGTCCACTCCTCCACGGCCTCCTGGCACTCGTCAGTGTCCACGGGGTGCGTGCCGTGGGCGTGGGCCATGTACTCCTCCCCGTTGCAGTCCATGCCCTCCAGGTAGCTGTCATCCTCTGGACAGTAGCGGATGTAGTAGGTGATGCCCTCCTCTTCTTCGGGGAGGCCCTCGTCATAGTCCTCCTCCTCGGAGGTGTTGTTCACATAGTCAGAGCTGGAGTCCCCGTCAGGGCTGTGGTTGTGGCATTCCTGCTGCTCGGGCGTGGGGCTCTCGGGCCTCAGGGTGGCCAGCTCTAGGCCCGAGGGCCCATAGCCCTCCAAGGGCAGCTCCGCATCCTCACTCTCGGGCTCCTGGCCATGGTGGACGGGGCCTGGCCTGGCCCTGTGGTCAAGCATGCTGTTGGCAGTGCTCTGGCGGTTCCGGTGGGCCATGGCAGATGCTCAGGCGGCCATCATCACCTGCAGGCAGCCACTGTGGGAGGAACATCGGAAAGAACAGTCAGAACCCGGAGATCACAGCCAATCCGAGAAGCTCGCAGCTGCTCCACAGCCACCACAGTGCCTGGCCACCATGCTTGCTCAGAGCAGTGTGAATGCACATCTGTTCAAAGGCTGTGACATCCCAGCGGGCGGCCTCATCTGCCAGGAACAACGTGTGACACGGCAAGGAACACAAGCAGAGCTTAAGGGAGGTGGGGAGGAGACGGATCCACAACCACAGGACGCCCACTTCAGCCCTCGACTCAGGGCATTCGCGACTTCCCTACAATGCCCACTCCATTAGGAGCAGCCCGGGCGACAAGACAAAGCATCACAAGATCAGGTTAGCTGCTCTCAATCGAGAGAAGAAAAACCATTCATCCAGAAGGACATAACAGTGGGGGACGAGGAGCCACGTCAAACTTCTCCAGGCTAAGCCTTGACCAGGTGCACTTGTTCTGAAACATCACACTGCAGCCTAGAACTGGTACCATTGCTATGCATCAACTAAAAGTAAAGTGAAATAAAAATAAATGAATAAATAAAGCACACTTGGGAAGGGGACTGGGGGGATTCCATGTAAGATGAGGGCTGGTATGTTTCTATATTTTAAAATACTGTTCCAACTTTTTTTAAACCATGTGCATGTATTGCTTTTACTGTACAATACATTTTAAATAAAATTGTATATTAAGACAAGGGCTAAATAAATCCATAGCTCCTTGATGACCACCTCAGTGCCCGGCCCCATCCTGTTCTCCCCTCCCCACTCCAAGGCAGACACTATTCACGGAGGGATGAGGTGTGCAGGGGTCACTTCAGCTGAGCAAGGCCCGGGGAAGCTCGGCACAGGCACCCAGCATCAGGGAGGGCAGCACAGCGCAGCGCAGCTCCAGGAAGAAGAGAGCCCAGGATGCACCGCAGCTTGCAAGGTGTGTGACCCCAGGTCCACGTGGGAGAGGCTGGACCCCACTGCACAGCAGTCTGCTTTATTCCCCAAGCCAAGTGGAGTCACAGGGCATAACAGACTGGATTTTTTTTTCCTGTACTGGGGACTGAATCCAGGGTGCTCCTTCACTGAGTTACTATCCCTGGATGTTTTGGTACTTTTTTATTTGGAAACAGGGTCTTGCTAAATTGCCCAGGTTGTTCTTGAATTTGTAATCCTCCTGGCTCAGCCTCCCAAGTAGCTGGGATTACAGGCATGTACCACCATACCCAGCATGGAGATTATGGGGGTCAGAGGCTAGAGGAAAGGAGACCGGTAAAAAGACTCCTCGGACTTTCTAGGACAAGGGAGGTGCTAGGGTCAGGAAAAAGTGAAAGAGGGTGTTAAAACATTTGGGCAAGGTTCTATGTTTTTATGCTGAATTGCTACCCAACTGTTCACTTTATTCTTTAAACCGGACTTTTACATTACACATGCGTCATAGTTACTTATTTTTTTTTAAAGCGCATTCCAGTAGTCCAGTAAAGAAATGAGAATTTAGCTCGGCATGCTGGCGCACAGCTGTGACCCCAGCTACTCTGGAGGCTGATGTAGGAGGATGGCAAGTTCCAGGTCAGCCCCAGAAACTTAGTAAGAACCTGTCTCAAGAGAATGAAAAGTAAAGGGCTGGGGACATAGCTCAGTGTGAGGTCCTGTAGTACCGTGCAGAAAAAGAAAAGGAAAAAATTAGAATTTGAAAAATGGTAAGATGGTAAATTTTAGATATGCCTATTTTACCACAATGAAACAAATATTTAAAAAAGAAAAGAGATCTTAAATTAGAATAGTGGCAATGAGAGAGGAAGGCCCAGGGGGTACTGAGACAGAGGAAACCATGGTACCTGGGGTCAGACGGAGAGTGTGAAGCCAGGGAGCTGCCCCTGGCGACACTGGGGTAGTCACTGCCCAGGCTCTGAGCTCACGTCCCCCGCATCCTCTTTCATCAATCCTGTCCCCAGGGAGCTCGAAAACTTTGGGCTTTCACATCCTGCATCTCCCACAGTGCTCACACAGAAGCCTGGCTTGCAGCAGTGCCCAAAACATATCTCGCCAGGAAATGGCCTTACCAGATGGTCACAGTCATGGCGTTATGAACATTCTCAGAAGAACTGAGAAAGCGGTCATTATCTCGTCCTCATCCAGTACCGAGGCTCGGAGTGCGAGCACAGTTACTGATGGGGACACATGCCTCCAGCACATGAAGTCATGCCCCAGAAACTCGCCACTGGCAGGATCAGCCTTCGCTCCTGGGCCACGGAGGGGATCGGGAATGGCAGTCTTTTGGTAGCAGCACTGGAATGCTGCAAGTTCACAGCACCTCCCCAGAGTGGCCCACTGACTTCAAGGTGTCCTACGCCAGGAAAACTGTCAAACAGAAGGACCCAGTAGGGCTCAAATGTCTTCTAGAGTCACTCCATTCCAAACCCTGAATGGGCAAGAGAATTCCAAAGACCTGTGCCCTAGAAGAACACTGGGGGCTCAACATTCGCCATACACTACAAGCTGAGGACACGTGGAGAACGACGAGCTCCCTTAGGGACAAGACATGACTGGCCAGCAGGCTCCTGATATTCCCAGAGAACAGCCAACCGCAAAGGACAGGCTGCAGGCGTGCTATGAAGAACCCCGCAACCACGACTCTTCTGTACACAGTCTCTGGAAACAGCATTCCCCGGAATGACCCCTTGGAAGCATGTGCTGAAGGCCACGCCAACTGGTGACCTCCGATGTCCATGCCTCGACTGTCAGGATGGCGAAGAGCAGATGGCGTCAGCAGCTATTGGCAGGTGAGCACACAGTTCCTACTACTTGGGGAGTGATCCTATCTCCACAGCTTTCTGTATCTCCCCATGGCTTGACCCCAGGCCAGGTGCACTGCAGATACACACATCCTCCTCATCCACAATTCCTCACCCATGGATTCAACCAAATGCAAACTGAAGATATTTTTTAAACACTTCATCTTTACTGAACACACACAGGTCTTTCATCTTGTCATAATTTCCTAAAAATTCAGTATAACAACTATTTACATGGCATTCACATTGTATTAGATATTACAAGTCATCTACAGATGACAAGGTACATGAGAAGACGTGCATAGATTCTATGCAAATATTGTGCCACTTTATGTAGGAGACACGAACATCCTTGGGGTTTTATATCCTCAAAGGAGCCAAAAACAAATCCCTGGAGGATACCAAGGGACAACTACATTCACATTCTTGTCAAAGAACAAACTATAGTACACAGTGTCTCATCACCTTCACTTCAAATTCTATGTCATTTTGAAGATAAAATCTGCATATGTACAGTCTTAGATGTGTATGTGCCTACCCCTATATAAAACATCTTTTAGGTGAATATAAGACTTAAGGACTAAAATATACCTGCTACAGTAATGTGGAATGGCCCTCCATTCCATGAGTGCATCATCTAGGTTTTTAAAAAGTAAATCGCTGCTACGGTTGAGGTAGTGTCCCCCAGTGGCCTTTGTCTTAACAGCTTGGTCCCCAGCCTGAGGTGCTACTGGCAGGCAGTGGGAATTTCAAGAGATGGGGCTAGTAGGAGGTCCTCCAGCCATCAGAAGAGCACACCGAAGGGGACATGGGGACCCAAGCCCCTTCCTCCTCCTCCCAGGTTCCTGTCCTGGCTATGAGGCAAATGTTTTGTCCTGTCACATGCTCACCACCGTCATGTGCTGCCTTGCTACGGGCTCAGAGTGACAGGGCCAACTGTCATGGATGGGAGCTAAAAGAACTCTTTCCTTCTTATAAGGTGATTATCCAGGTATTTGGAATGGTAATGTAAAGCTAACACAGTCACTGAGGTGGTATCGTAGGAGACTGAGAAGAGAACCAGGAGTTTATTTTCTGCCACTGCTTCCTGTTCAAGGCTTCAAACAATTTCAGGAGGATTTATTCCAGGTACACAACATTACCACCAACTGTGGACTTGGGCTGTAATTACTCAATTCATTGCTCACCACTGCTTCTTATACTTTGTGCATTCTTTCTCTTGGATTTGTTACAATCTCATTTTATTTTACTAGAATAATTGCTAAGGTCATTTTGCAGATAATCCTTCTATGTCTGGGAAATGGCTTCTGCTCACACAGAATATTTTTTGGATGGCATCCTTACTTGCTATACTCTGCTAACACTGTTCCAGCTACACTTTTCAGCTTGCAGACATGCGGTTTGATACTAATCTTATCTGTTTTACCTTGGTACAAAAATCTAATCCTTGTCTGGAGTCTTGTACAATTTTCTCTCCATTCTTAGAGTTCAGAAATTCCACCAGGGTATGTCTGGATGATATTAGTCCACGAGGATTCACTTGGGGAGCCCTTTCCATTCAAGCCCACTTCTTCCTTAGCTGTAGGAAACTTTCTGCTGTTTCTTTTTTTCCTCCTTCTCACAGCCTTTTCCTCCATCTAGACCATTTCTGGGCTCTGGCCTTGATATCACTTACATTCATTAGATTTCTTTCTTTCTTTTTTTTCTGTGTAATATAGATCAGTTCCTCCACTTGACCTTCCAAAACACCAATTCAATTTCAGCAAGACATAGCACGTGACCTGGCTTTGGTCTTTCTGCTGGCAAAGGGCCTCTGTGACCCAGGGCAGCCTCTGAGCGAGTGGTGGATTGAAGGGCAGCATTCTGTACCGTGGGGGATGATGTTTTGGTGCCCTGGCAGCAGCAGTGTTGGCCATCTGGATCTTCAGAGTTGAGATATGAAGAGGCTCCTCTATCTTGTGGGTTTGGACAGAAATGAGCTGTCCTAAGCCAGATCTGCTTCCTTCAGGGGAAAATGTCTCCACTCTGTAAGCTTTCTGTCATTGTGACAAAACATTTGAAATAATCACTTATAAGGAGAAAAAGGTTATTTTGGCTCACTTTTTCAGAGGTTTCAGCTCCTCAATTTATAATGGGGTTATATCCGGATAAGCCCATCCTAATTTTTAAAAAGTTGTAAGTTGAAAATGCATGCAATATACCTCAAGAACTGCACATCATAGCTTAGCCTAGCCTACCTTCAGCATGCTCAGAATGTGCCAGGCTACTGTTGGGCAAAACCACCTACTACAAAGCTTATAACCAAAGGTTGTCTCTCTCACATAATTCACTGAATGGTGTGCTGATTGTGAGAAGCAGGATGGCTCGATGAGCCATTCTCTTTGTTACCAACATAGAGTCAAAACTTCAGAAGTTATGAGATGAACCATCTGTATAGGGTTCTCATGTAAACTTAGATCTGTTTCTGGTCTTTCTGGTCTATGCCTCTTCTATCTGCCCAGCAACAGTACGACAGCATTTTAATCACTATGACTTTGTATTTTAACATTAGACAAGGCAAGCTCATCCTCATTTTCAGTTTTAGACCTCCACAGTATTTTCATATTTATTCTCCCAAGTGAACTTAAGAGCTACTGGGCCCAAGGGTCCCTCCACGATTCCGCTACAATTTTGCTTGAGATGGTCTTACATTATAGACTATTTTAAGGAAAGCTTCATGCAGCAACATTGGGTCTTTTTATCCAAATTCACTTGTGAAATCTCTCCCCATGTATTTGGGTCTAAATGTCTCTCAACAGCTTTGTTGTTTTCTTCATAGCTGCAGGTACACTAAGTTTATTCTTGGAAACATTGTTTTTGTGAGTCTTGGAAATGCTGTTTCTCTCTCATTATACTTTACCTGGTTATTATCGGTATATGGAAAAACTATACTGATGCTGGAAAATAGGCCTTGCTAACCTACTTTTTAGCCCAAATAGTTCTTACTGGTAAATATTGTTTCCCTAGGTAAATGGCACCTCCTTCCAGGCATCACCACCTTGCTTCGTCTTCCCAGCCTGTGGCCATCCTGTCCAACACTCTCTGTTGCACTTCCTGGGAAGAAACGTGGGCTAAGAAATATCTTGATTCATTCCTAATTTTAATGAAAATGCTTTTACTTTATAGGGCTAAATTGGTGTGAAATAAGTGGGCCCCTAAAAACACCAGAAACCAAAGTAAGTAATTGTTAATTGCGTTGCTTTAAAAAAATGAAAAGTAATTGCAAAAAATCCACAATGAACAAAACATCAAAATGTTAAATGTTATTTTTCTTTTTGCCTCAGGCTACAATATGGCTCAGTTGGATACTGGCAACAATTCTGTTTTTTAAATGTTTTCATCTTTAAATATAATGCTATCTGGCTATCAGGCATCTGGCTAAAGAGGACTCTTCTCTAGAGTTTGACATCACGGACCTTCTGACCTGGGTCTCTTGTCCATGGGTACAAAGGAAAAGGGACAGCAACTGCTCAGGAAGTAGCCGCATCTTCAAAGGCTCTGCAGAATTACCCTCAACTCACCAGGCACTTTCAGTATAAGCAGAAAAGTCCTCCATTATGAAGACAGAAGGTCTTTGTTTAAATTCAGGACTCCATTTACTGTGAGGCCTTGGGCAAGATATTGAGTGGAGGATGGCCTTGTCCTCTTGGGAACTGCAGAAGACACACTTGTCTGTGGGTCCTGTGGTAGGTCAAATAGGAGAGTGTATCAGTCCATTTTCTGCTACTGTCATGAAACACCTGAGGCATGGGCCGGGGATTTAGCTCAGTGGTTCTGCTGCCTGCCCAGCGGACACAAGGTCCTCAGTTCAATCCCTGGTACAAAAACAAACAAACAAACAAACAAAAACACCTGAGGCTGGATGGTTTTATAAGGAAAAGTTTATTTGGCTCATAGTTCTAGGGGTTCAAAGGCATGGTGCTGGTGTCATCTTCATCTTTAACAGGACAGCTTTTCCTCTTATACTGAAAGTGTCAGGTGAGTTAAGGGTAATTCAGCAGAGTCTTCAAAGATGTGGCTCCTTCCTGAGCAACTGCCATGGTCCCTTTTCCTTTGTATCCATGGAAAAGAGACCCTGGTCAGATGGTCCATGATGTCCATCAAACTCTGGAAGAGAAATGTCTTTAGCCAGATGGCAGCATTGTGTATGAGGATGAAAACATTTGATAAACAGGCTCCAGTGAGAGCCTTAAGGTGGATGGTGGGAATGTGCATGAGGGGAGGGATCACATTGCCAGATGGGAGGCTAGTGTGCAATTCAGGGGCCAGGTTCACTCTTCTAACAGCTCACTCTCTTAAAAACTAGCTCAGGGTACCCCAAGAACTTCTTTCTTTTACTTTACTTTCTTCTGGGGTAACACCCCTAAAGACCTAAGGACTGCCCACTCAGACACATCTTTTAAAATTTATAGCATCTCCCCACATCACTACACAGGATCTAGTTTCCAGCACACAAACCCTAGGGGGACAAACAACATTCAAGGCACCACAGACTACAGACTGCACACAAGCATAGCCAACCCACTCGGTGCAGGCCTGAACTCCACAAACACGAGATGCATAGAGTTAGAGAAAGCTTTAAATGAAATGTTAATGGAGAGAATGCCTGATCAGGAGTCTGTCTGAGACAGCTCTGCCAGCACTGGTGGGTGGGAATAGCTGTGGCCAGACGATCTGGCTGTGTACACACTGTACCTCTCTGCAGTAGGACACGGGTGTGTCTTGGTGACACTGCAGAAAGGGGAAAGGTCCTTGTAGAAAGTCAAAAGTTTCTTCCCCCAGAAGTGTCTTTCTAACTTTTATGGGCTGTATTCATCACCTTTTTGCTGCCAAGACAGACTGAAATACACAGGAGGAGTGGTTTAGTTTGGCTCCCAGTTTCAAAAATTTCAGTCTACTGTCAGCTGGCTCCAAGGCAGAAACACCATGCAGCAGAGAGTGGCAAGGGAAAGCTGCACACCTCTTTGGAGCCAGGAAGCAGAGACTATTGTCAAAAGAGTCAGAGGAAGGAGTCAGGACCAGATGTAGTCCCCAAGGTTACACCCTCATGACCTACCCAGACACACCCAGAAGTGTGCTTCCCTAGTATCCTAGGCATCTTTTAATCCTGTAAGGTTGACAATCAAGATCAGGTACCACAAGGGCACAGTGTCCCTCTGAGGAATGTGCTGCTTCAAGGCCCCAGGATCTGAGTAGATGGGCCAAAGACCAGGCCTGGAGTGGCAGCCGGCTGATGTCAGAGGCACCAAAAACTCTGCCCAAGACACATGTTTGTGGGCCTCTGGTGACTCCCCACTGTCTATGGGATAGACTTGACTCCTCACCAAGAAATACAAGGTCCTCACTAGATGCCCAGGCCCACCATGTTCAAGTCTTATCCTTCTATTCCTAGAGGTGGAGAGGAGGCAGAACCTCACTAACTTCTGCATGATCCAGTTCCTGGATCACTTGCACTGCTATCACAGCTCAAAAGAGGGAAGCCTGGAGGATGAGGCCATTCAGAGAACTGCAGACAATTCCAGGAAAGTGAAGAATGGCCGAGGACAGGTGAGAAGAAAAGGTGAGCACAAACATAGGTGGAATGAGGTGGTCCTTTGAAAGAAGCAGTTCTCCTCCTGCTAGATTTATAGTATCTGCTAGAGTTTGGATGTATCCCCAAAAGTTCATGTGATGGAAACTTAGGCCCCAAAGACATAGTCGGTGGTAGTTGAAGGTGGGGCCTTTGGGAGGTGACTGGGACTAGAAGAGGTCACAAGCGAAGGGCCTGCATGATGGCGTTAGTGGCTTTATAGGAAGAAGGAGTGAGACCTTAGCTAGGGTGCCAGGTCTGTCTCACCACATGATGCTCTCCACCATGCCGTAACGCAGCCAAAAGGCCCTCACCAGATGCTGGCATTGCGCCCTTGGACTCATCAGCAACCAGAACTGTGAGCCAAATAAACTTTTAGCCTTCATAAATTAATCAAGTTGTGGTATTCAGTGACATCAAGAGAAAAGAGATTGAGACAATGACCAATTAAATTCAATCAACCTGTACCCCTGCAAGGCACTAATGCATTGCCGCTTGCACAGGAGCCGCTTGCAGCCTAAGGATGCTGATTTCAACACCTCCATTGAAAATCAACCTTTTCTCGGAGCCCATTAATGCCTAAAGGGGGACTGTCTGATGCAGCCACCAAATCCCGCCTGCCTGGGCTGCCAGATTCTGCAAACTTGCAGCCAGTGTCTGGGGAGAAGATTTCCATCGCTTCAATTGCAATCCTCCTCTGGGATATGCTGCTGGTTGGCACAGCTGCCCCGTAGGAGGGTGTGAAGAGCTTCCCTCCCTGCCTTGGGAGAGAGCGGAGATGTGACTAATCCAGCCGATCCTTCGTCAGGCTGACATGCAGAGATTTCTGTACTCAGGAGGCAACTGCTTCCTGGGGATGGGGTTATGGTCTGTTTCACTGTGCACTGAATAGGAAACGTGGAGAATAACAGACACTTGCTCATAGCGATCCAACCAAAGACAGATCCCAGGGCGTGAGGGCCATTTCTTCCCAGTCTTTTTTCTATGGATCTCTGCTACACAGTTGAGACTTCATTGTAAACACAACTCTTTAACCAAAATGTGGTAAGCAGCAGAAACACTCCATAAGCATTATTTTAATGACTGCATCAGATTTCCTGTCTGAATGTCTAAGGCTGCAGCTAATCTAACTGCTATAGACTGAATATTTGTGTCCACCCCTCCCCAAATTCCTATATTGAAACCCTATCCCTCAATAGATAGTATTTGGAGGTGGGGACTTTTGAGAGGAGATGAGGCCATGAGGGTAGAGCCTGCATGAGTGGGATTAGTGCCCTTATAAAAGAGGCTGAAGAGAGCTCCCTTGCCCCTTCCACCACGTAGGGACACAGCAATAAGACACCATCTATGACCCAGAAGTAGGCTCTTCCCACACACTGAATATACCAGCACTTTCATAGACTTCTCAGTCTCCAGGATTAGGAGAAATAAATGCTGCTATCCGAGCCCCTCTGTCTGTAGTATTTTTGTTACAGCAGCCTCCAGTGAATAAAATACTAACTATTCCCCTACTGAACAGAAATGATGCTAGGATGTTTCCCTAAAGAGATACCATAGCTTTTCCCACTGCTCCAGGACCTTTATTCAGGGCACCTTAAAACTTTCTCTGCTGCGTTTGATGGCAACACAAGACCCAAGGCTTTAGATGAGCCCAGGAGGAGTAAGACCAGGACAGAGTAAACCGTCCCCCAGTGGGAGGTGGGGGCTTTGCATTGCAGAACATGTGCACAGACACATTTAGTTGCTTCTGATTAATCATGTTAAAGCTAAATCCTTCACAGCAGACCATCTGGAAAGCAATTCAAATGTACAGAAGCACGATTACCTGCTACATGTCCAAGAAAATGAGGCCCTGGGTCCAGACTCAATTAATTCTATAACAGCACATAAATCAATAGCAAATGCAGCCACTGACACTGTGCTCAGCACTTGCCTCCAGAAACACCCTAATGAGATGTAGGAAACAAAGGCTCCTTGTCAACAATAAAGAGCTCCAGTGTCCTTATTCTAAACCATGTTTTTCTTTTGCATGGGAAAATAGCATTAGCTGGGCCTTAGAAGAGTTTGTAATGCAGGAGACTGAGATGAAAAATAGCTATTCAGTGCCCACCACACAGGCTGGGTGCAATCTTACCATACAAATGCTATAATGGACTCAGCCGAATTGTTGCCAATACTGATCTTGTTTCCCTGTTTGGTCTTACACGTCATATGGGTAATATTCTTTTATTCCTTTCAAATATAATTTAGTTGCTTTGACTACACAAAATTTGAGTTGAAGCAGTTTGGAGCACATTTGCATAATCAGCTCAAATGTCCCAGACAAAAGTCACCGAGTAAGATCACAGGCAACCAGGGGTTCTGAAGAGCAGTTAATAAATAAATCTCCCCAAAACCAAGCTGATGTCCAACACAGTCCAGCAACACCTTGTAACTTAGCGTAGGGTCACAGAGGGATGTGATTTTTTTAAAATATGGCAGTGAAATGGACGGAATTGTTGAGTACACCCTAAACCTTCGATAAATCAATGTTGGCATATCCACAAGACAATTACGTAGCAACTGAAATATTTACAAAGAGTTTATCATATAAAATGCACTGCTATTATTTATTTACAATAAGCTTTGCAGAAACGCATTAAAATAGTAGCAAGGATTGACTCTGAGTCATTAGATAATGGTACTTCCTTCCCACCATTCTTCATTCCTGGCTTTGGTACACCTATAGACAAAAGATATTTAACTAGACAAGAGCCTCTGCGGCTTCGTGGGCCCTGGGCTACCACATCTGTCAGGTGACATTTCTGCAACAGGAAGCACATGGGTCTCAGCAGCCCTGGGAAGAGCCCTGGGTGGGGTGGGGCTAGCCTGTTCCTCCTGGGATTTCCTTATGGCAAGATATGTGTGCCCCACTACATCCTTAGCTTGGAATGAGCACAGGGGGGTGATCCGGGCCTTAAATCCAATTAAAATCTACTGTCAGCCCTTCCTCATCAGTAGCTCATCTTTTAAGAGCTGGTATTTCCAATATTCCACATATAGTCTATACCTGAAACCAGTGTTAATGTCATAATGGAGAGCAACAGGGCAATCGTACGTTCTTTTAGCTTTACTTCTTTGTATCGTTTTTAATGCTTGCTCTATGGATTATAATCTACAAAGCTAACTTTTTATGGTCTACTTTGAGAAAATATTTTCCTACTTCAAGTAAAACTCAGAAGCCTTCCAACCAAATGAAGTCCTTTCATCTATACCACTTATGCTATAATTATTGTGTATATTATATCCTTCTGCATTAGGACTCACACACAAAGCAGTCAATCATGTTTGCTTTTGTACTTTTGGTAGCCATTTATTTCAAACTGGGATAGTGGGAACAAATTCTTCTAGTTTCCCTTTATCTGAGAATGTCTTTATTTCATATTCACTCCTGAAGGATTTATTAAACGAATACAGAATTCCAGGTTGACAGCTGGTTTTCATTCCAGTGTTAAAGATATTGTTCCACTGTCTTGTGGCCTTCATGGTTTGTGAAAAGAAATCCAGTCATCTGAGGCCCTGTTCTTTTGTAGGTAATGTGTCCTCTTAAATATGCCCCACGTCAGGATTTTTCTGTTATCGTCACTTTCCAGAAGTTTGATTATGATTTGTCTTGGTATGGTTTTCTTTGGTTTATCCTACTGGTGTTTTTGAGCCTCTTAAATTGGTAAATTTATTTATTTTGACAAAATGGGATATTTTGGGGTTTTAAAAATATTTTTATGTGACAAAGCTCTTTCTCCTCTCATTCAGGAATTCCAATGATAGGAAGATTAGAGCTTCTGGTATTATTCTAAAAGTCCCCAAGGTTTTTCTCATTTCTTAAAAATTATTTTTCTCTCAGCTGCTCAGGATAATTTCTACTGATCTACTTAGAGCTGACTCTCTCCTATGTCATAGTCATCTTTTGAGCTCCTTGGTCACATTTTTATTCAAGATATACTTTTTAGTTCCAAAATGTCTACTTTTCCTCTTCAGAAGTATATTTCTCTGGAAATTTTCTATTTTTCTTCTAAAATCTCCACTTCTGCTTCATGTAACATGATTATAATATTCATTGTAGTCTTTGATAATTCCAACATCTATGTCATCTCAAGAAGGGCATTTGTTGGATTATCTTTTCCCTTGAGAACTGGCCACTTTTCAAAAACTTTTTTTGTTCTTGATTGATTGAGGAGTTGCCCAGATTTTCTTCCAAATAAATTTTGATTACAACCTAGTCGTTTCTATTATTTATGTTTGAAGAGTCTAGTAAATATTGATTTTCATTCATTTCTTTCATCCGGCAACCAGCCCATTTAGGGTTACAAGCAAAGCTCAGTCTCGTTCTCTTTAGGTAGCTCTGATGTCAGTTTAGTCTCAAAATCCTTTGTCTTGATGCTTGGATCTGCCTTTTGCAGGAGTCATTCAGAGATTAAGCCTGGGACTTGGGCCATGGTTTACATTGCAGCTTGGTCCCGAAGCCTTTGTTATTATTCTTTGGCTGTGTCCCCCACATAGTGTGGGTTCAGATACATAAATAGGGCACAAGCTCTCCTCTCCAAGGTTTCTTGGAAATATTCTCCTACTATCAGAGACCCCTTTTCCTTGATTCCTCTGGCCGTGGAGTTGGGGGTCTCCCAGAGTTTTAGCCTAACACCGTGTTCCACAGTTTTACTCAACTGAAGTCACTGCTAGGGGCAAAGGAGCAAGAAAAAGAGGGGGAAATAAAGATCCCTGTGTAATAACCAGTTGCTTTATCCAGAGAGTTGGCTTTTCTCTGAGGATTTTAGGTGCTGCTCCTCTGAGTTTGGCAAAGGAAAAGACAATAACAAAACAATAATTCCCCTTATATTTTGAGCTTTCAGGGTCTCTTTTCTGACCTTCTGAGTGGCAGGACAGGTTGCCACACTGTTTCTGCTGTTCTGCTTAAATAGCTGTTTCTCAAATCGAGAGCACTCAGATAAAGCAGGAAAAAGAACATGCAAAGCTAGAAAATTCATTGTCAACATACTGAGCATCTGAGCCTTCAACCCCTTCCCAACAGTGTTGCTTTCAATTACACCCAGAGGGTTAAGTTCTAACTGGTGAAAGAGATGGGCTAGCCAGGCATGGTGACACAGGCCTGTAATCCCAGCACACTGGGATGGTGAGGAAGGAGGATGGCAAATTCAAGCTCTTCCTGGCAACTTAGTGAGACCCTATCTCAAAATAAAACATGAAAAGGTGTTGGGCATGTAGCTCAGTGTGAAGGTCCTAGGTTCAATGTGCAGAGAGAAAGAGAGAGAGAGAGAGAGAGAGTTCTAGTGTGCTGATCCCATCTTGGCCAGCACCATGCATTCTCCATTGATCTGTTTATTGATTTTGAGAGGTAGATTAAGTTTAAACCTAGTCATTTTTATTTCATTCAATTCATCAAGTAAATGCAACTGCCAATCAATGTTTGGCTCAGCCTGAGAGATCAGCTTCAGCATCCGCAGGAAAGGTCATGCCGCAGGAAAACTGACAACTTCTACTGGTCCCAGAGACCTCAACCAGACTGCATGCTAGACTCTAAGAAAAATACCAATTCCTAGGTCAGGTCCCAGGGGCGTGAGGTCAGAATTAGGGGCTCTAACATTCAGTATTTTGAATTCTCCAGGTGACTGGCATACAGCTAAAGGTAAAAACCACTGAATTGGTCAGAAAGGAACTATGAAAGGTTCATGGTGCTACCTATAACCTCCCAGGGTTCACAGAGCCTGGTGAGCAGCTCTGGGCCAGAAGAGCAAAGAGGAACTGAGTAAGAAATGGGAGTTTCCTGTAGCTGAAGGGTTGGCTACATGGCTTTTCCATCACCACCAATTCCATACCCTGTAGACATCTCAGCTCTCGGTGTATGTGGTAAGGTGCCATTGTTTTATATGACACACAATCCCCAAAAGACCTTTTCTGACCCTGGTCCCTCACAGTGATTTACCTGTTGGTCCTCAGAGAAGTAATGCAGTCTCTCAACACCAGTGTGTACACACACACAAACACACTCACCTCCTTCCCCTTTACACCTTGATATATAGCTGAAACAAGGCTGCATTTTCAAAGGACACTTTTAAATGCACGCAGGTAGGAAAGGGACTGAGAAGTGTGCATTTGGGTCATTTCGGGCCCCTTATTTCAGACGGAGGATCTGGATTTTTGTCCTCACACCCAACAACATGCTTTAGTGTTGGCTCTTGAGTACTTCAATCACAGGACTGGGATGCTGAATCATCCACTTTTAACTGTGCAATTTTGCTGATTTGGTTCCGTGTTGTGTAGACAGGATAGGAAACAAACCCATGGCTTGGGAAGATGTACAACCATTCTCCATCCAAAGCTAACCATCCAAAGATGACTCGAGGTCAGTTCCTCCACAGCCGAAATCCCTCAGTCCCCAGCTATCACTCTGAGGCTCAGCCACTAGGGAGCAGAGAAGGGATTTTTTTCAGGGGTGCTATAGAGAGGTCCCTGGAAAGGACCCAGGTGAAGGTGGGGACTGAGGTCACTATCAAAGCACAGAGCCAGGGGTGGATCACAGCACCAGTGGTGCTGGCTGGGGCATGCAGAGTCCCAGGCCTTGTCTGGAGGTGCTAACTAGCGCATGGACAGGGCCTGGGTATGAGAGGCCAGGATCCATGGGAAACACAGTCCTGCTACCAAGGAGAACCAAGGGCCCACTCAGTCTGGCCCTGACTCCTTCCCACCTAACTGAAAGCCTTTCCCTGCTGGCTGCAGGGGATCACCCACCAGGGACACCCCCAGACCCTCCTCTCCTGAATGGCCTTGTGGACCCCAAGCCAGCCCCAACAAACCCCTGGAGCCATATGCCTTTAGTGACGGCCACCTGCAATCTCACACAGTTGCTCATGCCATCCTAGCAATTCACCCCAGGTTTCTACCTGCTCCTTGGAACACCCTGAAACTTCCTTCCCACGCTGCCTACCCACCTGCCCACCCACCCGTCCATAAGCCAGTGAGGTGGCAGCTGGGTCTTCCATTTAGACATCATCTGGTGCCTAGAACAAGGGATTCAATGATAGCTGCTAAACGGGTGTGAATGAAATGCAAAAAGCTGAAATTAAACTCCCAAGGTGGTTAAATTACAGGATACTCCATCACATTGTCAAAATTTCTGAATAAAAGATCTCCCTAAGGATTATTTAAGTAGCCAGTTTCTCCTGACTTATTTTAAGTGATTTAGCTTTCTTCAGACACCATGTTTTTACAAATGTTGCCACTGTGAGAAGCAGGGAGCTCCAGGGTGTTGAGCAGGGGATGATTTCAAAGGAGATGTGGGTTTCACCTGCTGGATCTCTGACCATGAGCCCCTGCAGCCCACACACAGGTCCCACTGCTCTACACAGCGGTGGCTGCGCCCAGGATTCCGGCTTCTGATTTCTCCAGAGCTGTTTCCCACCCCCTGGGCTCAGCAGTGCTGCCCTCCCTCCCAGCCATGCTCCCCTATGGCCGCATTTCTGCTGAAGTCCCCCTCCCCAATGTAGATGGCTTCATCCTCCCTGAAGGAACCCTGGCTCCTTTTTCTCCTAAGGAGCCTATTTCCTCTAGAAAAAGCCTGGTAAGGGAAGAAACCCTGGGTACTTTCAAAGAAGAGCTCTGAATGTGCCTTTCTAAGACAAAAATGTGAACTGCTATGCATCTATCTGTCAGGCAGGAAGTGGAGGCAGGGCAGCGAGGTGCAGCTGGCAGGTTGACAGGGAAGCATGGGGCTGTGGCTCCCATGCAGGGACACAGGGTCACAGCTCTAGCAATGACACTGGCTCTGCTCCAACCTCTGGAGCCCTCAGCCACCCAGAGCCAGGCAGGGAGGCCCAGTGGTACAGTCTCTGGGCTGAGGTTCCCAACAGGAAGAGCTGAGGGACAGCTGGCACCCTTGTTTGGCCACATTCAGCCTTGGCTCTTTCTGTCCCCTCGCATCATCTTTGGCCTCCTTTGGAGCCTACAGCTCCTTCCCATGTAGCAAAGTCGCCTAGGGGGCCAGGCCCACTCCAGCAGGTCTCATTCAGCAGGTCTGGGGTGGGGCTGAGAATACACCTTTCTAACATGTGCCCAAATATCACTGAGAACCACTGCTTCAGGTGTGGAGCACAGCAATTCCTTGTCACGTGACCAGCAGCCAGGCCTCCCGCCCACCTTCCAGCAGCCATGCATTGAGTCAACAACAAAAACCCATGGTTACTTCCCAGGAAAATGCATGGGCAGGTTCCAGATCTGAGAGCAGCTGAAATGCACCAATCACAGTGTGCGGCCCCGCCCCTCCTCACCATTCCCACCACCATCCTGCACGTGAGAGGGAAATCAAATCGGGACATTAGGGGCACACACACTGTCATCTGACAGGATGGACCTGAGTGACAGTCCCTACCTGAGCCCAAACTCCACTCACCCTTCCTTCCTGAATCTGGGCAAACACTCCAAATGCCCTTCCACATAGTTCTGGAACCTATTTTTCAACACCGGACAGCCAGTCACTAATTTATTCTAAGGAAGCCTCAGTTACAGCCCATGGAGGGTTTGCTGCTCCCCTGCTCAGCCTCCACTCCTCTGCTGGCCTGGTGGGGCTTCTGCCAGATGGAGGACAGTGTGGCTGGGTGATGAGGCCCAGCAGTCCAGGCTCGGCCTGTGGCTCCATCACAGGATGGATGCCAAGGGCAGGGTGCATCCCAGATGCTCTCCTGGAAGCTGGGGCCTCCAAAATCAAGGATACTGACTCCTTCTCCTCTGCTGTAGTCAGAAAGATTCAGCAAGGGAATACATTAAATACAGAACACATACCTTACAAGGTTATTTTATGATAATTACCCAAAGATTTAAATGCAAAGGAATGTAAGAGATTAACCACACACTAGAAGCCCAAAGGATTCAACTGAGGGCCTAGATCCCAGCAGTTTCCCACCCAAGGCCAGCTGAAAGCCTAGAGTCCAAGGCCATGTCCTCCTCGAGTCCAGCCAGTGGCCTAGAGCCCCCGGCAATGCCTCATGCTTGTGTGTATTGAGGATCTGCACCTGAAAGGCCCAAAGGCCAGTGGTGGAAGCCAGAACATCTACACTGGTGAGATGAAGGATTTCTACCACCAAGCTGAGGGATCCACATTGGAGCCAGGAAGTGATGCTCATGGTGAAGATCAGGGCTCCCCTGACAAAATCAGCACCCATTCCCAGCAACAGCAAGGCCCTAAACTCCTCTTCTGGTGAGAACATCCTAGTTTGCATCAGGAAAACCATCCACAGCAAGCTTCTAGCAAATCAACAGGTCAAGATCTTCCCCTCCAGTTCTCTTTTGTGGCTATTGGTAACAATCTTCAGGTGGATCTTTCATGCCCAGACCATGCCGATTCAGTTCAGCTGGGCATTACAAATTGACCATTAGTCAATCCACCCCATCCTCCAAAACACCCTTCCCAGCAACATTCAGACTGGGCCTTGACCACCAGCCTAGCCAAGCTGAAACACAAAGTCAACCATCATAGCTGAACGGATAGTACTCAGTTCCTCCAACATCCACCAGCCACAGGTACAGAGGGGGAAACAGAGGCGAACAAGCCAGAGTCTTTTCTAGTGGAGGTGTTACCTCTCCCTATTCTGCCAAGGGTCTGACATTTGTCTTTAGCTGGCCCTTCCAACGACAGTCCCTTTGCTATATACCTGTGGCCTTGGCATGGAATTCTATAGGTAATACCACCTTTTCTTTCTCAGTATCAGGACAGTATAATGTCCACAGCCTTCCCCGTGCCCCCAACGTCTCTTGGGATAGTTGGAGCCATCCTGGGGTTTAGAATTTAGAAATAATATAGCCTGGCTGGCAGATCCAAGGCCACTGTGCCATGGAAATGGGCACTACACCATCCCAAGTTCAATCATCATTCACATCTCCTAAGTAAAGAATTGGGTCACTCTTTTTCCTGCATGTACCAGAACTTTTTTCCTTACACCAGATGGGGTTGTTGTCGAGATCAAGTTACTCATCTTTACTTCAAGTATGCAGAGAAAGTCTTGCCATCCACTGGTTCAACTGAGCATCTGAAGGACCCCCATCCACATAATTTAAGAGAAAAGTCTCCTAATTTATAAAAATGAAAGGTAAGTAGTTACTATTTATTGGCTCTTGGGCATAAATCCTGAAGTTTTGACCAACTCCCCTTAGACTTCTGGAATTCGACACTTTCCAGAGCAACTAGAGGTACTTTTTCTAAAATGACAAAAGTAGATAGAAAGCCAAGACAGTGACTAAAACACTATTTTAGAACATGTTTGGAGGCAGTCCTGGGAATCTATCTTTGTATGAAGCACTTTGGATCATTCTTATGCACCTTAAAGTTTGGAAATTACAGTTGACCGTCCATACCCATAGGTTCTACATCGGAAGATTCAACCAACTGTGGATTGAAAATATTTGGGGGAAAATGCCCTGTACTGAATATGTATATAAACCTCCTTTGTCATTATTCCCTAAATAACATGGTACAACAACCATTTATACAGCATTTATATTATATTGGGTATTATAAATCATCTAGAGATAACTTGAACTACCTATGTTATATATGTATATAGGATGTACACAGGTTCAGTGCAAATACTATACATTTTACTCTGTGGGTACCAAGGGATGACAGTACTTGCCCAAGGATTCCATTCTATGAATTGTGAGCCTACTTTAAAGTAATTAAAAAACTGTGTTACATTAAAAAAAGACAAGTAACTTTGGTGGGCCAAATTTTTCATGAACCACTGAATGGGAAAGCAGGTAGAACAAGACTGAAGAATGAAATCACAGCCAAAGTAGACACAGAAGACTGCTGGGAAACTGAGAGACTCCAAGGTGCTTTTAACATGGCAGATTCCAGAAGGGATTGACCAGCCAGCAGTAATCAGAGAGAGAACCACAGTAACTGAGCTGCCTGGGAGAATCAGTTCTACTCATGGTCCCACCTCCAGAGCCAAGCAGCCACTTGGTATTGGGGATTGGTCAGCAAAGAAGAAAGACTATGGGAAGAATGACCACTGAGAGTTGACCAAGGGTTCTGTGGCACAAATCATGTTGAATGGTCTGCACAGAAGGATGAAATCCTAAGAGCTTCAAAAATCAGGGATAAAGATTACATGCGAAGAAGCAGGAATCCAACTACAACACTGATATCAAACTTTTTGCCAGCAATGCTGAATGCAAGAAGACAATAAAAGAATGTGTCCAAAGTTCTGTAAAAAATAAACATGCCTATAATTTGTATCCAGCCAAATATCATTTACAGATAAAGACATTTCAGCCATGCAAACAGGAAAAGAATTCATGGGGAAAAAAATGTAACATTACAGAAAGGAGATAGCAGTACAAGAGGAATAGCAATGATAAGGAGGAAGGAGGGAAGCAAAATATTACTAATCTTAAATAACTGGAAATCACTGGAAAACATTTCAGTAGTCTGGCATACTAGCACAAAACTCAGAAATTGTATCAGCATGAGATAAGGAGAAGGCTGGGAAAGAAGTAATACTATATTAATATTTTTGTTTTGTAAGGGAGGAGGACATAGTCATTAACTCTAGATGTCAATACAAAAATACAAATTTATCTTTGACAGTTCTATAGGAGTAGAATGCATAACTGCTAAACTATTATAAGAAAACAAAACACAGAAAACTCAATCCACCCATCAAAAAATAGAAAAGAAACGAAAGAAACAAGAAAACATTATTAATAAGCCAAAATGTCAAAATAGTCTAAACATATCCATATTACTAGACTATATTCATTTAACAAAAGAGATTTTCAGACTGGACTATGAAAACAAAACAAAATCCAATTAGGTGCTGGTTAGGGTCTCAACTGCATTCTCACCTGGAAATTCCAATGTTGATGACGTCCTAACCCCCAGTACCTCAAAGGCAACTGTATTGAGGTAAGACCATTGAAGACCTTTTAATTAAGTTAAAAGAAAGCTATCAGGTGGACCCTAATCCTGTCTGACCGGAGTCCTTACGAGAAAATAAATGTGGACACACAGAGAGATGCAGGCAAAGAGGAGAGACTTCAGGAAGAGGCAGAGGACATGTGCAAGCCAAGGAGAGAGGTCTCCAAGGAAATCAGCCCTGGTGGCCACTGGATCTTGGGCTTCCAGCCTCCAAACTGTGAGAAAATAAACATTTGTTGCTTAAGCCCCTCAGACTGTAGTCTGTGTCATAAAAGCCCTAGAAAATTAAGTGTTGTTTATACTCTCTTTTATGCATCTGTTTAAAAAGACACATTTTCAGACTACTGTAGAAAATTCAACCACAAGCTTAGCTCCCCGCATCACTGCACCTAAAACAAGATGACACGAAGATGACTAAATGTGAAAGTATAAAAAAAGATGCATCAAACTAACACTAACAAGAAGAAAGCAGGCATGGTGATATTAACCAGATAAAACAGATACAAACAGCAAAATATGTAAAGGGACAAAAAGAAACATTTCTATTAATGAGAGGAATAATCTGCCAAGAGTATCCTGGGTATTGATCCACCTAGCGACATACTTTAAAATATAAACAAAACAATGACAATAAAAGGTGCAATTAATAGCCATGACTCATCCTGGGAGACTTTCACAGAAATACAATCAACTAGATAAAAGTAAGAAGGAATATAAAATGTAAATAATGATTAATAAGGCTTGTTTAGAAATTTCTACCCAATCATAAAAAAACTAAAAAAGCTTTACTGAGCTTGAAGCAAAACTATGTATTATTAGGCCATAAAATAAATCTTACATTCTGCAAAGAAGGATTCAGAATTTGTGCTGGACACATTCACTGAACACCATGAGATGTAATTAGAAACCAAGGACGAAAAGAGCCTTTTAATTATCAATTGATTGCCTCCCAATTCGAACACACCCTCCCGTACGGGTTCTGTAATGAACAACTTAATTTCCATAAGCGGTTACCCTTTAAAGTGGGCAGAAGGCAATGAGGGAACATGCAAGAAGAGGCGTTCCGCAGTTTCCAGCACAGGCCCCAAGCCTTGAACACAACTTTTCTGCAACCTGTAGCCCTGGTCTGGCCACATTTTCAGCGTGGAAACCAGATCTCCGTATGACGAGTCCCTCAACAAACCCAGGCAGCTGCGTGGTCCGCAGAGTCAATACAGCAATGGTTCTCTCTCTACGGCCTGCATGTTCTGACCGCTTCTGCCCTGGTAGTCCCCAAACTCCCATCACAGACGCCTTGTTACTGCTCCCCTGCCGCACTCCCTGGGGCAGTCAACAGACCAGCTCCAGAGAACCTAAACCAGCACAGTTCTCTGCTCTGCAGTAGCTGAACCACACCTTCCCCAGTAAAATCTAAACCTTTGCAAGTTTGCCCATGGCTTGTGTACTCTTGTCGGCCCCACGATGCCATGGAGTTTCTATATCTTTTCATTATTTTTGTTATCACAGTGAATACTTCCTTATGCAGATGCCCTTGACTTACAATGATATGTTCCAATAAATCCACTGTAAAGTCAAACAAAACTGTAAGTCTAACCCTTGGCTGTCCCTGTGTTATTTCTATTTCCTGATTGTACCCAGACTGCTACAGTACTGGCACTTGGAGTAGTTCTAGGAGACAGATCCCTATGTATGTGGTTTAGGGGTGGCTTGGTCCTGCTCTTGAGCTTGAGTGTCATGAGAAATGCCACGTCAGTGGGAAATGGATGCTAGAACCAAAGGCATACAAAAGTATCACAATTAGTCAAGCTATCCCTGTAGTTGATTGTAAGTGGCAACTGAACCAAGTGCTTTAAGAACGTAAGTATCTTGCTGTGCTTGACTATTAGCAGCAGTAATGACAACTCTAAGGACTGTGGTGAGAGTTGCATCCTTTTGAGTGCACTTGAGTGTATGACAAGCTCTTTTCTGTTAACTCTCACCTGCAGGCCTGGTCTGAGAATCAGGCACCTTCCATAACACCCTGAAAGAAGTTTCTTATAACCACAGGGCTATTATTGCCAGAAATTAGACACACAATTTAGTTGCACAAATGGCCACATGATAACAAGAAATGAATTTACAACCTTACCAAGTTTTACATAGGGAGGCTGGCCAATCATCAGGAAAGAATGAGATTTTGAAACCTGGAACAGCAACTTCTTCTTCGATCCAGATGAAACTGACAGTCCTGAAGTCCCACAGCAATCAGAGAGTACCTTACCTATAGAAGTAACGTGCCCAATGGTGACCAAAGAGACAAGCCTTCCTTGAAAATCTTGTGATATCCTAACTTGAGCCTTTAGATTGCCCCGCAAACAGCAAGCCAGGAAAGCTCGGATATCAGAAGTCATTAAATATAGCCCATCCTTGTGAGCAAGTTTGAGTCAACTAACCAAGCAAGCTGTTAGAGCCACATCCAGCTGCATCAACTGATATGATAAGTTCACAATCTCTAGTGAGTGACCCAATCAATGAATTTTGCTGATTTAGTGTTATATTGCACCTCTGTGGTCTAACATCCTCAGGAAGCATTCTCTTACATGATCCTCAGATTTCTGTCTGAAGCCAGATCCCCACATAGCCAGTCACTTCTGGGTCTCCTCGATATGTACCCGCCCCCAGCACAGCCTGCATGTAGCTGGGCTCCCTTGACAAACTCACAGAGCCCCCAGAAGTCAAGAGAGTCACATACTAAGTGGTCTTTTCTTCTCCATACCCTGCATGCCTTTTGCCCTCACCAATGTCTGAACTACCACTGCAAGCCCATGCTACCAGGTGCTGATCACCTGCTTCCCTCCTGCAGGAGGGTGACCTGTTGTTACAACTCCACACTGGCTCTGGACAGCCCCAAACAGAAAGCTTTCTCTGCTCTCCAGTGGCTGACCTACATCTTCTCCAACAAGCTCGCCCATCCTTGATGGCTTTGGCTCCTGATTATGATGGCTGCAAAGTCCAATGAGCATGTGTCAGCAACTAGTGAGGGTGCCTTGGCTGTATCTTAAAATGGCAGATGTCACACGGAGGGAGCCCACGGAAGAAAAGTTTAAATGGCAAGACAGGACCAGGCTTGTTCTTTTAATAGCCTGCTCTCATGGAAACTAATACAATCCTTTAAGACAACCCATTCCAAGAAAGCAGCATTAATCCCTTCACAAGGACAGTCATGACTGACTCAGCTCCCACTGGGCCCCACCTCTGTGAATACCATCACATTGAAGAAGAAGCTTCCAGCACACGCACATTTGGGGGACAAATCATACCCCAGCCATAGCACTGGGGCCTTGTCCCTCAGCCCTGCAGCAGCACCCAGAGTTTCCTCCATCTTATAGTTACTTGTTTATCATCCCTAATAATTCTACTATGCTCTCCCTTTTCCACCTACTGTGTGAGGTCTGCCTCCTGCTCAGACTCAGACTGTAGCAAACAATAGTTTCAAAATGAAAAAAAAAATTATACGCCTTGGAAATGTTCACATATTATTAAACACAAGACATAAAAGGGATCCAAAATGTAAATTAAAATTACATTAAATCATACATTTTTAGAATTGAACAAAAAAGTGAATATCACTTCTAGGGAATATGGGAAAAATAGTAAGGTACTTATTAGGAAATGTATACATTTACTAGAGAGTTTTATTAAAAATAAAAAGTAGAAATAAATGTTAAAGTATAAAATAAGCTGAACAGAGGAAAAATGAAGAATTAAGATAAAAAGCAGTAAAATGTAAGATAAAAGCATTTTAAATAAAATTAATAGAAAGTTAGCTCACAATAAAAGAAGTATGCATTTAGGCAACTATGATCAAGAAGAGAAAAAAGGAGTGAATAAACATTAAGACCAAAAGGGGAGCTGAAGTACAAATGCAGAGAAGTTGCAAAGTTATAAAGGGAATAATTTTCAAACTTTATGGTAACTAATTTGCAAATCTAACTGAATGAAAAATGAACAATTTTTATCATACCACAATTTATGTAATAAATAGAAAACTTGAAGAGTCACAGATGATGTTTTAAAATAAATAACAGGTACAACCTAATAAAGATACCACACCCAAATGAACTTATAAGCAAGTTACTAAATTTTCAAGGGACAGATCGTTGTCATGTCAGAACCCAGAAAAAAACAAAAAAGAAAGCTAAAGCAACTCATTTGATAAAAGCATAAATATAAGCCAGTCTCCAATATAGCAGAGCTGTAAAAATCTTAAACAAAACATCACCAAACAGGTTCAGTATGAGTATTAAAAGACTAAAATTTCATGACTAAAATGGTTTATGTCATAAAGAATATGACTTATCAACCTCATAAAATTTAACATACCATTAAAATAAGCTATTACCACTTCTTATACTGAAAATTAAGTGAAGAGAAATAAGCACTTATGTTAACAATAGAAATTGATGAGAGAAATCTTTTCTTTGCAGAAGAAAGCCAGCTAATAGATGTAAACAAGAGGGAATTATGAAACCACCAATTTGCAACAATTAATGAATTAAATGATTTGGGCCAGGATTATCGATAGATAATGCAAATTTAATTGGGCACCAAATGTATACATGGTACCAAGGAACTATTAATAGATAACTTGTAAGTTTCAAGATGAATTCATACTTAAGGGTACAATCTGTCACCATCTTAACAGTGATTAATTTGTAAGTAATTAAATGAATTACTGATAGTGAGACAACCATAGAACTGCATAGAGCAGATCCTGTGTATCCACGGGATCCACAAGCAATGGCAGATCAAAGCTATTTCTTTAAAAGTATCCGTATTGAACACATGCAGACTTTTTTCTTGTCATTATTCCCTAAATAATATTGTATCGTGACTATTTACACCGCATTTACATTGTATTAGGTATTATAAGTCATCTAGAGATTAAAGTACAGTATAGAGGAGGGTGGGCACAAGTTACACAAATGCCACACTATATTACATGAGTGACTTAAACGTCCCCAGCTCAGGGAATCTCAGGAGGTAATGGCAACATGGATACTGAGGGATGACACTCTTGAATGTGAATTGTGATGTCGTGCAATGTGAGACTCTTGCCAGAAAGTTTAGTCTGGATCTAAACATGCTTTGGTAGATTAGATTTACCATCCAGCAAATATCCCTTCCCCACAGGAGAAGCATACTTGCCAACTCCATGGCAACAGTGGACACGAATTAAATGGCAATGGGCAAATTTCAACAGCATGTCTTTGGAGCTCTTGCAGAGGCCCACTGTCTCCTCTGTGTTCCTGATTCACCCAGAGCAACACACATCCCCGGCAGCCCCCTGGCCCTCCAGCCTGGGTCTCAGTAATCACACCAAGGAGAATGCAGTGGATTCTTACACTTTTCTGTTGCCTCAGCATCCACTCTGAATATGAGATGGATCTTCTCATACCAGAAGCAGGGCTTAGTAGCCATGACACAGTTTCTCCCTGTGGCCCACGTGGACATTTGCATGGTACAACTACTTCCAGGTGACCACTTCTCTATGGGACAGCTAGATACAGTCCACCCGACTGGTCTAGTGTCACACCCTCTAGGGGGACTGTGCACATACGCCACAGTGACCACTTCCCATTCAGGGCAGCTCCATGCCACTCATGCCTGTTTGCTTTAACCCCACCAATTAAAACTCACCACAGGAAACTTGTTCGGATAATGCTCTGGACCTCAATAAAGTGCTGATCCAGGGATGTCTGGCTGGCTGGCTGGCTCCCTCTCCCCACCTGCTCCTTGGCAGGCACACACACGCCCTCATACACTGTGTATGTGTGTGTGTGTGTGTGTGCTGGTATCCCCCATGTGTACTATGTACCCCCAGGATCTAAGTAATAACATCTTTATTTCCAGCTTTGTCTCCTAATCAATGGAGAGATATTCTTGAAATTCAACACACGGAGCCTTCCCATTAGACTCGTAGCCCAAACAAACCTGCCCTTTTGCTGACCCTGCTTACAAATGTAAAGAAAAATATTGATTGTTACATGTCAATAAGATTCTGTTGAACAGAGAAAAACAGACTGATACATTAAGCCTTTCTATCTAAATTTTTAATTAAAATTCCAGTTATCTAAATTCCAGTTTTCATTGAAATTCCAATTTTAGATAAACTTGTGGTTTACCTAGAGAGGTAGAAAAATTAAATGATGATATCACAAAAAAGCAATTAGGCAAATGCTGAAGACAGCACTTGACACAGGACAATACGGCCAGTTCAGTCTCTGCACTGAAGCAAAGGGGGAGGCAGACATCCTCATTAGAAGAAAAGACAGGACTCAGGCACTTGGAGGACAAGTGAAGAATGTCGGTATGCACTGGTATAAGAGGACAGTAGGGAATTACTGGGAATCTATCAGTATGATAATAGAATTGTGGAAATATAGGAAGATGCCCTTTTTTTAACGGTGCATATTGAATTTTTATGGCAAATGATGATGGCTGTAGCTACCTTTAAAACCTGAACAAAAAAGGAAGAAGAAGCAAAT
Organism: Heterocephalus glaber; assembly: GCF_053883595.1. Lineage (NCBI taxonomy): Eukaryota > Metazoa > Chordata > Mammalia > Rodentia > Bathyergidae > Heterocephalus > Heterocephalus glaber. The sequence goes on along the minus strand of NW_028258329.1, from coordinate 4,348,896 downwards.
ATGACAAAATAGATCAAGCAAATATGGCATTGGGTGTATTCGTTATACTTATACTTTTTCATTATATTTTCACTATATTTTTTCATTATACTTTTTTCTCTTTTCCTGTAAATGGGGAAATTTTTAGTTCCATGGAAAAGGTATAATGGCAGTCACCTAGCTTGCATTACCCGCATCATCACCTCTTCCTCAAACTTACTGAAGTCTTCAACCAAAATAATAAATCAAGAGAAAGTCCATATGACTGACAGTTTGATGAAATCCATCAACCTATTCTTGGTTAAAAATAAGCCCTAAAAAGTAGACAAAAAAGCAAACTTCCATAGCTTTATAAGCATATCTAGTTGTGAGACACCCCCACTTTATGGTGAAGCAACAGAAATTCATTTAGGAACAACAGAAATGATAAGTAGAGACACTGGAAGATGCCAGCTCTCATGGTCTCTGTTCAGTCTTACACTGGTCATTCCAGCTAGAATTATTAACACAGGAAAATCTGCAAGAGATGCATAGTCTGAGAAGGACAAAGGGAAGGAGCCAGGCTTTCAGACAGTAAAGCTGTCTTTGTAGGAAACCATGAGGATCAACTGACAACCTATTAGAACGAAGAAGGTTTACTAAAGTAGATGAGCTTGATAGAGAAAAATCAACGGCTTTCCTAAGCATCAGTAATAACCAATTAGAAAATGTAATGACAAAAAATATCTCCTGCACAATGGCAACAAAACAACAAAGCATGCAGGAAAAAATAAGAAAAATATATAACACTTTTGTGAAAATGATGCTAGATCCCTGGATGGAAATAAATAATGAAAATATTTCAATTTGGTCCAAATCAACGTATAAATGCAATTCCACAGAACCACCAGTGAGAATAATAAAATTCCAATGCCAGAGGAAATAGCTGCAGAAACACTGTAAGATAACAACGAAAGATATAAAAATGAAGCTATATAAGAATTCTTATTAGCATTGGGATATGCAAATGGACCACCAGAAGAGAGTCCATTACAGTACAACATATACGATAATTCAGCATATGACAATGGTAATTTTCAAATTCTTGCAGTAAAAAAGGGTTGTAGGCTTTGCAGACCATTTAGGTAAATAGATATCTATCCCTGACCCACACTAGTCACAAAAATAAACTACAAAAGGACTAAGGTGGAAAAATAGATGATTCCAAACTGCTAGATACTCAGTGTAGTGAAGGCCTTTTTAAATAAGACATAGTGAAGAATCACCAAGGAAAAGACCAATAGATATCAAGGAAATACAAATCAAAATCACAAAACATATCACCTCACACCTGTGCAGATGGCTGTTATCAAAAATAAACAAGTGAAAACTAAAAAGTTTCGGTAAGAATGTAAAGAATTTTGCACACTATTGTTAGGAATGCAGATTAGTATGGCCAGTATGAAGGCTCCTCCAAAGTATTAAAAACAAAAATACCTCATGATCTAGCAATCTACTTCTAGTTATATATTCAAAGGAAATGAAATCAGTTTGTTGAAGAGATATCTGCAGAATTATTCACTGCAGAATTATTCACGATAGCCAAGATCGAGAAGCAACTTAAGTGTTCTCTGATGGGTGAATGGATAAAAAAATATGGACTATGCATACAATGGAGTGTTACTTAGCCTTTAAAAAGCAGGAAATCTTGCCATTCACAGTAACATTTTGGATGAATCTGGGGGACATTATCCTAAGTGAAATAAGCCAAGCCCAAAAAGAGGACTATTACTTGATTCGTATACCTGTGGAATCTAAGTCAAATTCACAGAAGCAAAGAGTAAAATGGTGGTGGTCAGGGGCTTGGAGGAGGAGGAGGAAATGGAGAGATATTGGTCCAAGTTTCAGTTTTATAATATGAATAAGTTCTAGAGATCTACTACAAAGCATAGTGCCCAAAGTTAACACTGTATTGTACACATAAAAATTTGTTAAGATGATAGGTCACACATACACAAAGCTAACAATATATAAAGAGTTCGGAGGATGCTTTTGGAGGTGATGGATGTTTATGGCATGAGTTGTGGTGAGGACTCTATGAGCATACACCTGTTCCCAAAGTCACCCAGTTGCACCCATTAAACACATACAAATTTTTGTGTATTGAGCATATCTCAATGGAGTGGTTTTTAGGGGAAAAATAACTTCCATAATACTAATAAAAAAGAAAAGAATGCAAATTCCCTTTCTACATCTTTATGATCCCTAAATAAAGCCAACTCTTTAAGCCAACAACACGTAATTTTTAAACCTGCAGTAGGGAAAAAAATCTACCTGAAACAAAGAAGAGAAATAATGGAGTGGGAGAAAATAGTTGAAGTATATATAATAAAAGATTATCTCCCAGGATGTAAAAAATATCTCTGCTTCTACATACACACACCCAAACACCCACATGACCACCAAGGTACCGCCTACGTATCAATCCAAAAAATACAACCCAATATGAAACAATTAAAAATTACAAAAGGGTAACTGACCAAAGAGAAAAATACAAATGCCAATAACCCTAAGTAAATATTCTTGACTTCATGGCAATCAGGAAACAATGAAAGAAAGCTGAGCCCTTCTTGTCATTTCAGCCAGGTCATAATATCAGAAAGTGATGACACTGTAGGAACAAAGCTGCTCTGCAGCCACTTCGGAAGGGAACTGCACAGTACTTGTGTAAATGCCCATACAGATGACACCAGCAATTCCATTTCTGTCTCCTCCAGAGAAACATTAACCCACAAGCACACGCAGCTGTGATGGCAAACATTAGGAACAATCTAAATGTTCATTAGTAGGAAAGTGTTCATTAAACAGATTCTAGTACTGTACTCATGGTCCCTGAAAGTTTCTGCAGCCATTAAAACAAATGAAGTAAATCTCAAAGATGGAGCTGTCTGTGCAGCCAGGTAGTTCTCCTGCATGTCATGAAAAACTCAAGGAGCATTATCAATTATCCATTTTAATCCTTATTCACACTTTCAGTTTCTCACACCAGAGAAACTATTCGGTATTTACACATGTGTGTCCTATTTATTTCACTTAAGAGTACAGCCTCAATGTGCATCCATTTAGCTATAAATGACTCTAGCTTCTCGTTCTTTATGGCTGAGTACTACTTCATTTTATAAAAAAAACCCACATCTTCTTTATCCAGTTTAATGTGAAATAGGAAGAAAAGGTACAAAGGAGTCGGGGAAGTGGGAGAGGAAGAGGAAAGGAAAGAAGGGAAAGGAAAAAATATGAGAAAAGGAAAAAATGGAAACAAAGTCTTTGTAAATAGGGAAGGGTGGAGGGGGTGAAGGGAGGACAGTGAATGGGGAAAAAACAAGAACCAAGACGCATCATGTACAGGTACAAGTCCCCAATGATAAATGTAAATGTATTGTATACCTAAACTGTACCAATGAAAGAATTTATGGAGAAAAAAAACCCTCAAGGAGCAGAGTAGTGTATGGACTGGCATTTCTTCCACGTGTATAAAAATACAGCAACACAGCCACATGTGTTGTTATAGGTTAGATAGGTTTGAGAGCGTCTCCCAAGGTTCTGTGTGTAGAACTATAGTCATCATTACGAGACATTAAGATGATGGAAACTTTAACTAACTACAATATTTACAGCAAGGCCATGGGATGTGAGTGAGAAGTAGATACGGTCATTAAGATAAAGCCCCCATGATTAAACCCTTCTTTTTAATAAGTGGGAGAGAAACCAGAAGACACACACACACAGAGACACACTCTCACCATGTTGTGATAAAACCAGGGGGCCCTCACCAGAGGTGAGTCAATGCCAGCACCATGCCCTTGAACCTCTAAAACCGTGAGCCAAAACAAACCTCACTGTAATTTCTAAGGTTGCCCATCCTCAAATATTTTCATTATAGTAATGAAAAACAGATTAAAATCTATTGACCACAAATGCATATATGGTTATATAAATGCATAATAAAATATCTGGAAGGAAACACACTGAATTCCCAAGGGTGGTTCTCTCTCAGTAGAGGAAGAGGGTTGGAATGGTGGCCAAAAGAGAGCTCCAGCTCTCCTCTGATACCTCAACTTTGTTCCAGAATGTGTTCTTGTGCTGCAAAATTCTTAAAATGTTTACCAAAAAAAATAATAATAATTTCTGCCTATCTGATAGTCTTAATCAAGAATAAAGGGCAATGAGTATTGACCCAAAGGGAAATGCAAACGGCCACCTTCCCCTTGAGCAGTGCCGTGCTGGACCCAACCCAGCCTCACTGTAAGACCCAACTCTCTGTGAGGGAGGGGCTGGCGTCAGGAGTCTCCCCTTACACTTACACCCCTTCCCTTCCACCTTCGTGCCTCAGCCAGTCTGTAGATGCAACACAAATCTGATCTCTTCTGTATGGGGAAAGGTTGCCCCACTAACTCAGAGAGTTGTAAAAACATCAAAGCTGCCTCCTGTGCCCCATGTCTGTGGTTTCAGACCCCACCATGCACTGGTCCATTCATTCTGCTGCAGGACAGGGAAGCTGGAACCCTGATTTCCAGTCCAAAAAGCTGCTGCTCCAAGAAGAGTGTACCTCACAAAAGGTCTCAGCCAATCAGTGGTGGTGGCCCAGGCTTGGCTACCTCACTCAGGTGTGGGCAACGCTTGTGTGCTGCTAGTGATACCAGGACTTCTTCTCTTGCAAACTTCAGGTTCTTCCTACTTTTGGGTCTACCTTCCCCTGCCACTCTTGGACTCCACTGTTTGCCCAGATGTCAGAAAGACACAGTTGGATTCTCTGGACCCTAAAAGCCAAACTCCCCAGCTTCAGTCAAAGTTTCCTTGGTAGTTTCTGCTCTGTGCCCTGGCCAGCTGCCGCTCCTTGGCTTCATCTGCCACCAGATGGCCCCCCCTGGATCCCTCTCCACAGCTTCCCCCCACTTCCTGTCCAGCTGGGAAGACTCTGCTAGCAGAAGGACTACCCAGCCCCCTAGGACACAGCTCAATCCTCTTACCAGAGGTCCCTGAAACTTAATCCCCGACACAGCCCCTGTAGGCATATACAATTCCTCCCACTCTGCAATTTGCCAAAGGTGCAGAATGACAGAAGATCAGATGGATGTAATCAGAGTCTCCCAGGCACCTGGCACAGTAAAAAGCACTAGGATGGTTTCTCTGCATGGTAATTACACCAGCTCTCCAGAGGAACAGTGTGGTCACCCCAGGCCATATCGAAATTCTCTGCTCTAGTTGAGCATGGGAAATACTGGGGAGTTAAAATCTTTATATCTGCAGGAGCTCCTAATCTAATTGGTCTGGGTCAAACCTGCAGAATTGTTTTGAATGTCCTCAAGGTGATGGTAACAGGCCCTCGCAGTTGCAAATGGACTCTACTCAACCTCTAGTGCTTCACACCTAAGCATGAATGAGCCACCCAGGACACAGGAAGGACTCAAACAGGAAGAAAATCCAGAGAAATAAGTGCAAAAGGGAAGGAAACAGAGATAGATAAGGTAGGAACAGAAGTAATTATCAAAGAGAAACAAAACAGTAATAATAAATGGAAGAAAGTGGAGAGGAGAGCAGAGAGACTGCCCGACATCCACACCAAGCGACACAGACAGTGGGGACCATGTGGAAGGAAGGAGACAGCCACTTCTCGTCCACCCAGCTCCTCACCTGAGCTGCAGGTGCGCACTGTAATCGCTGCCTCCTGAGAAGCCAGCAACGCTTCCCAGCTCTCTACTGCCCTTGGTCTTTAACTTGCATCATCATCGTGGAGCAACTAACTATGCTTCCTGGGGCACATGACCACACTAGCTCCCTTCAAGTTAGAGGCTGGACTGTCACTCAAGGAGAAAGTTAGGACCCCAGAACTACAGGTTCTTCCTGTGTAAATAACAAGCACAAGGCTTCATGCTCACTATGACTCCCTCTGTGCCACACACTCTTTAGGCCCCCTGGCCTTCTCTATTAAAGGAGCTGATAAAGGCTCTGGGAGGACCCAGGATGCAAAGCGTCTAACAAGGCTTCTGTTTCTGCTCCTCACAATAGGTCTGTGGAGCCCAGGGTGCAGGGATGAGCCAACTCAGGTGGAAACCCAGGATCCCCACATCCTGGCCCAGGGCTTTTCCTCGTCTTCATGCTGCCCCACACACTGGCTCACGATGTGTTCCGTGGATGCAGATATCCCTGAGCACACAAAGATCTGACCCAGTGGATGCATTTTCACAAGTTTCATTAGCACAACAGCAAGAAGTCCCATGTATCTCATGACTGTTTCATTATTTTTCAAATGTGTTCACTCAACTAACAGAGTTCTCTTCCTCTGGCTGGCATGATAACAAGATCTCTACCAATAATGCTGTCCAGGACCTGGCTCCTGAGATATTTCCATCTGCCCCCTCCCACTATTTATCAGTAAATCAAACTGGTAAGTGGGGATCCTCAGCAGGGGGGTTCAGGGCGAGCCAGGCCACGACAGACAGGAGAGAAGCTACCCACTCGGGATGGGATTTAGTAGTTAAGGCTGTCAACCCCAAAGCTGGAGAAATTTCCTTTTGTCTTTCAAAACTGGAGAATCTTTTCTATTAAATATTTTATAAAAGATAAAAATGGAGGATCTCAGACACCCATTTATACTTTCTTCACTGGATGCAGTTTCTCTGGATGGCATCCACTTGAGTAAGATCACTTATGGGATGGCCAGTTCTCCAAGAACATCTTTCTTAACCTCAACAGTGCTCAGAGCCAGATATACTGGCCAGCCACTATGGATCACTTTCCCCCATTTCCCTTAGCAATAATAACACTTATATGAACATCAGCAAACAAACAGTGCTGTTCTGCCACCACAAAACTTGAATATCAAGTATGGCTTTGTTTCATTTTAATGCAACCTCACCGCAAGCTGAAAAGTATGTACATTCAGTACATTCAGTATGTATATTGTACACTGATTTGGGCAAGAGAAAAATGGTGTTGCCTTTGAAAGTGACTGTACAATCAGCAGGCTGGGGAGCTCAAATCAGATTCTAGAATAAGATGTCAAAACTGCTTTTTTCACTAGAACTTTCTGGAATGGTAGAAATATGTTCATTTCTACTACCCAGGATGATAGGTGATGAGTACATGAAATATGGATAATTCAACAGAGGACCTGAATTTTTAATGTTTCTTTTTAATTCCATTAAATTAAGTTAAATAGCCACATGTAGCTGGCTGCCACCGGTACAGTGTAGATTTCAGATGCACTTATTAAAGGGTTAGTTTGTGATTAATTTTAAGAAACTGGGAAATTATAAGATTTTAAAGTGAGCTCAATAAGATTGAGTTTGTGAAATTTTCCTCATTTCTTTCTCTGCTAGGGAATGCAGATAGGTAGGTAAGGGGGACCCAGATTTGTAGCAAGACACAGGATGTGTTCTCAGTGTTGTGGGTTACACTGCAATATGGGAGTAGGATGCAGCACAAACAAGATGGATTGGTAGCTGGGTGGATGGTCGTATTTAAAAGCCATCAATTCATGGACAACTGTCAACCTTGGAGATTTTCCAGTGATTTGGTTCTTTTCATTCCTGGATGATGATAAAGAAGACAGCAACTTTTCAGAACTGCAGGTGACACAAAACCGAGACACTGAGTGGAGGAGATGGAAAAACAGCAAGCCCAAGCGCAGGAAGGCAGACACACGGCTGAGCAAGAGCACACAGAACACTGTGTGTATCGAGCTGATCCGCTGCAAGGTAAGCAAATACGAAGCAGGGTCCTATGCAAGTCCATAAGCAACCACATAATGAGGTTTAATTTACTTAAGACCTAGCAAAAAATGTGCAGCAGTGATTTTACTGTCATAAGATCCCCAAGACTGAAAAGCTCTTCTTATATAGCTGTCCCCATCTGTTCCTTTCATCAAACGCTTCTGTCTTTCACAAGCAGATTTCATTTCCTTTGAATATAGAGTGAGATCACTGGATATGGTAGTCTGTTTTTTAATTCTTTTGACAATCTGTTTTCCATAATAGTTGCACTGAATTACATCCCCACCAATAGTGTTTCCATTCTATCACATCCTTACCAGCGCTTGTTATCTTTTATTGCTGCACTGTTCACAGTGGCCACAATAAGAATCAATCTAAGTGTGCAAAAGTGGATGAATGGATGAAGAAAACATGGTCTGTTTACATGATGGAATATTATTCAGCCTTGTAAAGGATAAAATATTGTCCCTGTGACATGCATGAGTCTGGATGACCTTATATTAATTGAAATAAGATAGGTATAGAATCTTGCATGACCTCACTCACAGGCATGATGTGAAATAGCTTTTTTCATACAAATAGAGAAAAGAACAGTGGCTACCAGAGAGTGAGGAGGTGGAGATGGGGAGAGACTGGCCACTGAGTGTAAAGTTATGATCAAATAGGAAGAATAAGTTCTGTTACACAGTAGGGTGACTATAATTAACAATAACACATGCACTATTTCAAAATAGAACAGAGAACTTCAAATGTTCTTGCCACAAAGAAATGATAAATGTCTGAGGTGATTGATATGCCAATTTCTATGATGTATTGAAAGAGCACACTGTACCCCTTAAGTATGTACAATTATTGTGTATCAATTAAAAAAATTTTTGCACTGCTGAGGACTGAACCCAGAGTATCCCATCTGCTAAGCAAACTCTCTACCACTAAGCACAGCCCAGGCCCACTTTTTAGAAAACTTTTGGTAGTGGTTATCTTCTCCCATATTCATTATTTTCTGTACCCTAAAGAGAAGGCAGATGTCAATCCCTTGTTATAGCCCCAGTAACTATGAGTATAGGTGAAGGAAATACAAGGAATGGCTCATTTTCCTGTATGATATTAAAAATCTTTTTCTTGCTTAGGATATTTGTTATATGGATGCAAAGCACAAGGTCCTGAAATATTAGATCCCACCTAATACAGCTGGAAAAGAAAAAAAGTTATGCCTGAAAAATACTATGCCCAGTTACGATGCACTAGTTTATGTCAAACTAATCCTCCCAAGAAGAACAACTGAGAACTCTTAGCGATGTTTGAAAAATGCAAGCTCTATGGAATCAGAGAGCTACTGAGGCAGCTAGGACTTGTGCGGTGGGCTGAGGTTGTGCACCATAGGAAAATACACTGAAATGCACTCAGCATTCTGTGTGGCTTCTCTACACAAGAGACTTTTGACTCGTGATTATTTGGAAGCCAAAAATTTAAAAAGCAAACTACTACCACCAACAACAAACAGAAACTCCTAGTTAGGAAGAGATGGGATTAAGTGGAACTGTTTGTAGTCTTCAAAGCACTGGAGAAACAAGAAAATGTAGCTTTCAATTAATAAAAATAGTGAGAATCATGATACACAGTGCATTTACCATTGTTATTCTCTAGTTATTTATGTTATGAAAAATTGTTTTTTCACAGAACAACCTTTATACTTTCTTTATTAATATCTACTTGTATTACATTTAAAATTTTTTAATAATAATAAAATAGAACAATACACACAGTAAAAAAGAAAAGCAGTGAGAATTTGAAAGGCCAAATTCCTGAAGAGAAGGGAAACAAAAGTGAGCTAGATATGTGAATATCTTAGGACAGGACAAAAGTTGGAGCAATTTAAACAACCAAAACAAATAGTACCAGTGGGATATTCCTTATCCAAAATCCTTGCAACCAGAAATGCTTCTGATTTCAACTTTTAAAAAAAAATCTCAGAATACTTGCATATACACAATGAGATACTTTGGGAGTAGAATTCAAATATGAATACAAAATCATTTATTTACCTTATTCAAAAAGCTTGAAGGTAATTTTATACAATTTTTTGGTGGGTCTGCATTTCAACTGCAACCTGTTTCATGAGGTCGTGTGGTATTTTCCATTGTCATGTTGATACTCAAAAAGTTTCTGATTTTCAAGCATTTCAGATTTTTGATTAAGGATACTCAATTTGTAACAGATTATCACCCAAAGTTCAAAACGAATATTCATGGGTCCAGATGAATATAAAACAAATGGGAGAACAGACAAATCTCATGGTGCAGAATTCCAAATAATTTGTGTAGACATTGCTCCCTCATGGAGATGGCACATAATTCTCAGGTGAAAAGGCTAAGAGCAACAGTACAAATCAGGTACCCCTGACTTGACAGGATGAGAATGGCACTTTTCCAGAGGGCTCTTCTACCCAAAATTCATAATAACTGTCTAACTATGACCAAAAAAATACCACAAATTTTATTTTATAAAACACCTGACCAGTACTCTTCAAAACTGTCAAGATCATCAAAAACAAGGAAAGTCTTAAGAAAACTGTCACAGTCTAAAAGCACCTAAAGAGACATGACAATTGAAAAAATAGAAAAAAGCCTTACAATTCCACTTACATGAGGAACCTAACAGAGACAAATTCATAGAAACAGAAAGTAGGATGGTGGTTCCAAGGGGCTGGAGAACAAGAATGGGGATTTATTGTTTAATGACCACAAAGTTTCAGATTTGGAAGATGAATGTGTTCTGAAGGTTGGTTTCCAAGCAATAAGAATATGCTTAACACTACTGAGCTATACACCTGAAGACAGTTAAAATCGCAAGTATTATGGTTTTGTTTTTGTTTTTGTTTTTTGGTACCAGGGATCGAACTCAGGTCCTTGCTTGCGAGGCAGGTGCTGGAACCACTGAGCTAAATCCCCGGCCCGTAAGTATTATGTTATGTATTTTTTTAACCACAGTTTTAGTAATAGCCTCAAGCTGGCAAAGGTGATATTTACAACTTTAAATTAATATATTAAAAAAGTAAGGATGAAATGGAAATAATTCAAATATCTATTTATTTTTAAGTAATTTGGAAAGAACAGCAAATTAAATTCCAATAAAACTGAAGAAAGAAATATAAGAAGCAGAGAAAAATGAACCAAAAAATAAACAGATAATAGAAAAAACTCAAAAAAACTTATGCTAATTTGGGGGAGTTATATTAATATATCCCTAATAAGACTAATAAAACTGGGGATGGAGGAAAGGAGAGGAAGAGAATACAAATTACACTATCAATAATGAAAAAGTGGGTATCACTAGTAAGAGACAATAAACATGAACAACTTAAAACGAATAACTGTGGCATTTTTATGAGATGAATAAATAACTAAAAACATACAAACATCAAACTGGTGCTAGAACAAACAAAACAAGCCAAATGGTCCTGTATATACTTTAAAAATTCAAATCTGTAATTTAAAATCCTCTTCTCAAATAATATCAGGCTCCAATGTCTTCCAAATTAAGTTCTTCCAAATATTTAGGCCAACAAAAACCACTAGTGTTACCCCAAATTTTCCAAGGTACATAAAAAGAGGAAGCACTTCAGAATTTACTGTATGAACACACCATTACTTGACACCAAAACTTTGACATTATAGAAAAAGAAAATTACAGATCAATCACTTTTTAAAAATAATTTCATATACACTATTAACAAAATCTTATCAAATCAAAAAAATTATATATAAAAATGACATCAGATCATGACTCAGCTGTATCTAATCCAAAAACCCAAGATTTGTTTATCAGTTAAAAATTAATCATGTAATTCATTACATTAATAAAATAATGGGAAAACATTTTATAATTATTAGGTGCAAAAAGAGTACTGTATTTGATAAAGCTCAACACTTATTCTCGATAAAAACCTTGTAGCAAACTAGAAATGAAAGGGAACTTTCTGAATCTAATAAAAAGTATTCACAATAAGGGAACCACTCAGCAAGCTTTAAAGTGAAATACTGGGGCTGGGGATTTAGCTCAGTGGTTTCACCACCTGCTGTGCAAGTGCAAGGACCTGAGTTTGATCCCCAGTGCCAAAAAAAAAAAAAAAAAGTGAAATACTGTAAGATTTTCTGCTAAAACAGGAATCATTGAACTGCAGGTTACAGTAGGTTCAAAAAGAAAAAAAAAACACTTATTATCACAGACAACAAGATTTTGGATCTAGAAAATCTAAAAGAACCTACAAACAAACTAGAAAAGTAACTGTGTTTAGCAAGGTTGCTAGATACAAGGTAAATATACAAAAAAAAAAGAATCATTTCTACATACCTGTGAAATGCAATTATAACATAGATTTTTAAAATACCATTTGCAATTGCAATAGCAATAGCATACAGCAGTGACTAAATACCTTAGAAGAAATCAAACAAAAAATATATATACAAAACTACAAAATATATAAAAAGAAATTAAAGTAGACCCAAAAAGGGAAATTAAATATACATGGATTGGCAGTCTTAACAGTAAAAAGATACCAACTCCCTCTAAATGTATCAATAACTGAAAGGAACCTCATAAAAATCTCAGCAGGATTTTTGTTTGAGAGGAAGTGTTTGCATGAAAATTGATAGAGTAAATCTAAATATTATGTAGAAATGCAAAAGGTTAAATGTACCAAGATAAGCATAAAAAACAAGTATATATACATACTAAAATAAAAGTAACTGTAGTATTTGTAAAGATAGAAAAATAGACCACTGGAAATAAATAGAGGCCCCTATACACACAGCAATTTCTTTTATGAAAAATGTGACGTTGCAGAGCATTGTGATCAAGCCAAGAAGAGTGATATCAACCTTCCCACCCAAAACTGGTTCAGATATTGAAACGCTTCATGGAGCATGTGCATCGGAGATTGTGAAGATATGTACTACATACACATTGAGTCTTTCTGAGAACAAGACAGGTAAGAAAGCCAGACCAAGTGGCTTGAGTGGCCTGAGAGAAAGGGAAAGTGGCCCTGGTGGTTGGGGACAAGTCCATGGAGGAGTCTGCACACAGTGACAGAGTTTATGTGGTTTAAACTTCCTGCCAGTTCCAAGGAAGACCGCGTGAAGCCTTTCTTATCAGGATGCCCAGGTGTGGAGCAGAAAAAGAAGTGGGAATGTGGCCTGAAATATCAAAAACAGAATCAGACCTTTATTACAGAGAGCAATGGGAGTAATAAACAGTGCTGTGTCAAGTTGATATTCATTGGAAGAAAATGAATCCTAATATCTACTGCATACCATATATTTAAAAAATCAATTCCAGGGCAAGGGATGGAGCTCAGTGCAAGAGCACCTGCCTAGCATGAATGAGGCACTGGGTTCAAGGCCCAGGGCTAGGGAGGAAAAATCCCAAGTGGATTATAGACCTGAAAGTAAAAGTTCAAACAAAAAAGCTTCTAGAAGCTAACGTAGGAGAATGTTCTTGTGTTCTTGGGTATAAGATTTCCTAAATTGAGGGCAAACAGCATTGACCTTAAAGGATAAAATTGTTAAACTGGGCTTTCTCTTCAACAAAAATGATGAAGAGTATAAGTGAGAAAGAGTATAAGGAAACAGCTGAAACTTGTACCACTAACAAAGGTTGCATGTATTGAATTTATGAACTCCTACAAAGCACGGAAAGAAAAATATCAACAGAAAAATGAGCAAAATACTTTCACAGGGACTTCAGAAAATATTCAAAAGGAATATTCAATATCATTAGTCTTCATGGAAATGCAAATTAAAACCGTGTACATCCAACAGAATTAAAGCTGAAATGACTGACAACACTATTAGGAATGGTGTGGGGCAAATGAAGCTTTTACACTTACTTGTGGAAGTGTGATTTGGTGCAACTTCAGAGGTCAGATTAGTAGTGTTCACAAAGATATAAATCTGCCCAGACCCTATGATCTACCAATTCCATCCCTAGATGGATCCTCCATAGAAATGCAATCATGTGTGATCCAAGTGCAGAACAATGTTCTCAGCAACAATAATGGAAAAGACCCAAATACTCATCAAATGAAGAATGGGCAAGTTCTTGTATAACGATGTGAAACTATAAAACAGTGACTGTCAGTGAGCTGTGGCCATATTTGACACCCATGAATGACTCTCACAAAAACAGTGTTGTGTGAAAGAAGCTAACACAAAACAATGCATGTTGTATTGTAGATATCCATTTATAAAAAGGTCTTAAATCAGCAAAAAATACTTGGTGATAGGATTCTGGTTACCTTCAGAGTATGGGGCTGCAGCTAGGTGGAGACTCTAGTGGGAAATTCTTGGATTCTGGTGATGATTTAGTCCTTAATCTGTATGGCAGTTTCATGGATATATTCATTTCGAAAAAATCATAGAATGTAACACAGGATTTTTGTATTTTTCTGTTTATTTTATACTGGAGTTAATATGTTTATTTTTAAAAGATTGTTCTGATTTATGCTGATATTGCACACTGTTCAGTTGAAATCACAGACTTCAAAGAGGCAAATCTCCAAAGCTTCCTCTTACTTTCAGTCCCTCTGTTAATAACTCCAGTTACCACTATGGAGGTCTGGGTTGTTATAGTGAAAGGAAAAGGAATGCAATTAGGGATCAGACTACAAATGACACTGTATTGTGGGTAGGGCTTATTGTTGAAACCTTTTCTCAGGATTCTATCTTAAGCCACAGGCTCTGCCTCTTATCACAGTACCATAAACATTGCCCTAATTTTGGTGAATGAGATTTCCTTGTGCCTTTTCTGTGATATCCTGGTACAGCAAGAGATGCAAGGCACTTGGGGAGGGAGGATCTTCATGCTAGTGTCACATTTGACAGTCCAGTCTGGAAAGAGGAGCCAGCCACTTTCCCTCCAAACACATATACACCCTCGGTACTGGTACTGGTTCAGCCACCCTGAGGACAGCTTCCCTGGCCAGAGAGGAAGAACAGAGACACAGCTATGATTGCACTTGGAGGAGCAACTAGGGAGAGGAGACACTGGAAACCAAGATCCAGAGTGGTGGGAAGGCAGAAAGCTAGAGGGAGCAGCTACCTCCCTACCAGCTAGGGAGGTAGAATACATACAGAGAGAGTATCTCTGTGATTGGCCCGAGGCTTTTAATAACGTTCAGTCAGTGTTAACGAGAGATGCTGCTGAATCTTTCCTTTATATTGTGGTAAAAAAATACATAACATGAAATTTTCTACCTGACCCATTTTCAACTCCACAGTTCAATGGCATTGAGCATATTCACACTGTTGGGCAACCATTCCCACCCTCTACCTCGAGAACTCTTTTCATTTTGTAAAACTGAAACTCTGCACCAATTAAACACTCCCTCTCCCATCTCCTCTGACTCCCAGCCCTTGGCAGCCACCATTCTACCTCTCTGTGAATTAGTCCCAGGAGGTGTACAAAGAGGGGTGAGACAGCCACTCCCAGCACCATGCTCAGGAACAGAAGTCTAGCCAGAAACCCTGTAGGTGCTTTCCACCTCTAAAAGGTCTGCTCCTCTCCTGAAACGTGGCTATTAGAAAGGATTCTAAACATACTTCTAAGTCTCCAGGCTAAAGACCTGACTCTCGGTCTCCCTCCAGCACCCCAGAGAGCCACTGTGGATCTCTGCTCGCTCACCCCGCCCTGGAGTAAGTGGGAGAAGGAGGTGACAATCCTGCCACCCAAGCATCTGTGGTGCCTGCTTAAGTCCCAGAGCCCCACTAGACGCCAAGTATAGTCTATATAGATGCCAGACAGGCCACCACTCACTCCCCTAGGCGGTGCTGTGAAGACTCCTGTGGGGCGACTGAAGTCTATAATCAGCTACTGTTAGTAAAGGACAGGCTCCTAGGTAATCTGGCTGGGCCTGAGCCAGGTAGTCAAAAGGACTTCGAGTAGGGCTGAGGCTTCCTTCGGGAAAGAGGAATTCTGCCTGTGGACGGAGGCCTCAGCCCTGCCGGAGGGTCCTCGGAGTCCTTTACAGCTTCCCTGCAGACTTGAAGCTGGCCTAGCCAGATACCCCATCCATGTGAGCCAATTCCTTACTCTCAGTCTCTTAATAGCTATTCCCTGCTCACCTAGTTGAACCCTGACCCCAAGACCGAGCGTTTCCCTGTACTCTCTCTCCCGCTCCAGCTCATGGTCAAAACCACACAAGGTAGCCCTTCCACCTCCACAAGTGTTGCCTGTCGCAGCTACTTTTCTCTCACTACTGAGACAAAATACCCGACATCCACAAGTTAAGGGAGAAAGGTTCTCTAGCCTGTAGGGGTTTCAGTCCATAGGCAGCTGGCTCCAAGGCAGGGTGGCATGGCAGAGGGCCATCGCAGAGAAGAAGCAGTTCTTGGCAGGCAAAGGCAGCAAAACAATGAAGTAGCAAGCAACAAGCAACGAGTAGCAATAGCAGCTTCTTTCTGACCCTTTATATTCTATCCAGGATACCCATTCTTAAGGTGGGCACCGCTCACACCCAAAACTATGTCAAACCAATCAGTGTGCTGGTTTAGTAATCACACACCCAAAATCCGAGCGTCACACACTCTAGATCCAGCCACCTCTGAAGAAGTCCCACCTCTGACGGCACAAGGCTTTGGGGGGACACCTAGACACAGCCATCACAGTGCCTAACAGGTAGATCCCTCATCAGCCAGCTGTGGGGCTGCAGTTACGGTTTAACCACTCTTTCCTCAAAAGGGAAAAGTCTGGATGAAGTTTCTGATCTGCAAATGGTGAGTCCAAGCCCTTTCTTGGATGAGAAAACATAAGGCAGAGGTCACACAGCAACTTCCGTGCCAAAGCAGGGCTGGGTGTGCAGGTCCTGGTCACAGGTGGTGTGTGGGTGGGTGTCTGCCCTCAGCTGAGGAGCAGTAACTGGTGACCTTGGGGACTTAGTAATTAAGTCCTCTGTGGAAGCTAAAAATGTTGGTCACACAGAAGTAGCGTAGACCAGAGATCACTAGAACTGAGGGAGGGAAGGGCAGAGGAACAGAGAGGGCGGATGACGGTATTAACACACGGAGGGAGGGAAATAGTTTTCAGCTTCTATAGCACAATCTGTAACCAAAGTCTACAACAATTAAGTGTACATTTCCAAACAACTACAAGAGAAAAGTCGGAAGGTTCCCAACACATAGAAATGATAGTATTTGAGGACATGGAAACGCTCATTACCCTGATTTGATTATTATACATTGTACATGTGTCAAATTACAATACAATACCCCATAAATAAGTGTAAATATATGTCAGTTAAATATAAATATTTGGGGGAAAGGAGGATTGCTTGAGCATAAGCGCTGAGACACCAATACCTCCACAGTCAATCTGATGACCAAGACAGCTACAAGTGACCAATGCGTGAGTAGTGTACAATCTAAAACTTAAGAATCATTGCTGGAATTTTCCATTTAATATTTTCAGACCACCACGGGTGACCACAGGTAAGTAAACTTCAGAAATGAAAGTGTAGATGAGCGGGTGGGGTGGAGATGCTGTGATACTGAACTAATCAGGGGCAGAGAGAAGAAACACACAAGCAGACAGAGATGAACTCACAGGTGAGATGCTCACCTCCCAGGAGCTGCCCAGTGCATCACGGAACTTCAACAGAAATGGGCAAACAGATGCTTCCGGTGCATGTGAGAATCCTTGGTTTAACCAGGACACAGCCAGACAATGAACGTGAGCACAAGTGGGATGGGGGACCTCGGTTTGGATCCCATGCCTTACTCCTGAATCTTGACAGGACAAAAAGTACAACTTCACAAGGTCCTGAGTTCGATCCCTGGTATCAAAAAAAGAAAAGTACGGCTTCTATACTGGCTCAGCATTCCCCAAACCTGATGGGTTTCCTGGGGCCATTGTCACAGGCAGGAGCTAACTTTCTTCGGCAACTGACAAATCCCTCAGCCAGTAACAACTTCCGGTTTCTCTTACCACACAATAGTGACTTTGGTGTAAGATTGAAAGTGATACCAAGGCTGAGTGTCAAAAAACGCAAAAAAACAGTAACAGATACGCATCCAAATATGTGTTGTTTTCCTCAGCCTTGGCTTTGAGAAGTCTCAAAGGCCCTCCAGTGTTTTCATGGCCCGAAAATAACACTGGAGGTCATCTTAGGGAACTCCTTTCAGAACCCAATTCACATGAATCAAATCTGTGCTCTGTAGTGCAATGACCACTACTGCAAGTATCTGCTCAAAATGCCAGCCAAGTGTGGCTGTTTTTCCACCAAGGCGATTCCTTTCTGCACATCAGACTTGACTCCCACCTTCCAGAAGGAAGACACCTCCCTTGGAAATGCCTTCAGATTCTCCTTCTCCGCTGCTCTCTCCAAAAATAAAAAGGACCAGAAATTCTCTTCATGAGATCAAGGCCCACTTCCAATTTGCCTCCCTGTTGCATCTGCTACACGTACTGCCCTGCTTCTCTTCCCACATCTGAATGGCACTGGACATCCTCACCGAAAGATAAAATTTTCCATCTTTACAGAAAAATACCTTGTTCGCTCCAGTTTCCATCCTCTTTTCTCCCCTTCTTTTCCAGTTCTCAGGAAAAACAAATCCTGCATTCACTTTCTCGTATCTTTTAAAATCCCATGTGGTCTCTGGAAGTCCCAAGCCTCCTTCTGGCCTCATTTCTGCCCGGCTTTCTGGCCACTCTCCTCACACTCTTCTGGCGCACCAGTTGCTCCTGTCTTGTCGGCACCACGCTCCCCTCTTCGGTGCCTTGCTGCCCACGCAGCGCCTGCCCACCCAGGGCCTTGAGCAGCACATCTAAGTCACTGACCCCTGCTGGGGCTCAGAAAGTGGCCTCCCAAAATATGCCTCGAACTGAGAGCAGCAAGGGCAGGAAGAGCTTTCCCTAACCAACCCCGACACCCCAGACCCAAAGCCCCTTTTGAGGTTTCTGTTTTTATGGCTCCCGTGCACGCTGATAAAAGGTAAATTTTTCTTTTATTAACCTGCCCATTGTCTGTTTATTTCAGCAGACTGAATTACTGAACTCTTAGAGAGAAAAGGTGAATTTCCCTATACCCCCAAGCCTCTGAGGCACCTCCACCTGCTTCCATACCCACCCCCAAAAGTCCCCTGGCCCTTCATGGGGTAAGGGACTCAACAATCCTTTGCCTACCCCAAACTCCCGCCTTCCCGGGTTCCCACTTCATGCTCCCACTGGGCAGCCCTGGCCTGGACTGTCCATACCAAGTTGCCCAACTCTTCCTTCTTGGCGTCTCTCACTGTGATCTTGTCCCCACCACCACACGAGCCTAGACTCAGGCCCTGCCGTCTCTCCCCCGGGACCCTCCGAGGAGCCTCTGGTACAGCAGCCTTCATCCTCATCCCTTATCTTCCACAGTCACCTGAGGAAGCACACATCCGGCTCCATTATGACAGCTCTCTGATGAAGATGTGCCGGGCTTTGGCCATAAACAGCCTGACAGGACACGCTGGCCTGTCATCTCTGCCATCCCCTCTCCCTCCTCCTCTGCTACACCATCAAGCCAATCAACTCCTCAGGACCTGCTGCACTGCTCACTGTTTTTGTCATATGAAAAGTAGTTCCCCCAATCCACGGGGGACATGTTCCAAGACTCCCCGGACACCTGACATCACAGAGAGTACTACCTTATACGTACTATGTTTTTCCCTATACACACACCTGTAATAAAGTTTAATGTATAAATTAAGCACAGGAAGAGATGAATAGTAATAACTAGTAACATAGAGTGAGTATAACAATACACTGCCATGAAAGCTGTGTGACTGTGGTCTCTCTGACTTGACTCAGGACAAATATCAATATTTACAGAATGCCTTTGGTCGTGGATAACTGAAGCCACAGAAAGGAAATCCACAGATAAGGGAGGACTACAGAATGTGTTTCCGTTTGTCTGGGAGGCTGTACCTTCCTTTCTTCTCTCTTAGAAATCTGCACTTTGCTTTGGAATGAAAGATCACACCCCACTTCCTCTTGAATAAACTACCAGACTAAACCCCCTCTCCACAAGAGGGAGTCCCCTACCCATCTCCCTTAACATTCATGGTGGGCAGCCACCAAAGCACTACTGTTTCCTGCAGTGGTCGATTCTCGATGTGAAGGACACATGTTTCCTCTCCAATCTCCCATTAGCCCATGGCCAAAACGACAGCTTGCCACCGTTCTATTTTTCAGCATAAACACATGTAAATGAACAAAGAATAAAAATCAAATCAAGAAAAACACAGCGACAAGACTCTCCCCTGCAGCCCTGGCTCTCTGTCCCCCAGAGGCCAGGACATGGCAAATGTCATAGCCTTCCTTATACCTGACCATCTCTTCATGACAGGTGGTAACAGCCCCAGGGGGAAAGGGTGCTTTTGAGAACTCACTTTCACCTTGACATCTACCACAGAAGGTGGGTAAACCATGACCACTGCCCTCTGCACATTTATAAATGTACTGAGAAACTAGAGACATTTATAGCTAAATGGATGCACATTGAGGCAATACTCTTAAGTGAAATAAATAGGACACACATGTGTAAATACCAAATAGTTTCTCTAGTGTGAGGAACTGAAAGTCTAAATAAGGCCTAGAAGGTATAACAGATAATGTGAAATACGAAGAAAAGGGGCAAAGGGGAGGGAGAAGTGGGAGGAGTAGGGGAAAAGAAAGAAGGGAATGGAATTAATATGAGAAAATGAAAAAATGGAAATAAGGTCTTTGTAAATAGGGAGGGATGGAGGGGTTGAAGGGAGGGCAGGGGAAGGGGAAAAAATAAGAACCAAGAGAGACTATGTAAAGGTGCAAATTTCCAATGATGAATGTCATTATATTGTATACCTTAAATGTACCAATATAATTAATTTTTAAAAAATACATACTGAATCTGGTGGCAGCCCCAGACTAATATAAAAACAAAATTCTTTATAGGAGTCTCTGCCACAACACAGGAGACCCCACAGTGTGGGTTTGGAAGGCTGCACAAACATCTCCACAAAGATGTACATCACTTAGCAAACAAATCAAGCACAAGCTGTGGTGTAAGACTTAAACTAACATTTCTATGCATGCCTATGGTATACATGGATGAAAATAAGTTTGGAACATGGCAGATTAAATAGGATTAAATAAGTTTCTTTCTTGAAGGACTTCTCAAGGCTTTGCTGTGGCTTATATCTAGATATTCCCCCAAAAGCTCATAGGTGGGGCTTTGGGGAGTGATGACCAAGGGCATGCGATACCGGATTAGCTCACTGATTGGTTTAACACAGTTCTAGGTGTGGGTGATGGACTTATTGGAGAAGGAAGACCACCCGGGTGCAGTGGCACCATCTAATAGGCTTGTACCCCAGATGGAATAAAAGGGAAAGCAGAAGAAAGGATGCTGCCTCCTGCCTGCTCTGCCATGGACTGTTTCTCTTCTATGAGGCCTCTCTGCCATACTGCCCTGTCTTGGAGCAGCCAACTATGGACTGACTCCTCTACAAACTGAGCTACAACAAACCATTCCTCCTTTAACTTGTAGGTGTCAGAGATTTTGTCCCATCGATGAGAAAGTAACTAAGACAAGCCCTTATTTAATATGGCACTTTGGAACTGTCTGAGAGGGGACAGTACTGACAGCATTTCCCAGCTTGATGTCCATATGGACTATTTTCAGGAACGTCTCATGGGACTCCACAAAACATCTGGGAACTTTCACTTGCATACTAATGTCATTAATCAGAACTGAACATCATTAATACAATGTGAATATCATTAATAAAATATTACAAACAAAGATGGCTAACTTCCTTCAATTCAACAACACTATGTCAGGCTCAACCTAGTGTTATGGTTTGTGTTTAGATGTCCCCCCAAAGCCTCATGCTTTTCCAGAGGTGGTTAAATCTAGAGTGTGTGATTGACTCGTGGTGGGGCTAGGCCCAAGGGGTGTGAGTGCTACCTGCCCTAAGTAGTCTGAATAAGATAAAAGTGGCATAAAGATGCTGTTAATGTCCCTTTTATTGCTTCTGCTACCTTGTAGGTGCCATGAACTATTTCTCTTCTGCGATGCCCCTCCTGGTGCCCTTGTTGTTTTTGCTGTCTTCCTTGCCATGGACTGCTGTCCCTCCGCCATGCCACCCTACTTTGGATCCAGCTGATTATGGACTGAAACCTCTATAAACTGTGAGCTAAATAAACCCTTTCTCCTTTAACTTTGGGTATTTTGGGTATTTTGTCTTAGCAACTAGAGAAAAGTAACTAACACACCTAGTAGCAGCTCCTCCTACTTCTTAGCACCTTTTTCATCTTCTTAAAAAGAATGTTGACGATTTTTTTTCTCTTTTCTCAATGCAATTAAAAAAAAAGAGTTGGGTGTCATAGCAGGAGTTTTCAAATATCTGAAAACAGGTAAAGTTTGAAGCAAATACAGTAATAATGGCCAACTCTGTGCTGTCTTTTCAGCTCCTCCAGAGATACAACTAACAATATCCAGGAACACGGGCTGCACACATCCCAATTTATTGTGTGGCTCATTCACAACCCACCTGCCCCCCAACACCTGAGTCCCCACTTTGCAGAGAAGGAAAATATACTTCTGAACATTTAAGAAACTAGAGCTAAACGATGATACCATATTTCTCGAGTATCCACGATGTGTGAGCCATCAGACCAAATGAACAGACATCCAAATCCACAGAAAAATTAGCAGTTGGGCAGGAAAGCATGAACAGCAGGAGGGAGGTGGGCTCAGATGTCCAGTTGATACCCCGAAAAGGTAGCCCAGGAGCCTTGTTATGAAGATGAGAAGTCCAGGACAGAGGGAACAGCCACACTGGGCAAAGGGATCGCCATATGCCAACATGGCTGCTGAAGAACAGGGCCAGGGCCATGGGCACAGCCAGCTCTCTGAGAAATCCTGGGCGTTTCAGTGAAGAGACAAAGAGATGGTTCTGTACAAAAGCAAGGCCAGGACATCAGCCAAGTCAGAGGACCAACTAGAAAGCAGGAGTAAGATGGCCCCGTCGGAGGGACACACAACACAAGAACAGTAGCTTTGGGCGCATCCATTGAGTTGTTTCATCAACTCTCTCACGTCCCCAGGAGAAGATGTAGAGAACAATGAAGCCAACACCAGTGAAGACATCATTCAGACCTCACCATCCTTAACCTCCCACCCCTCTCCCCCACGCTCTGTCCAGAACCCTAGGTCTTCAACTCCAGATATGTGCCCTTTCCACATGAAATGTACTTTGATGTCTTCTATTCTATTCTAATTCATTCCATTTTGTTTTTAAATGCTCACTGTGACCCCACTTATGATGGTTAATTTTATGTGTCAACTTAATGGATGCCCCAAGATGCCCAGAAAATGTGGCTAAATGTTTTTATCCCTGTGTGTGTCTGCCAGGGAGCTTCGGGAAGACATTAGCATTTGAACTGGTGGAACGGGTGAGGCAGGTGGCCTTCCCAGCACAGTGGGCTGCATCTAAGCCATGAAAGCTGAATTTTCTGTCTTACTGCCTGAGCTGGGACTCTGGCCTTCCGCTGCTCCCAACAATCTTGGTTCTCAGAGCCTCCAGGCCTGGAATCTGTACCATCAGCTTACTGGCTCTCAGGTGTTTGAACTACACAGTTGGCTTTCTGGGGTCTGCAGTTTCCAGATGGTAAATTGTGGGGTTTCTCTGCCTCCACAATCACATGAGCCAATGCCTCTTGATAAATCCTATTGGTTCTGGCTTGGTTTTGTGTTTTGTGTTTGTGTTTTGTTTTGTAGTGCCCCAACTAACACACCGCTGAATCCATTTCACAGTCAACAAGGACATGTACACCTATTAGTGCAATTCCTGGGTTATGGGGATCTGCATTTTCCCCTCATTACAGAGGATGCAGTTTTTCTCCAAAGGGCTTTTTACCCCTTTGCCCATGTAAGTAAGGCATGAAAGGGCCCCTTGCTCCGCACTCTTGCTGATCTTCACTTACCAGGCTAATATCCAGTACATGGGTACGAAATGACATCTCACCATCTGCTTCCCTGATTAGGAGCGAGGCAGAGTTCATTTGTCAACTAGTCAGTTTGGTTTCTTCTTCTTCCTACTTGCCAGTTTTTCATCTTTTTTGTTTTTATCTTACTGATTTGAAAGAGTTCTTTATGCAAAGAGAATGCCAATTGCTTACAGCAAACCCATTGTGAGTATTTATTCCCGTCCCTAATTCTTTTAAAGACTTTGTTAATATTGAAGTTTAATTCATTAGTCTTTCACGGTGCATGTGTGTGTAACCTTTTCCCACCTTGAAACCATAAATCATTTACAAAATATCTTCTGTGTATTTTAACGTTTTTCTCTTTGCATTTAGATTGGGGGGGTTGGTTTTTTGAGACCAGGTCTCACTGTGTACCTCAGGCTGGCCTTGAACTCACTATGTAGCCCAGGCTGGCCTGGAACTTGTGTGGTGATCCTCCTGTCTCAGCCTCCCAAGTGCTGGGATTACAGGTGTGCGCCACCATGCCTGGCTGCATTTAGCACTTTAAGTATGGGCATTTGCTTGTGTGTATGACATGAGACAAGGAACTCATTTTATCATTTCCTGTATGACCAATCAGTTATCCTGCATCATTCCCACCTGCTCAGCAGCCCTTCCTGGGTTCCCATACATGTGAGACCTTGTTTCTAGGCTTGCTGCTATGTTCTGCCTGGCCCTTTCTCTCCTCCTACCCAGATACCGTACACTCTAGTTCATCAGAGATCACCATCGGGAACCTCACTGTCCCGGTCTTACGTCATTCTTCCTTAATGCTCTGGCTTTGTGCTTTCTCTTTGGCTGGTAGGTAAGAACTTCTCTGTCTTTTCCTGAATCTGAGATTTTTGGCTGGAATTTGCACCACATTTGTATGTGTCTAGGGCAAGGAACCTATTGATACGATATGAGCCAGCCATTTTCATAAATGCAACAGCCACTCACTTCATATACTCTCTGCATTTGCCATGATTTAAATACAATTTATTAATCTTTTCAACATTCCTTCAGGATAATCATTAAACGTACATATTTCACTGTTCACGCATTTACAGAACAAGGGCCAACAGGATTGATAAAATAATGAGGCCTAACATGTAAATATTCAAGAAAAAATTAGAAAAGAACCCCCACGCTTTTCCTGTAAGTGGACGTGTGTTCATCAAGTTATCCTATGAGGGGATATCTGGCTCACGATGGATATTAGTATTCTGAAGCTACAGAATGGTTCCATTTGTGGTAGAAAAATAAATAAACCCAGGCCTTTTCTTCTCTTTGCAGATCTGCTCACAGAGATTCATTCCGGCATAATTGACATTTAAAAATATCCATTTTGCTACCACTTTTCTTTCCAAGAAGGAATATGCTTTTCTGCTGGGAAGCTGTAGAGAATCGTGATGAGCACATTCACTTAAACGATGGGCCTATTACACAGCAGATGGGTGAGAGCAATCACGAAGAGAGCACAGTGCCGGGTCTATTGCAAATGATTTTGATCCTCTATTAGTATTTCAGGATAGATAAAAACTCCAGCAGTTTTCTGGCTGAGATGAAAAAAATACCTTATACCTTATACCTTGAACCTTAGGGGTGCAAATTGAATCACTCCATGGCGCCATCAGAATGCAGTGACACCCCATGTTCATTAAGGAAAACTTCAAGAAGCCAATTCCACAGTGGACAGTTCCTAGAGGGTACCTGGGCTGGGGTGGCTGTTCGACTCCAGCCTGCCACTTCACAGTAATTTGTACAATTGCTTGCTTCCCCATAAGTAATATCTCCCTTCACAAACTGTCCTGACTGCCAGTTATAAACAAAATCTTGTCCCTTTGCAAAATTCCCCCAAATTCTTTAACATTTTCAGTGCTGGGAGTGGTGGAAACATCTGATGAAGCGAAGGACAAAGTATGTTCACAACTTAAAAAATCAAATGGAATAGAAAAGGCCATGTTGAGAGGACAAAAGTAAATCCACAAACTTTAAAAACTGACAACTGAGAAGATATCCAGGAAACTCTCAGCCCAGCCCCTTAGAAATCATGCAACTCCCTGAAGTTTTGCTCTGTTTCCTTGGAAAGGAGCTGCTTGTTCTGCCTCTCTCATAGGCCTTATGAATGTGCCCTGTCCAAAACCCACCATGGAACCTATCCAGGACATCTGCGACAAGAACATCCCCCAGTTCAATACCAGGGGATTTCTGCTCATACACAGCACAGGGATTATGAGAGTCCCCTGAGACATAAGTACATCTAGATTGTGGATTAGAAAGTGAAATAAATGAAGCTACCATGCGTTACAAAAACAACATTTAAATTGTTTCACATGGCATAGGAGGCTTCCGGGTCGACATGCTACAGCTCCCAGCACAGAGGAGGCTTCCAGGTCAACATGCCCCAGCTCCTAGTGCAGAATAGGAGGCTTCCGGGCCAACCTACCCCCACTCACAGCACAGAGGAGGTGAGCCGCCTGGGTGCCAGCAGCACCACCCACCACCCACCCCACCTCACCCCTGTCAAAATGAGAAGACACGTAAACAAGTCACAAAAACAGACTTCCAGATCACCTAAAGAAACCCCAAAAGGAAATGAGATGGAATACTCTGATACTCAACCACCTGGACTCCCTGAACTGGCAACAAAAGAGGATCTGGAAAAAATGAAATCAGAAATAATTTCTCAGATAACAACAGGGATTGTGCCCATAATGCAAGACATGATTAATAAATCTAGAGAGGATACAGATAAAAAAAATAGAGGAGCTGAGGAATATGATGGAATCCCAACATAAGAAACAAATGGAATCCGTAAAACAGATGCAAACAGATTTCCAGGACATTAAAAACTTCATTGAAAGCTTATGCAGCAGAATTAACCAATGTGAGGACAGAATTTCAGAGACAGACAACAAACATTTTTCCTGGAAGTATGGAGTACATGTCTTTGATCTGTTGAGAAGGTTCTGTTCTACTTCTAGTCTCCTGATAGGTTTTACCATGAACAGCTGTAGAATTTAGTCCAATACTTTTTCTCCACCTACTGACAGGATCATATGGCTTTTTCTTTCTGCTTTAAATGTTTGATATAATTTATCAGTTAAAATGTATATGAACCTGCTGTTGTCACATAGGTAGGTTTTCAAGCTAGGAATATACTTTCTTTAATAGGTGCTATTCAAATTTTATATTTCCTACAGAGTCAGTTTCATTAATTTGTCTTCCAAGGCACTTCTTAGAAGTTGTCCAATTTATTTCAAAACAGATTTTTGTAATATGCTTTCTATATCCTTTTAAATTCTGTAAAATCTGTGGTAATTTCTTCTAGTTCTTGATATTGTAATTTTAAAAATGTATAATTGATATTGTGTAATAGGAAGAAAAGGTCTAAAGGAGCAGGGGAAGTGGGAGGGGTAGGGGAAAGGAAAGAAAGGAAAAGAAAAAATACGAGAAAAGGGGAAAATACGGAAACATAGCCTTTGCAAATAGGGAAGGGTGGAGGGGGTGAAGGGAGGGCAGGGGAAGGGGAAAAAATAAGAACCAAGATACATCATGTAAAGGTACAAGATCCCAATGATGAATGTAACTGTATTTTATACCTAAAATGTACCAATAAACTGAATGGAATAAATAAATAAATAAATAAATAAATATAATTTCACATAGCAGGACCTATACCCTTCTATTACCTTGGAAGCAAAATGGTGGTTCTGAACCAGGTCTGATGCTCCAGAATCCCCTCCTTTGCCCCCACTGATCTTCATCTGTAGCCTCAGAACTGGCACTGAGCTTTCTCACTGGGACAACTGAAGTTCTCCCCTTCTTTGGGAGTCCCAAAGCTACCACTTCCCTGTGTAAGACACACTGAATGGAAGACCTGTCCAAGCCTTCCAGATGTGCCTTCTCTTGAAATCCACAAGAACACATGGAACCCTCAGACCAGCTCTGGGCAGCAGGACACAGAGACCATGCCTAGCTCAGCCTTCTGACCTCTAATGACCTTCCCCTCTGCTACCCACTCTCCAGACACATCCTAACCCACCCTCCCACCAGCTTCCTCCTCCAGCCCACCTGGTAAGCCTTTGGCCCTTGAAGAAGAGCCGATTCACCTTCAATCCAGAATTCCTTCCCTCCTCTTGTTGAGAACCTTGTGACAGTTGAGCTCAGCTCTTACAGGGCAAGAACAAAGCAGGTGCCAATCATGAGTGTGACCAGGACCATAATACGGCTTTGCAAAGGCAACCCTGGCAAGCTGAGGAGGCCTCTTTGGGGTCCAAGATAGAATTCTTCTGCTCAGCTTCTGAGTATTTCACAATGGCTGACTTCTAGAAGTAGACTATGAGTTGACTATCCCTTATCCAAAATGCCTGAGACCACAAATGTTTCAGACTTCAGAGGTTTTAAAATTTGAAAATATTTTCATAGTAATTTTCATGTTGATGTTCAAAAATCTTCAGATTTTGGAACACTACGGCTTTCAGATTTTCAGATTAGGGATACTCAATATGTACTGATTGCCCCTGTTGAACAGTGAAAGGTTTTCAACTGTAACTGTTGTTGGTATCTACTTCCAAAGTAAATGGAAATCTAGGTTGGGGATCACACAAATAAATAACTGAGCGAGGTGAGGACAGCGGTTTACAGGAACACTAGTGTGAAAGGAGGGAACAGATGGGGAGAACACACCTTTGTTGCTGTCATGGGTGGGCAGAGAGGCACCAGCCCCAGGCAAAGTGAGTGCCCACAAATGATCCTATGTTTCTTCACTCCTTGGCTGTGACTCAAACCCCCACTCTAATCACTGTGCTCAGACAAACAAACCCTGACTTTCTTGACTTAAAAACACAAGGTTTCCAGGAAACAAAAAGCCACAGCCACTGCCCGTTCCACCTACAGAGCAGCCTCCCTCTAGCAAAGCAATCTCAGCCCCTGCACATCAGAGGCAAAAGCTCACTCCATGCAAGGATATCTCATATTTCTTAACAAAAATGAGTGGTTTGGTAATGTCCTGAAAAGCCTCCTGGTGATCAAATCTTTCTGGAATAAAGAAGATGAAAACAGAAAATTACTCGGGTTTCAAAAATGATACAGGTGCTTACACAGAGCTCCTTCGAGTATAAAAATCTAAATGAGTGAGAGGCTCTGAATCACCTATAAAAGTGAAGAAATTATAACTCTAATGAGATGATCAGAAATTACCTTAAATAAATAAAGTGTTTCTTTAGTCATTTCATCATGTAATTATTGCCTTTAAAACAACATGTTGGGCAAATAAAGCAATAGCTTGCGTACCATTCTGGAAGGAGAGATTCCCTGCATATTAATGAAGTTCCTCAAAGCCCTCATGAATATGTATTTTCCCACAACAAAGCTTGACCCCAGTGGTTTGCAGAACCGGCGTTTTGTGACACTTTCAGATGGAAGCTGGTGTGTATGTGGGGGTTGGAGGGGAATGAAGATCAATGAAAGGAAGTTCTCGCACTTCTTCTATCCAGGGTCTCAGCCCACCTTTCCTCCTGGATAAGACAGTTTCACAGAGAGAGCTGGAAAGAGGTCCATAGGTCTTCCCTTAAAGAGAGAAAGCTTTGTCAATGAAAGCTGAAGAGGACAGCCAATAGACTCAAGGAATCCAAGGCCAGACCCTTGGGTTGGATCAAGAATTCACAGTGGGGGCAACACAACAGAAGACAAAGGGGCAGGAAGCCTGTGGTGGAACAAAAGGAGAGCGATTCATTTGTCCTGGACATTGGATCTAAATTCTTCTCCATCCAATTTGGCTGAAGACACAAAGTTATAAAAGGTTTCGGATTTTCTTTGGTCCTTTCAAAACTATAGCAATGGTAGCCACCTCCATGAGGCCCTCTTGGTGAGAAAGCACAGGGCTGAGGGTAGCTGTGCAGTTGAACAGTTCATCTTCAGTCTTATCTTGGAGTCTAACATCACAGGCAGCATCATCCACTGTCGGAGAGAACAGGGTCTTGCTATTGTCCCAACAAACAATGAGTTGTGCTTCATCACAAAGGTCTAATCTGGGCTGGACATGACTGCCTTTCTAACAGTGCCAGATGGTGGCTCTCAGACCCCTGGGCAGACATTCTTAGCAGTGGACCCCAGCTGGCCCAGTGCAGATGCCTCTGCTCCAGACATAAAGGAAAATGATGATACCCTTAGGAGACTAAGGGTATTGCCATTTGACCAAGTCACCTGTTAAGAGAGCCACAGAACTGTGAGTCTGCTTGCCCTACACAGGAGTAACTGGACATTTGCATGGCTGTTCACTTTCTTTCCAAGGGTTTAGCGAGCATATTTCCTTCCAGTGCTTATTTCTTTGAGCATCGCAGATTCTGGCCCTTTGAAAGGAGGCCTCTTATCACGCCCAAGTGAACACCACACATAAGACATCCCAACCACACACATACTTCCCAAGGGCGGTCACTGTCACCGTCACCGCTGCTTCCAAAGTGAGCATCAACAAAGCCCTTTACAGCATTGGCCTCTGGTTCATCATGTACAAAATGTGGAAAACAAGAACTAGTTCAAAGGCTGTTGGGCAACAAAACCCCCAGAGTACACCTACCACATTCCCATCAAATACAAATCCCTTCCTCTCTCTCACAGCTCACCATCTGGGGACCTCCAA
This sequence comes from Heterocephalus glaber, assembly GCF_053883595.1. Taxonomy (NCBI): domain Eukaryota; kingdom Metazoa; phylum Chordata; class Mammalia; order Rodentia; family Bathyergidae; genus Heterocephalus; species Heterocephalus glaber. The sequence continues at coordinate 4,318,506 of NW_028258329.1, read as the reverse complement.
AGCTAAGTCATTTCTGGGTTAGTGCAAGAACTAAATGTTCCATGTGGTGGCAAGACTCCCCACTGGAAGTCAGAGGGTGGGGCCCCAGCTCTGTACTCCATTACAAGCAAGAAAGCCACCACCAGACACAGTCCCTTGACCTTGGGCCTCCAGAACCATAATCTGAAATAAATTTCTTTTCTCTGTAAGTATCCAGCTTTGGATATTTCATTACAACAAGAAAATGGACTAATACAGAGAGAAAGACAGGCCTGACACTCCCTGTTCTCTCCAGGCTTTGCCCATGCCAGCTTGGGCAGCTGGACCAAGAAGGGTGCTGGAGGAGACCAGAAGCCTCAGTCCACATCACAGACTGGAATTCTCCCATAAGCCCACGGGGTCCCCCAGCATGGCTCTATCCAATGTGGGCCTCTGAAATCCCACTTGTGTCTGGCCCAGAGGCACTCTGGGGAAACCCAGAACCCATCTGAGGATGCATTTCCCTGTCCTGGGAGGCCTACTCTCTGCCTTCTCTCCTCGAGAGAGCTGCCACAACCCTCCCTCGGCCTCCCCTGAGTCTGCGAGTCCCCGGAAAGGACAGAGTCTAATTCATCTGCATCAGAGCAACCCCTGAAGACTCTACATGGATCCCAACAAAGGCACAGAATCATAAAAACCACCTGGGAACAATGGCAGCGCACTGCACCTTACATAAACACTTTTCCATACGAGGAACAGGCCCACATCTGAACTCAATTTAGAATCGGTTTTTAAGTGTCTATTTATAGGCATCACACAGCCATCCCTGGTGGATGGTGGAGAAGTCAGGGCTCTGGGCTCCTGTCCATCGCAATTCATTTGCATTCTTTTCATGTTCATTTTCTCTGATTTCCCAGCAGCATTTTAACTCAAACACAAGGTCACCTACCACTTGGACCCAGCACCACTTAGCGGTTTCGCCAGAGAAAAATACTAATTTTCTTCCCCATGCAGCAGCGCCCTATCCCCGCCCTCTCCAGGACCCTGCACTGTGCTGGCTACAGTGGAGTTGTGTTATTTGGGTGGCTGTGTCTCTGGACAGAAGGTCACTTTAAAGATATGCTCCACAAGGTCGTGAGACCTGGGAGGTCCTTTAGGGGTCAGCTGTCATCTCTCCATCTGGCTCTGAGTCACCACCCCAGCCAGGCACATTTCAGCTCCCAGGGGCTGGAAAGAACACAAAGAATGCACTATGGCTCTTAGATTATGTGGGCTTTTCCTTGTAACTGTGGGTGGTCTGGCCATTCCTACAACTTCCAAACATGTTTTTCCATTCCCTTTCTCCTCCTAGCCTTCTCTCAGAGAGGCAGGGAGGGCCAGGCCATTCCCCAGTATCTCTTGGCCCTTGTGATTAGACAGAATTGCCAGAGCCTGCTCTTTTTCTTGCAATTCACAGTTATTTTTGGAATAATCTCCTACTCCTCTGCAATCTTCAGGCTGGAAACTGAGTCCTTCGATCTCCATGAGATTAAACCTCTCTGCTCTCTGAGCCATTTGTTCATTCATAAGTTTTGGTTGGGGTTTGGGGGCTGGGAGGAGGTCGAGCCTGGAGCCCCACTTCCCTGAAGGACATGCACATACCAGCCACGGGCTTCCTCTTTATAGCTCTCAAGACAGGATCCTCAGAGTGCCGGGGTTCAGTCTCCAACCCTGAGTCCACAGCAGAGTGCAGACACAGCGAGCACTTGCAATCAACAACTGCAGCTGCCTGACTTCAAACACTGCACAAGGTCTCGTTCTGAAAGGAAGGTTGTTGCCGAGGATGTTGGCTTTCTGTTTCAGGACTGATTAATTTTCTCACAAGACACCACTTCAACTGCCATCGTTGGTTCTGTATTATTTGACATGCAAATTTCTGGCTATAAATTGGATCTGTGATCAAACACAGCCTTTGAAATGCCATCCTTCCAGGCACTCTGGAGGTAAACAGATGATAAATACTCTTCAGAGTGGATGGCTACAGCCTGGCTGTTTACCTTTGATTCTTATGTCAGATCCAGAAACTATCTTTAGGGCCCACAGTAGCCCACATAGTTGGAGAGGGGGCTGGAGCAAGGAAGCTGCTAGGCTAAAAGAGCCCTGCTGGACCAACCCCCCAGGCAGGTCAGCTCACGTCAGTACCCACCAAAGCAAGCTCACGGGCCAGGAGCACAAGCAGGTGCAGGGCCGGAGGGAACAGGTATCAGAACCAATCCTTTTAGCTTTTCTTTTGAAAAGTTAAAACTACAGTTACAACTTCTCAAACTCTCAGATATGGGAAGTGCCCAGGGGAGGCCACTACGGGTAGGGCGTGGGGGACCCAGAGGCATTGTCACTACACTGAGACAGGAGGTCTGGATGGAGTAGAGATGTCTGATCTTACCCAGGAGCAGCAGAATCAGCCTCAGAGTGGCAAGGGGGCTCAGCTGGGCTGCTTCAAATCTCATCTCTTCTTCCCACTGACTCCAGAGCTATGGCTTAATTCCCTTGAGTTTAATAGGCAACCCTGTACTTTTTAAGGGGCTGGCCACTAGGCACACAGGCTTGCAAATACGTAGTGCACTGTGGCTGGGACATAGAACAAGTGGAATTTGATGTGGTATAACAACACTTGCTTGCTAACAGGACATTCTGGCCGCACTGAGTAAGGGCCCTGGGATGGGCATGGAAGGGGTCTGCAAAGAGCAGCTTGGCTCAAACAACACATGAGAAGCACCCGCCAAATCCTGCAGACAGCTCAGCCATTGCTCTTCCCATTACTGCAGCCAGTGCCACAATCCAGATGCCCACGGGACTGTCAGCACTGAGGCTTGGAGGGCAGCTTGGAATGGGGGCCCACACTTCCACGGCCTTCACTGGCAGTCTGCACTGGGCTGCCCCCCGGAGGGAAGCAGGCAGCTGGCAGAGGTCAGCATGGAGCAGGGAAGCTTTGGCACAGGGAGATCTCCTTGGACCTGGTATTGAAGCTCAGCCAAACTGCCCCTCAGAGATGCAGAGAGAGGGCCCGGTGACCCCACAGGTGTCACTAGAACCATAGTTCACCCACAATAGGATATCGGGGTGGGGCCCCAGGCCAGAATATATATATTGTTTACTGAAGGGGGGGCTGCCACTTTCTGATGGAACCTACAGGGACAGTACTTAGGTGGCCAGAACAGGGTCCTTTCTGAGCAGAGAAAGACAAAGGCCCCCAAGGCACCACTGCAAGAACTGGCCTCAGTCCAGTGTCTAAGGGACAGCATCTGGGTGCAGGGAGGGCACCCAGGGTGGGGGTGACAGCAAAACTGGGGTGCTGTAGCTTGAGGGAAACCAACGTGCTGGTTATAGGTAAAATTTTAAAATTCTGAAGAGCTGAGTCCCTAAGCTGGCTGGAAAATAAAAAGTACTCCAACACTAATAACTATTTATAAATATAAGCATGTATTATATTTCCCCTTCTGGGAAAGAAGGTGCATCTTCAGAATAAAAAGCTTAAAGCTTGAGACTCTCATTTGCACAAGTGTTTCAGGAACAAACTGTATTTTAAGTTGGTCTTCAGTGGTCTCCAAGTTTCAAAAACAAACCTCAAAGTCTGGGCAGTGGGCTTCTGAACAATGGAATTAGCAATACTTAAGAACAAGGTACAAATTGCTATGACTGAAAGGGTCAATAAGCTCCATTCTTGGAAAACTTATCTTTCAAATCTGGAGGTGACAGGCCACATCTGATGAGCGATCCCCTCCCACAGCCCCTCACTGCCTTGTCCAGAGTGGAATACAGACAGGCTCTGTGGGGTGAGCAGTTCACTGAATGGGGAGAGATCCTTTCACGACAATGTCCGGCTTCCAACTGTAGGGCCCACGCAGCCACCACGAAGACAGAGGGGAGGGGCAGCTGTTGAGTGTTCCAATCTGTTTCAAAACTCAGATATGTGCTCTAAGACCAGCGTTCAATATCTCTATCACTTTCTCTGTGTTTTGTTTTAAGTAAAATACTCCGGTGCTCAAATACAGTCATGTGTCATATAACCTTTCAGTCATCAATGGGCCACGTATGCAAGGGTGGCCCTATAGGATTATATGGCCTAGTGACACTGCAGTCACCTTCCTTTGTGTGAGCACACTCTGAGTTTATGTTTGCACAATAGCAAAATGGCCTGATGACACATTTCTCAGGACATACCCCATCGTGGATGCAGGGCTGTAAACCCAGGGGGTCCTTACAGCAGGGTTAAGACAATTTATGCACATTGGAGTTAAAACTAAAGGTGTTCTGCTCTAACTTGGCTTTTGTCTTCAATCAATTTGCCCTTGTGCAGCCCACAGCATTAGGGACACAGAAACACAGTTCCCTGTACCCATCTTGGCAAGGGAGTTCACCCTATAATCTCAGACATATTTCTCCAACAATCTCCATATTAAACCAATCCTGTTTTAGAGTCCTTGCCAGAGGACAGTGCAACACTGAGGTATTAAAAACTAGGACTCTGTGCCAAGACTGTCCATGTCATGGGACCAAGCACGACACCAGCAGGAGGCCAGGACAAAAGGGAAGGGAAGCCTGGAAAGCAAGCTGAGCCTCATCTGGACCGGACCCCAAGGAGTAGAGGACAGCAGCCCTCCCAGGCTCCCTCTGCCTGGCTGTCCTTCTCATTATTATTCTTCCCAAGCAAATGAGGCTTCTATTTTTGCTGCGAGGAGCCGAGCCTGATGCCTTCCAATTCCCAGGCGTCCCCTGGAGGGAGGCTGGGATTTCACTTTCTATTCAGGCAACTCAGGGATTGAAGGGAGGGTTGTGTAGAGGACTGCAAGCCAGGAGAAGCAATGCCTGCCAATCTTATCAAATGAGGACATAGAGCTTGCTAGGGCTCTGGCCCAGGACAAAGTCAGCATGCCTGCACACACACGGCCCACGCAATCCAACAGGGCCGACCACATCCAGGTTCTGAGTCTGGATCAGGCAACTCAGAAGTGCAAACCGTTTGCTGTGTTTGAATGGGTCCCCCACAGTTTGTATTAGAAACATTATCCCCAATTACGGCAGCAACAAGCAGCAGGACCTTGAAGAGGTATTTAGGTCATGAAGGCCCTGCCCTTAGGAAGGGATTATTAATGCTGTTATCAAGGGAATGGATTAGTTATCACAGGAGTGGCTTCTTGACAAAAGGAAGAATTCAGCTTCTCTCTCTCTCTCTCTCCCCCTCCCTTCCTCCTTCCCTCCCTCCCTCTCTCTCTCCTTCCTCCACAGGATCATGCACCAAGAAGGCTGCATAGAAGCAAGAAGGCCAGAAAATGGTACCTTAATATTGGACTCCCCAACCTCCAGAACCAGGATCCAAATAAACTTCTATCATTTATAAATGGCCTGGTCTGTGGTATTTTGTAACAGCAGCAGAAAATGACCTAAGACACTCTTTCACAGATAAAATCCGTTTAATTCCCCAGCCCCACTGTGAGCAATGAGAGCTGTCACCACCCACTTTTACAGAGAAAACTGAGGCACAGGCAAATCAAGGAGTGTGCTCAAGGCCACACAAGAAGTTCTGGAACTGAGATTTAATCCTGGCAGTGTGGCCCAACATCCATTCTCATAGTCTTATATATGTATGGAGGAAGGAAAGGAAAAAGATATTTATAACATGTAAACTAAACAAAGGATTAGAATGATCAAAAAGAAAATAGAAAAAGGTACAAATGGTATGACTGCTAATTCACAGGATAACAAGTACATGAAACAATCACACATATGTGAACATAAATATATGAAAAGATGTTCAGCTTCATTGGCAGGCAAGGAAATGCAAATTAAGACCTCACATAGATAACACTTTCATCAGCCTGACAAATATTAAAAACGTCTGACAATACCAAGTGTTGTCAAAGAAAAGGTGAAAAAGAAACTCATACACTAGTGGTGGGAATGCTCATTAGCACACCCACGCACTTTGGAAAGAAATTTGGCTGCTTCTAGTAAATTTTAAGATTCATGTCCTCCATCATATGGCAGTTCCAATCCTTGCTAAATAATGTAGACAAATGCGGCTCATGTTACAGACACATGCAGAAGTATCCATGGCATCCTTATTTGTGACAGATAGAGGGAAAACTGTCTAAATACCCAACAGGGAAGAACAGAGTCTTCTGATCCCATGCTGACATCACATGTGGCACTGAAAAGGTATAAAGTATAGATTCCTGTTTTCATGTAGACTCTCTCTCTCACATAAAATCATAAGGAAGCAAACTACAGGAAAAAAAGCCACAATCTGATATCATTTACACAATACTTAAAAACAAAATCCAAAAGTAGCAGGTAAGATGTATGTACAAATGAGGCAAGTTATCGACAAGCACCAGGCTCAAACAGTGCTCACTTCTGTGGGAGATAAGAAGATGCGATCAAGGAGGGTCTCCAACTATATTGGTCATCGTGATATAAAAAAAGAAGTCTACAAATTCTTTGACACTCTCTTCAAAAAGTGGAGTCCAATTCCTCTCCCCCTTGGGGACTGTACTTAGTGACTTGCTTCTAGTGCATAGAATGTAGAAGTCTGTGTGACTAATGAGCCCAGTCATAACAAGAATTGTGACTTCCTCTTTTCTTTCCCTTAGATCACTCAGTCTTGGGAAAGCCAGCTGCCATGTTGTAAGGATGCTCAAGCAGCCCTGTGGAGAAGTTTATGTGGCAAAGAATGGAGGCCACCTCACCAAGAGCCTTCTGATATAGATCTTGAAGTGGATCCTCCACCCAGCCAAGCATTCAGAAGACCACAGTTCCACTCCACCTTTTGACCCTGATCTAGAACCACCCAGCTAGACCACTTCCAAATTTCTGACCCACACAGGCTCTGTGTGAAATAATAAATGTCTACTGCTCCATGCTACTGAGTTTTGACATAATTTGTGGCACAGAAATAGGTAATGGTAATATTCTCTCCCTTAAGTAGACTGCAGATTCATAGGTGTTATCACATTACTCTTTTTACCTTTTTGTATGATGCTGTGGACCTGACTACCTAAGTCCCCTCAAAATTCCTATGCTGAAATTCTAACTCTAAAGGTTATTAGCAGGTGGTAACTTTGGAGGTGATGTGGTCATGGAGGTACAGCCTCATGAAAAGGATTCATCCCCTTATAAAAGGGGCCCCAGAGAGCTCTCCTGCTCCACCACAGGGAAAGGATGAATATCCTGAACCAGGAAGCAAACCTTCATCAGACACCGAATCTGCTGGCACCTCGACCTTGGACTTCTGGCCTCCAAAACTGTGAGAAATAAGTTTCTATTGTTCTTAAGCCACCTAGGCTATGGTGTTTTGTCATAACAGCCTGAACAGACTAAGACATACACCAAATACAGTACAACCTTGGTTTATGAGCATAATTCATTCTGGAACATGCTTGTAATCCAAAGCACTTGTATAGAAAAGCGAATTTCCCCAAAAGAATTAATGGAAACTCAGATGATTTGTTTCACAATCAAAAATATTCATACAAAAATGATTATAATACCATAATATACTACAAAGTAATAAGGTACATACAAAATAGAAAAATAAACAAATTAACCTACACTTATCTTTGAAAACTTTTGTGGCTGTTGTGAGGGAAATGAGAGAGTAGAGTTATTGTTTAGGATGACTTTCACTATCATTAACAGAATCACTGCTGTCTATTGGCTCAATGGAATCGGTTTTTTTTCATGCAAATTTAACACTTTTGCCTCCTTTTGAGGATTTTGCAGAAATGTGACATTGCATTGTCATTAAACAGATTCATCACTCACACTGCTACAGCCTTATTCAAGTGGTGCTTTGCTACAAAATTTTGCAGTTTCCCACATTTTACACATCTTCCTAATCTCACTAGAAGTGGAGGATTCCTCCACCTTTTTCTGCTCCTCTGCAGAAAAGATATTCTCTGTAACCTCTTGCTGTTGGGAGATGATCACCCACAATCCCGTAAAAGAGACAGAGAACCATTGGCTCAGTTGTGATCATGTGATGTTTGGCATCACACACTATTTGTACTGCAACATACTGCTCATTTATCAAATTAAAATGTATTAAAAATATTTGCTCATTTTGTGAAACACTCACAGAACAAGTTACTTGTAATCCAAAATTTTTCTGTATTTTATAATGGAATTTTAATCCAAAAGACTAATTAAAAAAATAAGAAGCAAAAGAGGCCCTCAGTATCCTGCTGAGTCCAGACTGAGAAAGTGCAGTGCCATCTTGTACAAAGCCTGGCATCCACCACAGTGATACACAGGAGGGGGATGACACAAAGTAACCAGCTGATACCGACACAGGAAATGCTCCTGGTCCCACTGACCAATCAAGAGTCCTGCACTCAAAATGAGCTCAGCACTGCAGCGAGTAATCGCAGGTGGTGGACAGTGCTAGGTGGGACATGGACAAGCATGCACTTCCTCCTCTGGGTGATTAGGGAATCTTTCTCTCCATGGGGAGATACAAAAGTTAGAAAAGCCCCCATATGAAGAGCGGAGGGTCACTGAGCATTGCGCTTGAGGAGGGAAGAAGGGAACGAGGGTTTACTACATTAAAATATTAAACCAAGGAGACTTTTTTAGGGGAAAGAGTGAGGGTGTGAGCCTGCAAGGCAGGGCAGCTTCTGCCCTTGGTGGTCTTGCTGGAGAGGCAGCACCCAGGATGGTCTGCCTCCTTATTTGCACTTCCAGGTCTTGAACTCATCAAATAAGAGCGGGACTGCAGACACGAGGACCTGGCCAACAACATTTCTTGTCTGTGTCTGTCTGTCTGTCTGTATCTCTTTCTTTCAGGTTCCAGAAAGCAGAAGAGCATTTCATTCCTTAGGACCTTGGTATCATTTTGGTCTTGCATGTCCCCAAAGGCCCATGTGTGAGAGGGTTGGTCCCAGCTTGGTGCTACTGGGAGGTGGTGGAACATATTTAAGGAAAGGCCTAGTCCTTAAAGGGGACTGCAGTCTCTCTCTCTCTCCCACCACGAGGCAAATGCTTTTGCTCTGCCACATGCTCCCTACCATGACAGGGCCAACTGATCAATGACTGGGACCTCCACACATAGGAGCCCGACTCTTAGGAGTCGATGTTCTCGAGGACCTGGCAGAGTGATAGCAAGCTGACGAAGGACCACCTGAGCTGGTCTGAGTGGACTAGCCCAGCTACAGCAGGCACAGCCAGATAGCCCACATCCAAACTCTGAAGGTCACTCACTTTAAATCCTTCTTGAGAGCAAAACTAAAACCCCTCAATGTTTGCTAGTCCCCTAGATTTGCTCATTCAAAGAAAAAACAATGTCAAATCCATCTGACTTGAAACAGCCACTCTTTTCACCACCACCTGTCAACAAACACAACAGCAATGCCTAATATATTCTGAGCTTGCTTTCCTTTCTGAAAACACAAAGAAGAATTTAAATCACCCTTTTTGGGTTCTGCTTTTGACCTCGAATATTGGGAAAATGCCTGCTAAGAACCTTGATCTGTGTGTGTTTGTTCTCATTACTTGCTGCCCTCTGGCTGGTGGACCAGGAGTGATCAGAAATGCAAACCACGAAGGAGGGCGTGCAGCACCAGAGGTGGCCTGAATCATCCCAGGCCCTGTCCCTGGCACACACTTATCCATCACCACTGCAGACGGGCACAGCACGCACCAGGGCTGCCAGCACCTCATTTAAGCCCTATGGTGACCCCACACATAGGTTTCCAGTGGACAATTACACCCCCCACACACACACTGCTGAGACAGCTGAGGCTGAAGGTCACTGCTGTAGTTTGGATCTTGAAAGGCCCCAAGGGCCACCTGTTAAAGGCCTGGTCCCCAGCCTGGGATGGTCCCTGGGGACATACCTTTGAAGGGGACTGTGGGACGCTGGCCCCTGCTTCCCCCTTTGCCTGCCATTGCCATGAGGTGAAGTTTCCTGTCACGTGCTTTGTCACATGCTTCCCCCATGCCATGCTGCCTCGCCACAGGTCCAAAAGCAAAGGGGCCAACGGGATGAAATGGACTGAAACCGTGAGCCAAAATGAACATCTCCACCCGGAGTGATCACAGAGCTTCTCAGTCCCAAGCCAGCACTGACCTTCAGGCCTCTGACATGGCTTCTCTGCCTTGATTTCCTCCCGAGGAGGGTTGCCTATTGTCCTAAAAGCCAAAGACGGACAGAGGGAGCACTGGGACCCTTTGAGTCCTCTGTCCAACTTGGAGCCCGAGGCTCAGAGCAGTGAGGGGGCAATCACACCTCCTGCACACAGAAGCTGGTCTCTTCCTCCTGCCATCCCTGAATGCAGTGCGCCTGCCTCCGGCCTCAATGCCTCGGTAGCAGAGCTATCTGCTATCTCAGCTCCCAAGAACCTGCTGCAGGGCCAAGCACAAGGTGGCCTTCGGGGGGCCTCGCATGCCTCAAGACACCGGCAGATATGAAGTGGAAAATATAGTGGACCCTCAACTGGCCTGACAACTTGGGTTAGTTAGGTTAATGGAAGATTCACCTGCCTCTTGTTATCTAAACCCAGGTAAACATCCAGATCTCAGCTGTACTGACCTACAACCAACTTGAGCTACAACCAGCCCTCGGGAAGTGATCAAGTTCGTAAGTCAAGGGTCCACTGTGCACACAGGCCTTTTGTTCCATAGCCACAGAGCCCTGCCGAGGAGCTGCCTGGCCCTTGCTCCCATACCACTCCAGGCAGCAACAGCTCGAGTGATGACTGTTCACCACCCACTGTGTCCCCCGCAAAGGCAGCATCGTATACCATCATGGTAGCCAATTCCAAACCCACCTTGCCTGCTCCACTCCCCACAGCAACCCAACTTGACTGAGCTGAGCAGCACAGGCTCACACCATTGCAGGAGAGTCTGGATGCCACCAGAGAAGCTCACCACACCACAGGGAGCCTGGCTCCTGAGCTGGCCAGGCCCTTATGGCACCTCTTCTACCTCAGCAGGACCCTGGCCTGGGACAGGACCGCAGAGTGGCCTTGGTACTTGGACCGAGAAGGCCTCTCAAAGTACCCATAATCTCCTTCCGCCCTCTCCAGGAGAAGACAGCATTGTCTCTTGGGAGTGCCAGGGAGCCCTCCACCTGGAGGGGCAAAGGAGCTCAGCTGCTTACAACCTGCCCTCGGTCCAGGTTCTCCAACCCAGCCTGGGTGTAACTTGGTGACCCCTCACTTGCTGCTGGGTGCATGTGTGTCAGGGGGTTGTGGTCCAGGAAGTGATGCCCTCATGGAAGCTACTGTGTTCACTGTGACATGTCACCGGGGGGATTCTGCACCCCACACTAGTGTTGAAGAAAAAAGTTAAACTTGAGTTCGGGCTTTTTTGATATTCCAGAAGAGACTCTGGAAAATAACACACTGGCAAAAGCTGAAAAGAGACACATAACTGCTGGGCCCCAAACCGACAATTAGAAGAGGAACCTAGTGGAGTCAACCTCGTCAACAATCGACCCAATTACTCACCTATCACATGGGCACCACAAATACACAGCCTTTCAGGTGCAAAATAAAAGGAAATGAATTGCATTTGCAAAACCGGCCTCCACTCAAGCCAGGGCCACCTCACCTGTCACCTCCCCAGGCAGTGGCAGAGTATGTCACACGGAGAGGCAGTAATTGGGCTGCAGCTGTTCCGAGACACACTCCCACCTTCCTGGCCTCAGAATTCCTGCAGGGAATTCAAGTCCCTTGAACAAGGGGGCGGGATTATCACTTCAGAGTCTGCACCAGGGGGATTCCACAGCCAGTTTGCAGTGGGAACAGAGGCGAGCAGCTGACGATGGCTTCTGGTTGCACGAAGTTCCTTCCCATCTTGATATACCTGTGACCTCCACCAATTCTGGGCCCTGCCCAAATGGAAGGCTGCCTTTGGGTTTAACCATGAATTTCTCTGAATTTCTAGTTTCACATAGAGATTTCTACAGCCTGGTACCACTGCAGCTGATCCGTTACTGAGGCCTCATCTGCTTCTACAGAGCAGGCTGCATGCCACTCTGTGGGCGGCCGTCCACGGCTCCCCCTGAGCTTAGGAAGGAGCCTTGCTCTCAATGTGTCACAAGGGTGTCCTTGAGTTAGTCGTGTTCTCCAGGGCCTCGTTCTAGTCTTGCTTTATCATGTTTTGTTTTGTTTTGTTTTTTATCATGCATTTGTTTTGTTCGGGTCTGTCCTTACTGATTCATTTTCCAATGACTAGACTTTACAGAGGACATGAGAATTTCAAGAACCAAATATCAATCCCCCATTTAAAAGCAGAAATACATACGATCAGGCCATTTTCACTACAGCATATTATAATATTTGAACCAGCCTTAGGATAAAGTCGATGGAACAGAAGAGAGGGATGAGAGAAACACTGGACCCATAACAACATTAAGATGCTAGATCAAGCCTCGCCTGAAACCTACTGAAGTGGTCTTTTCCATCACAGGAAAAGAGTTTACACTGCCCTGAAATGGGTTTTCTGTTACATACGTCAAATGTCTTACTGGATAAAGAAACACCCTGAGGAGATAACATGACTTCATCAGCCCCAAGAGCAAGAGAAATAAAGCAGCCTGGTTAAGGGAATTGAATCCCTCTTTGGGTAAAAATGCTGGGTTGTGAGTGGCTTAAAACAAGCATAAAATCCTGACTGATGAACCAGCACGGAGGTAAGTCTGCTTTTTCAGTCTCACACATGCGAAATCTAACAGAGATTAGATTACACTCAATCAGAGATCTTGTACTTCTCCAAAACCAACAGGACCAGCCTAAATGGTCAGCGGTGACTCCACTAAGTGTCTAGGCCAAAAGGCACGATTTACATCGAACATTTCTGCACCATTTCCCTGCTCTGAAAGATAGCTCTGACCCTGGCTCACACTTCTGTGCTTCCAGAAAATCTCAAGGCAGCTTTCAGAAAGACATTTTCTTTTAATTAGTAACATAAATAAGCTCTGCTCTGGTGACTGGCTGGCTATGGCTGCATTGACTTGCTTTTCCCTTTTTTGTTGTTGTTTTTTGTTTTTGGTAACTGATGCAAAGACCCAGAGAAGAATCAGAAGAAAAAAAAGTCACCTTTTCGCTGCCCATCCTGTTCTGGACCCGGGCATGTGAGGACCCAGAGGGGGACGAGTGCTGTGCAGTCACATGCCCCAGGTCAAACTCAGGCTCAGAGGCCATGAGTGCCACAAGGGCCACCATCTGCTCACGTGCAGTGGGACGTGCGGGGCAAGTCCAGGCAGGGACGCTCGGAAACAGGGCTTACATACAAGACGGCTGCCCACTGAAGACCTTCGCCAGACAGAGCGACCTGCTGAAAGGGAGGGGCCCCCAGCTTCCCTGTGCTGCACCCTGAGGGAAGTCAAGCTGCCCCCAAAGGGCTAGCTGTCCTGCAACACCAACAGGACCCCGCAGGCCTTGCCCAGCCGGGCGCGAATCAAATGAGAATGAGAGGAGGATACACTTGACATTGGGCTGACTGAAAACAGACCAAGGGCTCGAAGGAGGGGACACTGTTTGCACCCACCCGATGCCAAGGAATAGGGGTGGGAGACGGAGCAGAACAGCCAACAGCAGCAGGGAGCTGAGTAGCAGGACAGCTGAAGCCATAGCACCACACAACAGAAAGAGCCACGGAGAGAGGCAGTGAGGGAACTGCGAAGGGAGAGGGAGGCCTGACCCAGAATCAGGGTCCCGGGCCAAGTCAGAGGAGCCAGTGAGGGTGACTGCAGCACAGCCTGGGCAGCTCTTGCCCGGAGCTCAGCCACCTCGGACATTTCTGGGCACAGCACCGCCTCTGACCTGGGCACACAGCAGCCACAGAGAGCAGGGCGGGCAGGCCTGGAGGATTTCAGATCTTCCTGTCCCCTGACCTGCCAGGCCCAGAGCCCTCTGGACTAATCAAACCCTTTCAGGACCATTAAGCAGCTCTAGCTCCTCAAGACTCTTAATGTATTTGGAAAATTACAATCCAACTCCGGGAGCGGGCAGATGCCTCTCAACTGCCTGCTGCACTTTGCAGATGGAAACCAGAGCCCACCTGCCCTCCTGCAGCACCAGGAAAGGCAGTATCACTGTTCCCTTCCTGTCGATCATCACGGAAGGACACAAGCTGCACGCCAACTCAGGGCTGACTCTATTATGGCTCACCAGCTGCCTGAATAGCTCCACAATTCAAGGGAAGATGGAGAAACACCATCCCCCTTCTACAACACTGGCAATAGTGCTGTGCTCCAAACGAGCCGCAAGGCTCAACAGCTGGACTCCAGGAACTCCTTGCTCTTCCTTCTGACCCATCATTAAAAGAATCCAGCCCTGGTCCTGGGTGTGCCACTTCCTTGGGGACACAAGAAGCACCCCAAGGCTTGGCCCCACTGACGTGGGATGGCACCCCTTCCCCAGGCTTGAGGACACTCGAAGTGCTATGGGACTCCAGGGGCGGACAAGGCCACCTTGAACAAGGATCACCCTGCATGTATCCTTGGCATCATCAGTGACAGTGAAGGTGGGTGTTTTCCATCCCAAGGAGCCAGGCCACTGTCACCACAGTGGACCCTCAAGTTATGACCAGAATTTTAGTTTTAACTTATGAACAACGTCTTGAGTTATGACCCAAATGCTGGGCACTTGTGCTTCCAGATGGTCTCAGACAAAGAAACCTTAAAGAGTTCTGGAAGGAACATTACAGCGTCCTTCCCTGTGTGGGGTGAGGTGAAAAATCCTGGGCCGGTGTCTCTCTGAGGACACAGAGATCTGCCTGTATCAGGAGAGAGTCTTTGAAGGCTGCGTAGAGGAGCCTGAGCCTTCAATGACCAACGTGAGTCACAACCAGACCTCGGGAACGAACCATAAGTCAAGGGTCCACTGCACGTCCTTCAGGGACAGACTGTTTCATTTTCCTCATGTGTCACTTCACAGAATGACTCAGTCCCATCTGCACACATACAGCCAGAAGTAGCAGAGCTGGGATCTGAACCAAGGTCTGCCCGAGCCCATACTGCCAGCTGCTCTCGTTGCCTGGAGACTGGTAAGCAGGGCCAGCTGCACAAACACCCAATCCTGAGAGATGCAGCCTCCAGTCAGAAAGGCTCTCACTTCTTCGAGCGGCTCACAGCCTCTGTCCTGGGAAATGAGACATCTTCTTCCAGAAAATGTGTGCTGGCCACGTGCAGAACTGTGACACGCACTTCTGAGGGCACCTCACTGTGTGCCCTGTTCCAGACGCCCCCGGGCTGAGGTGCTGGACAGAGGCCACCCAGAGAAACTGGAAGCAGCTCAGGGTGCCCAAACAGCTCAGCAAGCACTAAATGTATTTCTGCTTGGTGTTTTGTTTTGTTTTGTTTTTGTAACACTAGGGATTGAGCCTAGGCCTTGCTTATTTGGCTGCATCCTCAGCCCTTTTTTTGTATGTATCTTACTTTTTTTTTTTAAGACAGGGTCTCACCAAGTTCCCCAGTCTTGCCTCAAACTTCCAATCCTCCTGTCTCAGCCTCCTGTGTAGCTGAGATTAATTACAGGCATGCACCATCAAGCCTGGCCCTACATTTTGTTTGTTTGCTTGTTGTTTGTTTGTTTTAGCACTGGGCCTTGAACCTAAGACCTCTACAGCCCACTTTTCATTTTTGAGTGGGGATCTTACTGAGTTGCCTGGGCTGGGCTCAGACTTGTGGCCCCTCCTGCCGCAACCTCCCGGGGTGCTGGGAGTAGATGCCTGTGCCACCAGGCCTGGCTCCTATATGAGTTTTAAATGAGCCAGAATCTCTTGTTCCTGGCATTCATCTCACATGCGAGACAGCATGGACTCAGTCGCAGCTGATGGAATCAGGACATTCCCAACTAGACCACCCCATCCCTGGAAACTCCTGAAATGCTGCTCTCAGAGGCAGAGAGCAGGGCCGGGCTGGTGGCCCCTTCTGCTGGGAAAATCCTGGGTTCGGGCTGCACGAAAGACCCCGTGTTCACCCCTTTGGGTGGACATTAAGTCATGGCTTGGGAGAAGACTCCAGAGGGTCCCCTCTCCCTCTCTGTCCCCCCGGCATGTGAGGACAGAGCACTACACCCCACACAGAGCACCCTCACCAGGAACTGGCCAGCACCTTGGTCTGTCGCTCCCCAGCCTCCAGAATTGTGAGGAATGAGTTTCTGTTGAGGAAGCCACCTGGTCTGTGATGACTTTGTCACATAGCCCGGGCCCTAAGACAGGAACATACACCTCACCCATAAGAAAATGATAGTGCTGAAGGAATCTGGACAATGAGATGACGTTTATTTCTCCACTGTCGCAAGATTTTTTAAGGAAAGTGAATCGGTGGTTTAAAAAATCTGCTCGTTGATAATGCACCAGGACCAGAAACTGGCCTCAAACTCCTGGGCTCAAGGGATCCTCCTGCCTCAGCCTCCCGGGCAGCTGGGAGTCCAAGTACACACCACTGCACCTGGTTCACAGGTTTTAAGGAGACTACCAAGGAACAGCCCACTTCAGTCTTATTCCAGTTGCTCTCCAGGAAGGAAAAGCGTGAGAGGCTAAGTGCTGTGCGTCTAATACAGCCTCTGTACTAAAACCAAGGAAAGACAGAACGACAGAGGCTCATTACAGCCCAAACTCTCTCAAACACACCTGCAAAAGCCCTAAAGAAAACAGCCAAGTGAACCCAGCCATTTGTAGGAAACGTAAAGATTAAGTGAGGGCTCATCTCAAGAATGGCAAGTTGGTGTTGTGTTAGAAAAGCTATTAATCCAATCACATGAATTCATCGCATTAACAGATCTTCTTGATCAATGCAGAAACCATTTCATGAAATTTAAATTTAGGATGCATTCATAGTTAAAACGAGGAAAAAAGGCGTAGCAAATGAGGACCCAAAAGGGCCTTCCCTCCCCGAGGGAGGACCTACACCAAGCCACAGCAAATCCCGTCCTTCACAGACATGGCCCAGGGGCAGGGAATAAAACAGGGATCTTCGGCCCCACTGCTCCCTGCACTCTGCTCCGCCAGCCCTGGCCACAGGACTAATGAAAAGGAAGCTGAGGATGAAGACTAGAGTAAGAGCTTGCAGGAGACACGCCAGCCAGAGAAAACTCCAGAGATGTCACAACCACGCCGCAAGGTTGTAGGGTAGCAGAGCAAGGCACAGACTCAGCAGCAATCAGAAAGGGCTAACTTCACAGAGATGCCGCAGGGACTGTCGCCAAAACAGATGACTAGGAACCAATCGCGTAAACGTGCAAGACTTTTGCAGAAAGTATCTATTGCTTTAGTTGGAGGGTCAAAGGAAGAGCTATTGGAGTAAGGCCTTGGGGTGTCCTGAGCATATCTGGATGGGGTGTCTTCCGCGTCCCTCCTGCAGGGGCCCTGACTCAGGTCCAGTCAGGCACGCGCCCGCTGCCCTGCTCCTCGGCGCTCTCTCCAGGGACCCAGCCACCTGAACTGCCTCACAGCCTCGCCAGGAGAAGGCGCTGTGAAATCTGGACCTCCGCCACTAGGGGCGGGGCAATGTTGCCTTGGAGTAATTTTAATTTACATTCTGCTTCTGAGTGTGGTTGGACATCTTTTCATATACTCAAAAGGCCATTTGTGATTTATTCTGGGTAGATTATCTGTCGAGATGTTTTGCCCATTTTTATTGGGTTTCTGATCTTTTCACTTCTAATTTTTATTATCTCTATATTTTAGAAGAATGAGCTTGGTGATATAAGTTGCAAATACTTTCAGCTGGTTTACTATCTGTCTAGTTTCTCACTTGGCTTATGATGTTTTCTTCTCTCATATGAAGGGGTTTTTCCCCAAATGCGATTGAATCTGTCAACCTTTTCTCATATTGCTTTTAGATTTGGAATCATAATTTTATCCATGCAGTTTACAAAAGAATTTATCTGCATTTTTCTTCTGTTTCTTGTAGTAACATCTGCCTATCTAGAGTCATTTGGAATGTATGAAAGAATATGATAAAAGACATCAATAACATTGTATTTTGTTTTCTAAATGGCTATCCAGCTGTCCCTAAAACATTTTTTAAGTTTTTCTCTGTTACCATTTTATTTTAGAAATTTTACATTGGTAGTTCTAAATGAGATTGATGTGGAGTTTTCTTTTATTCAATAATCTTGAGGTTTCTATCTTTTTCTATGATCTGGAGTAATTTAAGTAGCATTATCTGTGCTTTACAAATTCAGTGGAATTCCCCCTATGAAATGATATAGGTTTGGAGATTTTTCTATTTTTTTCCAATAGAAATTGGTTTTGTTTAAACTTTCTGTGTCCGCTGGGATCAGTTTGAGTAAATTATATTTTCCCAGAAAAGCAACCTTTCTACCTAAGTCTTCATATTTATTCACATGGCATTGTGCAAAGTAGTTTCTAATGGTTTTTAAAATGTGTTCTGGGTGCTCACCTGCACAGTATCTGAATCCGCACAGCAGAGGTGCCGGAGGGCCCATAAAGGCCATGGTTATGAGCCCAGAAGATAGAGGAGAAGTGAACAACAGAGAGGGCCTCTCTGAGGCTCCTGAATGAAAACAGAAGCCCACTGGGAAAGTGAAGAAAACCTCTTCAATAAAAGCACACTGGACCATCGTAGGTGGTAAGTTGGTAGGATCATCACTTCCCATAGAAACTCAGCTTGCTGAGGGTGGGGGGAGAACAGCTGGAACCTGCAGTAGAACCTGGCAGAGTTTAATCCTGCAGGAGGTCAGGGACCTCAACTTGGACCTTGCAGTGAGAAATCAGCCTGAATCTCAGTAGATTACAGCTGGCTTGCTGAGACTAATCGACTTAGACCTGCACACTGCTGCCCACATTGTCTACCAGAACATCAGAGACAAAGTCCTCTTGACTGTCACTATTATAGGAAGGTGAATACAATTTCTAGCTGCCCTATTGTTTTCAGTTTGTTGTGTACTTGTCTCTGTTCTTTCGCTCTCTTTTCCTCCTGCCTTCAACAGATTCTCACAATTTGCGAGATCTTGTGTCCTCTAGCCTCACCTCTAACCTTTCCTTCTTCCTTTACCTCTCTATCCCTCCCTCCTCAACCTCTTCTAAATTCGTATTATGAAGGGTAAATTTGCCATATTGAAAGGTTTACTTACTACAGACATGTATTGGGCTGGCCCTAGATTTTGATCTAGCTCGAACGGTTAAAGGTGAGATTAACTGCTACCATAAATGGTCATTTTCTAAGCTGTGTTTGATGCTATTGTTGATGCTTATTTTGTCAATTGAGCTAAGGTGTCATGACTGATCTAATAGTTGTCCTCCCTGGTATACTGAAAATGAGATTGCCTAAGAGTCATTAGAGACTCAAAGCCTAAAAAGGCCAGCTATACCTGGAAGATATCTCTGAAAAGTAATCACTCCATAGGGGTTCTAAACACATGTAATAAAGATACTGACAATAATAAATATGGAAGTGTCAGCCCAGGAATTAAAGCAAAAAAACAATACCAACAACAGAATTAAAAATGAGAAGACAAGTTGGCAGGACATAAACCCAGACTTCCAGCTCACCAAAGGCAAATTCTGGGGGACATGAGGTGGAAAAATATGATAATCAACCACCTGGAAACCCTGAACTGATAGCACAGGAAGTAACAAAACACATGAATGAGGCTCTAGAAAAATCAAAACAGAAATAATTTCCCAGATAACTACAGAGATGGTGAGCACAGTGAAAGACATGATTAGAGACTCTACAATAGAAACAGATTTTAAAAAAAGATGAGCTCAGAACCATGCTGGAAGCCATGAATGCCCAGCATAGGAAAGAAATGAAAACCATGAAATCCCAACATAGGAAAGAAATGGAATCCATGAAACAGATTCAAACAGATATCCAGGAGATTAAAAACTCCACTAAAAGTATTCACAGCAGATTGAGCCAGTGTGAAGATAGAATATCAGATATAGAAGACCAGGATTGCAGTTAGTGACCATGAAAACAGAGATTTCTTAAAAATAGTAAGGGACCATGAGAAATCAATCCAGCAGCTGCTAGATGATGCAAAGAAGAATAACATAAGACTGATAGGAGTCCATGAAAAATCAGGAGAAAGTACAAATGACATAAAAAAACTGTTCACAGAAGTAATCGTAGAAAACTTCCCAGACAGAGGTAGAGAATTTGACATACAGATAAGTGAGGCACATAGAACTCCAACTAGCCACAATAAAAAAAAGTAGATCTTGACATATAATAGTCAAGATCCCAGAAACCCAACAGAAGAACAAAATCCTACAAGCAATTAGAGAAAAGAAACAAATCACATACAAAGGAAAGCCCATCATAATCACAGCAGACTTCTCAACACAAACCCTCAAGTCAATGAGAGCCTGGAGTGAAGTATTTCAAGTCCTAAAGAAAAATAACTTCCAACCTAGACTGTTGTTATCCTGCAAAATGAACTTTCAAAATTGATGGGGAAAGGGCCAGGGATTTAGCTCAGTGGTTTCGTCGCCTGCTGTGCAAGCACAAGGACCCAAGTTCAATCCCCGGTACCAAAAAAAAAAAAATTGACAGGGAAATTGGATACTTCCACTACAAACAACACCTGAGAAATTTCATAAATGCCAAATCAGCACTCCAAACAATTCTAAACAATATCCTAGAAAAAGACAATGAAGGTCACAACTCCCTGAGGCCCAACAGAGTGAAGCCACCAGCCAAGGCAAGAAGTTAAAGGGAAAGGGGGAAAAATAAAAAATAAAAGAGCCAGCAACAGTAAAACATCATAACAAGGATGAGTCACTATTTGTCAATTATAACCATGAATGTTAATGGCCTCAATTAACTACTCAAAAGAAACAGACTGACAGAATGGATTAAGAAGCAAAATCCAACAATATGCTATATACAAGAAACACACCTAATTCAAAAAGAAACTCATAGACTGAAATTAAAAGGACTGAAATTAAAAGTTCTCCATGCAACAGGAACTCAGAAAAAAGCAGGGGTAGAAATCTTATTTGCAGACAAAGTAGAATTCAAACCAAAACTAATTAAGAAAGACAAACGTGGTCACTACATCCTTATGAATGGAACAATCCAAGAAGAAGAGATGACAATCCTAAATATATATGCACCAAATACGAATGCCCTCAACTATACAAAACAAATATTAATGGACATGAAAAACCAAATAAGCACTAATACAGTTGTAGTGGGGGACATCAACACCCCACTGTCACAAACAGACAGATCATCTAGACAAAAAATCAACAATGAAATTCTAGAACTGAACCAAGCTTTTGAACAAATTGACCTAATAGACATCTACAGAGTGTTCCACCACACAAAATCAGAATACACATTCTTTTCAGCTGCACACGGCTCATTCTCCAAAATAGACCACATGCTGGCTCACAGGACATGTTTAAGTAACTGCAAAATAAATGAAGCTACCCCCTGTATATTATCAAACCATAGTGCAATAAAATTGGAGATCAATAGCATAAGAAACCACAAAACCACCACAAACACATAGAAATTGAACAACACTCTCCTGAACAACCAATGGGTCAAGAAAACTAAAGAAGAAATTAGACAGTTTCTACAAGTAAATGATAATGCCAGTACAAAACACAAGAATCTATGGGACACAATGAAAGCAGTTCTATGGGGGAAATTCATAGCTGTGAATGCCCACACTAGGAACACAGAGCGAGCTCAAATAAACAACCAAATGTTGAACCTCAAGCTCCTAGAAAAAGAAGAACATGACAAACCCAAATCTCATACAAGAGAGGAAATCATAAAGATCAGAGCAGAAATGAATGCAATGGAGACTAATAGAATGATACAAAAAACAAATTGGAAGAGTTGTTTTTTTGAAAGAATAAATAAAATTGATAAACCCTTAGCCAACCTTATCAAAAAAAGGAAAGAAAAGGCTCAAATCTATGCAATTAAGAATGAAAAAGGTGAAGCCACAACAGATCCAAAAGAAATCCAGAGGATCATCAATAGCTACTTCAAGAATCTGTACTCTAATAAAATGGAAAGTGCAGAAGAAATGGACAGATTCCTAGATACATATGAATTGCCAAAGTTAAATGAAGAAGATATAAAAATTCTAAACACCCCAGTTGCAATTAGTGAAATTGAAAATTTAATTTAAAAATTACCAACAAAGAAAAGCACAGGTCCTGAGGGCTTCACTGCTGAATTCTACAAGACATTTAGAGAAGAACTATTGCCACTACTCTTTAAACTCTTCAATGAAATTGAAAGGGAAACAATACTCCCAAATTCATTCCTGGAAGCAAGTCTTACTTTGATTCCAAATTCAGGGAAAGACCCAACCGAAAAAGAGAACTACAGGCCAATCTCCCTAATGAACATAGATCCAAAAATCCTCAACAAGATACTGGCAAACAGAATACAGAGGGTCATCAAGAAGATCATACACCCTAACCAAGTTGGATTTATTCCAGGGATGCAAGGATGGTTCAACATATGTAAATCAATAAATGTAATACACTATATTAACAGAGACAAGGACAAAAACCATATGATCATCTCCATAGATGCAGAAAAGGCATTCGACAAAATCCAACACCCATTCATCATAAAAAACCCTTCAGAAAATTAGAATAAAAGGTCTTTATCTCAACCTGATTAAGGCTATCTATGAAAAACCAACAGCCAACATCATATTAAATGGTCAAAAACTGAAAACTTCCATGCTAAAATCAGGAACAAGACAAGGATGTCCACTATCACCACTCCTATTCAATATAGTTCTGGAAACATTAGCCACAGCAATTAGAAAAGGGAAAGAAATAAAAGGAATAAAGATGGGAAAGGAAGAAGTTAAACTGTCATTATTTGATGATGATATGAAACTCTACATGGAAAACCCAAAAAACTTCGCCAAAAGACTTCTAGACTTCATTGACAGATTCAGTAGAGCAGCTGGATACAAGGTCAACATTTAAAAAACAATACCCTTCTTGTACACAAATAATGGACTCACTGAGAGAGAAATAAGGGCAACAATTCCTTTCACAATAGCATCCAAAAAAATGAAATATCTAGGAATCAGTCTAACAAAGGAAGCAAAAGACCTCTACACTGAAAACTACAGCACTCTGAAAAAAGAGATTGAAGAGGATACAAGAAAATGGAAAGACATCCCTTGCTCCTGGGTAGGAAGAACCAATATAGTGAAAATGGCCATACTTCCAAAACTACTATATAGATTTAATGCAATGCCAATTGAGATCCCAACAATATATTTCACAGAACTAAAGAAAATAATCCAAAAATTCATTTGGAACCAGAAGAGACCTAGAATAGCAAAGCAATTCTAGGCAACAAAGACATGGCAGAGGGTATCACAATCCCCAACTTGAAACTATACTACAAAGGTACTGTGATAAAAACAGCATGGTACTGGTAAAGAAACAGACCCAAGGATCAGTGGAATAGATTAGAAGATTCAGAAACAACTTCAGACATACTCAGCCATCTCATCTTTGACAAGGGAACCAATCATCCTCACTGGAGGAAAGATAGTCTTTTTAATAAATGGTTTTGGAAAAACTGGATTTCAACCTGCCAAAAATTAAAACTAGACCCCTATCTTTCACCATGCACTAAACTAAGATCGAAGTGGATTAAAGATCTAAATATTAAAACTGAAACACTAAACTTGCTGGAAGATAGGTAGAACTCTTGAAGACATTGACATAGGAAAAGACTTTATGAACAAAACCTCAGTAGCACAGGAACTAGCACAAAGAATCAACAACTGGGATCTCATCTTATTAAAAAGCTTCTGCACTGCAAGAGAAACCACCAGCAGAGCTAAGAGACAATCTACAATGTGGGAAAAAAATTTTAGCAGCGATACCTCAGACAAAGGACTATTATCTAGAATGTATAAAGAACTTAAAAAAAATCAGACCCCCCAAATTCAAAGACCCAATTCAAAAATGGGCATCTGAAATGAACAGGCATTTCTCGAAGAAGTAAAAGCAGCAAATAAACATATGAAAAAATGTTCAACATCACTGGTCATTTGAGAGATGCAGATGAAAAGAACACTGAGATTCCACCTCACCCCAAAAAGAATGGCTCCTATCAAGAAATCAACCAATAACAAATGCTGGCGGGGGTGTGGAAAGAAAGGAACCCTTCTCCATTGTTGGTGGGAATGCAGACTGGTGCAACCACTGTGGAAATCAGTATGGAGATACCTCAAAGAACTAGGACCAGAGGTCCCATTTGACCTAGGTATTCCTCTGCTGGATATCTTCCTAAAAGAATTAAAAGAATCATATCACAGCAATATATGATAAATGTAAATGTATTGTACACCTAAAATGCACCAATAAAAGAATTTAAGGGAAAAAAATGTGTTCTGTATTGTTGGCTATTTCCCTACTGTTTGTGTATTTGTTCTCTCCTTCCCCATCGTATCGCATAGAGTGTTTTCCACTTGATTTTTTCCCTAATCATCAGTATTTAGAGTATACAGTAATTCCATTTTTTTCTCTTCTAACTCATTAGTCTCCAGCTTTACTCAGATTCTGTCATTCTGCTCTTAGTTTACCAAGTTCTTTTTATTTATTTTTATTTTAATGTAATACAGAAAGACATTAATAAAGAAAATATAAAAGCCATTCTATGAAAAAATAATTTTTCATGACAAAAATAATTAGAGAATAATGATAAATACATTGTGTATCATGATCTTAAAAGAATATATTTTCACTTGCTAATCTATCTCTTAACTCATTTCCTAATACTACTATATCTTTTTTGCATAAAACATTTTAATTATTAACAAAGTATTTCACACTCTGTATAATTTTGAACAATTTCATCCTATTTCAAAATATCTATTATCGGTGATTTAGCTCAGTGGTTCCACCACCTGCCTCGCAAGCTCAAGGTCCAAAGTTCAATTCCCAGTACTAAAAAAAAAAAAAATTATACATTTTGGTCCTTATTACACTTTCAGTTTCTCACATCAGAGAGACAATGCGATATTTACACATGTGTGTTCAATTTATTTCAAGGTGCATCCATTTACCTAGAAATGTCTCAAGTTTATCTTTATGGGTGAATAGTACTCCATTATATTTTTTTAAAAACATCTTTTTTATCCATTCATCAATCGCTAGGCATTTGGGCTGTTCTCAAGATTTAGCTATTACAAACTGTGCCACTATAAATCTGACTGTGCATATATTCCTGTGGTATGATGTTTTTAATTTTTTTTGAGAAGATACCCAGAAGGGGAATAGTTGGGTCAGATGGGACCTCTAATCCTAGTTTTTTGAGGAATCTCCACACTGATTTCCACAGTGGTTGGACCAGTCTACACTCCCTCCAACAATGGACAAGGGTTCCTTTTCCCCACAGCCCTGCCAACATTTGATATTGGTTGATTTCTTGATAATAGCTGTTCTTTCTGGAGTGAGATGGAATCTCAGTGTTGTTTTAATTTGCATCTCTCAAATGACCAAGTTGTTTTTATACAATTTTTTTCTTGGTACTGGGGACTGAACCAGGTTCTCATGCCTGCTAGGCAAGTGCTCTACCACTGAGTTGTATTCCCAGCCCAGATAAGATCTTGCCAAGTTGCCCAGGTGGGGCTTCAACTTGTGATTCTCCTGCTTCAGCCTCCTGAGTAGCTGGGATTACTGCTGTGTGCCACCATAACTGGCTAACATTTTGAGTTAGATGTTTACTTATTGGCTTATTTTAACATTCAAAGCTATAACCATAGCTTTATTTGTACCCTTGTAGACTAATATGTTTTCATTATCATCATATTTTAGAAATGATGTGATTTGGATTTGCATTTCTCCTTTCATCCCAAAATGTAGTAGAATTTAATCTTGTAATTTTCCAGACTGTAAGCCCTTTTTTTGCTTTATCTTATGACTAATTTTTAGTACTATTACATTGGGATCACAGAATGCTGTTTATATTATTTTATGTCACTGAACTTATTGGGGTTTTCTTTGTAATCAAATATATGTCACTTTTCATAAATGTTCTGTGTAGTATGGAAACAAAGCTGTATTCTCAGTTACTGTGGTACAAAGCCTGGTTGTTTGGGACGTATTTCTTTGGCCCCTTCACGTGTCTTGGGCTGAGTGACTGTCACAGTGTCCTGAATTCGTGTATCCCACGTCTCTCTGCCTCCCGTGTGGTTTCCACTTTGTGGAGGCCCAGGTGATGTTACGTGGAGTGCAGGTAGCCACAATCACTCCATCTTCTCTGTAAACTCCAATCTTTAGTGCTATACAGTGTCACCCTTTGTTTCACTTAATGTCTTTGGACCTGAATTCTATCTTGGTTGAAATCAGGATTAAAACTTGATTTCTTTTTGATGTGGGCGTCACTGCTACAAGCCCTCCCCTTGTTTTCTGCTTTTCTGAGTCACTTTAATTCAGGTGTGATTCTTTCATGCAGGACAGCACTGGGCATCACTGTGTGCACTCTTTGCAAGTTTTTTCTTGTAACCAGTGGGTTAAATCCAAGTATATTTATTGACGTGGAGGCGAGATTTGGTCTCAGCTCTGCTCATTATTTTGTGTTGTATCTACACTGCATATTTCACTATGGTCTGTTTTTTTCACTCCTTTAGCAGTTTGTCTTGTGTTTTTATTTCCTTGGGTACCTAGGAGGGCCTGTAGTTTTGTTTTAGTGGCAATCCTAATACCAAACTTCTTGCTATTCTATTGGTCAGCTTTCAATGGCATTCTTTGGCTTCACCTTCCTACCTGCAGAGCAATTAAAGAACCAATTCTATTCCCCTTTTGCTTTGTATCCCACTTGTTATTTTTGCTATTTCCATTTTGTCAGAAAATATGGCATTTATATCTATTCTGCCATATTCCTGGCTTTGTTTTCGTCTTTAGCAAAACATTTAATGCTCATTACTTTTGCCAAAGTTTTTCTCACCATCTTCTAATTGGATGAAACTTGTCCCCTACTGGGTGACATAATCATTATTTGTTACCACAGTGGATTATTTCTAACATCTCTATCCTCTATGTGACAAAAGTATTTTCAATAATTATGACCTAATAAGCGGCAATAATCATTTCCTTCACTGATCTATCATTATTAGAAAAATGGAAAAATTTTATATACCTGTACATGATTCTGCACAAGTCAGGGGCTGTCTATATAATGAGGAATTCTCTAAATTAACTGCCAAGTAAAAGCCAATGTTTATTAAAGCATAAGTAATACACATGTGCTAAACTGAAGTTGATACACATTATTAAAATGCAACAGAGGGCCGGGGATTTAGCTCAGTGGTTTCGCCGCCTGCTTCACAAGCATAAGGACCTGAATTCGATCCCCGGTACAAAAAAAAAAAAAAAGCAACAGAAATAGGAATAACTGCTTAGAAATTGGACCGGCATTTTTTGAATGACATTTAGAAGTGGTGAAGCACAATGGTAAGAGAAGGCAGGCTCTTGTATCACTTAAATGATTGTTGGATAAACAGAAAATCACTAGCTCACACTGCTTGCTCTTTCTTTTCTTTCTTTCTTTCTTTCTTTCTGTTTTTCAATTTCTTAAAAATGCTGATGCCCTGTTGTCTTGCTTGGGGTAAATTGTCCCAAAGTCTAATGCCAAGCTGATTTTCTTTCTGTTGTAAATATATAACAGGATCTTTTTGCTCAGAGGCCCTAGTGATTTTATCTTTTATCTTTAGAGTTGAATATTTGGGGAGCATAAGTCCTGAGTTGACCACTGTCAGTAGGATAGTGGCCTACTTCCATGTAGGTTCAGATCTTATTTTATTTCAGAAAAGCTTTCTTGAATTATAGTATGAACTTCTGTTCTCTTCTGTTACCGCTTCCCCACCTCCCCCTGGAGGTCTCCAATCATAAGCCTGCTGGATCTCTTTCTAATGATGCTCTGTTCTTTCTACTTCTTTCTTTCAATTTTATTTTCTTGATTCCTTTCATTTCTCTCCTTTCTGCGCTTTCAGTGGCACAGTAAGTAACTCTTGTCACCTTAGGGCACCTTATAATTTCCTATTATTTCGAAGGTTATTTTGTATTTTTCTTCTATTTCTCTCCTTATTCAGCTCCCATTTCATACCCTTGGCTGTGTATCCATTTCCAGGCTCACTTTTTTGAAGTGCTAACTTATTGTGGGTTAAAGCCCAGAGCCCCGGCCCTAAGGCTCCTTCACCATGTAGACACAAACAGCATTTGCTGTGTTATCAGTCTCCTGGTTGTGCTATTACCATGGACTACGGCTGACTTATTTCTCTCCTGTTGATCCTATGGATTTCAGAGAATATATGGAAGGTCCTATTCTGGTGGCTGCCATTATCCTACAAGGATCCTTCAGATTTTTTTAAACCACTGTAGAGATCTTGAATAAAAACAACTTTATGCTCATTATAAATATATCAGAAAAGCACAAGTTTCTACGGATGATAAGCCCTAGGAAGATTCACTGTTGAAGAAAATTGTCAGAAGATGAAAAGCAAACACTGAAGAAGTGATTTACATGGTGACCGTGAACAGGAAGGAGCCGGGCCTGTCACAGCGGCAGCCGTAGTGTAAAAGGGAATCTGGGCGGCTGGGGACATCAGGGCACCACTGTGGGACATGCATTTCCCTACTGAGTAACTCAGACATGACCTGGATGTGTCTGTGCATACATCCACATACACGCGTGCGAGTCACGAGTCTATGAATGACAGAGAAGAGCAGAAATGGCCTCCTTCACCAGCTTTCTGTCCTCTTCACCCGTGTCACCCTCTCCCCGGTGGGCCTCCCTCCCTCTCTCTCTCTGCCTCTCTCTCTCTCTCTCTCTCTTTCTCCCCCCCGCTTTAGCAAAGCAAAAACATTCAGAATGTTCTCATCCTCGCTCACACTATGTGAAGTTTTCTGCTCCTGATAACTGCTAGGATTATGAGGCATTAGGATGAACTTCGCAGGACGTTTTAAAGTGACGAGACAAAAACCCACACTCACTGCATAGACAAGGTAAACTGTCTTCTACAGCTGTTGATAAGGGCTGGGGTATAGGTCAGTGGGGGAGCACTTGCCTAGCATGTATGAAGCCCAGGGTTCAATCCCCAGCACTTCAAGAAAAACAGTAAAAATATATATCATTTTAATTGTAGTAATTTTAATATGCAATAGATTATATATATGCATTACACTATATATTATGTATATTATCTATTAAGTACTTATGTTATATAAGTTTATATTAAATAATGTTATACATGAAATATAACATATAATATCCAATAATAAATGATAACGTGACAGTCATGGGAATCACAATATGAATGCCTCTGTGTATAACTTTCAAAGCTTCTTGGGCTGAGTGACTGTCACAGTGTCCTGAATTCAAAGCATGTGCATCCACAGGTGTCTTGCACTAGGCTGTCTGGTATGCATTGTACTATTTGGACTTCACAGAATAAACCAGAAAGGGCTTATATTACTCTGGCATCTAAAGGAAAACATGAGAAACAGACAAGAGGCAGAACTGTCCAGTCTGAAAATTGTATCTTAATGTGACCAGGCAGAGAAAAGCCCAGTGCATTTCTGAAACTTACAAATTTCCAAAGGCAGGCAGTGGCCGGGGGTGGGGTGGGGTGTGTGCTTCTGCACATCTGGTCTACCTGGAGAGAACAGGGCGAGCTCCTTGGCAGATGGATGCGTGCAGCACCCCAGAAAGGCAGCGGAAGCACTCTCTGCTCCTTGCCACCTAAGTGGGGCCACTCTGGGGACCACAAGTCCATCTCAGCTCCCATGTGGAGCTTTGTAAGTGTTCGCCCCCCTCAGCCCTCAGCCATGTTCAGTGTCCTCACCAGCTCCGTGGGGATCTGTCACCACCCATGGGGACCCTGGAGGTCACCTCCACTTTTTGGACACCTCACCAAACCTCCCTCTGCATAGTCAAGGGATGAGGAAGCTGATGACTCATTCCCGAATGTGCTGATTTATAAGGGAAATGTTCAAGACACACTCCAAGTCTCCTTTTAGTGCTACATAGAAAGCCCAGCAGAATTCGCAGGTATTCATTTTTAGGTAAAATAAATTCAAATTGCTTTAGTACCTCTAAAATTCTACTTCCGCTCGCTCTTAGTTAACTTGACGGGTGAGGCTGGTTAAAGCCAGAAGGACGTAGGGGGCCGCAGGGGCCACCAAGAGCTTGCCAGTTCTCATCAGAACAGTCCGGAACCTGAGCGGGTTCTGGGACACACACACTTCTCCAACTTATTTGCCTACAAAATAGTCTCCCACAGGCACATGAACTCTCCAAGTCTGCTCCTCTTTGAATATGACTGTGCCTTTAGAAACCGGGGAAATTTAGACGCAGACAGACACAGAGAAAATGCCGCATAAAAATGAAAGCAAGGCTCAATTAGCCACGAAATGCCAAAGATCACCAGCAAACCACGAGAAGAGAGGAGAGGCCTGAACAGATTCTCTCTCTCTGCCCCTGAGAGGATTCAACCCTGCTGACACCTTGATCTCAGACTTCCAGGGTCCAGAACTGAGAGAACGAATTTGTGTTGCTCACACCAGCCATCTTGGGTTGTGAGAGCCCTGACAAAGTAATATAGCACCATTCTGCAGCTCTCTGTGTCTGTTTGTATCCCATAAGTAAAAGCTTTGCTGGTGCTGCTGGACATGGTGGCCCGTGCCTGAAATCCCAGTTACGTTAAAGGCCGAGGCTGGAGACTCACAAGCTTGGGGCCAACCTGGGCAACTTAGCAAGAACCTGTCTCAAAATAAAATAAAAAATAAACCTGGGTTCAATCCCCAGTACCACCACAAAAGAAGAAAAAGGTTTTCTGGCAATTTCTATGGGTGGCAGTGTGGTTTGTCTCCACCAAAACTCATGTTGGAATGAGGGCCTGGAAGAGGCATTAACAGCTTTCTTTCAAGACTGAATTCATCCTCACAGGAATGGGTCAGTGCTTTTGAGAGCAAGTGGTTATAAAGTAAGTCAGCTCCTTTGTCGCCTCTCTTCCATGCTTCCTCTTGTCCTTTCCTCTGGGAGCTGACACAGCATGTGGCCCTCACCAGATATTATACAGTGCCAGCACCATGCTCTTGGACCTCCAGAACCAGGAACCAAAATAAACCTTTTTTCCTTAGAAAGCACTGAGTCTCAGTTACTCTGTTACAGCAACACAAAACAGACTTAACACGGAGATAAAGATCTGCAGAATGCAAAGCAGAAAAGAATAGTCATTCAGATGGCTGGCACCAGGGGAGTAAGGCATGAGATGTCAAAGAAGCCTGCAAAAGAAGACATCTGTAGGGCCCAGGGCCACAAGGCACTGCCTGGGGACAGGGTCATCCACACCATCAGTCACCTCCACTTTCTCTAGGAATTTGCAGGTCAGCAAGGTGGAGGGGCTGGGTTCCTAGGCCCATGCTCCCCAATCCAATCACAACCCCTCTCTGGCCATGTGGCATTGGAACCATGCACTCCATGGAATCCAAATGTTGTTCCCTTCTCTCCCCTTTGCCCAAGTCATAGTTCTCTGGAACACAAATAAGGGAGTGCCCCAGATCTTATCCCAGGGTGCTTGCCCCCAGGATCTGATCGGTGGCTTCTCTATCCTTCCAAATGCACCTGCTGGTGTCCTTTTGGATCTGAACAGAAAATGCAGCAGACTCATATAAAGTAAATGGGGCCACTGTCAAGAGTCAGGGCTCAGCTACGGTGTACAGAGCACAGGCAACCAGCAAAGCCTTGAGGCAGGATATGGGGAAGTGGAAGTGTTGTCCACGGCAAGGCAGACAATTCCGTAAATACCACAATGAAGTAAGGGTAGCAACCACATGCCGCATTCAACCCTAAAACACACAGACAATACTGACAGCAAGCCAGGTGTGGTGGTGCACACCTGTAATTCCAGCACTTGGGAGGCTGAGGCAGGAGGATCACTGTGAACTAGAGGCCAGCCTGGACTACATAGTGATAGCAAGACCTGCCTCAAAAAAAAAAAAACATTGACAGCAAGACTCTATGACAATGTTCTCCACAAACCCCAAAATACAAGCAAAATGGAAACACACTGCTAATGGCCTCAAGACCTATGTGGTCTTGGCCTCCGCAGAAGAATCTGACAGAAGCAGCAGGTACTTAGGAAATCTGAGAAGAGGAGAGCCCCAAATAATGGCATTCCCAGAAGCCTGTCAAGGCAAGAGGGGAAGCAGGGTGGGGGTGGGGGTGTCCACAGCCATAGTGACAGAAAGCCCTCAGGGGGACCAAGCAGCATGGACTCTTAGAGTGGAAAGCGGGGCTGCTTCCACCTCAGGACCCACACTGGGAACCTGTCATGGCCGTGGCATCAAAATGAAGTGGGGTGGAGACTACAGAAAGAGAAGGTCCAGGTAAAACGGGGGCAGGAAACTGAGGATTAGGACAATTCAGGAAGTCATAATTTTTTGTAAGGCTACATGTGAATAACAGAAAAAAAAACTATGAATGTAGAAATGTTTTCCTGAACCACATCTAAAACTAATTTAGGAAAACTGATTTCATATGAAGAACAACAGAAAAACACCAAGATCAAGAACCATGCAAGATTGTTAAAAGAAAAAGAGAAGCATGAGTAAAATGACCTCCCTCTGACCATGAAAGAGTGCCAAAAATATATCCATCCCCAAGGAGATCAAAATGGCTACTTTTGTTCCAGCATCAAATAAGAGGAACTAAGAAAAGACACAGAAGAGTAATATGGATCCAAATTAGACATATGCAGAAATTAGATGACAAAACTCAGGAAAGAATTAAAAATGTTTTCATTAGTAACAAAGACAATTACTTTGCGAATTAAGACAATTTGAAGGAACAGAAGAACAAATAAATAGAACAGATAATGCTCTGAATATAAATATAAGATGAAAAGGAGAAAATTATCAAGAGCCAGAAATAAAGAGGTAAAAAAAATCTAGAGAAAATGACAACTGCTGAAGGTGACTGCAGCAAAGAAGATAGAGCTCGTAGAAAGAATTCCTAAAGAGGCAGCTCCAAAGCCCGGGGAAAGAACAGGTACCAGAAACTGTAATTCCAGGAACTTTCGTCAAATTAAAAAACTTAATCACAAATTGAAAGAGCCCACCTAGTACCTAAGAATACTGACCCCCCCCCCCTTAAGACAATTCTGGTAAAATGGCTAGGCTTTAAAAAATAGGAAAAGTATCCACTGAGCATCTAGGATTTTCCACTGAGCATCTAGGAATAATCTTCTTCCTCTTACATCACACATAAGAGAAGGAAAACTAGATCATCAATAGACAACAGTAACCTCCAGGAGAAAATGGAGTAGCCTAATTTGAGACACTCAAAAAGTTACTATATAGCAAAATGTTCAAAGGCAAAGGCCATGAGACCGCTGTCTTCATGTCATATGACACCACCACGTCTTCACATACTCTTCTTTCTGCCCGTGTCTCTGTCCAGCTTTCCTCTTCTTGTAAAGACACATCATACTGGATTAGGGACTACTCCAGTGACCTCTTTTTAACTTGATTAAAAGCAGAGATCATCTCACCAAATAAGGTCAAAATCTGACATATCGGGAATCTGAGGGAGACACAGCTCAACCCAAAACCATGGCTGAGAAGAGCAATGGCTGCTAAACTCACGGGAAAAAAGATGAACAGACATTGAGTGTGTATATTAGTCTTCCCCAAAAGATCGAATCTAAGGCAGCTGAAGGCCTTGGATCCGGCTGCCAGTGTACAGGAGAGAGAGGACAAAGGGACATGTCGAACTTCATCATGAGTTCATCCAGCGAAAATAAGCCACAGGTCAAATATCCCCGTGTCTTCAAATGATATTCTGTAAGGAAAAAGGGAAACAGTATGGCAGTTTCTCAGAAATTACCAAATACAGTGATCTTCATTTAGCAATCCATTTTCTGGGTACATATCCAACAGAATTGGAATTAGGGTCCCCTAGAGATACGCTCATAGGAGCGTATTCACAGTGCCCAAAAGGTAGAAGCAACTCAAGTGTCCATCAGTGAGTGAACTGCTACACAAAATGTGGCATACCCATACAACGAAATATTATTCAGCCTTCAAAAGGAATTCCAACACATGTTACAACACTATGAGCACATTTCACTAAATGAAAGAAGCTAGTCACAACAACGGTATGGTTCCAGTTATACAAAAAACACACAGCAGTTCACAGGAACAGAAAGTAGACTAGTAATCCCCAGCAGCTGGGGAGAGGAGGAAGGAAAGTTCATTCCTTAATAGGTACTGAGCTTCAACTCTGCAAGACGAAAAAAATTCTGGGTATCAGCTGCACAGCAGTATGAATGTACTTAATGTAACTGAACTGTCTTCTCAAAAATATTACGATAATACCTTTCATATGTATATTTGCCCACAATTAAAAATTCTTAAAATACATTTAAAAAACAAAAGGATGAAGAGAGAACCTGTAAGTCATAAAAGGCTTTAAAAAATACCAACTTCCAGATTAGACTGATGGTATAAATTACTTTTTCGTTCTATTACCCTATATGAAAAAATTCAACTGGGCATAGTGGCATACACTTGTAATCCCAGCACTTGCAAGTCGGAGGCAGAAGGATCACTGCAAGTTCAAGGTCAGCCTGAACTACATAATGAGACCCTGTATCAAAAAACAAAACAAAAAATTTCAACCTTAAAAATGTATTGGATGCTCTAAAATTAGATTTTGGTTTCCATTTTTTCCTTTTCTCATATTAATTCCATTCTCTTCTTTCCCCTACCCCTCCCACTTCCCCTTCCCCTTTGGACCTTTTCTTCCTATTTCACATTATCTATTATGCCTTTTGATCCTTATTTACACTTTCAGTTTCTCACACCAGAGAAACTATTCGGTATCTACACGTGTGTGTCCTGTTTATTTCACTTAGGCTGGTGTAGGGAGGGGTGGAGGGGTTGAAGGGAGGGCAGCGGAATGGGGGCGGAAAAATAAGAACCAAGGAAGATTATGTAAAGGTACAAATTTCCAGTGATGAATGTCACTATATTGTATACCTAAAATATACCAATAAAATTAATAAAAAACATACTTAAGGAAAAGTACTAAAAACAAAAAAAATAAAATTAGATTTTGGTGATTCAAACTTTGTAAATATACCAAAAACAAAATGAAACAAAACACTGGATTTTGTGCTTTGAAAGGGTGAATAATTTGGCGTGTGAATTATGTCACAATTAAGCTATTATCAAAAACAATAAAAATAAAAATGAAAGAGAAATCAACATTCTCCAAAGAGTAGAAACCAAAAATGTATAAGTAACAGATCTATTTTTAAAGACTGGCCAAAGGAAGTTGTTCAAACAAAAATAATTATAACAGAAGAAGAGGGCCCTCTTTCCACTCATGAGCTTCTTTAATCTGTGCTACAGTTTGGATCTAAATATCCCTGAAAGTGCATGTGTTGGGGGCCTGGTCCCCACGGAGGTAGTGGAGCCTTTGAGGGGCTCAGTCCAGTCCGAGGAGGAGACCTTCCAGTCCTCCACAGCACAGCCCCAAGCCCTGTTTCCTTCTTTGCTCCCTACCAATGTGGCAAGCAGTTTTGTTCTACACCATACTCCTGCCATGATGTGCTGCCTCTCCACAGGCTCCAAAGTAGCAACCAACCAACCACGGACTAACTCTTCCAAAACTGTGAGCCCAGATCTTTTTCTTTCTACAAGCTGATTCCCCCAGGTACTTGTGACAGTGATGGAAAGCTGTTTAATGCAGAAAATCTCATCTTAAGGTTGACGCAAAAGCAATAACGTCAATAAATATTGAGGAAATACTCATGGTAATTATATTAAAAAATAATGAGGATAAAGGGACCTAAATGGAAGTAAGAAGTGTTCCTACACTTTGCTCAAACTCAGACAGCATTAGGCTGTGAGAATACTTAAAACAGCCACACAAAAAAACTATACCAAGCAGTGTACATCTAACAAAAGACCTCTATCTAAAATATATGAAGAACCCTCAAAACTCAAAGGTACTTTAAAAAACAAGCATCTTAGAAAATGGGCAAAAGTTAAAAACAGATATTTCACCAACAAGAGATTCAGATGGTAAATTATTTTGAAAAATGTCTAACATTACTAGCTCATAGAAAAATGCAAAATAAAAACAGCGATTTACCACTACATACCTATAAGAATGGCTAAATAAAAAACAGTGAAAACTCCAAAATCTGGCAGGGAAGTGGAAAAGTTAGATCATTCAAACATTGCTAGTGGGAACATAAAGTGGTACAACCACAGGAAAACAGTTTGGCAGATGATCTACTACCCAGCCCAGCAATTGCAAGTAATTGATCCCAGGGAATAAAAACACATTTCTACACAGAAACTTGTACAGGAAGACTCATAGCAGCTTTCTTCAAAATAACACCAAACTGGAAATTCTCCAAATGTACAAATGGGTAAACCATTAAAGCAACTATGGCACATCCATACCGTGCAATATTAGTTGGCAATAAAAAGGAACAAACTACTGATTCATGCAATAACCCTAATGAACTCCAAAGAAATTACGCTGAGTGATAAAAGCCAGTCTCCAAAGGAAATACGCTGTAAGATTCCATTTATAGAAACTATTCATAGATACGCAGACATGGAGAACATCAGGGATGATGGAAGAGGGTTTGTTGCCTGTAGCTATAAAAGTGTAGCATGAGGGAGTTCTTTGGTGATGGGATGCTTAAATATCTTAACTGTTGTTTGGTGGTTACATTAAACTATACCTGCAATTGCTCGGAACTTCACACACACACAAATTAGAGTGTGTGTAACTGATGAAATCTGAGTAAGTTCTGTTGGTTATAAAAATGTCAGTTTCCTGGTTTTACTGGAGCTCTGCTGGATGTATGAAGGTGAAGGATATATGGAACTTCCCTGAGCATTTCTCTGCACTTTCCTGTGAATCTCAAATTATCTTTTAAAAAATTAAGACGAAGAAGAGTATACCAACTCACCTACAAAACATGTCAGCGATGACAATGCTCCCTTCAGATTTACAGTAATATTCTAAAGCAAGCCTGTTTGTCAGATTATGTTGCCAACGAGACTTTGTCACTGAGAGTGTGAAGTGGTCAGTGTGCTCCTTTCTGTAGCTTGCAGAGGTCAGAGCTGAAGCCAGGTCCCAGCTGTGCCACTTGGAGCTGTGTCTAGAAGGTGCTCATGAAGGCTCCACTTCCTCTGTCAGATGGGGTGAGGGGGGCTAAATGACATCTTGTGGGTGAGATCCTGGTAATGCGCCGGGCGCAAGAGGCCCCTCTCTGGGGAGGAGTGAGTGCCTGCAAACATTCAAGCTCCCAAGCTGAGAATCTTTAATACATTTCCCTGCCAGACCCTGGCTGTAAGACTTTAATTTTATTGTCTGTAGCACATGAGTAACAGGAGTATTTCTGACAATTCCCAACTCTAAAAGGACCTGAAGATTGAAAATGCCACATCCAATCACACCAAACAAACAAGAACACAGAACTAGGAAAGTATTCTTTAAAAATATAAACCTGTGAACGAACTACTGGAAGAAAAAATAACCCTAAACCAGTTACATTTAACAATGGTTACTCGACCAAGAAAAAGGTTGTAGAGCCAGGCAGCACTCCAGACCCAAGATGGTTCAAATGTCCACTTGCAACTTGGTGTTCTGTATTTATAACCAGGAGAGCTGGAAACGCTATGTAGAGATTACCTAATTGGTGCAGTTTGGTATTTGCTTTATGTGGTCATAATTTGGCAGCCTTCTGCCTGGCATTGGCTGAGAGGTGGCTGTTATGATTGGCTGAGACTCAGTTGCTTGGTTACCAGAATATACACTTAGGTTAGTTTATAACTTGCTTGCAGATCAAGCTGGGCCACAGTTGTAGGCTGCTTTGGGACAATATACAGAGGCTATATGCATGGAGGCTGCTTTGGGACAAATTTTATCTCTCAAATATTGGAGGCTAGTTTGGGCCAAATTTATTTCATTTTAACACAACTAAAAAATTCACACCCATTTTTATTCATTGAAAGTTTTGAGTCTGGCCTTACCCCCAGCACCCTGTAAACTTCCTCAGTATACCTAACACCCATACAGTGCCTTAGCAGTTTTCAACCATGGATTTCCACAAAGACCTCCTGATATCTGTATGTATGTAAATCCTCATCTTGTCCAGGAAGTGGTGAGAGTACCAATTTAAAGAAGACTCCACTCACTGCAATTTAGTAAGTAAACACTGTGTGTTGCAATTTCTATGATAACCACTAAAAGACCAATAAAAGAATGCAACCTTAACAAGCTAGTCAGGGAAGGATGGAAAATTAAATAACTTCATTTTTAAAAGACAAGGAAAAGCTATCAAAGATGAGTAGAGTTGTACCTAAAAGCTCTCGGGAGTCAAGGTGAAGACCCTACCACTGGCTAAAGGTCAAACGTTCCGAGCTTCAGTGAGGATAACTGCCATAATTTGAAATCTACTGAATATCTCTGAGCCCATATCTCTGAGTTCAAAATGGTAGATAAAAAAATGGAAGTAAGAATAAAAACCAAATTGATCACCTTTGGAAGGTGCTATGATTTGAATACAGTTTCTCCTCACCAAAACACATTCAGACTTCACATCCCAGGATGACAGTGTAGAGGGGCAGGGCCTGGTGGGAGGTGTAGGTCATGGGAATGGGCACTCATGGTGGATGGTGCCTTTCTCACAGGAATGGGTTAGCCATGACTTAACACCCACGCCAAGCAGAGATTGGCACCAGGCTCTTGGGATTCTCAGCCTTCAGAACTGGCAGCGAAAGCAAATCTCTTTGCTTCCTAAGTTACCCAGCCCTGGGTATTCTGTTATAGCACCAAAAAATAGACCAAGAACATAGGAATTAAATTCATCTCCTTCAAACCTGGCCAGTGCTTTTCCCTATGAGCTGCCCCTCTGGATAACCAAACTCAGGAAAGGTGGTATCTGTTTAAAGACGCTCTCCCCTTGAAAAGTGAAAAAGAAACGACAGGATTGGAATTCATTTAAAAATGCATTTTTTAAAAATCCTCACATCCAGAATCTATACCCCAGACCAAAAATTTGGATCTTCAGGAAGGGGGCCCTCCCAGCCATGTTTTAAAATGTTCTTGAGGTAGCATGAATGTTCAGTGAGAGCTGAAACCGCTGGGCGTCCCCTCCATTTTCTGTGACAGGATTCTCCTTCCAGCTACCTCAGCCACCCATCTGTTAGGTACCTGGGATCCCCTTCGGACCTCTCTCCTTATGAAAGACGCTTGGTCCTTCACAGCCAGCTCCAGGCCTCCTTCCTTCAGGAAGACTCCCTTGGTTTCCCACAGAATCGAACTGAGTGGATTTCATGGCTTTACTGAGCTATTACATACAATTTACAGTTCACCCACTGTAAGTATGGAACATTTTTAGGGAACATATTCAATTGCTCGGGTAACACACAGAGCACTTTTAGAACATGCGTCACCCTCAATGCTGGCTCCCTCCTGTTGTTTGTAGCCAATCCCAACTTACATACGTGAACCTAGGCAGCCACTCAGATGCCTTCTGTTCCTATAATTAGCCATTTTCTAGAAATGGCCTATAAGTGGAAATGTACAATATGTACATAGTCTTTTGGGTCTGGTTTCTTTCACTCAGCATAATGCTTCTGAGTGAACTGGGTAATTTTCAATGTACATGAGGATTTGGTATTTAAAAGGCATGCTTACTGAATCCATCAGTAAGCAAATGAATCATTTCTCATTGAGATTCACCAGCCCCCATTTATTTATTGCATAAGAATGGTGTTTGCTTCCTGGCTTCTCTTGTGCCCAGCTTGGCCCCAGAGTGGTCTGCAACTGTCCATGTAATGAGTTTGGCTTGCCTGGGGCCCAGCTCCTAGGGCCACAGTTTTCATTCCATCTTCATCCATGGCTATGGTTCCCCCCAAAGGTTCACGTGCTGGGAGCTTGGTCCCCAGTGTAGTGGAGTGAGGGTGACGAAACCTTCAGGAAGTGTGGTCTAGTGGAAAGTAAGGAGGTCACCAGACACTGTCCTCAGAGTGATGGATGTTGCTCTCACTGGAATGGGTCAGTTCTGGCTGGGGAGGGTTTTATAAGGCAAAGCCACTCCCTTCTGCATGTAGCCAGTTTCTTTTCCATGCCTCCACCCTGTTGTGATGTGGCCAGGAACCCTTGCCAGAATGGTGGCACCATGCTGTTTGAATCCTGCAGCCACCAGAATCATGAGCCAAAGAAATCTTTTTACTTTATAATTGAACCAGCTACAAGCTCTTTGTTACAGCAATGCAAAATAGACCAATACATCCATTTACATCACAAACCTTTCCAATACCTGAAGTCTCAATTCAAAACTTGTGAGACCAGAAGGCCTAGCAGAGAGCTAAGAATCCATCTGTATACCCGGCATCGCTGGGTGACTCCCTGCATTGTGTGTCCCACCAAGGGTTTCTAAGGCAGCCTGATGTCCGCTGCATATGAAAAGTCAACATGCTCTTAAGCCTAACTTGTCCTTATAACATGTCCCAGTTCCCCAAAACTGTAAGTTTCACAAAGACAGATGTCACCTGTAATTCTCTGTTGTATGCCCTGTGCCCCTGGGACATCAGTGGCAGTCCATGAAGACTGCTCAGTAAGGGGAAATACTAGCTAGGCAGAGTGGTGCAGGTCTGTAATCCCAGCACTCTGGGAGGCTGAGGCAGGAGGATCCGAAGTTCAACCCTGCCTGGACAACTTAGTGACTTAGTAAACCCTTAAAAGGGCTGGGAATGTAGCTCAATGTGAAGCCCCTGGATTCAATCTTCAGTACTGCCAAATAACTAAGTAGGAAAATATTAAAGCTGAAAGATAGTATGGATTTTATTAGTTTGCTTGGGCTGCTACAACAAAGTAAAATGAACTGGGTGGCTTAAATGACAGAAATTTAGTTTCTGTTAGTTCTAGAGGTCAGAAGTCTAAGACCAAGGAGTTCGCAGGTATGTTTTCTTCCGAGGTCTCTCTCCTAGCCTGCACCTGGCCATCTTCTCCTTGGACATGTGCTTGTGTCCTGACCTGCTCCTATTATAAGGACACCAGTCAGACTGCGTTAGGGTGCCTGATGATCTCATTTTAATTTAACCGCCTTTCTGAAGATCTGTCACCATACACAGTCACATTTTGGGGTACTAGGGGTTAGGACATCAACATATGAATTTTGGGAAAGCACAATTTAGCCCCTAACAGGGACTGATGATACCATTTTCTCTGCTTTCGTATATATGTAAGAAGTTCTAAAATGTAAAGCTAGTCTTAAAATTAAAAAAAGATTTGTTTAGTAAACAGTTACTAAGTGACCAAACCAGTGCTAAAAATATGACTGTAGCTAAGTGGACAAGTTCTTGGAAATTATCTGATATTAAAAGGGCATTATTGTAGGCAGAACAACATTGGGAGTAACTGCCTAAAAAACGACTCTCCTGCTCTGGGAGTATAATGCGGTCCACAGAGTCTGGGTTGTCGCCTAAAATTTAAATAGGCTCAGGATTTGAAAAGCACTGCAAAACACAGAGGCCATTAACCCCAGGCAGAGCGGCACCGTTCATGGTTTTCATCAGCTCCCAGCACCACCTGGGGCAGGCTTCGGGCAATCAGAAGAAAGAGCTACACACTAACAGCAAAATGAAGTCATTAACATCTGATAATTAAATCTTCAGTATGAGACTTTACCTCCAGAAAAATGCAGCTCATTCATCCAATCTGAAAATTGCTCTGCTACCTCTGAGGGGCTCACTATATTGTGATATTAAGAAGCATATGGACTTATCCTAAAACACTTTGTTTTCGTCTTATCTTTGCACTTAGAACGCTTTCCAGGTTCCTCCTGGATCCATCACGAGAGGCTAGACTGTGCTGCAGTAACGAACAGCTCCTAAATCGCAGTCTTTGCGTAGTCATGCCTTCCATTTTGCTGAGTCTACCTCATCCAGGGCAGAAGACAGCCACTTTGACATTAAGGCATCTCCTCCTCAACATGTGTACTCAGGAAGACAAGCTGTGGGAAGTCTTTTAGAGCTTCTGGCCTCATGTCACTCTGCTCACAATTTAGTGGCCAATCCAAGTCACATGATGAGATCTAACTGAGAAAGTGAGACATGCAGTCCTCATGTGCCCAGAAGGAACACTGGTACAAATGGGCCACTTCTGCAAAGATATCCAGGGCACGGAGCACATCCTTCAGGCACTCCCTCTCTGCTCCTCTGATCTGCAGGTGCAGGGCTGTGTCCCCAGAAACCCAAACCTGATCCACAGGAAACAGCACTGCCTTTATCTTCTCACGCAGCTCCCCAATAGCTTCCCAGCATGGCACCGTGCACCCTCGGGCAGCTGAGCAGGCCTCAGCTCTCACACAGGAGAACGTTCTGCACCCCAAACAAATCCATGAGGGGAAGCCACCTCATCCCAGTGAGTGGCCACTATCAAAATAACAATAATAATAATAAACAACACATGCTGTTGAAGATGTGGAAGAGCTGAAGCCCTGGTGCACTGTTGGTGGACTGTAAAGTGGTGCGGCTACTACAGAAAAGTTTGGTGCCCCTCAAAACTTAAAAATAGAGTTACCCTGCAATCCAGAAATCCCACTCCTGAAGACAAAGATATAGAACAGAACTGAAAGTCAGGACTCTGGTGCAGCCATGTTCATAGCAGCATTATTCACAGTAGCCCAAAGTCCACCGACAAATGTATAGATAACCAGACAGTGGAATATTACTCAGTCTTGACAGGAACAGAAACTCCGACACATGCTATAGCAGGGATGGACTTTAAGGACACTGTGACACAAGTCAGTCACAAAACCACAAATGCTACGTAATTCCACTTAGATGAGCAGTCACATTCACAGAGACAGAAAGTACAATCCTGGTTGCAGGAATTGGGAGGAGGAAGAGGGCAGAGCCAGTGCTTAAAGGGGATAGGAGTTTGGATGGGGAGATGTAAAAGGTCTGAAGGGATGGCGGTAATGTTCTCACAACAATGCAAATGTGAGTCATGTGA
This sequence comes from Heterocephalus glaber, assembly GCF_053883595.1. Taxonomy (NCBI): domain Eukaryota; kingdom Metazoa; phylum Chordata; class Mammalia; order Rodentia; family Bathyergidae; genus Heterocephalus; species Heterocephalus glaber. The sequence continues at coordinate 4,275,527 of NW_028258329.1, read as the reverse complement.
CTGAATGTATACTTGAAATGGGTGAGATGCTTAATTTTATGTCATACACACTTTATATGATTTTAAGTTAAAATTTTTAAGTTAAAAACATTTACAGTAGTTCTTATGACCTCCTGGATAAACTCTAAATGCCTACAATCATGATTTGAAGTCTTCCAAAGCCTGGCCACTATCTGCCTCCATTCACATTCAGACACTAGATATCCCCTGTACTGGGAAATGAACTCAAGGACTTCACAGTCACCTACGACTTCTTTCTATTTTTTTATTTTAAGACAGGGTCTCGCTAAGTCACTAAGTTGCCCAGGCTGGGCTCTACCCTGTGATCCTCCAGCCTCAGCGTCCCAGAGTGCTGGAGTTATAGGCATGCACCACCATGCCTGGCTCCTCCACACCTTTTGTCACACAGTTCCTCCTGCTTGGGACACCGTCCCGACCTGTCCTCCCTTCCTGCATCTACATCCAGCCTGCCTCCAGGTGCCCACAGCATTCCCGCTTTCTGAGACACCAAGATGTCTGGCCATGTAAACACCTTGTGTTCCTCCTTCGACCTCAAGTCACCAGAGGGCAGGCAGGGCTCTGCCCTGCCTCTGCTTCCCTAGTACCTTGCTTGGTAACGAGAATGTATCAACGTTTTGTCCCTAAAGATTCCCAACTTGATGATAAAAAATATACATCAGAGACCCACATCCTCAGACCAGAGCCATCCAGCTGGGATGAGCATGCAAACTCCTGGTCCTGTGAAGACCCAGGCTCTGAGTCCTCAGGGCCAGGTGGGACCCAGCACTGCACTCTCAGCTCCTGCCTGGCTGCTGCGTTACTGATCCAGGGCTGTGCAGGAGCAGCAAGAAGCTAAGAGACAGAAACAGCACCTCTGCCTCAGCACCAAAGTCCGTCCCAAACACACCAAGTGGGATGGGACAGTCCCCTGCCCAACACCACAGCTTGCCCTCGGGTTGCTCACACCCACCTGGGAGCAGGTTCAAAACCTCCCAACCCCACCTCACTGCCTTCCGGGACACTTGGGTAGCATTTCAGTGAACACTTTCTAATTCAAATCATTCATGTGCTCTGCAGATGGAACCAGCTTTTTATTTAACTTCATTGTTATCTACAGTTCAATCGATGACTATAAAACCAGCTTCTTAGACCCCCTTAGTTACCCAGAGGATATCCTATAAAAGATGCATTTCCCTGAATAGAGCAGGTGGGCAGCTACAGTCAAATGTCTTTAACAGAGCTGATGCTCCCCCGGGGTAATTTAAGTAAGCTGCAAGGGCACACGCATTGGAATTACCTATCATAGCCTACAAAGCTACAGGATGGGGATGGAGGAACAGGATGCCAGTCTTGGCTCTTTGGCAAATCCCTACTGTGACCTTAGCTAGATCTTACCTTAAGGCTCAGGTTTCTCATCTACACTACAATGAGTCCGGCCAGAGAAGCCTGGCTTGGACTGCTAGGCTCCTCAGGCAGATCATGAGTGAATTCACGGGGCAGCACCAGAATTCAAAAAGCAAAATAGAACCCTACACAGAATGCATCACCTCTATTGAATGTAAGGAACTGTTTCCTGAAACTTCTCATTGAGATCTATAGTGCATACATGTCTTAGGCAGTGAAGTAAATGTATTTTTTTACATATAAAATGTCTGGGAAAGACCTCCAATTCTGAGCTCCATTCAATGCAACAAATAAAGTCATGTGTCAACATCCTTGGGTCCCACATCTTCACATTCAACCAGTCCTGAGTCCGTACTGAACATGTACAGGTTTTTCTTCTTGTCATTATTTCCTAGACAAAACAGTACAGTGACTAGTCACATGGCATTTCCATTTGTATTGAGTACTATAAGGCATACAAAGATGATTGAGAATATACAAGAGGGGGCACATAGGTTCTATGCAAATACTGTGCCATTTTATATGAGACTTGAGCACCTGCAGATTTTGGTATCTACAGGAGAGTTTTGAAAACAATGTCCCCTGGATTCTGAGGACTGATGGTATTCACAGATGAGCATGAGGTCATCGGGAAGGTCCAGGGGCTCAATAACCATAGGGAGCCTACACCCCAATCCCTGTGGAGGACACCAAGCTCTCCGGACTGTACACATGCACACCACACTGGTGGTCATATGAGGGCTCTTCTTGGGTGAAATCCACAAGGCCAGCAGCCAAGTCATACACAGTTCCTGACGTCCCAAGAACACTGTGCAGACAAGTCACAAAATTACCAGACTGCTCAAGGACTAGGCTGAGGCAGATAAAGGGTCCAGAGCACAGAGTTTAAGGAGAACCTCACTCCCAAGCGTGGCCCTGCATCGGTACCAACCAACGTGTCTACAACAGGCACTTCCTTAATAGTGTGCCGGGCCCTGGAAACAAAACCAGGGCTGAATGAGGCTGTCCAAGTTTCTGCTTTGGAGGAAACAGAAAATAATCAGTAAGTCAGTTACAGAGTTAATGGACACTGTGGTTTGGGTCTGGATGTCCCCCCAAAGCCTCATGAGGTCAGAGGTGGCTGAATCTGGAGTGCGTGATGCTGGGATTAAGGGCGTGTGGTGACTAAATCAGTCCAGCAATTGGTTTGGCACCACCCCATCCCAGTAGCCTGGATACAATATAAGGGACAGAAAGGCTTATCTTCCCCTCCTTGTTGCTTTTGCTGTCTTCCTCTGGCATGAGCCGCTGCCCCTCTGCCATGTGCCACCCTGCCTTGGAGCCAGTCAGTTATGGACTGAAACCTCTATAAACTTTTCCTCCATTAACTTTAGGTGGTGAGTATTTTATCTCAGTGACAAGAAAAGTAACCAAGACAATGGAGAAGGTGGCAAGGGAGTGACCAGTGTGGGAGAGAGGTCAGCATCAAATGGGCCAGTATGCAGAAGCCCGTGGAGAGGGGAATGCTAGAACCAGCACTCGAAGGTGATAAAGTTAACGAGCACAATCCCCGAAGCGCAGTTTCAGGAAATAAAGCCAGAGAGGGAAGAGTTGAGACGGGAGCTCTAGAATTTGCTCCAAGTGAGACAGGGGTACTAGAGCTCTGGACCAAGGTCGTCACGATGTCATCTAAGTGGTGAAGTGATAACCCAGTTCCTGTATAGACACAGGCCTGGGTGGGGGGCTGTGGAAAGAGAACGGACACAGGAAGCCTGCTAGGAGGCTGGGGTAACAACTCGGGGCAATAACAGGGCCACACTATACAGGGATAATGCAGTTTGGGGTGAGAAAAAGAGAAGCCAAGGCTGACTCCAAGTATACATGGCCCAAGCATCTGAAGACGGAGTAGTCACTTATGGAGAGAAAAGACTAGCACTGGGAGGGACGGCAGCTGAGAGCTTGGCACCTGGGGGACTGCGACACACACTAGGCCCGAGAAGAGGCCTCGTGTGGGCAACGGATGTGCAAGTCTGGAGTTCAGCACAGGGTCTGAGCTAGCACATACACGTGGGCTGCGTCGGCATGCAGATGGTCGCGGGATGCAGCCGACATACCCAACAGAGCACCAGAGTGGGCGAGGACTGAGGCACGGAGAGGTCCGCAGAGGGGGCGTGGGGACGCTGCCATCACAGGTCAGGAAGCAACGCAGGCTTGGGGGCCCTGGAAGCCAAGGCGAGGAGAGCACAGGGGTCCCAGATGCTGCCGGTGAGAGGGTGCAAGGAGGACTGGCGCTGACCCCGGGGCCTGGGGACACGGGGGTGGTAGCGGCCCTGACGGGACAGCTCTGGTGTCAAGAGCGTGAGGGCAAGGGCTGAGAGTCTGCCTCGAGTGGGTGTAAGAGAAGCGGGAGGGCAGATGGCACAGACGGCTCCTTCCAGAAGTTCCACGGCAAAACACAGCAGGAAAATAGGACAGTACAGGGAGGAGGAAGTGGGCACACAGACTTTTTGCTCTTTTCTAAGATGGGAGAGAAAAGCAGCTGTTCCGTACGCAGGAATGATCCAAGAGACAGCAGGAAGTGGTGATGTGGGGCAAAACGTTGCTAGGGTGACATCTGGTGCCAATAGGGAGGGGGTGACGGGAGCAGATGCATTATTTCCAGCCTCAGGAGGAGAGTGAAGGGTGTGGTACGACACAGATCCCAGCAGGGAGGGACAAGGGTGTGGGAGTCTGAGCCAGCTACATGAGTTCTCTTTTCATCAAAAATCCCGGAGCCTGCAGAACCTGGCAGACCAGCATCCCAGGCAAAGGGAGACACGGGGACTTTGGCCCCAAGGGACCAGCAGGGTCACAGAGTGACCAAGGAGACTCATCTATTCTCCTCTGAAAAGCATGGACTTTGGCTCTGAAGATACAGCTGTCAGCCGAGTTTTATCAGACGCTTGAAGTCAGCAATAATTGCATCATTTCTGGAAGTTATCAGTTTGTCAGTACAGTGGAAATAGTGACTATTGCTTTTTTCAGAACTTCTCAGAAGGTAAATGTATATTTAAAAAAAAAGTTCTCAGGAGAGGAAAATTCAAGTAGCAAGAAGACAGTAAAGTATCATTTCATACAGTTTCACAACATGCAGAATATGAGCTATGTCACTGAGGCATATGCAGAGCATAAAAATAAAAATATGTCCCCAGGTGATAAACAGTAACTTCAATTAGTGGGAATTATAGGGGAGGAGGGACGGCGTTTTCATGGAGAGTTAAACTGCATTTGCAGATGTCTTATTTTTAAACCTGCTGATAGGTACCCAGACGTTCCTCTTATTATTTTCTATATTTTTTGTATACCTGGAAAATACTCTTTCAGCTTTCTAAGTCTTCTGTACACACCTTTCACAGACTCTGTCCAAATTTCCTACCCTAGGACACACAGATATGGCACCCATGAGTGATTAGGAAGCTAAGTCTAGATCTTGGCTATCAGATGGGGCTATGAATTCATAAGGCAAGGTGAGAGAGACGTATGTGTAAATGGGCTGCTGTGCACACGTGTATTTCCTAGCCCTGTGGGGGGATCGCTGAGAACCAGTGGTACTTCTGTAGCTACAAACACTCTCAGCACATAGGCATTGGTTTCTAAATCCCATCCTCCATTAAAAGAAAAAATGGCTGATTCTAGAAATGGGGTAGAGAATATACAAAAAAGAAAGGAAGGGATCGCTCAAAAAAATGAAAAGTAAGAGTTTATTAAAACAATCCAGGAGGTAACCTGAAAGAATTTGCAATGGTCAAAGCTTTTGAACAACTCGAGTTTAGGACAGTGTAGTGGCCCCTAGGGATCATGGGAGACTGGTTTAGGATCTTCCTAGATACAAAATCCAAAGATGCTCAAGTCCCTCATATGAAATGCTGTGATGTTTGCACAGAGCCTACATATATCTTTCATATACCTTAAATCATCTTTAAATGGTTTCTAATACAATGTAAATGCTATTTAAATAATTCTTATACTATATTGTTTAAGTAATAATGACAAGAAAAATATCTGTACATGTTCGATACAGATGTGATTTTTTTCCCAAATATTGTCAGTCCACAGTTGGTTGAATTTGCAGATGTGAGGCTTGTGGATACAGATGACTGACTGTGCTGCGAAATATGAAACAAAATATCCATGAGTCCATACTGATTTTTTGAATGAATGAATAAATAAAGAGAAGACAAGTCTCTCACACAATAAAATACCAAATAATTTATACGCATAATCTCCCTATAATTCCCTACTCCTTACATGTGGGCTATGGCTTGCAGTTTCCTTCTAAAGGCTACTCTGGAAAAGCAAGTAGGGTAATTTTACAATGAACAACTGGCAAATACTACATCAGTCAGGTGATCAAGTATAAGGTCAACAGTGATAAATCGTCAACAGCATGCAAAGTTATGTAAAATGATTGTTGAAAAATGGCACTTCACTTCCATGGGTCTCCTCCAAAAACCCACAGTCCCAGTCTAACCACAAGGAAAACAGAGTAAATTCACATTGAGAGACATTATACAAAATACCAGCCCCTACTCCTCAAACTGCCCATCTCATCACAAACTGTCCCAGACCAGAAGAGGCCCAGGAGATGTGGTGACTAAATGTAACACAGTAGCCTGGCTGGGCCCCGGGGACAGAAAAAGAACATTAGGTAAAACTAAGAAGGAAGAACAAGCGTTGGAGTTCAGTGCATAGTAAGGTACCGGTGTTGATGCTACAGCTGCACCAAATGCACCGTTGTGATGTCACATGCTAAGGAGAGAGGGGACTGGGTGAGTGGAATATGCAAATTCCCTAGGCTCTCTTTCCAACTTTGCTACAAAGCCAAAACTGTTCTAAAATTGAAAGTTTATTAATAGCAACAACCACCAAACTGATGGGATGCCCTCAGGGAGCACGTATCTCTCTGGGATCAAAAGGGACTGGCTGGTGGAGACAGCTGTCTAGCACCCTGGAAACCCCCGAGACTTTGGCGGACTCTCAGGGTTTCTGCCCAGGTGCCTCCAATGCATGGTCTTCTCGGGGCTCTACTCCTTGTAACATCCCCCTGCTGGATGCACACACTGTCCACACACATGCGCACGACACGCACGCTACAGCCACTGTGTGGGGACTCTTCTGACTGTTTCAGCAGCACAGCAGTTTGTAGCACAGCAGGGCCAATGACCACAGCTGAACAGGCAGATGACCTCTCCACCCCGCCATGCAGCTCAGCCATCCTCTCTTTCCTCCTTTCTCACTCTGTTCTCATGTGAACAAGAAACAACACAAGCCAAACCAGAGCAGAACCCTTCCCCGTCTCAGGCAGAGCCTTTCAGCTCTGACTGCCCCAGGCAGCGCCCGCTCTGCAGCCTGAGCGCCCTCTTCCTGAGAGCCTTCATGGGCCTACCCGCTTCTCGGCCACCAACACCTACTGAGCAGCCACTCTGTCCCTGGCACTTGCATGAGGCACGAGGGACACCTGGATGCCCCCGCCGTTTAGCTTATTCCTGGAGCCAAATGCATCCTCCATCTGTCTGCAGTGAACACTTTAAAGCCCTGACACCCAAGACTGCAGGACACAGGCTGTACTGGGTTTATTGTATTCCACCTAGAGCAGACCGGATACAGTAGGACCACAAACCGCTGGCACAGGAAGCGTGAGAAAGAAAATAAAAGAAGAAAAAAGAAATTGTTACATGTCACTGGGTACAGACAGACAAAGGAGCTGCTGGAACACAGAGAATCCAGCAGACCTCTGACAGCTCAGTGAGGCAGCAGGGAATTCCAGCACCCTCAGTTTCCCCTTTAAACATTCTGAAGTCACACGAGGCAGGAAGCTGGAAAGGTAAGCAGAAACTCAAAGGAAGAGTGGACTTTTCTCAGTCCACAATTTAAAAGAAAATCAGATTTCATCACTGGTCAAATGGAACAGGGATACGAGGTAAGAGGAAGCAGCCATTATAACAGAGAAAAGAAAAGTGCACATCTGAATAGCCAGCAAAACAGGAAGTGCGCTGGCCGGGGCCCAAATGCCAGTTCCCCTCTTAGGAGCCAGTTCCCTGGCAAAGCCCAGAGCCTCTGTGAACGCCAGGCTCCTCCCCTATATAAACCAATCCAATTTCCATGCTCTTCTGAAAACTGAATAAAACCACATACATAAACCACACACACACAGACAGACACACACACAGACACACACAGAGTAAAACTCCACATGTGGAAATAACAGTCCATGTCATCAGCTCGCTCGGTGATGCCAGGACCCAGACTCCTATGTCCCTTTTGCAAACTGTACTTACCCTGAAAGGCAGACAGCAGAGAAACAACTTGCATCTGACTCTCATTATGTTAATTATCCCTTTGGTTTGTAAGTGTTCCTTGAAAGACTGCTTTATTTATAAACAAGTGGCATGACAGCAAATCTTGAAGCAGAGCCGTCAGTCAGCATTGAAAGTTTCCACTCCTAACATTAGCAATTTAGAGGAGAAATCAGAAATGGGCCAGTATAGTGTCCCGGTGTTGAATAATAAGGTGAGCAAGCTCGCAGTGAAGTTAACTAGATGGATTTAATCTCTGGAAGTGCTTTCTGCAGGCAAAAACAGCTCTGGCTTTAAGACTCGTTGCTATGATGACACAGAGCAAGGGACTCTGGTCCCCAGAAGGCTATGCAGCCAGACTTTCCTCCTGACAGAGCAGGACAGGCTGCCAGACATCTTGTGCCCTGGGCCACACGGGAGGCTGCTCGGAAAAAAATGAAGAAACCTGCAGAAGCCAGGCCTGGGGTGGCTCCCTTGTCCCCAGGCCTGCCAGACAACTCAAGGAACCCAGGGCTGAGGCCCAGCAGGAGAGGAGAGGTTGGCAGTGACTCTGCCCCCTGATGGCTCTGGCTCCGGCAGATGCAGGGACAAGACACTGTCTCCCAAGGGCCCTCCAGCCTCTCTGCCCACCTGGACCCATAACAGGCCATGCATGCAGGGCAGACAGTCGATGTGGCCAGCATGCAGCCGCAACGCATGTCCACAAGGCCCCGGAAGACAGCAGCCCCCAGTGCTGGTTCCCACACAACCACTGCCGAGCCTGGTTTGGCCCTGCCCATCCCACCCCAAGGAGCTGCACCCAAGTGACCAGGTGTGTCCTACTAACTCCCGGTGTTTGTCATTCCAGAAGAGCAGAAGGCAGAAAATGCACTCCCAAGAAGTGTGAATGTCACAGCAGGAAAAAGAACAGCACATCCCCCCAATGAGCTCCTGCTACTTGCAGAAGGAGGGACCACGCTGCAGGACCAGAGCAGCTCCAGAGCCTGGCAATGCTCATCCTGAGGCCACCCTGAGGCTTGGTCACTGCAGCTTGGGGCCAGTGTGCTGCAGCTGCTGTGGTGAATCCCCGTCCGCTGAATGATTTACGACAACAAATGTTTACAGCTCACAGTTCTGTAGCTGAGAAATTCGACACAGGGCCCCAGTGTGCGTGTGTCCCGCCGAGCTCGTGTGTTAGGAACCCGGCTGTCCGTGCGGCAGTGATGCAAGACGGGGTCCTGAAGAGATGGTTAGGCCAAGAGGACTCTGCTCTGGGGGGGTGTCTGGTAAAAGGATGCATTTGGCTGCTCCCCTCCTTTCATTCCAGCCTTGCTCTCTGCTGTCAAGACGGGATGATGCAGGAGGAAGGTCCTCAGCACCTTGACAGTGGACCTCCCGAGACTCCACAACTACAGCAAATGCAATTCTGCTCTTTGCGAATTCACGAGCCCACGGGGTGCTGTTACAGCAGCACACGATGCACTGAGACAGCTGGGCTCACTGGGCCAAGTCTAGGGGTCAGACGGGCTGCTCCCCTGGAAGGCTCTCGGAGAGCTTCTGTGCTGGTGCCTGTGCAGCTCCTAGTGGCCCCTGCATCCCTCAGCCCCTGGCCCCTTCCTCCTCTATCTTCTCTGACCCTACTCCTCCCGTGTCCCTCGGAGGAGGGCCACTCTTGCTACAGTCTGGACCTGGAAGGTCCCCAGGTGCTGCTACTGAGAGGTCAGCGAGCCACAAGGCGGTGGGGCCCAGGGGCTCTGGGGTCACTAGCAGTGTGGCCTCGAAGGGATCATTGCAGTCCAACCCTCCAACACTGTGAGCCAAAGCAAATCTCTCTTCTTTTTAAACTGATTACCTCAGGTCATTTTTTACGGTAAACACAAATCTGACTACCCATCACGAGCACATGGGCCCACCTGGATAATTCAGGATCACTTCTCCGCCTTGAGATCCTTAACTTCCTCACTACTGCATAGTCCCCTCTGCCTCCGGAAGGAACAAATTCACACACTCCAGAGATGAGAGGACAGGTGTCTTTCGGACTATTTTCTTGCCTACCACCATCTCTGAATCCCATACAGTCATCACTTGGTATCCTTGAAAGTGTCATCCCAGGACCCCGTGGATACTAAACCCTGAGGCTGCTCAAGCCCCCATACAAAATGGTGCAGCCTTTACACAGAGCCTAGCACATCTTCCGTGTTCTTTAGTCATCTCGAAATGACTTGTAATACCTGCTACAATGCAAATGCTAAACAACAGTGGCTACCTGATACAGTGTAAATGCTATAAAAACTGTGGCTTGCTGTATTGGTTAGGGAATACAGACAAGAAGAAAAATCTGCACATGTTCTGTACAAATGCAGTATTTTTCCAAATATTTTCAATCCACAGTTGGTTGAATCTGCTAATATGGAGGATCGGTTGTACTTTTAAAATCGAAACCTGTCAACAAAATCAAGATCTAAATTGAGACAATTCTTTAAAAGCAAAACTCATGAAGTAGAAACAGAAGCATGGAGAGTCTAACTGTGCTACACACACACACACACACACACACACACACACACACACGCATAACAGCAATGAGTTTGTTATCCATCAGTTTCAACCAATCACACCAACCAGGAACACAAACACCCGAACGAACGATCCTGTTAGGCGCAAGTCCCTCACACTGCAGGCCCAGCGTTCTTCCCTTCGTCTCACTGCTATTGAGATGCCTGCAAATCCAGTATTCCTTTGGAGAACGTGTTTCCCTCCTTCAGTTTCCATGGGGCACTTGCAGCAAAAGCCAACAAGCAGGGGTCACTACTTTGAGATCTGTTAAAGTGTCCAACAGCCCTGACATGCACTGAAAACTCCCCTTCTTCCTTATGGTGATGTGAAGTTTTCATATCAAACTCCCAAACCATTAACGCTAACGAAGCAGTCCTGACAATATCGCTCAGATTGGTTATTTCAGGCACCTTTGAAAGCCGCATGGCCTTAAATGTGAACAACTGGCAGCACCCAAGGTCACCTGGGATGCTCTGGGTGACTGTATGCATTGCTTTCAACTCTGACTTGCTCGGCATCATGTGAAACACTTCTGCTGTCCTGGACCCTTCCCCAGTCCTTTCCATTCCACATCAAACACTTGCAGCAAGGTCTCAGCAGTCACAGCAGGGCTGGCTCCAAGGTGCCATGTGGCTCCGTGCACTCCCGCCTTCACCTCCTCATGGCTCTGTGTGCTTGGAAGGCCTCAGGTTCCCCAAGACGCCAGTAAAGAACCAGGGCAGAACCACCCTCAGGGCCCAGTGTGTCTGCGAGCCGAGGCGGGAAGGCCGTGGAGCCCAGCGTTGCTGCCCACTGCCCCTTACTTGCCCTTCCAGGTGCCGCCAGATGCCCCTGCTAGCATTGAGGAAACTGAGGCCCACAGAGAAGGAAGTTGCTGGGGCTACGCCTGTGGCAGCAGGCCACTGGGATAACAAAGGCCCAGCCAGGCAGGCCCAAGCCTGGATTCACCCCCTCCCTGGAGGGAAGTCAGTGGGAAGAAGGGGCAGCCACTTGTCACGCAGACGGGTCCTTCCAGTCTGCGTACCTATGGCAGTGTCTCCATCAGATGGTCCCACTGGACTGAGGGTGGACCACAGGTCACTGATGGGAGAAGGGGCAGCATTTAGTCCCCGGGCCTGACTCACCGCAGGAGAAGGGGACGTGCGGCTACGGCCATGAGGGGGAACATCAGGAGAAGCATGGACCAAGTGACCGTCAGGAGAAGCATGGACCACTGAGCTCAGGCTCAACGTGGCAGGCAACAAACAGCACCGAGTCCTCCCCTGGGAACAGAAAAATGACAGCAACAACCTTGTTTGGGTTCCTCCCACTGATCCCTCACCAGAAAGGCTGAAGGTGTTAGGATGCAAACAGCAAACTTTTCCTGAGCTCCCCAGGGCACCGGCTTCATATGCAGGCCTGCTTTTCTCCCATCTCATTGTCTCCCTGTTCTACAGACAGACATAGCTCAGCTGTGGAGTCACTCGGCACCATACAGCCAGCAGCCACTGCTAGGGTTCAAGTCCAGTCTTCAGAGCCCTGCCCTAACCACTGCACCATACTGCTTCTCACTGTGACAACTGTAAACACGACAGCACAGCCAAATGCCACCTGTCGAATCAGTGTTTCCTGCCTAACTCCACAATTTCAACCTTCCGCGGTCATGTCTGTGCAGGCCCCACTTCCCAAGGGCGAGAGGAGCAGAACCCTGACCCAGAGCCCTGCCCCTGCAGACACAGGCACAAAGGGGCCCCAGTGGCCGCGCTGACCTTGAACTGCAGCCTAGAAACCTCTGCCCACCTCCTCTCCCTGGAGCTCTGCCTTCCTCGCCCCCAGTCCCAGTCCCGCCTTGGCTCTGCTTCCCAGAGGACCAGGCTAACACAGCTCCTTCCCAGTGAGGACAGAGTAACGGCACAGCCAGCAGGAGGATGCCAGAGCCGCCCTGCACAGCCCAGAGCCCAAGACAACAAATCCATCTGTGGGTAGGGGGGTTTAAGACAGAGAACACCAGGCCCCATGCGGGAAGGGCCATGGGACACAGCAACAGGACAACTCGCATGCTGTAATAAGGGCTGCTGCTCTCCCTCATGACACTTCGCAAATGCCCGTTTTGAGTTTCAACCCCTGCTTCCGTGGTCACTGTCTCCTTCAGCTTTTTTAGTATTAAAATAACCCAAATTTTAAAAAGAAAAACATAAAGCAAATGTTTAGGTTAGTAAATGATTATTAAGGATCCTGAACCTTCCAGACAAGGCAGGGGAAAGACTGGGGCAGCCACCCAGCCCTGAGACCCAGAGTCCCCGGGTACCCATGACAGCGGGGTAATCAGCCCCATCCTGCTTTCAGGTTTCACATCCCGTGCACATCTGAGAACACACAGGTCCCCTTGGATCTATGCATTATGCTTCCACCTCTCTTTGTCCCCTGGCTATTCATTCATTGAAGAAATGAATAATTAGTCCCAGAGTGATTCCCACAGCTATGGTCTCTGTAGCCAAACACCATCAATCTGTCCTTGGTGTTCCTGAAGACTGGTGTGGATGGATAGATGGATGGGTGAGTGGATGGGTGGGTGAGTGGACAGTTGGAAGAATGGATGGACGGATGGATGCATGAGTGGATGGATGAGTGGATGGATGGATGGATGGATGGACAGATGGGTGGGTGGGTGGATGGGTGGATGGGTGTGGATGGGTGGATGGGTGGGTGGATGGATGGACGGATGGATCTGGATGCTGAATCTTGGAGCAGAGCCCTCCCTGAGTGCCTCTCCCTGCTTCCTGTGAGGTCAGTAGGCCCGAGAACCAGCTCCACCCCAGGCTGGTTAATTCTTGCACATATGTGCTGGGTTCCTCCACAAGCAGAATGTCCCCTCCCTGGCCATCAGCGACCATGCTGCAGCTGCCTAGGAAACTCAGGATGCATTTCAGTCTTTCCCTTTCATTACTAGTGTTCAAAATGCATAGAGATTTCCTAGCATTCTCCAAGGGGGCCGACTGGGTTTGTTGCTGTCTGTCCTCTTGGTATCATGGGCTTAGGTGCGATGGATGCGTCCCAACCCTGTGGTTGAGACTCTTACTGATGTTCAAATGCCCCGTCTTTGGCCTCCCCTCACCACCCTCGTAGCCCCAAATGACTCTTTGGGTGTTGCTACGACAAAGCATTCCGGGGACAACCTGTACATTTCCTGCCCCTGCCTTGAAACTGGTCACTTGTCCTAACTGCCCTGGTTTCAGCAGAAAAATTAATTCCAAGAGCCAGTGGGAGCCCAGCAGCTGCCTTGGGTCAGCCCCGTTTCAGGCCTCTCCAGGGAGCACTGCTCACCAGAGTCCCTGCTGATCCCCGTCAGCTGAGTTCAGGGTTCCAGGGTCTCTTAGCCGCACACATCTTTCCTCATCAGCTCTTTTCTCCTTCCACAGAAAACCCTGGTCATGATCCTCAGATTCAGATCACATAATTATTCCCTTGCTTCGTTATCTCACATTGGGAGTAGCCACGCTAACACCGGTGCCACAATGGGACTCTAGAAAATGATGCGAAATGCCTTACCTACACTGTCTCCTGCTCTCCCCCACCTTCCCAGTTCTAAGAAAGGAGCTGGAGCTCACAGCCATTTCTACCGCACTCACCTCTTCCCTCTGTTCATCTTCATTCCTCGCACACCTATGGACTGCAGGCTTCCTCCCTCTGTTGCTCACTGTCTTGCCGGCTGCCTACTTGTTGGTCACTCATTGTCTGGTACTGTGGTTCCCAAAGTGTTCACTGAGGCACCCTGGGAGCACCCCCCAGGGCATGTGATGCGAGAGTATGGGGCTTCTGAGGGGCCACAGGAGTGCTAGGCATTGCCCACCCTGCGGGCACCAGGCCCTGGGAGCACCTGGCTTCTGCCTTAGACCACACCACACCAATTCGAGGACAGCTTGTGATTTTGCAATTAAAAGCAAATCCCTAAGCCCTTCACACCCATTAAGGTGGTGACTCTAGAAAAAGGAAAGAATGAAAAAGAAAACAAATGAAGGAGGAAACGAAGGAAGGATTCAGAGAAGAAAGGAGGAGGAGAGGGAAAGGAGGGGGAAAAAAGAAAGAGGAAAAGGATTGGGAGGAGAAAAGGGGAAGAGAGAAGGGGGAAGAGGAGGAGGGAGAAAGAGGAGGGGAGGAAGAGAAAGAAGAAAGAGAAAGGGATGGAGGAGGAGGAGAAAAGAAGAGGAGGAGAAGAAAGGGAGAGAAAAAGGGAGGGAGGGGAGCGCAGAGAGAAAGAAGAGGAAGAGGAGGATGAGGAAACAGGGAAGGAGAAGGAAGAGAACCTATGCACTGCTGGTGGGAAGGTAAAACGGTGCCTCACTGCGCAAAACGGTACGGTGGCTCCTCAAAGATTTACAAATACAATTTCCACATGATTCGGCAATCCCACTTCTAAATATTTATTCAGAAGAATGAAAAGCAGGGTCTCAAAGGAATATTTGTATACCTGTATCCATGGCAGCATCATTAACAAGAGCTGAAAGATGGAAGTGGCCTATGTGCCCATAATAAATGAATAAACAAAATGTAGTCTAGCACAGTGGAATATTATGCAGCCTTAAAAAGGAAGACAATTCTGTCTTTCACCACGGAGAACATTACTCTAAGTGATGTGATCCAGTCGCTAAAAAGTAAAAGCTGTGGGATTCTCACAAATGTGAGGCTCCTATAGTCATCATGTTCATAGACAGAAAGTAGGATTGGGGCTTCCAGGGGACAGGAGAGGGGGATGGAGAGTTAGTGTCACGTGGGTACAGAGTTTCAGCTTGGGAGGATGAAAGGGTTCTGAAGCCTGATGGCGGTGACAGTTGTACAACACTGTGAATATACGTAATGCTACGGAAATGTGCACTTAAAAACGGTCCTGATGGTAAATTCTGTGACACGTGTGCTTTACCACATTTAAAAACTGTTTAAGGAGCAAGTCCCACGGTGAACAGAAACGGGAGGGGGCTCCAGGCTCCAGGTTCACCACAGGCACAGGCCCCTTAGTAAGAAATCGTGGTCACGGGTGAGGTCAGTGTGTTTCCACTCAGGACTGTTATCCTTCAAGCGGCTTCCGTGTTGCCGGAACATAAGCACTGTGCAGTTCAGACCCAGCTCCTTAGCACAGCGAGGGCGCGGCCTGGAGACACATTTCACGGCGCATCGAAGAGGGTGCCGGGAGCCTCTGATCCGATGGACCCTAAGGGCTCTGGTTGCTCCCTGTGCTTGCTGGCTTTAGGACACCGTGGCAGAGAGCCCACGGGAGTGGGGCTGAGGGCATCAGGCCCCACGCCCCCACCCACACGGGGGGATCCGGGACCCTGGGAGTGGAAGCAGCGGCCCCCAGGAGGTCCCTCCTCCCCGGCCTTCAGAGTTCGGGAGTGGACGGAGCCTGCCCAGCCTCCAGGACAGCCCTGTCCTCTCACCCTGCCAAGAGGTGGCAGAGGCCAAGCATGCTCTGCAGCGTGCGAATTCAGCCGTGGCCAAGTGCCACAAAGGTGTGTGCCTCAGAGGCCCTGCCCCCGAGCACGGACCCCAGTGCTTCCTCGCAGGCGCCCTTTCCTCCTCCCGGGCGAGCAGGGCAAAGAGCCCCGCCCCCACGGACCTCGGAGGAGGCAGGCGGGGCCTCGCCCGTCTCGGATCCCTGCACCTCTTCTGATGCGCTCCTGGCAGCGGGCAGCTCCCTGGTGACACACCCTGGGTGAGGGCTCGGGTGGCCTCGGGGTCTGTGCTGGGCACGTGACAGATAACAGAGGTGCACTGTTCTGGAAGGACAGGCTGGACGATCTGAACTGCTTTCTCTTTCTGCATAAATATATTTGTGAGATGCACACTTCTATTACACCCATTTCACAGACTAGAGGGAGGGGGGCTGAGACTCAGAGAGGCATGGCACTCTCGGAGGACGCTGCCATGGGTGAGAAGACGGGTCACAGTAGACTCTGCCTCCAACCCTGGTCCCCTGCTGCTCTCACAGGCCCGGACACCCAGCCTCCACCAGCTCTCTCCTGGCATCACGGACGCCTTCAGCTTCAGCCTTCCAGGCGCCTCCTCGGTGCAACCCTTCAATTTCCCTGCATGGAGGTGGGACGGCCCATCAGACAGGAAGTCTGGGGCCTCTGGCGACACTGCCCATCACCAGCCAAATCTCCGCGTCCTTGCTCCCCTCCGAGGAACAGGGCCACCAAGAGGACCAAATGACCACCAATCGGCTACCCACATGTGCCTAGCCATGGAGACTCATCTTGCAAGCGGATCTATCAGTACCGGGAGGCCACAACGCCCTCTAAGACGCAGACCTCCTGCTGACCTGGAGGGACACTGGCCAGGCCCCCAGGCTCTGCACACGCTTGGGCCTGGGGCTCTGCCCTGGTGTGCAAGGTTACCTCAGCTGCCCCATGCTTCCCACCCTGGGAGGAGGTAACCGTAAGGCCAGCACAGGCCTGGTCTGGCAGCTCACAGGACAGCTGGCTGGGGACCGGGCACCCATGGCCTTCACTTGGAATGTCTTGCTCGGAAACTAAAATGTGCAAGGAAAGCTACCAGAAAGGGAGCCAAGTAGCAAAGCTGGAGGAGCAACTGCAAAATGATTGTGTGGTCCACGTGAACACACGCAGGGCCACTGCTAACCCTCCAAAGGCCACCACCCTTGTTATGGAGGACACTAGCATTATCACCTTTTTCTAGGATCCCTGCAAAACAAACGCTGTGCCTACTCTGACCTAGATTGAAAACCTCTCTAGTGGGGAAAAAAATCTTTCCAGGGGGCTAAAAAATTTCATTCCTCTACAAGCAATCAAATGAACATGCAAGAAAACAAAATCAAGATTTCAAAAATGGATGGAAATGCACACTCTCCTCTTTACCCTCCGGTGTGGGAACAGACAGGGGCTTCTGCCTAATCCTGAATTCTGCTTAAAAGAGATGTGCTCTGCATGGATAACTGATTGTTACAGAATTTGAACTAAAAGAGTCTAAAGTAAGCTAGATGGAAATTAACCCTTTTTTTCTTGGACCATTAGAGAGCCCTAGTTAGGAACAAGCTGGTGCCTCCCTTCCTGACCTCGGCCCATGCAAGCTGACGCTTCCTGGAGTCCACCCGGGGCTGGACACACTGCGGAGATGGAAGCGAAGCCCTGGCTTGCTCCACTGCAGCCCCACCATGCTCTCCAGCTAGAGCCCTGCTCTGTGAAGATCTATGAGCAACCTTGAGCACCCGTCCCAGCCCATTTCCTCTTGCTGTTAGGAAATACCGGTACTGGATAACTGGCGAAGAACAGAGGTGTGCGTGGCTCATGGCTCTGGAGAACAGGAGGCCCGAGAGAGAGCACAGACTGGCCTCCGGTGAGGGCCTCTGGTGGCATCATAGCAGGGCAGCGGGCACACAGAGGTGAGAAAGCCTGGGGACGATGCAGACCCCACCATTGTGACCTCATCTAAACCCAGTCACGCCCACCACCCAGAGCCTCATCCCCAGGTACCATCAGTATGTGACCTGGGGGATTAACGTCCCACCACATGAACCTCTGGGGACACATCCACAAAGCAGCAGCAGGCCCCTGCCAGCCTCTGCTTCCCAGTGACCCCTCGTCCTCACCCCTGCAAGGCCTCTGCCCATGCCAGGGAACCTCCCAGCAGTTCATGGCTTCACACATCAGGTCCCCCGGGCAGTGGCCCTCAGGGACATTAAAAGCCCCCTGCCTGGACACCAAGTTGCAGGTTCCAACTCCCCAACTGTACAGGTTACATGCTATGACACTATGGCAGCAGGTAAAGGCAGGGCCTCAGGTGTGCTGGGTGGCAGGAGCCCACCCCAGGCCACCTGCAGGCTCTCAGTCTCTTTAAGAACATCTGTGACCTACAGACTACCAAGCGATACAAAAATTCAAAGAAAGATGAGGTAAGGGCTCTCTTTGTTCCAAGTCACCCTGACAGGATGAACAGAAGAATCCCTGATTTTCTCTTATACAATAACACTACATGCAGCATGCCAGGGACCGGGTGGGGCACAGGGCCTGGGTCAACCCCTCTGTCCTAGAGGATGGGGTGCCTGCCCTTGCTGTGCAAGCATGGAGCTCCTTGGTGTGGCCAGCAGGGGACCCGGGCCCTCAGCCTCCCCACCTGCTGGGGGAACCACTGCAGATCCCACCTCAACGAAATGAGCAGGGCAGGCTGAGTAGAGCCTGGCACACTTGGGAAAGAGGAGAGGAAGAGAGGAAGGAGGAGAGGAGACCTGCAGAGGCTGGCTCCCGAAGAGCAGAGTAGAACCACCCGAAGTGCAGGGTTTCTGGAGAGCTGGTGCGGCAGGACAGCAATCTCCTCCTTCTCCCTTCTGCACAGGTGTGCATTTCACGCTGGGCTTCACAGCTGCACCATATGCTTTGGGACGTCTACAGTGGGGACTCCGGAAAACATCCCGACAGGCAGCTAACTCACCGGACAGGGCCCTTTCGCTCACTCTTTCCTGCCGCCGCTGCTTGGACGCACAGCCACCGGCTGGAGCTCACAGCCACAGTGCATCCTAAGATGCCCCGCCATGAAGCCCGTGTTGCAGGATGGTGGATCAGAGTTACAAGAGGCCGGAATCCCTGAAAACCCCACAGAGCTGTCCACTTGTCTTCTGTTCAATGGACAAAACATTAGTTTCTTTCTTGTTAAAGATACTGTTTCTTCTAATTTTCTGCTGGCGGATACTGTAACAGGACAAGGCTACTACTGGGCAGGGAGAGCAGGCAGCCACCACCTGCACATTATCTTTTCGATCTGTCCCAGACACACTACCAGACCCCACACGGGCAGCCCTTCAGGGGTGACCATCTCCTATGCCGTGGGGATAAAGCCCCGAGGCTGACGGTGACAGTCCTGACCCACCACCTGTTCAAGCAGGAGGAGGACCCAGGCCGAGGCAGAGTCAGTGCCGCATCTAAGCTGGCAGCTTCCCCCGTTTCTGCCCTCCCACACAGGCCCCAAGATGCCATCTAGACCCCGGGGAGGCCCCTGGTCACCGCGCAGGCTTTGCTCCACCACCCAAGGTTTTCTTCATTGTTCCAGAAACACCACCATGTCAGCCTCCAGCTTTCAAGGCCCTTGTATGAGGGAACTAACCCTGTTCACGAAGCCTGTGCCCTCCCCAATATGTGAATTCGGGGGACACATTCAGCCCATTGCAAAGGGCCTTTTGTTTTTATGCCTTTTGCGGCTGGAGCAGGACCTGGCTTTAAACCAGCCAGTGGCACAACACATAGCACCAGCTGTTACCAGCTGATCGTCAGCTGGAAACACAAGACCAACCTCCTTCTGGGGCATCCACCGCCTCCACCTTCAGGGAACCCTGGCCCTCCTGCCACAGGTCCATGCAAGGGGCAAGGCCACTCTGGACACTGCTTGTGAGAGTTAAAGAGCTCGCATAAAGCTCACATGTGTGGCAGAGGGAGTAGTGAAAGCCCAGCGAGAGGATGAGCTAAGACATGCAGATCCCGAGCCCAGCCAGCCCTGCACCTGTGCAGGACAGAGGGCCTCAGGGAGAGCTGCCCCTCGTGCCCCATGTCCAGGAACCCCTGTGCAAGGCCTGCTGCCACACTGGGGCTCAGAGTTCAGCAACCCCCACCAAGCCCCTGGGGCTTTGGAAAACCCCCAGGAAATCTGCCCCTGTGGCTGGCTGCAGTTCTCAAGCCCCCTGCGAGCGCAGACACACAGCCTTCAGGTCTGCCTCACCTGTCACGCTCCTGCCCCCTCGGGGTCCCCTCCCCTCCAGACTTCTCCCCAGGGGCAGACCACAACCTTCACTGACCCTGGGTCCGGCTGTGCATCGATGGGCCAGTGGCCTGGCTCCTGGGGACCTGAACAGCGGTCCCCACCATACCAGCCACTCCACTGTGCTCCGTTTCAGTTACCCACAGTCAAATGGGACCGGAAAACAATAAATGGAAAATTCCGGAAGTCAACAATTCAATTCATAAATTTTAAAGGACTTCTATCATGGCACATTGTTATAACTGTTCTATTTTATTATTAGTCACTGCTCTTAATCTCCTACCGTGCCTAACTTATGACTTAAAGTTTACGATACTTAGGTGTGTACAGGAAAGAGCGTAGCACACGCGGGTGAGTCTTACTCCTGTCCCTGCACAGGGGAGATGGCAGTGTTGAGAAGGGAGGGTGGGCTCGGCCACCTCCCGTCGCAGGGCCCCTGCCACGCGGACAGCCCAGACACTCCCGTCAGGGCGGAGGCTCGCTGGCCACCCAGCCTGTTCTGCTGGAACATCTGCATTTTAAAATGACCCTGCAATTATTTCCAGAGATTTAAATGGGATCCCCAAATATATACAATTAAGACCAAAATTGTAATCTTAAATTACTTTCACTTTGAACAAACATAGAACTTTCCCATCTCTAAGCAGATGCAGAAGGCGCCATCCCAGTTAACCCTCTGACGCTGCTGAACTTGGAGGGTGACAGCTCTGGACGCCCCGGGGAGAAACAACCCCGCACTGCACAGGGCCTGGCAGCAAAGTCCAGCAACCCCGCACCTTCTCCAGGGAGACAGGGACTGGAGCCTCGCAGTGGCACCAGCATGAGCTCCTGGTGGACAGGGAGCGAGCTCACAAGGTCCCCGCGCCAACTTGACTGGAGAGGCTGGGGAGGCTGGGGAGGGCAGCAGGCGGTGCCACGAGGGGCCCTTCGGCTCCAGGACCCAGTAAGCTCCCATTCCCGGGCCTCCACCAGGGCCCAGGGCAATAGGGCGAGCAACTCAGTGCCTCCCAGGAGGCCACCAGGGTGGGACAGGACGTTTACTGTCACCCAGGCTGGCAGAGGGGAGCAGCAGCCCGCATCCTCCACCAAACACGCCCTCCCCAGCCCAGTCCCCAGTGCTGTGGCCACAGGAGGAGACCAGGAGGGGGCAGGAGGCTTTCTTCACAGGGCTGTGCCCATGGAGGAGGAGGGGAAGGTGGCTTCTCCTTGCCTCCCAAGCAGGGTTCCTGGGGATGGCTACCTGGACTCTAGCTTGGGGCAGGGGCTGCTGCCTGGGTCTTCTCAGAATCCAGAAGCAGGAGGCCATGCCGAGCCTCTCCACCAGGCACAAAGAGCAGCTGTCCAGGGAAGAGCCACTTTCTGGAGTGCTCTGCGGGGACACCCTGAAGGGCCACCCAGAAGGAAGGCCCAAGGGCCCCCAGGGGGCCCAAGCAGTCACAGTCATCTGCCAGTAAGTTCTCAGCAGGACTATCTCCAAGGAAAGCCACATCAGAATTAAACCACTGCTGGACCTGAAAGGACCAAGCGGGCCATGAGCGCCACCACGGCCCTGTCCCCAGCCCCTCCATCCCTGCATGACTCTGGTCAATAAGGACGGAGAAGCAGGCACAGGCCCTGCCAGCAAGGAGGGAGGTCAGAAAGGCAAGAATGGGACACGCACAGCCGTCCCTCCCTCTGCGCCACCTTCCAGGACAGGTCAGGCTCCAGCCAGGCAGTGAGAAGCTCAGAAGTCGACGGTCACTATGTATTGCTGGACACAACTGTACCTGGGTCCCGGAGAACTTTCTATGCCTTAGCCAAACAGCACCAGGGCTGCCTGTGCTGACTCAGAGGGACAGTGAGGATAAAGACATAAGCTGCTTCCTCCTCCTTTCTTACCTCACGTGGGAGGTGCATGTAAGGTGCACACCACACCAGCAGCGGGGGACAGCAGCACTGGACATGCTTTAGGTATCAGATGCGACACACTCTTCTCCAACTCAGTTGTCAACCCAGAGTCCATGGGCCACAAAACTACACATGCAGTCTGCTTGAAGTATTTGGTCCAAACCCAGTTCTAGCCTGAGAACCCCACTGAGACTGTGGGTCTGGGAGGCTGGAGCAGCAAAGAGAGGCAGGGACACAGCCTCTGGGCTCCCATCCCAACCCAGCTCCTCCACGTTTCTGCTCATTTTTCACAGAGCTAAGTGGGCCAAGTTTACCCTAACATAACTGCTGGGACACTTTGATGCTGGGCAGAAGCAACTCTGTATTTAGTGGTAGGTGGCAGATCTGCCCTTCCCCCTGCTAGAGCTGTGGTCCTTAGGAATACACAGCTCCCCTTTCCCTTGATAGAGACAGAAAAACAATATTTTTTAGACTTGTGATTAAGAGAACAACAGATGGTGATGATTTGGAAATCTGTTCGTGGGAATCCAAACTGGCAGAGGGATCAACAAGGTGTGGGAAATGGGAGTGAGTTTGTTTTTCTGCAAAAACTGCTGAAGTCCCGTGCCTGCAGTGCCCACAGCAAAGTATTGGGGATGTAGGACAGGGTGGTGGGGGTTATCCACAGTAAGAGGGTGAAACAGGTGATAACTCGGAAGTGACCAGAGAAGAGCCCCTTCTCCTACGCCACTGGGCTAGATGCTGCCCCAGGCTCTGGCTGCAGCCCCACCGCAGGGCACCTTCTAACGACAACCACCCCACCCGGTAGGAGGGCCCAGCGTCACCTCAGGCCTGCACAGCAATGCGCTGGCTCCTGCACTGCTGAGGACCAGTGGTGCCATCTGCACTCTGTCTTGGCCCATTTTCTGTTGCTATAACAATAACTGGAGCTGGGTCTTATATTTAAAAAAGAAGCTTATTTAGCTCACAGTTTTGGAAGCAAGAAGTACAAAGTGGCAGCCCCCACCTGTCAGCCTCTGGCAAGGGTCTCCTTGGCTGCACTGCAACATGGTGGGGAAGCAGGAAAGGAAACAGCTGCGTGTGCAAGCGGCCAAGCGCACTGGGTAGGCTTGCTCTGTAATGACCCACGACCCACGCTGGAGAGCACCACAGGGTCCCCAGTGCACTACACTGATCCCTCCCACGGGCGCCCCCCGGCTACCTCCCATGAGGCCCCATCTCCTGAAGGTTCCACCACCTCCTGACATCACCAAGTTTCCAGCACATGAACCCTTGGGGGACAAACACATCCAAACCATAGCAGTCTCAGCCATCTGTGTCTCAAGTTCACCAGCACCACAAGGCACAAAAGACCACACCAACGGGCAGCCATTGTGATGGGTGGCTTGGGCTCGTTATTTGTCACTTCTAGGGTTTTCATTCAGAGCATGCCGAGCTCTTTTGTAGGCATAAGGATAAGCAGGAAGACAGACAAAGTTCTGGAATTGTGGGTCCTCTTCTGCACAGTTCTGGAGTGCTGTCTGGAGCTCATACTCTAATAGGGAAGACAGACGGCAAAAGAGTACACCATCAAATAAGAAATGCAATGCCAGTGGGGATAGGAACCAGGAGGGAAACCAAAGCACACCAAGAACCGGGGTCTCAGCTCCAACATGGAAAGGGTTTAGAGCCCTCGCTCCCATCCTTACGGCAAGACAAAGCTGGACAAACTGAAAACCAGTGAGTTTTCTTGGGCTGATCAGAAAACTGCATTTGCTAATCACCACCCTGAGATCTAGAGAGACTGGCAAATCCAGGAGGTCACCCCTGTGGTCTGATGATGTGCAGCAGAGCCACCACAGCCTGAGTCTGGATGAGTTCAGCAAAGTGCTGGAGGCTGAGTGTGGGCTCAGGTGACAACGAGAAAATCCTGGGGGCCACAGTCTTAGAAGCCCCCAAGCTTTAGGGCTTTATCCCCAAGATCTCCACTAGAGGCTTACTGTGAAGAGCCAGGAAACATCGGCTTGTGGCTGTGGCAGAGGGAGGGGCCGTAATCCCTGCAAAATACAGACCCTTCTCCAGAGCCAAGCAGGAAAGGCTCGGCACCCCTGCTTCAGGACCATGCGGAAGGGCAGCCTTGGACTCCAGGGGCCATCCTGTCTCACACCCACACCAGCAGAGCTGTAATAACATTATGTTAAGTCAAAGAAGCCAGACTTAAAAGGCAGGGCACAAATTGTATGGTTTGTAATTTACAGGAGGTAAATTCATAGAGAGAGAAAGCAGATTGGTGGCTGCCAGGGACTGGAGGAAGGGGAGGAATAATAAACAGCTGCTTGCCGGGGATTTAGCTCAGTGGTTCCGGCGCCTGCCTCGAAAGCACAAGGTCCTGAGTTCGATCCCCGGTACCAAAAAAAAAAAAAAAAACCCAAAACACAGCTGCCTAATGGTTATGAATGTTTCCTTCAGGGATGGTGAAAATGTTTTGGAACCAGATAGAAATGATGGTCACAGAGCATTGGGAGTGCAATAAATGTTTAAAATGGTTAATGGCTCAATGTAGGGATGGATAACGAAAACGTAGCACATATATACACCACAGAATACTACTCACCACAAAAAAATAATGATATCCTGCCATTTGCAATGCAGGGAACTGGACATCATCCCACTGAGAGAAACAAGCCAGGCTCAGAAAGACAATACCAACTGGTCTCCCTCCTAATGTGGAATCTATAAAAGTAGATCTCATAGGAGTTGGGAGTAGAATGGAGGTTACAGAGGTAGGAGGGAGTGGGAGAGGTACCAGGCGGGGAAGGCCAATAAATAGATGCTAAGTTACAGCCAGATAGGAGGAAGAAGTTCCGGGCTGCTTCCCCACTGTAGGGTGACTATAGAGAATGATAAGGTACATTATATTTCAAAAAGCAAAAATGAGTATTTTCCCATAAAGAAATGATAAATGTGGGCCGGGGATTTAGCTCCGTGGTTCTGCTGCCTGCCTTGCAAGCACAAGGTCCTGAGTTTGATCCCTGGTACCAAAAAAAAAAAAAATGATAAATGTTGAGAGAGATAGATTTGAACATGGCACAATGTATACATGCATCAAAGCATCACATGGTACCTCATTAACATGTGCAATTTTTACTTTTTTGTGTATGAGTTTTTAAAATGAATTTAAGATGGTTAATTCTATATTATGCAAATTTACCTCTATTTTTTTATAAAGACCTACAGACAACATCCTATTTAATGCTGAGACACTTCCCTGCCCCTCTAAGCCTGAGAACATGAGGAGGGGAAGGGAAGGCGTGCACAGGGTGGCTGCTCAGCCGGGAGAGGGACCACACAAGGGTGAAGGTGACCGTGCTGACCTCCCGCTTTGAGGAAGAAACAACACAGAGAACAAGACTCAGAAATACAATCTGATTCTGAAAAAATTACACCAGACAAAGCACTGGAGCGGGGCTGAGGTTGACGGCCACAGGGAAGAGGGAAGAAGAGGAGAAGCCCTGTCTGCCCACCATCGCCCCCTCCAAGGCCCCGAAAGAGCAAAGAATAGAGACAACAGCACAGAAAGAGGACAAAGCAGAAGGCAGGGCTACTGGACAGGGGAAGTAGCCAGACCTCGGCAGCTCAGAGGAGGCCAGGGGTGCTCTCAGAAGGGGACACAGCCAAGTCCCAAACCCACTGTTCCTCCTTCAGCAGCCCATGCCAGATGACCCATGACAGCCCCATTTGTGCCTGCTCTACCCCCCACATCAGGAGGCCATGGCCTCATTCTCTGAAGAAACCAAAGTATAGACAAACCTCTGACACATGGTGGGTTTAGTTCCAGACCACCGTAATAAAGTGAATATCAAAAGCGAGGTATAGGAATTGCTTGACTTCCCAGTGCACATAAAAGTTATGCTTATACTATACTGTATCTATTAAGTGTGCAATAACATTATATCTAAAAAATGCAACATATATTCTCTAACTAGAAATTGTTGCTAAAAAATGCTGATGATCATCTGAGCTGTTGGGAAAATGCCACTGATGGAACTTTCCGTGTAAAGTAGCCACAAACCTTCAATTTAAAAAAAAAATGCAGTATCTGCAAAGCACAATACACTGAAGCACAATAAGACAAGGTATTCCCATATTTTGGATCTGGGGGATGTTTGTTACTGTTGCTTGATGTAGCCTTTCCTGACTAATACACGTTGTATAAAGATTTCGCCCAAAAAGACGGTATAACTATATTGGTTAAAGGCAGAAGCTCTAAGCAGGAAAATATATGCATTAAAATCATCTTTACCACAATAGGTAGTCAAGAAAAATGACTGCAGGTGAGGGTTATGCCTCAGTCATAAGCAGTTGCCTTAGCATGCACAAGGCCCTCGGGTTCTCAATCCTTGGCACCACACACACACATCAGTGCCTACATATTTTTCTACAAATATGGAGCTAAGTCCCAGAAGAAACAGCTAGGAAAGCTGGAAGTGGTGAGTGGGAGGGCTAGGAGAAAGGAAAGAGGGGAATGGAATTAACATGAGAAAATGAAAAAATGGAAACAAAGTCTTTGTAAATAGGAAGGCATGGAGGGGTTGAAGGGAGGGCGGGGGAAGGGGGAAAAATAAGAACCAAGAGAGATGATGTAAATCTCCAATGATGAATGTCCTTATATTGTATACCTAAAAATGTACCAGTAAGAAAATGGAAAAAAAGCTGGAAGTGGTAAACTGGGGCGGAGGTGAAGCAGGGATTGTATAGGAAAGTAAAGGCAGTGGCCTGCTATTTTGCTGCCAACTTCTAATATATGTATCTGTAGTAATCTGACTAAACAAACATAACTTTGCAAAAGTGAACGGAGACATTGGGCCATGGCAGAGGCAAAGTGGGCAGTGCGACATGGCAGAGCTAGTGGGGGCCTGGTTAGAAGGCTGTGTAAGCAAATCCACGCACAGGCCAGGACGTGGCCTGGAGCCGTGACAGGTGCGGCTGAAAGCTCTAGAGCTGGAAGGCAAGGGTCCAAGCTCTGCTTCCACCACTCCTGAGTGTGAACAACAGCCTGTTTCCTCCCTGGCCCTCGGTGGTGACATCGGGGAGTAACGGTGGCTCCCTCAGCACCTTGCAGTACATGAGAGAATGAGGACTGCCTCTGCTACTTCTTAAAAGCTTCAACAAACACAGCCACGCATCACTTAATGACGGAGATGCCTGCTGAGAAGCGGGTCATCCAGTGATTGCTTCATTGTGGGAACATCTCAGAGTGATGACGTAAACCTAGGCTGTATGGGGTGGGTGTGTGTGTGTGTGTGTGTGTGTGTGTGTGTGAATTATATATACATGAGAGAGCCTATGGCTAGAGGGCCATGATGAACAAAACAACACAACATTAAATTAGTCACAGAAAAGATGATGTGACCAACACATGGGGTACACATGAGCTGTATCAGGTCCTTGCCACCATAACAGGACACACTGCATTACAATCAACTCATTCTTCTTATAAATACAAGGAGTACATTCTAAAAAACATATAAAAATATAGTATAGTAAATATATAAATAAGAATCATTTATTGCTTTAAGCTTTCTGTTACCACACACACACAAAAAAAAACCCTGAGATAATCAGCTTATGAAGTCCAAGGGTTTATAATTCATACTTCTGAAGATTTCCATCCATGATTGGTTGGCTCATTGCTTCTGGGCCTATGACAAGACAGCATATCACAGATGACAGGAGCACACGGTGGAGCAAAGCTGCTCACATCATGACCAGGATGCACAGGAGAGAGTGGAAGAAGAAGGCGATGAGGTCCCATAATCCCCTGGGAGGCCATTCCCCCAATGACCTTACTTCCTCCCGCTAGGCCCCACCTCTTAAAGGTTCCATCACTTCCCAACAGTGTCAAGTTGGGGAACAAGCCTTTAACACATCAGCCTTCAGGGTACATTCCAGATCCAAACTATAGGGATCATCTTTCTCAGGTTATTCTGCCCTGTGCATAATTATGTGCAATATTTGTACATGACTGGTGGTAGAATAGATTTTTCACATGGCATGTGGCTGTACTTGAAGAAGCTGCCATGCAGAGTGGGCTCCTAGGGCCACTTGGGTCCCTGGCCCCATCACCAGTGACAGGAAGGGACACCCAGGAATGTGTCACAGAGGACAGAAGACACTGGGGCAGCAGAGGGAAGGGACAGGTGGCTCCCCTGGACAGGATCAACAGGGTCGTAGGAGACACATGTCTACTGTCAGGCCATTTGTCCTCAAGCAATGCTGGTTCTCCTTCCTGTCTTTCTTCTCTAAATACATTTGTCCTCCGAATCTACAGGTGCCACATATATGGATTCAACCAACCACAGACGGGAAAATGTTTTTACTCTAGCAAGTTCCAAAAAGTCACCACATACCAAGCACCATTCTGGGTCCACGGGATGTCATGATGCATGGGCAGACCCCTCTGTCACGCCTCCTGCAGCTCACAGATCCCAAATCCTCTCAGCACTCATCGGCTAAGCATTGTTCACCTCACGACTCACTTTACACTGTGTAATCAGGGTTGCAATGGCTGCATCCACACTGAACGTGTGCACAAGTTCTGCTTGTCGTTTTGTCTATGTGATACAGCTAGTTATTTCCATCGCATTACATTGCCTGAGGTATGAGAAGTCATCCAGAGATGATGTAAAGTGAATGGAAAGATAGCCTAAGTTCTATGCAAATACTATGCCATTTTATATAAAGGCCCCACCCCGGCATCCTAAGATTTTGGTATCTGTGTGGATTCCAGGGAACAAACCCCTACAGATACAAAGGAACAACCATAAGTGTAAATTTGTAAAAGCAGAGAATGATTTTTAAAATTAGTGCATTGATGCTTCTGTTAGAAGGTGAGGGCCCTGCAGGTCTACCTCCTCTCACAGATGCCACTTAGCACATGAGCTGAGACTCCTACACGAAAGGCCAGTCAGGCAAAGCACCAGGGACGGCAACACATCCCACTCACCGGGAATCTCCAGGCACAAGACGCCTCTCACTGGGTCCGCAGGACACTCCGGGACTCAGAGGTGGTTCGCTCCCACGGGAGGCAGCAATGTTTAAATATTCAGAAGACTGTAGGAAAAAAAGCACAAACAGGGCATGAACCAGCCGCGGAAGCAAAGAGCTCATTCATAAAGAGGGGCGACCCACTAAACACAGAGCTTGCAGCCTGTGACCTCAAAACAGGAAGAGGACTCCAAGATTCCCCAGGGCAGGCAAACAATTGGAAAGACACAGTCAAAAGCTGACCACGATTCTCCCCGAGATTTCAAGGGAGCCCTTGTCCGTGCATGCAAAAGTCAGTGACCATAGATAACAAATGTTTTGAGGCTGTGTGCGAGCGGGCTCCGTGCTAAGCACACAGGGAATGTATTGCTCAAACTCTTCTGGAGAAAGGTATGGGAAACCCTGGACATTAATATTTCAGGTTTCATTTGCTCTCACAGGAAATGAGACACATTCATCAAGGCTCTGTTCCTAACCTGTTTCTCTACGGTAGCAAGCTGGTACAGGAGGTGCAGAGCTTAGTGTGGCTGGGGTTATTTGTCTTCATGTCACATGGGGGGGGGTATGGCTCAGTGATAAGAGCGCTTGCCTCACACGCAAGGCCCTGGGTTCAATTCCCAGCACTGTAAACAGTGTTTGCCACAGATGACAGTGGGGAAGAGCCTACCGCAGACACTGAACAAGCCCTCTGCAAAGAAAAGGCCATACTGCAAGCCTTGGGGCCCAGAACAAGCCCCTGGGGGGACACATGGCTCCTGCAGGCGTGGCCTGGGGTCAGCATGGAGCCAGCGACCCCTCCCAGGCCAGTGCAACCCTCATGCCGCCAGCTGAGTCTCTGCACAGAACCAGACTGGGCCGCAACCGTCAGGAAAGCCTAAGCAACCTCCACGCGCCTCTGTTTCCTTCTCTCCGAAAACGACAGCAGCCCTGACACTGTGGCTCGGGCCCCACCTCAGGCACCCTCTCCCAGTTCCTCTCGCCCTCTTCTTCCTCCCAGGCCCAACCCAGAGCTTTCACGTCAACCACCGCCTTATAGGCTGCTCCCCGAGCCGCGTCCTGCAGGCCACCTCCTGAGTGCAGTTACGCCCCTGTCCTCCTGGGCCCACTAGGACACACGGGAGGGTGACAGGTGCTATCCACTCGCAGAACCCGGGCCACCCCATACCCCGCCTGCCCCCCTCCCATGGTATGCAGAGCACTTACAGCCAGGGGCTGTGACAGTGGGAGGGCAGGCGGGCACAGCACTGCATGACACTCCCTGGCTGCCCCACGGCGTGTAAGGGGACTGAGGTCCCAGGCGCAGGCTCTGCCTACAGCTGCAGCCCTGCGCCATCCCACCACAAGGCCCCATGCTGCCTGTGCATCGCTTCTTCTACACTCCTATCTAAGCCATTCCCTTTACTGTTCCCATGGAATTTTCCTGGCAAACTCCTACTCATTCTTCAAAACCCAACTAGGGGAGGCATCCTGAACTGCAGTAATAATCTCACTGTTCTTAGCCCTGTCTTTTTTTTTTTTTTTTACATTCTTATTAGTACACATTTGCAGTACATGAAATGTACCATCACCTTGGGGACTGGATACATCTACATAATGCATCATGTTTCATTTTTTAATCTCTTTCCCTTCCCCCCCTTTCCCCTTTCTCCCTTTTCACTCTTGTAGGAATTATCAATCTTAGCTCACGTTTATGGAATACGATGTTTACATTCACTGAGGTTATTAGGATCCGATACCTGGCAGGCCCTGATTCCACTTACCTGCCTTCCCCGCCTCCCCTCACCTTTGGTCTCCTGGATCCCTTCTCATTTCAGCATCATCCCCGTGGCTCCTCCAGTCCATCCTCTATTATCCTCTTTGTTTGGACTTTGCCTTTAGCCCTGTCTTGCTCCTGCCGCTCTCACAGTTGCTCCTGACCACCTCTCCAGCTCCCGCTAGGGCTCCTGCTCCTCTGGGGCCGGCTTCCTCCCAAGACAGCACAGCCCTGTAGCCTGGAAATTCTCCTGCAAGCCGGCAAACCTGCACAGGCGGCCTCAGCCACAGAGCAGCACTAACGTCAGGAGCTGCAGAGCCTGCAGAAGGTGCTCCATGGTGGGAGGAAGGGCAGATTGGGCAGAAAGGAAGCAGCCACAGACGCAGCTGCTGGAACTGTACAGAGTGCTGATCGCCACACTCAAACTGCTTCTTATCTGATAGGCGGCAGAGTTTCTGACGGTGCAGAAAGTTACCGTCTCCAGGGTGACCTGGAGGAGCAGGGGTCACTGTGAGCGCCCAGATGGGAAGGCAGAGGTCACCCTGTGGGTCACACCTGCAGCGCCCCTAGAGGAGAAGACAGAGGCAGGACCCTCCTGGCATCACCCAAGGGGTAGGGGGCTGATCGGGAGGCCTGCAGAGAAAGCCCCACCACCAACCTCCACCTGTTGCCGAGGCCCCAGCCCTGCGTCCTGAGTAAGAAAAGGCCTGGGCCTGCCCACTGCGCCAGGGGCCACCCACCAGCTCCCAGAGCACAGGCTCCCACATGGCCAACTGCAAAACGACCTTTAGCAGCTCATCCATTAGCTACCACGGTGCCCCCACCTGCAGCGTGTTCCTGAGGCTAAAAGTACAGCCGGCTTCCCAGCCAGGCTTCCTCCACAGAACGTCCAGGGGCAGAGCCGCTGCCCGGAAGGCAGGGAGCCCACGACCCCCACTCACCCTCTGTTCCGCAGCACCGTGGGGCCGGCCCACGAGGGGCAGGGCACAGGCTCTCTGCACACTGCAGTGTCCAGCAGGCAGCCCCCCTGGCTGGGCACACCCATGCCCGGCCCTCCTCCCTGGGCTCAGCCACTGTCCAGGCCTACCCAGGAAAAGCATCCGCACGGAAGAGCAAGACACCCTAGGCACTCACAGAACCCTGCAATCATCAACTGGCACCCGGTGGAGCACGGCTCCCAGCTGCCAGCTGCTGCCCTCCACCCTGATTCTCGACCCAGGAAGAAGTGGGGCGGCAGCAGCTGGGCCCCAGCATCCTAGGCCAGAGCCAGCTTTCTTCTCCTAGTAACTCCTGCAGTGGGCCTCTCATGAGGCATGGTGACCAGCCGGGAATGGCCAAGCCAGGCCTGCCAGGGGAGGCCAGGGCCACTGGGAAGACAGCAGCTGGCCACATTAAGACCTCCACCCACAGACCCTGGCTGGCCTGGGGCCCCTGGACAGCAGAACCAGGGCCAGGTCCTGGAGGTCGGAGCTCCTGGAGGCAGCCTGCCCTTGGAGCCCAGGGCCACTCCATCCTTTCCAACCTGCTGGAGTCACCTCTTGCAGGGAGCTGACTTCACGCTGCATCTGGATCACCCAGGCCTGTCACGAGCCTTGCGTGCTCACAGCAATGGGCAAGTGCTCTGCCCACCGCCTCCTGCAGTCCTCCCTCAGCTAGCGGGAGAGTTCCCACCATGTCCCAGCCCAGACTCCCCCTCAGGTGGCTCAGCAAAGCCATTCTCCAGCTGGTAGCTGAAGACTCTGCGACGGCTTCCAGGGCAAAAGTAAACTCCAGGTGTGGGAAGGCAGCAGTGAGCCTGTACAGACCAGGCGGCCAGGGCCGGCCCTGCAGCCCAGAGGACCCTGCCTGGCGGCTCTGCCCAGCACAGACCCAGCCGGGCTCCGGGCAGCTGAGCAGCACCAGGGCCCTGTTCCTCTGAGCAGCACGTGTTCTCCCGAGTACTCCCGGCTCTGCCAAGTGAGTGTCCACGAGGCCCTCGCGTCCCTCTGCCTTGAGACCCTACGTGGGTGCCCCGGTGCTGGGAACTGGAGAACCGCTCACCTCTGCCCTCGAAGCCCCCTGGATCCACTCACCCTCAGCTGCTTAAGCTGAAACCTTGCAGCCATCCTGGACCCAGCCCTTCCCTTGCTCCCGCACAGCCCACGCTGCCTCTGCCTTCGAAACCCAGACTCCCGGCACTGTCCCTGCCCCCATCAATGCCCTGGGACCGCACCTCCATCCCCTGTCCCCCTAGATGGCCTCAGTAGCTCCTAGCAACTCACTGCTTCCGTGACGCCCTCCTGGTCGCCCAGCCCAAAGGGTTCCTCCTGGCCTCTGAGGCCCAACACATCTGGCAGCCACCCTCTGCTCCCCCACCACATGCCTTCCTTGCTCCTCCCAGAACACACAAGCAGGGGCCACCTCAGGGCCTTGGCACAAGTCACTCTCCAGGACCTCCACATGCTCCCCCCCCCCCCCTGCCAAGTGCGGCATATGTGTTCTCCCTGACCGCCATATGTAAAACCATGGCATCATTCCCCAGCCATCCTTGACCTCCTTCTCTGCTTTAGGTTTCTCCACTGCACTTACCATCCCCTAAAATAAAGCATCTTTTTTCTTTCCAGTACCTAGAATTGAACTCAGGACCTTTCACTTGCCAGGCAAGCACAGCGCTGCTAAGCTACGTCCCCTGCCCCTACAGCATCTTCATTTACCTGGTCACTGCCCACCTCTCCTCACTGCAAACCAAGCTCCATGAGGGCTGGAATCCTGGTCACTGCTCGGGACGCACTCAGGGATGACGGCCTGAGTCTGTGCCCTCGGTGTGCAGACCACGGCCAGACCCTCTCCCAAGGGAGGGGTGCTCTCTACTCACACAGTGACAGTGACAAGACTCCTGCCCTGCAGACCGCCCAGGGGAAGGACACAGCAGCCCTTTGGGATCTCACTGCGGAGAACCCAGAGCTGCAAGGGCTAAGTTCAGCTTTTCATTTTGCAGCTGAGGCTCAGAAGGCAGCACTGTCCGCCAGGCCCACCTGGGCTACAAGCAAGGCCCTCCACACCACACCACAGTCCTGATGCTTCTCAGGGACACACTGCAGTCACGGGCACTGAGCAAGGAGCCCCGGGCTGGAGCAACTGCCTGTCCTCGCAGCCTCAGGATCCCCCCAACCACGCAATCCCTTTGCCTTCCCACCTCCCAGCAGTGTCGACCTTGGGGAGCCCTTGGGAGCAGGGCTGGGTTAACATAACACGTGCCAAAGCCCAGGGCCTGGGCAGAGCTGCATGGGGACACTTGAAAAGCAGCACCGAACATCCCAGGCTGCCCTGGGACAACATGAAAAAAGAAATAAGAAAAGCTCCTCAGCAAAGACAGAAAGAAATTCACATTTTAGGCAAAATAATGAAAGCAAGTGGAACTCAGTGGCCTGAACAACATGAATGGCCTTTTGCTGGATACCCTTCCAGAATGCTCCTTACTGACCCACAGGACCGTGTCCCTGGTGCCTTCTGAATAACACTTTGTGGTGGCAGGGAATATCCAGGCTCACCATGATTCTCCTGCAAGAAAATAACACTCGCTCCTTGCTGGAAGGAAGTAGCCCCATCATGGGTAAGACAGATGAAGAGCACTACACCCAGAGCTTGTTCCTGTCAGCAGGGATCCTGGGGAGAATCCATCCCACCCAGCACAGGAGCCCCAGTTTCCTGTGGTCCTGAGAGGGAAGAAACAAGTGATAGAGATGCACTTCAGCCTGCAACATCGTCTGCCCTGGTGCCCATGCAGGTAGATGAGGAAACAGGTACCTGGGGGAAGGAGCTTGCCCTGGCCTGAGAGCTGGTTGGCAGCGGGCGCCTCCTAATCTCTGACCCTGTGGGACAAGGCTACCAACGCCCGCATGAGCTGAGAGGGCTGTGGCCTGAGGGGGGCTCTTGACTGGCCACTTGTCCGTGTCCAGCTACAGCGGCCTGGGCTAGTGCTGGGTTCACAGGCCAAGTCCTTGGCCCAAGACAAAGGCCGGGGGGATTCGCCCTCTCACAGAACCTCAAATGCATAGGCCCATGCCGCCCCTCAAGACCCGTCCTTCACAAATGGTCCCAGGAGCCTGGGTGCTTGTGAATGTACCCCCATTGAAAGCTGCTGGGCTCCAGGTATTCACAGTCCCTGGCAGCATATACAACAGCCCCCAGAGGCTTACACAGGCTCTGAAGGCCACAGGGACACCCAGGAAATGGCTGAGGTAAAAGAATCAGATGGACTGTCAGGAGTGCCTCGTGGAAGTGTTAACAACCAGGCTCCCAGGGCTCAGAGAGTGGAGCTGGGCAGGAGAAGCCTGCGGCAAGACCCAGGCCTGGCAAAGAGCATGGAGGTGCATACGGTGTCAGGGCAGACGGACTGGGACAGGCCCGCCCGGCCACCATCGCTGCCGGCTCATCTTCTGATGGATGCTCTTTGGCCCACAAGCTACAGCTTGGAAAGTTCTATCCCTAGGATGACTCCAGGCCAATCTGCCCAGTGGGGAGAGACGCTGGCTGTGCCTGAACCTCTCCGTGTGGGAGCTCATTGCTGAGTGACAGCCCTGCAGCAATTCTACCCCTGTCCTGTCCTACCAAGCCAGCCAATGCACAGCAAGAGCAAGTTGCTGGCTCAAGGTCACAGAGCCAAGTTCAAGGTGGAGCCAGGACTCAAACTGTGGGCAGCCACATCCGGAGTTCTCCCTGCCCTGACCTGTTTCCCCGCTCCGTGTGTGAGCAAGCGGGGCTTAACACATTCACATTCTCAGGACACAAAGGAGGAGACGATGACATGGCCATACGGAAGTATTCTTAAGTATAGTTTTCTGCTCTGCCAACTTTTGAGATGTCATGATTTTGTTTTACGGCAAAGGGACATTTCTTTTTAACTTTCCTAAAAACATCCTCAAAGTGTTCAAAGAGGTAAAACGTCACAAATTATGCACAAATTCCCCAAATGGACTAAATTTTCCCATGACACATGAACTATTCCTAATCGGACGGATATGAACTTGGATGGGGTTCTGGCACGTTGATGGTTCCCGTGACCGCTGAACACTAGACTAGGCACCGAGCCCCCACCCACTGCCTGCTCTCTGGCTGGGCAGCCCTCCACTGCTGGCAGATGCAGTGCCTTGTGCACACTTCACAGGTGCCCAGGGGAGTTTCTGTTTGACGTCCAGGACGCCCTAAGCCAGAGGCGTCTCTCTCCACACCTCCAGGTGCGGCTAACCGGCATCTCCAGCTCTGCAGGTCCAAGGGGAGCCAAAGATCACACGCAATCCCCCGCTCGGCCCAAGCCTCCCATCCAGCAGATGGCGCTGCATCACCCTGCTCGGATCTCCGGGGCCCCTCCTTCTCCCCCTCACCACCTCCTGGCTGCCAGTAGATGATGCAGACTCCAGCTTCGGAAACCCTCCTCCTCCTCCTCCAGTCCGCCACACACCTGGGCCCTGGCCTCCAGGCACTGGGGCCTCAAGCCTGCGACTCCTGCCTCAGCCCTAGGCCACTGGTCCACTCTCCAGCCAGGCTGCTCCCTCGCTGCACACTTGGGTGTGTACAGTGCTGACACTCAACCCAGTGTCTTCTTGTTTCACAATATGTGTCATACATTTTGGTCCTTATTTATACTTCCGTTTTCTCACACCAGAGAAACCATGTGATAGTTGAACATGTATGACTAATTTATTTCACTTAGGAGTGTGGTCTCAAGGTGCCTCCATTTACCTAGAAATGTCTCAAGTTTATCCTTTTGTTTTCCTCCCCGTCCAGTACCAGGGATGGAACTCAAGACCTTGTGCTTGCGAGCCAGGCATGGCACCCCTGAGCTAAATCCCTGGCCCCAAGTTTATCCTTCTTTATGGCTGAGTAGTACTCCATTGTATAAAAAAACCACATCTTCTTTATCCATTCATCAGTTGATGGGCACTTGGGCTGTTTCCAAGATTTAGCTATTACAAACTGTGCTATAAACATGGAACATGGGTGAGCATATATCACTTTGCTATGATGCTTTTCTTTTTGGAAGATCCCCAGCAGGGGAAGAGCTGGGTCCAATGGAACCTCTAATTTTAGTTCTTTGAGGAATCTACACATTAATTTCCACAGTGCTTGCACCAGTCTGCACTCCCACGAACAGTTGTGAAGGGTTTCTTTTTCCCACAACCCCTCAGCATTTGGTATTGGTTGATTTCTTGATAGCAGCCATTCTTTCTGGGGTGAAATGGAATCTCAGTGTTGTTTTCATCTGCATCTCTCAAGTGACCAGATGTTGAACGGTTTTTTATATATCTATTTGTCATTTGTACTTCCTATTGTGAAATAAGAAGAAAATGTTCGAATGGGAAGGGGATGGGGAGGAAGAAGGGTAAAGAAAAACAGGAAAAATGGAAACAAAGCTTTTGTAAATAAGGAGAGGAAAGGGATTTGAAGGGAGGGGAAGGGAAAGGGGAAAACGAAGAATCAAAAAGTGAGACTAATAAAATTTATTGGACTCAAAAAAAAAATCTCAACTTCCAAATTAAGATTTCCTTATTTGTCAACGTTCTCTGAATAAGAAAGGACCGTATTTATCCAGTCACATTTTATAAATATTCTTATACTTCATGCCATTCAACAAACATGTCCATCTTAGAATCTGTAAGGGAAACCACAGCGGGGCTGGGGCGGCGGGAGTGGGCACGGGGGGTGGGAATGGCCTGGAGCCGCACAGTGCTGCCGCTGTCGTGAGGCGCTTAGCACCACCGCTGTGCACCTGGCGGGGTGGGCGTTGTGGTGAGTGTCTTGCATCTCCACAAAGCTGCTGAGAACAGAAACCCTGAGTGGGCCGCCGGCCTGCTCCCTCCACACCGCCCGGCCCCTCCATCACCCAGGTTCCAGGAGGCTGGGAAGGCCTGCCAGCCCCTCTCTGCACCCCTGCCCCCCGGCCCTCCTCGGAGGTCCTGCAGATGCCACCTGCGGCTCTCCACGCCAGCTGCACCCCGGCCCACTCCTCCAGGCCAGCCCATTCCCTGGGGCCCAGTGCACCATGGCCACTGCTGAGGGCTGTGAGGGACCCAGCACCGGTGCCAGGGCTCCCACTGACCCACTGATGCTGACTCAGCGATGGGCTTATCCCCTGGACAGAGCAATGCTCGGGCTGGCCCAAAGGCTTTCCAGGCCACCATCTGAGGGTACAGGGCTCCCGGCTGCACCTGCACCCCTCAGCTCCACACTGCACTTGAGGTCTACTTAGTCACAAATAGCCAAACCCTCAGAAGCAGCACTGTCTGGGCACAGGGGCAACTTGGGCCAAAGTCCCCTGGGTGAAACCTGGAACCTGGTAGAACACGTAGGCCCCTCCAGGCCTCTAGCTCTGAGGGCCCTGGGGGCCCGGCCCGGCTGAATAGCCCACCCCTGAGGGCTGGGCACAGGCGCTACCTCCTGAACAGCCACAGCCAGGACACATTAAGCAAGGCTTCCCTGTGAGACGGCAGGCCACCGCCTGTTCCAACTGAGATGCCCACGGCCGGGCTGCTTCCTGTTCCAACAAAAGGAGAGGCTGCTTCTCAGTCTGAAAGTCTCTGAAGCCCCTTCCCACCGTGCCTCTGTTCATCCTCGAAGGGAGGTGGCGGGGCAGCAACACTTAGTGACGTGGGTGCTCCCCCGGGAAGTGGCAGCAGCCCCTGGCGGAACATGTGCCCTCACCAC